>NC_134539.1:112944190-113575857 GCF_050624435.1 Tenrec ecaudatus
CTTTCTCAACTCCAGTTGGCCACACACCAGCTTCCAGAGGCCCCTGGAGGTCAAGGCAAGGTTAGGGCAAGGCAGAGACCCGGGAGCTTGGAGGCTGTCTGGGATTCGGGGATCCATGGCTGGGTGCATCTGTCCTGGGTGTCTCTCTGTCCACATGCCCCTGCATAGCTCTGCACGTCTGTCCTTGGATGTCTCTCTATCCCGGCATCCTCCAGGCCGGGCCCAGATGTAGGCTCAGCAAGTCCCAGCTTGGGCTGGTCTCTCCCTTTCCCCAAGCTCCCGCCCCCACTTTTCTTCCCCTAATCTTGGGCTCCACTGACCCCTCAAGGAGACTCTAGCTGAAGCTGCTGCTGCTGCTATTTTTAGCAGCTCTGCACCCCTCCCTTCCCCCCCCCCACTTAGGCTTGCCAGGAAAAGTGGAGGGGACAGGCCAAGTCCCAGGGGCCGCACAGACTGGGTGGAAGCGGAGAAATCGCTCCCCCTGAGCCTCACAAGAACTCATAGGCTGGGAGAACTGGGTCACAGACCCAGGGCCCAGGTAGGGGTCAGGCTAAGCTCCATCTGACTTGCCCTGGCTTTGAAGAAAAGACCCTGACTGGCCCTGCCCCCACAAGTCCCCAGCATCTGGCATCGGTGGGGTGGTGGAGGGCCCAGGTCCACAACTCCTCTCCTGGGCCATTTGGAAGTTAGGTCAGAGCTCCTAGGTCACCCCCATGCCATAGAAGCTGAAAGGGGAAGGGAGGGGCTCCTGGTGTCTAGGTGGTGTCTAGGGGTGGTGTTCCCCACCCTGGGACCTCTGTATCTACCTTTGAGCTTCCAGGAAGGGCTTCCCTAAAGCCCCCCAGTAGACCCCATGGTGCTCCTCCTTCTGACCCCACCACTGCCCTTGGAACAGAGGCTGGGAGAGGGTGTGAGCAGGGAGTGGGTCTGGCCTCTCAGAGGGGTACCTGCCTGGAGTTGGGAGCTCTGGTTTCTGTGTTGTCTGTGTGTCAGTCCCCAAGGGAGATCACTTCCACAGTCGCATCAGCTCTAAGAGCCTCTGTCTTTCTGCACGGGGTTGAGAGGAAGAATTAGACTGGGTGAGTGGGGGCCGAGCTTGGGGCCTGGCACACTGCAGCTCCGAAATACCGAGGAGGGGGCTTCTAAAAGCTCATGGAAAACACATTATCTTCCCTTTCCATGTTTCCATGAATTTTCTGAATCCCCTTACTAATTCCCTCTTCTTGTGTCTCCATCCCTCATTCCTACCAAGCATGTGCGCACACACGCGCGTGCACACACACACACACACACACACACACACAAAGCGGTCTTCCAACGCGCAGATGAGATGGAGCAGGAAATGAGAGATGTAAGGTCTAGTGTGCCTGTGCCCCACCCTGTCTGCTCCCACACTTTCACCCCTGCCCATCCAGCATTGGTCATTGATAAAGGGGCCCATATTCAATAACTTTCTCGAAGTATGGGAACACCAACCCAGCCCAGAGAGGGCAGGGCAAACCCAAGGTCATGCCCCCGCTAACTGGGAGATCTAACTCTGAGAAGGCCTTGGAGAACTGCTCAGCTTTCACCTAGAAATAGACTCCCCGATGATTTCCAGGAGGAGGTGGGCAGAGCCCATCCCAGCATTCAAGGTCAGAGTAGCCCAGGCATCTGGGCTAAGGACCCTCCAAACCCCAGCCATCTCTCTTAATCCATCCCCCCTAATCCACCCCCTTGGAGAACCCGCTGACCGAGGTAGCCCCAGGGCAAAGTTCACCAATGTGGGACGATGGCTTAACCCTGCTACCCAGAGCCCTCCTCCCAACTGAAGCCCACACAAGCTCGGGGTCACTGGGTTAGGAGTTGAGATTACAGGGGGCCATAGGGCCTGGGAGTAGCCTCAGGGATGTTGGCTTTAGGGGTGCTGGTCTGGGACACAGGAGAATACCTGCTCTTGGGGTCCTGGCATCAATGGCCCTGCCTTGCTGGCCTCAGTGATTGTCTGAGAGGTGTCTGGGGCCAGGCCCTGGAGCAGAGGATGGGGTTGGCTATGGTGACTCCTTCTCTTCGAACCACCCCAGGCACCTGCTGCCACCACAGGGTGAGGTTAGGCTGGGCTGGACCTGGGGGTGGCTCCAGGGAGATGCAGGTTCTGCCTCTGCAGCCCATGCAGAGAAATACAGCCCATGCTGCCAGGGGTGTTGGTGGAAGAAGTGGGCTGGTGTTGGGGTGAGGGTTGGGGGTGGGCGCTGGCCTGAGCTCATAGCTTAGAATCCTATCCCTTTAGCCACCCACTCTACCCTTTCACATTGGCCCCAGCAGGTAGCTCCCTAACATAGCAGGCAGGAGAAGGAACTGAGGGGCCTAGAATGATGAACAGAGATGCCCCGAGGGAGGGAAGGTGGATTCCAGCACCCCATCTCTGTCCCTACCTAGACCCTGTTCCGACCACACTACTGGCAGCTGGCATCATTAAGGTAAGGGTACCATAAAGGGTGCCCCTACTTCTCACCCTGTCCTTTCCAGCTTGCCCATGGGGGCTCAGATCAACTCTACTGTCCCCCAACTCTAAAGCCACCCCTTCCTCTGCCTCGAACCCTGCTCCAGACCCCGCAGTCCACCTGTACTGCCCCATAACAGTGGAACAGCCAGCCCAGGCCAGGTCCCCCTAGGGTCTTGAGGCCAGCCAGCAGGCAGGAGAAAGAACCCAGGGCCGCAGGGGAAGGTGGAGCACGCAGCAGGTGACGCTGTGGCAGAGGCCTCATTAATCACCTCGCCAGCCCCCAGCTCTGCAGTGGAGAGACCATATTAGATTTTAAATTGGAAAGCGGAGAACGTGGCTGCGAGCCGGGAGCTACCTCTTACCCCGGACCCCTGGTCACAGCCTCAGGGGAGAGGGCAGTGGGGAGAAGAGAGCCATGACCCTGAGAAGCAACCCACTGCATCCCCCTGCCCCATCTCCCAGCCCAAGGGGCTGTCCCGGGTCGATGCCCTGGGAAGGGGGCACAGCAGCCACCTCGGGAGACACGCACCCCTTCTCTTAGGAGCCTCGGTTTCCTGGACTCAAGGTCTGTGAGAAGCCAGGTTCTGAGCGCAGGTAGCATCTGTTAGCAAGTACAAATGGTGATGTCTTACGGCTGTGTGCATGTCTGCACACACACGCACAGACCCACACACACCTGCAGACCCAAACACATACTCTCGGCGCGTGTGCACACACGCACGCACAAATAGCAACACGAGGCAGTAGAAATTTTGAGCCCAGGCTGAGGAGCAGACAGATCCGGGTTAAACGCCTCAGTGGCCGGGTGCCTTCTGCATGAACCAGGACGATTTCCTTTGCCCCTCGGCCCGTGTCTTCGCCTGAAGCGTGTTGAGCTACACTGAGGGTGGCCGCTCTGGGAGGAGGTGCATGCTGGCTCAGAAGGTTACTGAGTCACGTGGGTACCCTCCCTGCCCACAGGGCGCAGACTGAACAACATGGCAGGGGGAAGTCACGAGAGCTTCTCTGGGGAGGGAGTCTTCACACACTCTGGCTCCAGCCTCGGCCCAATCACTGGCGCTTGTGCCTGCCCTGCACCTGTCTACAGTCCTCTTCAGCTGGCTCTGCCCAAGCTCTCAAAGTGGCCCATCAAACACCCACCTTCTAAGACCCAGTGTCGGGCCAAACTAGGGATGAAGACACTCAGTGAGGGGCTGACAGCCCAGCTCTCCTCTCTGGGTTTTGTGCAAACCCCAACAAGTCCCAGGACCTCCTGTCCTCTCTCCTAGCCCAACCCAAACCCCAGTCTTCCCAGGCTCAAAGGAGGGGAGGGGTCCCTGCTACCCCGTCTTCACTTGTTTCCAGATAAGGAGGCGTTCCTGCCCTTCATCCAATTGCTGTCAAGTCGACTTGGACTTGTGGTGATGTCATGTCTGTCAGAAGAAATCAAGCTCCATAGGCTATTCAGCAGCTGACTCTTCAGAATTCTCTCTCCAGGCCTTTCTTCTAAGGCACCTCTGGGCATACGTGAACCTCCAACCTTGGGGGCAGGCAGCCAAGACTTGTTTCTCCCCCTTCAGAAAAGCCCACTGCCATCAAGGCAATTCCAATTCATAATGATCCTAATCGGACGGAATAGAACAGCCCCATAGAATCCCCAAGGCTGTAATCTTTACAGAGAAGGGCCCCCAGTGGCACAGTGGGTTAAGCACTGGGCTGCTAACTTCAATGACAGCAGTTCAAACCTAACAGGTGATCCTCTGCAGAAAGAAGAGTCCGTGTGCTCCCATAAAGATTTGCCGTCTCTGAAGCCCTGAGGAGCATTTCTGCTGTGCCCTGTGAGGTCACTGTCGATCAGTGGGTTTGGTTTTTAATCTACACAGAAGCATATTGCCACCTTCTCCTGTGGAGCAGCTGGTGGCTTTGAGCCTCCGGCCTTGAAGTTGGAAGCCCATTTCCTAATACACCGAAGTCCTTTAACCCACCCGACAAGCCCCAACCCAGGGCCAGGGAATGGATGTCTACTCACAGGACAGGGTGGAACTTCCCCGGTGGGTTTTCGAGGCTGTAAGTCTTTAGGGGAGCAGAAAGCCTCATCTTTCTTCCGAGGAGCAGCTGGTGGGTTTGAACTGCGGACCTGCCCGTTAGCAGCCCAATGCCCACTCAGGCCCCATTTTCCGTCTTCAGAGAGGTAAATGCCATTGTTTGAGAAATCAGGCTCGGGAGCTGTCGTGTTCGTTACGGTATCATGAACCACATGTGGCTGTTTAAGTTTAAATTAATTAACATAAAATTACACTTTCAATTTCTCAGTCTCACTAGACATTGCAAGTGCTCACTAGCCACGTATGAGACGCGCGGGCGTAGGCCATTTCTCTCGCTAGAAACAGAGCTAAGCAGCTTCAGAGCTAAGCCAGCTGGGTTTGAATCATAGCCTTGGGTAACTGCATCTCACTGTCTCCCGTTTCCTGTCTATCAAATAAAATGATTAAAATCCCCACCTCATAGGGTACAGTGGGGAGTAAACCAATCTTTTGAGTCGATTCCAATTCATGGCAACCAAATGTGTGTCAGGGCAGGGCTGTGTGCCATCCAGTATTCAACGACTGTAATTTGCTTTGGTTTTGTTCTGACATCACAGAAATAGGACACCAGGCCTTTCTTCCGCAGTGCTGCCAGGGGGATTTGAACTGCCAACCTTTTTGTGGGTAGCTCAGTGCAAACCATTTGTGCCAACCAGGGACCTATCGTGGGAAATATGTGAGTTCACTCAGATTCAGCGCCTTGAGTGGTGCCAGGCATGTGTCAAGTGCATGGTAGACAATAGTTCAAAATTCTCATCCACAGTCCTTCATGGCTCAGGGGCTCCTGCAAGGCAGGGGCTTCCAAACTTTCTCCATTGAGCACATGGTGGCTCAGGCTAGGGAAGGGACTTGAGAGAGGGATCTAGCACACCCCGAGGGCAGGCCCAGGATGAGTGGGTCTACTCCTCTATACGAACAAGAAGACCCCCAACCTTGGAGACCCAGAGTTACCACCCCCACTCATCTAGGAGGCAGTGAGTTCACTGTCCCTGGGGGCATGGCTTGGAAGGCCCCTTCCTCCGACACTCAGTGTTTTCCTGGGCACGTGGGGGAGGCATGAGATGCTCATAAAGGCTCAGATATGGAGGTTGGAACGTGGCCCAGAAGAAGCAACCTCATTCAGATCTGCAGGCCAGATGTGACTGGACTGCCAGGGCTGGCCAGGAAAAAGAGAGTAGTGAGGGGTGGTCAGTGGGAAGGGACGAGAGGGGAGTGGGACCGGGGGAACCCACCAACTTGTATCACCAGACTCTCCCCATTGATTGCCTTTGAGGTTGTGCTGGGGCATTGCCAAGGGCTGGCTGCATCTTCTCCCTGAAGACTCATCCCTGCCCACCCCGCCTGGCGAAGGGCCAGGGGCTTTGGGGAGCAAGGAGTCTTCCAAGTACACAGGCCCTCTGACTGCTGACTTGGAAACATTTTGCCTAGCACCGGCGGTCAATATTTGTGGGCAGAGAGGATGCCTAATGCTGGATCACTGCCCCACAGGCATTGTATTGCAAGCTGGTGCTGCCCACTGGGCCAGGCAGGACAGCTCCCTGGAGAAAGGAGAGGAGCTGGGCCTTGAGGACTGGGAGAACTGGGAGAGACAAAGAGCTGAGGAGGTACTTTGGGAAGGGAGGGAGGAGCCAGGTGGGCAAAGGCAGAAGGGAGCAGCCCCCATCTGGCAGTGAGAAGGCTCTTTTGAGTGTGTCCCTGTGTCTAACCCCACAGCTGCCCTACCCCCCGGACTTGGCCAGGACCTCCTTCTACAGGACTACCAGCAAGAGTCCCTTGGAGAATGGCGGCCGCGTGGCAGGGACATGAGTGGCCTCATCTGAGAGACCTTGAGCAGAATGGGTAGAGCTGAGCTGGGGAAGTACTCGGCTCTGGGTTCTACCATGGACTCTGCCTCTCACTGACTCGGAGACAAGTAACTCGGAGACAAGTTACTTACTCTGGGCCTCAGTGTCTTGATCTCTGGGGACAATGACCCAAGCCTCCCCAAAGTGAAGGGAGGTTGAGAGAAGACCTATTACCCTGCCCTCCCCACCCCATCAGACTCCTGGCCACAGGAAACAGGACACTGGTTGTCCCTTCAGGGCCACCTTGGAAAAGCTCCCTCCCGGGTCCGGACCTCAGTTTCCCCACCTGTTGTCTGGAGGTTGTGTGTCTTCCCTGCTAATACAAGGAGGCAAGAGCAGCAGGCACAGGGCTCAGGCGGAGACCTCGCGGGGGAGGGTGATTTCAGTCTCAAGGAGAACAGGAAGGGTCTACAATGCCTAGGGTCCCCACAACACAGAACAGGGCCGGGTCCAGTGGAACTGTCGCTGTGGAGACCTAGCTCAGGCTCCCCCTTCTCCCCCCCAGCACGGACCAGGGGCGCTCACTCCCACGGCCTCCTTCCCTTCCCTTGGGACTCTGGGGTAATGGGAGTGTGCAGGGGCCAAGCCCTCACTAATCCCCTATTAAAACTTGAAAGGGGCCAGGGAACCTCCAGAATAAACTCATTAACTTTTATGGGATAATAAATGGATCCCATTAAAATCTCATTCTCCCAGGGCTGGCCAGCTTAACCTCTGGAGCCCCCATGGGTGGGATCCCTGCCCACAGGACCCCTGCGGGTCCTACCTGCTGAGCTTCCACCACAAACCAAGAGGGAGAGCTGCCAAGGTGAGAGGTGTACCTCCAAACTTTGGGCCCCCCTTTCCTTCCCACCCACTCCGTGCCAGGCACAGAGGGGCCCCCAGCTTGGGCCCTGGGTGAAGAATGCCTGGCCCCTCCAGAGGGGCTGCCAGAGTGGCCTGTGGCTCTTTCTGTCTTCACAGAATGCCAGGCGGTGCTAGCAGATGGGGACACTAATCAGTCTCTCCATGTAGCCTCCCCAACCCCAGGGTGGATCCTACCCATGGATGAGGCAACAGGGTGCCCACATGGGCCAGTCCCATGCCCAGGTTGCCCAGCTAGTGAGGTCCAGATTCAGGGCTAGAACTTGAGACTTTCCGGCTGTCTGCGGCAGAAGCACCTGCAGAAACAACAATGCCTCTGGGGACAGACAGGTGACCCCCGTGGTATCAGAGTCTAGCCATGGTCACCTCACCTAAACACCTTTATCCTCAGCCTTCGCCTTCACACAAACCAGTCCCAACTCCAACCCCACAGCACGTTGACCCTAGGCTCCCTCCCCTGCTCTAAATGAGGGTGAAGAAGAGCGTTGCTTCCTCCACACACAGGCTGGGCTCCCATCTCCCTTCATGGCTGGAGCAAGTGGGGGGCCTGAGCTCTCTTCTCTAGCTTCACCCAGCTGGGTTCCAACAGGCTGGGGGGGCGGGCTGCGAGATAGGTGGCCCTCCCAGGGGAGCCCCTGCTGGGGCTTGGGTGGGGAAGGCTGGGAGGGGGACAGCAGGGGCCAGGAGGCGGAGCGGGAGTGAATCCACCGGGGAGGCATCCTGAATGGCTCATTAGTGCCGATGAAAGCCTTGTTTCATTTCGTCTAAATACTTTAAACAGGGCTCCCTCCGATGTCTATTTGCATAGCTTAAGAGCTAATGCGGGGGGAGGGCCCAAGCCTGGCAGGCCACGCCAGGGCTGGGGGCTGCCGGGAAATTCTAGGCTTCTACAGTGAAGGGGGTGGTAGTAGAGGGCAGGAGAGGGGTTTTTCCTCAAACTGGGTGGCGTGGGAGAGGTAGCTCCCAGCTCTGTGGGAGGGGAGGGGATCAAGGAACAGCCTGGGGGTGGGGGAGTGTCCCTCTGCCTGGCACCCAGGGGAGCCCCTGGGGCTGTCTTTCTGTGACCACAGCCCTCTCCCCTGGGGACATGCAGGCCCATGAAGGTGGCTGCTCTGTGCTTCCCCCAAAACAGAACAAAACAAACTCACTGCCACCAAGTTCATTTGGACTCTAGTGACCTACATCGGCTTTCTGAGACTCATCTTTCTCGCTCAGAGTGGCGAGTGGGCTTGAACCCCTGACCTTGAGGTTAGCTCAGTACCTAGCCTACCCTTCGCATAGGTGGTACAGTAGGATCCCCATTTTAAGGGCGACGAAGCTTTGGGTCAGAGACGTGAATTGACATGCTCAGAGTCACACAGGCCACCACCCAACAGGGACCATGATCCCAGGCCAGTCCCTGCCCCCACCCTCCAGAGGCCTGGCCAGCCTCAAAAACAAAAAACCCTCGCAGTGCCCACTTTACAGGGGAGAAAGCCCCAGAGGGAACTCACAGTGGCAGAGGTCACACTGGAACTCAGGCCCTGCACCGGAGCTGTGGAGCTGGGTCTCTGGTTTGGGTCTCAGACTCAGATCTGCCTCATGCGGGGGGAGGGTTCTGCTGGAGGTTCAGGGAAGCTCACACTCAACCTAGGTCCTAAAAGAAGCCGGAGTTTGGGAACCTGGGAGCCTGTGGCCTGGGCGATAGTCCCAGCTCCTCCTCAGCAGTCTTCAGGAGACCACGAACAAGTCCACTCCTCCCTCTGGGCTTTTGTTCCCCTGACTGCCCACAGTGATTTCATCAGTGGGATTAGCTCTGGGCTCTTCCTCCTGACAGGCAGCCTGGTTCTGGGGAAAGGCTTGAGACTTGGATAGGTATACAGATTCCAATCTCGACTCCACCACTGTGGGAACTTGGGCAAATCCCTTCACCTCTCAGCTCGAGGGCTTCAGTTTCTTTGTAAAGTGGGACAAAAGTTCTCATCTCACACAGGTGGAAAAGGAAAACAAAAACCCAAACGCCCGCTGCTACTGAGTCCACTGGAACTCAGAGTGAGCCTCAACATGGATTCCTGGGCTTTAATCCTTTCAGGACCAACCAGTCTCCTCTTTTCCCCAAGGAGTGGCTGGTGGGTTTGAACAGCGGACCTTGGGTCTTGAGGTTAGCAGCCCAATGTTGACCAAAAAGCACCGCCAAGACTCCTCAGAGTTGCTCACTCAAAGCTCACTGCCATCCAGTCCATGCCGAATTGCCCCTGAGGGCTTCTGAGAGTAAAAAGCCCGCTGTTTCTCTCCCAAGGAGTGGCTGGGGGTTTCAAGCTGCTGACCTTGCAGTTAGCCACCCAACACGTAACCACTATGCCACCAGGGCTCCTCAGAGTTGCAGTGTGGATGAGACACTATAAGTTGTGTGAAAGGCCTGACTCGATGTCTGCACACAGTAGGTGCCTGGTGAGACTGGGTCCCCAACACCTCTTCCACTATCCCTTGCATCACATCCGCAGCTCGGGGAGATGGGGGGGGGCAACAGACAGGACCAGGAGTACCCAAGGAGGTGCAGTGGGCAGGGGCCCCACCCCTTGTCCAGCCCCTGTGCTCCTGAATTCAATCAGCCCAGGTGGGGAGAAGGCCTATCGCCTCCCGGCCACAGCCCCCAAGAGCCTCCTGGAGTCCACCACGGTGTCTGGACATGCCCTCGCCCCTGAAACAGCTTGTCTACCAGAGATTATCTTACCCTCGCTGACAGTAGGTGGCACCCGCTGGGACCAAGTGGCAGCTGATTGTGGAATCAATTTGCTCGTTTGATATGCTATCTCCATCCCATTTAACCAAGTGCTCAGTCCCCCCAGATAACACAATCAGTGCAATCGACAGTGACGGGAGGTGCCCATTAGCCTCGCTCCATTGCCCAGCACCCACCTGGCAGCCGCCGAGGGAGGGGTTGTGCCCGCTGTGGTCATTTCCCAAGACAGAGGAACCCTGTCCATTCTCCCAATGAACAGCCCCACAGGTGCCTGCCCTGGGAGCCAGGGCCAACCCAGGAAAGGCACACATGAGCAACACACAACCCAAAACAAAACTCAGTACCATCGAGTCAATGTTAACTCAGAGCGACCCTATAGGACAGGGTAGAACCGTCCCTGTGAGTCTCCAAGATTGGTACTCTTTACGGGAGTGGAGAGCCCCTTGTTTCTCCCGAGGTGCAACTGGCGGTTTAGAACTGCTGACCTTGCAGATCGCAGCACAACACCCAACCACTTCGTCACCAGGGCTCCTGCACAACTGCAGGAGGGTCAAAGGCTGTGGCCAGAAGAGCGCCGCCCACAAGGAGTCTCTGCTCATTTGGCAAAGACCCTGTGGCATGTGGGGGGTGGGCCCTGTCCTGGCATGTCACCCTCTGCCTCTGACTCACCCGAAAGACCTAGGCCACTCGTAGACCATCTGCACCTGGGAGTCTGGGTTTCGCCACAACACAGTGCCCATTAGATGCCTGGCGAGACCCATATGCCAGGGCACACATGGGCTGCTTCTGGGAGCATCTCAAGAAACGGAGGCTCTGATTTCTCAGAGCTCAGGGGCCCCCTGGCCTGGCTGACCCAGAAGAATAGAGCCCTCTGACCTGCATCCGCCTCCCACCTCGGCTTCCTCCCTCCGCCCATTTGTCTGACACATCAGAGCTGCCATGGTCTCCTGAACAGAATGTAGGCCATCTGCCACGTCCTCCTGCCTGCCAATCCACGGGGTGGGTGTGAGCCCGTGGAATGACAGCCCCACCACTAGACGGATAACGGAACCGCTTTCTCCTTACGAATTCTGTTTGTTTCACCTGGCTGAGCATCCCTTCAAGTCCCCATGCAGCCATTTTGAGATCTCTGAGGATCGGGAGCATCTGCCCGGCCTTCTCAGTCGGCACGATTCTGTCTGAGCCGAGTCCACAGCCAGCAGCATCCACTCATCTTTTCCTGGCAGCTAAGGGTCCAGGGAACCCAGTGAGCTACAAGTAGAATATGCATCATCTCTCAAGCTTTGCGGTTGAGTAAATCACCGTATTCAATAGCAGATCAATCTGTACCTCAGACCTGAGACAGCCAACAGGTTTCATCGCCTTGGCTTATCTAGGTAATCTATTGGTAGTGGCTATCTGGAGAGCCGTGCTGAGGGTTCTGAAATCCCCTGTGACCTCAGCAAGAAAGAACCAAGATCGATTATCAGTGTCTGCCACAGATCGTAGAGGGGTGGGGGGAGGAGAGGGGGTTGTAGCATGCCTGATAGTTATCTGTTATTCCTGCCTTCGAAACTGACTATGTCCAATGAAAGATTAAGGGAACTCAGGGAGACACACGGAGTGGGGAAGGGAATGTGTATCTTAGTTAAGGCTGATTTTCTTTAAACAAACGAGAAAGCTGAGCTTCTGAGAGTTTAATCTATTTACCCGAGGTGTGCATCTTCTCAAGAATGATGGCTCTGGGATTTAAAGCCACATGTGCCTGGCTCTTCCCATTCTACTTACGGTGATGCTATGAAAAGAAGGCTCAGAGGTGCTGTCAGATAAGCCTTAGACTGCTAACCCCACAGCCAGCACTTCAAACCCACCCCGCTGCTCCTTGGGAGAAAGACAAGACTCTCTGCTCCCCTGAAGGTGGGCAGCCTCAGGGTTGTTTTGAGTGGAAATCGACTCGATGGAAGTTGGGCTTTGGGGTGCTCTAGACAAATCCCAGACAAGGATAGAGCCCGAGAAACGGTTGTCTTAGAAGATAAGGGAAGCAGGACATGCGGGCTCCAACAAAGAAGCCACGCATCCACGAGGAACTCGCAATTAAAACCTTGACTCTGTAAAGCATTTTACTGAGGCTAATGGCCGATAGTTGCGCTGAGAACAGAAAATGAATTTGAAATGCCCTATAATAATTGGCATAAAAGGCACTTTAGTGGGGGGGGGGTCACTTGCTAAGGCTCTTATCTCAGTTTCTAAACCGAGTGGAGTGGCCATGTTACTTTGAGCAAATCACTTCCTTTCTCCAGCCTGTTTCCTCATCAGTAAGATAGGCCTTTGAGCTCATTAATGATGACAAATATTTATTTGTCATGTCAGCCGGAGGTTGCAGGCATGGCTGCCTGTGTTGAAAAGGATTCTGAGTCTGAATCAGGAGAGCAGAAAATAGTGCAAAAGTCGATTGGCTATGCCTGTCTCTGGTGCTGGAGGGGAAGAGCTCCTGTGCCATCCTTGAAATAGGTGATAGGCTCTCACTTCCAGTTTTAGCTCTGTCACTCCGTAATTCTCAACAGTAAGCCCATTCTGTCCAAAGGGAGTTGGATCGCCTACTGCCAGTTGGGCAGGGGGAGCCCCTGTGATCCTTCATTATTCTTTCAGGACTCTCCTCAGAGGCACCAACCATGGGTGAAGGGCAGGCCCTAGACATCGAGGACACAGACATGGAGCTGACTGCGGCCCCTACACCTGAGCAGCCAGAACACGGCGGCGGAGTCCACTTTGTCACAACTGCCCCAACTCTGAAGCTGCTCAACCACCACCCGCTGCTAGAGGAATTCCTCCAAGGGCTGGAGCAGGGAGAGGCGGAGCTGAGGCCAGCACTGCCCTTCCAGCCTGACCTACCGGCACCCTTCCCCCCAAGTCCCCTCCCTCGCCTGGCCAACCAGGATAGCCGCCCCGTCTTCACCAGCCCCACTCCGGCCACAGCTACAGCACCCACTCAGCCCCAGACCAAGGAGGGACCCTGGAGCCTGGAGTCAGAGCCCCCTGCACTTCCTGTCACGACTCCTCTACCCCCAGGGCCCAGTCTGGCAGCGCCCACCGCAAGCCCAGGGGAGAAGCCCAGCACTACGCCCCCTGTCAGGACCTGGACTCCCACCCAAGAAGGTCCAGGCGACATGGGCAGGCCATGGGCTCCAGAGGTCGTGTCTCAGACCACTGGACTCAGGCTTGAAGGGACCACGGCCACCTCCACAGCTTCGGGGGACGATGAGGAGACCACTTCTCCGACCACCATCATCACCACCATCACCGTCACCACAGTGCAGGCACCAGGTCAGTTCCCTGCTGCTTTGCAGATCCAGAAGTGGGCGTGGAGGGGGAGAGCTTCGGGGCCCTAAGTTCCTCCATCTCCAACAGCGTGCACCCAGGGGCAACCTGCCGAGGCACGTGGGTTAGGGTCAGACAGACGGCTTCAAATCCGAATTCTTCCTGCTACAGTACAAGCCCAGGAAGTTTATTTAACGTAACTTCGCTGAGCCTTAGCTATAGAACGGGGACAAGTCCTGTGTCGTTGGACTGTTCTGAGAATTGAGATGCGCATAATAGGTGCCCAGAACAGCATCCTAGCAGATGGGCTTCACACACACACCCCGGCCTCACTTGGACCCACTGTACCAGAGCTGGCCTTATGCTTGTGTCCCCTCCCGCCTCCCAGGCCCTTGCAGCTGGAATTTCTCCGGTCCAGAGGGCTTCCTGGACTCTCCCAGAGCCACCAACTCCCCCTCGGAGGTCGGCCTGGACTGTTTCTACTACATTTCCGTCTATCCTGGCTACGGAGTAGAAATCAAGGTATGTGGCATGAATCAGGCAGGGTCAAAGGGGGAAATGCCAGTTGGAAGAGGGACTAGGGTCAAGGCTAGGAGATGCGGAAACCAAGGTCAGTTGCCGTCCTGGACACCAAGGAGCAGTGAGGGTTACTGCTTCCCCTCAGCCTGGGAGGGGCTGTGGAAGAGGCAGGGCTCACCCACCCCCTCGGGTCATGGTGGGACTCAGGAAAGCCAGCGGAGGGGTCGTTCACTTTGGATGGGTGTGGACGTGGCAGCAGAGTGGACATGGCTGAGCAGAGAGGATGTGGCTGGGCTTGAGCGTTCTGGAGCCCAGTCATTGGTGTTTGCATGCCTGCCTTCATGCTCCCTGAGGAGCACCTCTGGGCCACCTGGGCTGGCTCTGGGGACGCAGAGGTGGAGGCAATGGATGAGAGCCTCGCGCAGGGAGGTGGTGGCGCAGCAGGCGCAGGCACAGGGTGGGGAGTCAGACAGATGACAGGTAGCAGCAGCTGTGAAACCGTTGGCGCTGGCCCCTTGCCCCAGCCCCGGCCTCCCTGGGCAATCTCAGTCCTCCCATGGTGGCATTTCTGGACTGGTGACTCCCTTGCCCCAGAATGTAGCTCTCATCCGCTCTGAATCCCCAGGCCTAAGCCTGTGGGAACTCACAAGGTCTACAAGCTCCTGGATTGGGGCAGTTCTTCAGCGCCACTCCCCACACCTGCTCACCACCGCACTCCCATCCTCAGAGACTGACCCCAGCGATCACACGGATGCAAGGGGGGTGCCCCTGGGACTGTACACCCTGGGGGTGACTTGGGCCCTCCCTCCCTCTCCCTTTCCCATCAGCCCTTCCTTGCATTCTCTCTGACCATGAGATCCCCGAAAGCTCTGCTTTCTCTCCCCAGAGTCCCAGACCTCGGTCGTGGGCTCCTTGCCTTCGCCACTCCTGCACATGCACTGACCCGCCCCGCTCCACCTATTGGAGTAATTTCTAAGGGAATCCACCCTGTCCGCCAAGCCTCCCCAGGGTCCTAGAGTCAAGACTTCCCCCTTGAGACCCCACCCCACAGCACCCAGATCATCTGTGGCCATTCCTTCCCTTGCCCACCCGGCTTCTGCACTGAGCAGAATGCCACCCCACCCCTACCCCCTGCTTCGTACTTGGGTCCCTCAGCTGGTGACCTTGACATCACTATCTCTGGGAACTTTCTCCTGGTCTCCAGACCAGGACCACCCCCACCTGCCTCTTATCTCGCTGTCTCCTATCAGTCTGTCACAGCTGCTTTCCACCTCCCTCACCGGACTCAGGGGAGCTCCCCGAGGGTGCTGTGGAGTCTGGGGGCCAGACGGGTAGCCCTGTGCTGGCTGACTCGATGGGCAAAGGGCTGACTGTCCTTGTTGTCAATAGCAACTCTGTGCACAACAGACCCCAACACTGCCGGGTCCTGGGTCTTCCTCACTGGTGGGCTTATGTTTGAGTCAACCGATGGAGCCACCGTGTCAACCTATCTGTCGATGGTCTTCCTCCTTTTCCCTGCCCTATTATTACAACAGGCATGATGTCCTTCTCCAGACACTGGCCTCTCTCTGACACCATGTCTAACACCGCGAGTGACTGAGGGAGGGGATGGCTGACCTGGGGCTTGGAGACTGAGCAGAGATGGGGAAGACAGAAGCTTCAGCTCCGTGGAAGGTGTCTGGCAGGGGGCTGAGGAGAAGCAGGGTAGGGGACAGGCATCCAGGGAGCAGGGTGGTGCTGCCGGTGTGGGTCCCGCCCAGCCCAACCCCCTGTAGACCCTGGATTTGTCCCTGGGGCCACCTACCCCTGTCCTGGGGCAATGCCTCCCAGCCTGGCCCCTGAGAGCCAAGCCCACCAGATGGGGCTCTCTGATCCGGGCCCTGTGGGGGGATGAGGGTCACCTCCCAGGAACTGCTTCTGCCTCTCAACCACCCCTGGTGGGACACCCCCCCCCCCCGCCTTCTTTCTACAACAGTTTGCTCCTGCTCTGCCAAGCTCTGTGCCCCTCACTCTGGGCTGACTGGGAGGGTAATTAAGAAAAAACACCCCCCCTCCAAGCCATTAGCACTCAGCACCGCTTAATTAAGGTAATTAATGTAAAATCATCACCTAATGAGAGGTGGCACCGGCTGGGCTGCGGCTCACCGGGTGGAAGGCGCCAGCTGCAGGTGTGGGGAGGGGGGGTAGAAGGGGCAGATACCAGGCTGGGTGTCCCATGCAGGCCTAGGCTGCCTGCCCGAGCCCCCTCTCCCCAGCCTACCACACCCTCGGTGCCCCCTGGGCCAGATTGGGTCCAGCTTGGTACCTGCCTCGGAGTAGGGGAACAAGTTGCAAGTTCAACTGGCCCCAGCCCAGCCCACTTCCCACCCTTACCCTTCCACCACTCACACAAGCCCTGTGACTGTCTGCGCTGCCACCGTTTTGTTTTGTTTTGTTTTCATCAGAATGCAAAAGCCGTTACCAGGCAACCTTGAGATGAAGACCCGCCACAGCCCTGGAGTGTTGTCAGGAATTGTGTCAGGCAGAGACTAACCCCACATGCTACCTTAGTATCCTGGGACGCCCCCCCACCCACACCCAGGACCCTGCAGACCCTGATGGCCAATGTCAGGGTCAGAGGCCACAGGGGGTGGGGGGGAAGAGTGGCCAGAGTTGAGGCAGCAGCAATACCTGACAAAGAGACAGAAGCAGAGCTGAAGCCAGATTGTAGGTTCTACGGCTTCCAAGGCTGACCCCCATGGTCACCCACTCAGGCCACCACGCATGCAGACCTGAGGACTGATCCTGCAGACCTGGGCCCCAGAGTTGAAACGCCTCGGCCTGGCTCAGGAAAGGGAGTTGCCAGGGTCTCTCTGTTGTTCATCACTCACTCCGGGTCCAGGTCCGGGTCTGGGATGGATGACTTGGTTCTGCGAGTTAAACTGGGCACTAGCTGGGGACACAACCCTTCCCAGTTATGGGGGAGTCAGGAATCATAAACAACAGACACTGAATGCTCCATGCTGTTGAGGACACAGCAGGGGCTGGGAGACTGGGGACGGAGTCAGGGAAGGCTTCCTGGAGGCAAGATTCCTGCCGGGATCAGCCACCCGGCAGGTTGGCTTCTAAGCAGGCAGGTGGGTCTAAGGCAGTGGTTCTCAACATTCCTAATGCCGTGACCCTTTAATACAGTTCCTCATCTTGTGGTGACCCCAACCATAAAATTATTTTTGTTGCTACTTCATAACTGTAATTTGCTACTGTTATGAATCGGGCAACCCCTGTGAAAGGTCGTGTGACCCCCAAAGGGGTCTCGACCAACAGGTTGAGAACCGCTACTCTAAGGGCTTCTGCTCTGTACTCCTACCAGCGGCCAGACCCCAGAGCAGTGCCCTCTGACCCAAGTCCAGCAGCTGAGCCAGACTACACAGGACTTGGGAGTGGGCTCGAGGAGAGGCTGCCCCTCCAGGCTTGGGGAGAGGGGACCTGTCCATGGTGGCTCCATTTATGAATAAGTTCCTTTCGGTTACCAGCTGGTGTGTTAACTGGTGGGACCACCCAGAGGCTCCAGGGCTAGGCAAGCCCCTCTCCATTTCCTGTGTGTACCCTTGTAACAGAGTCCCTCCAAGCCCAGCTCTCCCCTTTTGGACTCGAGCCCCTCTTAGCCTGCTTCACCACCACCACCCCGCCTCCTGCCTCCCTTCTTGGCTCTGCAGCTGTCTGTGCCCTCTGAGCAGCCCAAGGGGAGGAGGCTGGCACAGGCTCTCCACAATCAGAGGAGCCCTCACCCACTACAGGTCAGGCACTGGGCTAGATTTTTTTCTTGAGAGGCTCAGAGTGTTCCCTTGTGGATGTGTGGCAGGAGCCCATGGCCCATGTGGGTCCTACCCTATCCCCAGCGACCAGTACCCCCGAGGGCTGTAGGCCTTTGTGGGCCTAGTGCCTGGCTCTCACTGCACTTGGCATACTGAAAGGATTCCCAGTGCCAACCCCCACCTTGGTTTGGCTGCTCTCTGTACCATCTGGAGCCTGGGCACAGCTGCCCACAGTCCCTGCCCCAGTGCCCCACGAGAGCCCTTTGGCAATAGTTTTCCCATGCCAGTCAGCTGTCAGCATGGTAGCCAGAGCACCCTGCCCCTTTAAGCCAGGGCACAACTAGCCTGAAAGTGGGTACCAAGAGTAGAGGAGGAGCCTGAGGGAAGGGATTTGCCCAGAAGAGGTTGTGTCCACAGCCTAAGCCTCTTTTGTGGTTCCCAGGGGCCATCTGAGGAGACGCCAAGGTTTATCCCCCCGGGATTTGCCTCTAGCACCACTCCATCCCTATCCAAGGACATAGAGGATGCCATGCAGGGCAGGGGAGCCCCTGCTGATTCTGCTGCCCACTTTTCAAGGATCAGGCTGAGTTCCTGCCTTCTCTAGGCCTCAGTTTCCCTCTGTGTAAAAGGAAGCATTTGAACCAAGTGATGCAATAAGCTTTCCCCAGGCAGTCCCTGGCCCCCATGGGCCAGACTGAGCAGCAGTTTCCCCGCAGCTGCAGAACTCGGGCCAGGGAAAGGTTGGCTCCGGATTCGGTGCCTCCCAGGCTGGCTGAGGGTGTGCTGGGCCCACAGCAGCTGCCACCATGGTGAATGCCCAGCTACAGCAGGGTGGGTCCACCCCTCCCAGCAAAAGGAGAGTGAACTCCGGCTCCTCTCCTGGGGGGCCAGTGCGGAGCCCCTTACAGCAGGCTCTAAATTCATCCCCAGAATCCTGTGAGGCAGGCATGGATTCTACCCTCCCCCCCCCCCCCCCCGGGAGGCAACACTGGGCTCAGACTCTGACAGCCATTGAGGGAATGGGGACACGGGACAAGTCAAGAGAGGAACTGCTGGCAGGGACAGGGGTCGCCCAGGACTCCTTCCTCAGCCTTGCCCTGCCTGAGCCAGACCTAGGGGACGCCCACCTGGGGCAGGCCTGGGGAGTGGTGCATGGAGCTGGGCACCAGGACCAGGAGGCAGGAGCCCCAGCCAAGTCCCAGCATTGCCTTGAACTAACTGTGTGACCCAAGGTGGACCTCTGGCCTTCTCTGATTTCAAGGTTTCTGCACCTGTGAAGTGGAGGTGGAGCTGACCTGTCCTTCCCCCCTCTCCCCCCCCACCCCCCCAGCCAGCGGCGGTTTTGTGGCTCAGGGAGGATACTGCATGTGAAAGAGCTGGGAAAGCTATGACAGGCAAGCCTTGGGGAACCCTGCGGCTGTACAAGGCTGTACGACTGGGTCAGGGGCTGTGTGCATGCCTGGGGGTCTGTGCTGGGGCCCACACTGGGGCGGGGGGAGGGGTGATCAAGAGTGTGGAGGAGGGGCTGTGGCCCGTAGTTAGGGCGTGGGGTGGGGTTACTCATAGGACTGTACTTGAGCAAATGCTTACCCCAAAAGAAAATGACACCATCTTCCCACCTATGGATCACATCATGGGATACGGGGCTAGGTACAGACAGGCCAGTCAAGGGGTGATGTCTGGGGGGTGGCAGATGGCAGCCTGAGCCGTCCCTGCCTCCCACCCAAGAAGCCGCCAGCCTCCACACAGGCTCGATTTCCTTCTTTGTCGTGACCTGGTGGTGGGCTGCGGTGTTCGACAGCCCGGTGTCCTGCGGGAATTGTCCTCAGCTCCCTCTTCTGCCTTGGCGGCTCCCCTCCCCCAGACCCTCTGCTGTCATTGGCTGGGGTGTGGGACGACGAGCCCTCATGAGCGGAGCTGACATTTCAATCTGTCTCCCAGGCTCTTCACACGCCTGCAAATTGCATCAGGGCTTCATCACCCGCCCTTGTCCGACCCCCAGCCCTGTCTGGCCTGTCAGGCCAGCCCTCAAACAAGTGACAAATTACATTCCAGCCACTGTGGCAAGCCCGCAAGTGGGTGCTTGAAACCCAGGGGACCAGGGCTGCCCAGACAGCGGCTGGCTGGGGACAGGGTGGCTTCGGGGGCGGGGCAGTTCACTCCATCCTGTGATCTCATCTCTACCCTCCCCTGCAGGCGTGAGGGGGCCATGCCTCCCCACTAAACCAGAGTCTGGCCAGAGAACTCAGCTCCCAGTTGCCCTGGTTTTACAGGCTTCTGGGGAAGGAAGGGCTGGTGAGAACTTGAATCTCAACATTGTGGGAAAATCCAGGCCAGGCTAAGAACTCCCTCCCTTGCTAAGCCTGGAGGCCTGAACAGTAGTGTCTAGAAGTCCTCAGGTGACCCTCAGGACGCCCAGAAGGGCAAAGCTGCCTTTGCCTACTCTCAGGAAAGACCCAGCTACTTGACACCTGTATGACCTTTAACAAGTTGCCAACTTCTCTGTGCCTCTATTTATTATGAGGATTTTAACATCCACCTTATAGAATTAACTAAGGTGCACCCAACCCAAGCCATGGTATTTCCCATGACCTCCTATGCCTGTGAAAGGTGGACATTGAATAAGGACGGCTGAGGACAAACCGATGCATCTGGATGGGGTGCTGGGGAAGAACACTGAAAGTACCATGACTGCTGCAAGCACAAGCAAACCTGTCTCGGAGGAAGTCCAGCCAGAGCGCTCCTTGGAGGCCAGGATGGCAACACTGCGTCTTCCATACTTGGGGCAGGTGGTCAGGAGCGACCAGTCCCTGGAGAAGGCCATCGTGCTTGGTAAAGTGGAGGGCAGTGACAAAGAGGAAGTCCCTCAGTGAGATGGACGAACCCAGGGGCTGCAGCCATGGGCTCAGGCAGAGGCCCAGTTGTGAGGATGGCCCAGGACTGTGCAATGTTGGGTTCTGTTGTGACCACAGGGCTGCTATGGGTTGGAGCCCACTCAATGGCATCTCACAACAGCACCCTTATCGAATTGGGTATTGTGGTTTGGAGGGTTCTGTAGAATCAGTGATCTCAGGTGGCACAGGGGAACTGCCTCATGGGGTTTCCTCAGCTTCCATCTTGACCTTGCCAGGCCTTTCTCCCGTGGACCCACTGACAGGATAAAACCACCCAGCCTTTGTGCCATCAGGCCTCTCACTGGCATGCTCGTGATGCTCTGGAAGCTGTCACACTGGCTGCTGCTCTTGTCCTTCGTTGGCCCTCCAGACCCACAAAACCAGCAGGTCAGAACTGGGAGATAGATGCTGAGAGAAGGCATACAGGGACAAGGAAGAGAACTCGTCCTCGGTCCAACTGCCCGTCAGCCTGGCCTGCTCCATTCCCCTGCAGCGAATGCCCTCCCTCCGGCTCCTCACAGCCCCCGCCCCTGCAGGCTGGCAAACCCCACCTGCTCCACGTGCTCTGGCTGAGCCTGCAGCCCCCGAGGGTTCCTGCCGTACACATTCAGTACCACTTAAGGCAGAATTAGATGCTGCCTGGCATCTCTCGATAATTACAGATTCCACGTGTGTGAGTCTTGTTTTCCCAACTCTAGAATCACAGAATCTCCAAGTTTGAAGGGACCTCATCCAGCCTCCGCCTGCAGCAGGAATTCCCCGAGGCGCAGCTCCAGCAGATGGTCCAGCAGTCTCTACCCAAACATGCCTGGGCGGGTCTCCTCATGGAGAAGAGGTGCTTCTGCCCACCCCCCAGCTCCCAGACTTGAGCCTGCTCCTCACCCCCTGAAAACTTACCAGGTCCTCCCTGCCCAGCTGTCCCCTCTGAACTCTCCAAAGTACCCCAGTCTGAAACCTAGAGCCTGGCGGGAAGCTGACTCCCGGGATGTGGCCGCGCCCAGCATCCTCAGCGCTTCTCAGCTGTCAGAACATCAAGGAGGGAAGACTGGGCCACTTGCTCCGCATCTGCATCCAGACCAGCCAGAGGGGAGGGCGGCATGGCCCCAAGCTGGCATAGAGAACTAAGTCAAGGGCAGGAGGGGAGAGCCTGACGCAGAGGGCTGCCTGAACTGGCCTGGGAGGCAGAGGTGGGGGGGTGGGGGGAGCAGCAGGCGCTCTGTGGACCACAGCAGACTGATTCTGGAGGGGTCATGGTCGTGTGGCCCAGTGGAAGGAGCACTGGAGCGGAGCCCAGACATCCGGGACCTCCCCCTAACCATGTGAACTTTGGACAAGCTTGACCATCTGACCTCCCGGGTTCCTCATCAGATGAAGCGGCTGGACGTAGGTTTCTGCTACTGGACATGTGGACTCAGCAGCATCAGCACCGCCCTGGAGCTTGTTAGACTCATTGTCCCCACCTCAAATCAACCATATTGTCATCTGCATTTCAACACAACCCCTGGGTGATTCAGAAGCCCGGATGCCACCTGATCTCCGCGGTTCCTCCAAGTCAGGACCTTCCAGGTCACCTCCGAGGGTCCCTTAAGTGGCACTCAGGGAGTCACCAAATGGTCCCGAATCTTACCTTCCAACTCTCTTCCTAGTAGGCTCCTTCCCTTCATTCCTGTGTCTTTGACTTGACTCTGACGGCTCTTACCCACTGTGCCTCATTGGGAGAGTGGCCTCTGGTCATCCCCATCTCCCCCTTCCCGCCCACCCCGGCCCTGGCTGCCTCAGGCCAGGTCAGGTCTCTCTCCCACCCAAACTTGCTGCTGTTACTGCTGCTGGCTTCAAGTTGACCAGAGGACGAGACCCAAACCTCCGGCATATTGCTTTGTCTACCTCTTTGACCTGCACTGCAGCTACGGGCCACCTCTGCTCCCACCCCTCTGGGTATTTATGTAGGTGTGATTCCGCAATGGGAATGTCTCCCCTCTCGGGTTCCTGGAAATCTCAGGACCACCAGTTCCAGCAGCCCCAGCGCTCCAGGCTTTCCCCTCCGATTTCTCTTGGAAAGCCTGGCATCTGGGGTCAAGACCCTTTTCCCTGGCTGTTCTCAGAGGGCGATGTGCAGAGAAAGACGCTCAGAGAAGAGCCGCGTGGTGGCTGCTGTGGAGAGGGCTGAGTGGTCACCACAGTGGGCCGGGGCCAGGCTGGGGAGGGCCTTCAGGAGCTCGGAAGGCATGTGAACTTGATCCCACAGGGTCCCAGGGTTCCATGGGGGAGCTGCTGGAGGATCTAAATGAGGAAGTAGCCCGAGCAGCAACAGGTCTGAGACTTCCGCTTTCAGGCTCTTGATGTTGGTGCGGGAAGGTTACGCCCTACAGGAGACCTCTCGAAGGAGGCTGCTGGGGGTGAGCTATAGGAGTCCTAGTGGTAGAGTTGGTATAAGTCGGGCTGTGATCTGAAAGGTCAATAGTTAGAAGCCATCAGCCTTTCTGTGGGAGAACGACAGCGCTATCCCTCCCATAAAGAGAGTCACAGTCTTGGTAACCCACAGGGGCAGTTCTACCTGGTTCTATGGGTCCCTATGAGTCAGTATCAATTCGATGGCAGTGAGTTTGACTTTTGGGTTTGTTGGGGACCTAGGGGAGTGGCAGGGCTGAGTAGCTGGTTGGATAAGGAGGCAGAGGGGGAGGGAAGATGCCAGTTTCTGAGTCGGGCATTTGGTGGATGGTGCAGTCGTTCGCTGGAATGGGAGCCAGAGAGCTGTGGGTTGGGGCAGAGGGTGGTTCAGAACAAGGCAAGCTGGGTGTCCAAAGTCCCTTCACCCTTACATGGGTGAGGTACCAATTGGGTTTCTTTCCAAGGGCATTGCTGGCCAGCCTACAGACACCATCAAAATGGAGCATACTTGCTCCATCTCATGTGATGGATGAAAAAACTGAGTCCCAAGAGGGGAAGAGACAGGAAGCAGCTGGTACCAGAGGAAGGCTTTGGAATAGGGCTACTTCTGAGCCCTAGTTGTACTAATAGTCTGTATGGCCTTGGGTAACTTCCCTAGTGTCTTGGAGCCTCAGGGCCCAGCCATGAAGTGGTGGGAAGGTACACTGAGCTACTCCAGGCCTGAAGTGCCCAGCTCAGGCCCAGGAGTGCTGGTGCCCAAGGATAGGGAAGCAGCCAGGCTGGTCACGTGCAGGGCCTGCAGGAGCCTGAGGGCATCGGGGCTCCACAGACCAGAGGCCTGACTGAGGGCTCTGTTGTGCACTCTCTACTGCTTGGGCAGGTCCAGAACATCAGCCTCCGGGAGGGAGAGACCGTGACAGTGGAGGCTCTAGGGGGGCCGGACCCACTGCCCCTGGCCAACCAATCTTTCCTGCTCCGGGGTCACATCATCCGCAGCCCCACCCACCAAGCAGCCCTGAGATTCCAGAGCCTCCCACCACCTGCGGGGCCAGGCACCTTCCACTTCCACTACCAAGGTAAGTCTGGGCAACTGAGGCTCTCATGGGGGGTTGAAGACGCTGTCTCAGCCGAGGGCAAACACGGAGGGCTCCTGAGCTAGAACCCAGGGGCCCAGCTCTGTGCAACTGGCGACAGGCAGTCACTATAGATCACCCTGCAGATGCCAGGAGCTCAAGGTGAAAGGGGTTGGCACTGCCTAGGAGGCCCTCAGCATCCAGCTGGACCCTCCTGAACTGTCTTGCCCACCCTGACCCTGGCCCTCGCCCCAGTTAGCTGCTCAGAAGAGCTCAGTGGAAAAGCCCGGGCTCAGGAGAAGAGCAGGTCTGTGTGTGAATCGCACACCATGGGCTCCCCCTCCTGCAGACAGGTCATTGGACCCCATGGACCCACCTGGAAACGGGAGACCACACACCTGTCCCCCAAAGTCCAGGTGAGGAGTACGCAAAACAGTCAAGTGCTCAGCACATGCTCCGTGAAGGAAATGAGTATGGCGCATGGTTGCACCGCTGGGGAAGGGGAGATGCTGCCGCTCTCCCCAGAGGACCCCCTCCCATCCACCCACCGCCAGGCACAAAGTCATCTAGAGCCCAGCTCCTTCCACACAGCTGTGACAGGTTAACCCAGCTCCGATTGGGGCACGCTAATGGGGAAATAATTGGTGTGAACAATTATGGGATCATCTTGTGTTGTCACGGACCACTTCCCCAGCCCTGCAGGGGGTCACAGCCAGCAGGAGGATGGGCACTCCACTGTGGATCCCGGATGCAGAGCCACACCTGAGTCAGTCACCCCCCTCCCCAGACCTCCCCCACCAAGCTGGGAGCAGATGTCCTGGCCTTGGCAGCAGGGAGCCTGGCAGAGGACAGGACCCGGGCAGAAGCGGGGCGGGGGGGGGGGGCACGAGCTGAGGCGAGGGTGAGCGGCTAGGCATCCCTGGCAGTCTCCCTAATGGCCCATCAATCCTCCCCGGTGGCGGGCATAATTTCACACCAGAGCAACCTCTCGTGCTGCAAATTCCTTTGCACAAAACCTTGGACCTCCTGTCTGTGGGGCCAGACAGAGGTAGAGGCTGGGCGAGGGGGAGCCGACCCCAAGGAGGGGCTAAGAGAGCTGGCCCAGTCCTGTCTTTCTCCGCTCCCAGAAACCCTCCCTCCTCGGCCCAGTTTTTGTCAATGATCAGCTCTTTCCTTAATGAGTGTAATTCCCCTAATTATAGGCTGTAATTAGCCCTGATCCTGGAGATGGGAACAGGAGGAGTGTATGCCCACATGCATCTCCATGGGTGAGAGAGAGAAAGGGTGCCAGATGAGGAGGGGAGAGGAGCCTAGGCTGGTGTTGGAGACCCCGTCAGGGCCAAGTTCCAGCTCCCCTCCCACAGGCTCAGGCAACAGAAGTGGAGAGAGGTAGGGAGGGCATGCGGAGGGCCCTGCCAAGCATCCGCCACCATCCTGAGCCTTCCTGGCACTGGACTTGGCCCCAGAAACAGACGCCAGTGAGAAAATAACTCGACAGATTGCAGCAGTGTAGGCTCCCCGGGAACAGTCGTCATGGCAACAGGAGGAAGCTCACCCTGGGAAGTGGCAATTCACCCACTATGGAGACTGGGGCTTCTCATCCACCCCACCCTGCTGTCTCCCACCTCATCCTGACCCTGCTTCCTCATCTGTGGAATGGGGTCCCACCCTTCCCAGAGCTGTGCTGGGAAGTCAAGGGGGACAGAGAGGCTCAAGTGCAGAGCAGGATGTTGGGTCCTTGCCTAGATTCCGCCCTCACCCCCCACCCACCCACACACTCTTCACCCCCTTCCAGTCTGTGCTCGGTGCCCCACATCTTCATCCCGTCTTGTCCTTGGATCCCTCTCCAGGCCACTGTGGGTGTCTGTCCTGGACACGCACCCTGGGTGCCTCAGCTGATAGCCCTCAGGCATCTAAGCCTCCAGAGGTTCCATGACACCTGTAGATAGGGAAAGCAAACAGACTCTGGGGAAGGAGCTCCTAGGACAGCGGTTCTCAACCCGTGAGTCCCGACCCCTTTGGAGGTCGAAGGGCCCTTTCACAGGGGCCGCCCGATTCACAACAGTAGCAAAGTGACAGTGATGAAGTAGCAAGGGAAATCGTTTTATGGTTGGGGGGGGTCACCAGGACATGAGGAACTGTTTTAAAGGGTCATGGCCTGAGGAAGGTTGAGAACCGCTGTCCTAGAGTCTGCTGTGCCACCTCCTTGCTGTGTGAAGAGGGAACGCCTCAGCCTCTCCCTGGACCTCAGCTTTCCTCACCTGAAAATGGGTCAACAACCCCTTCTTCCCAAATACATCACACACTTCAAATCAGCAGACAATGAAGGCATGCTCGAAGCTGGCAGGTGCGTGCTGATGTGAGGTGCTGTGGATCGTGATTACACACATGGGGGGGCTTTCTAGTCTCTTTTACTTCCATTTTTCTGCAAACTTTCTGAACACCACACACACACACACACGAACAGCAGACTGGTGTGTTAGGGGTTTTGCTCCAAGTCAGACACTGCAGGCATGTTCTCTCATTTAGCACCCAGAACACTGGCTGCAGAACTCTGAGGGGGCAAATGAGGAAACGAGGTGTTAGGTAACTTGCCCAAGGTTGCATATAAACCCAGGCAGTCTGACCAGAGAGCCCACCTCCTAAGTGCTATCTGCCAATCACAATTAGCTTCTCATTAGGCATGCTAATGAGTAGGGAAGAGTAGGAATCACGTCCCATTTTACAGTAATAAAGGCCAGGAGAGGTAACAATCAGGAAACTGAAAGCCACAAAACTCAAGTGCATGGACCTTAGTCTGCCCCGAGGGGACCCCTATTTTTAGCCACACAAAGGTCCAAGATGGTAAATGGGGCCCCTGTTTCAGCCTCTCTTCCCATTTACCTGGTGCCCACCACAAAAACGTCAGTCATTGAGTCAATGCCCACACATACTGACCTGACAGGACTGGGAGCCCTGTCTTTCTCCCAAGGAGCAGCTTGTAGTTTTGAACCATTGGCTTTGTGGTTAGCAGCCCAATAAGAAACCACTCTGCCACGAGGGCTAGTGCTATTGGCAGGTAAGGGGACTTTCTCACTGGCTAGATCATGCTCATCCCTCCTAACATGCCCCATGGTTTTCAGACCCAGGAGCTTAACTATGCCCTTGAATCTCTCCTAACCACCCTCCAAGCAGTGGTCCACCCCTATCACTTCCCTGTCCAGACCCTCTGGGCCCTGGTTGGGATTGGCCAGGTTGTTTTGTAGGATTTGCTGCCACCACTTGGTCATACTTGGTATAGCAATTCCCAAAGCCCCCAGGTTTCCCAGGCAACGCATCCCTCCCCCAACTTCCAAGAAAGCATGCCCTGCACCCCTACCCTTGCCCCCATTCTGTTTTTGAGAGCCGTTTCCAGCAAACATTTTCGTGTTCCTCCGTGAATAAAATGAAGCTTCTACTGCCTGGCTTTCCTGACTCCGTGCCCGTCTGTCCTCCTTGACATAAACTTCTGACCAGTTCTAGTGCTTTCTCGTTTCTAAGTCATTCAATAAACATATCCCGAGGTCCAGGGATATCACAGTGAATGAAATAAAATCCTATTTATTCTCACAAGAACCTTGTAGATGGCCTGGCATTGGGAACCTCGGCTCACCGAGGAAGACACAAAGAGGTTAAGGAGCCCCCCCAAAGTGTCCCAGTGCTTGGGCAAGAACCCTAGCCTCCTCCCTCCCAGTGCTGGCCTTGTTCCACTCACCAGACCACGTTGCTGGAAAACCATGTGTACCTTCTGGGCCTGGAATTCTCTAAGCTTCCTCTAGCCCCCAAAGAGTATTCTTGGCAGTGGAAGCTGGAACCAGTCCCCTTGCCACAGACAATGGCTCAGGCACCTCCCCAGAACCTCGCTCTCTTTTTCTCTCTAGCTTATCTCCTGAGCTGTCACTTTCCCCGACGTCCAGCTTATGGAGATCTTACTGTCACCAGCCTCCACCCAGGAGGCAGTGCCCGCTTCCACTGTGCCACTGGCTATCAGCTGAAAGGCGCCAGGTTCCTTACCTGCCTCAATGCCACCAAGCCCTTCTGGGACTCCCAAGAACCAGTCTGCATTGGTGCGTAGCCCCAAAGGCAAAAAAGGGCTGCGGAGGGGCGTGAGGTGGCGAGGGAGGGGAGGGCACCCCTGCTTTCTGTGGCTGGCTGCTACTGACTCTGAACCTCATTCTCTACAAGAAACCAGAAAACGGCCGTGTTTTTGGTGGCCTTCATCCCATTGGATTTTATGAGGCACCTGTCAAAAGGAGGCCCCACTGGGTTACAGCGCGGACTTAAATAGTGTCCTCAAAGAGCCCCCAGTTCCAGGAAAGAGAGGAAGAAGAAAACCCACCTAAGTGGCCAAGGTCCAGAGCGGGAGGTAGCGGGGGTCACAGCGGAGATGCAAAGAGGCCTGGGAGGCGAGGAGGCAGTCACTCTTTGTTGGGCATTTAGAGAGCTTCCCGGGAGAGGGGACATTGGAGGCTTGCGTTTCAGTGGAGGGAACACCACGGGCAGTGGCATGAAGGTGGGGAAGGGAGAGGATTTAAGGACCCTGAGGCATGTAGAGGGGTAGGAGCAGGGCCAGGGGGACTGTTGCAGGGTTTTAAGAGGAGGGAGGAGCTGTTAAGTGGTTTGGAGGCTGGCAGCAGTCTGCCCGGCAAGAGGTCTGCCCTTGGACAGTGACCTTGGGAATCGAGGTGGGCACAGGTTCCAGAGACACTGAAGAGGATGAGGGGACTCCCTGCTTGAGGCCCTGGGCCATTGGGAGGTCTGGGGTGGCCAGGGGAAAGACCTTGTTGGGGATAAAGGTGGCGGCTTTGCTATAGGCTTTTGAACCTTAGTTCACTCTTTTGTGCCTTTTGGAGGTACCAGGTACAACCAGAGAAGAGCCAGACAGGTGGGTGTGGTCTCTGTTCTCCAGGAAGCTTGGCAAGGAGCTCATCGAGGACCATGTGGGGACCCAAGGGAGGGTGGAAAGGATGTTAGCCAGAGGAAGCCAGGCCAGATTCCTGGAAGAGCCTATACAAAGCTGTGGAGGACAGCGAGCTTCGGGGAGAGGAGGCCGGCACTGGGCAGAAAAGCTGCATTCACAACGAGCCTGGAATTTCATTTCGAGCTTGGACTCTCTCCTGCCTGCAGTCGGGAGCCCCTGAGGGGTTTGAAGCAAAGGCTGCAGCGTGATGGGAGTTGAAGGACTGCTCCATTTGAGTACCTAGCAGGAAGGTGGTCCTGCCCTGGTGCAGAGAAGCATTCCCCTCCGTTCCCAAGAATGTGACTGGTGGGGCTCAAGCATCCTTGAGCATGTAGAGGTGCAGAGCCGGGAGGGCCCCGAGCTTTGTGTGCAAGCAAGGAAGGGCCCGCTGAGCGAACCACACTGCTCCTGTCCTGGCAAACCTCAGCAATGGGGTGGGCAAGCTGCTCAGAAGAGAACCGGAAGGCAGTCCCTGGGCCCAGGGTTCAGCTGGGGATGGCAGTGGTAGTGGGCCCTGGAGAGCTCACCAACTGGTTTCCGGCTGCCAGCTAGCTCACACGCAGAGCCTGCTAAGAGCACCAGGCCTTTGTCCTCACTGATGTGCTCCTGCTCCCTTTTCGCGTTCACTTTCTCCCTGGTTTCAGTCAACAAAGACTGGCATCAACTCTGCCTCAAAAGGACCTTTCCCCACCCGAGGGGCCCCCAATTAAGTCACATACCCAAGCCAACAACTGGCTTTAAGAAAAGTGCATGAGGGAGAGAGACAATAAGTTTGGAGCCCAAAATAAGAAGCTGTCATGTAGCCTAGCTGGGGAGATCTTGGAATGCTCCCTGGAGGAATCAGCAGAAAGGGGAAACGACCCCCCCAGGGGCAAAAGGCCAGGCAGTGACAGATCCATGTGCCACCCCAGGAGTTGCACAGGAACGGCCCGAGGTGTGGGCAGTTCAGAGTAGGGTTCTGGGTGAGTCCAGGCTACGGGGGCGGCAGAGCAACAGGGATGGAGGACTGGCCTTCCTGCCACAAAAGCAAGGCAGCAGAGGCCACCCACAGAGCCAGGGAGGGAGGGCTGGTCAGGGTCCAGTCAGGGCCCCCACCTAGCATCCGGGTCCCTGTCTCGCAGCTGCCTGCGGCGGGGTGGTCCGCAATGCCACCATTGGCCGCATTGTCTCTCCGGGCTACCCTGGCAACTACAGCAACAACCTGACGTGCCACTGGCTGCTCGAGGCGCCCGCGGGCCAGCGGCTGCACCTGCACTTCGAGAAGGTTTCCCTGGCAGAGGACGATGACAGGTGAGGGACTGTCCGGTGGGGTGGGGCACCGCCTACTGGGGCCGGGGGACCAGTCACGCAGCCCTCTCCTGGCCCAGGCTCATCATCCGCAATGGAGACAACGTAGAGGCCCCGCCCGTGTACGACTCCTACGAGGTGGAATACCTGCCCATCGAGGGCCTGCTCAGCGCCAGCCGCCACTTCTTTGTGGAGTTCAGCACCGACAGCAGCGGGGCAGCGGCGGGCATGGCCCTGCGCTATGAGGGTGAGCCTGCCGGACCTGCCCAGTGGGCAGAGGGGGACAGAGAGGGGTGGGGGTCCTGGATCCCAGGTCTCCTCTAAGCCTCCATTCCATCAGCCCCCCCATTCTGCCCCACACACCGGGCATTTACACCCCTCCTCCTTCTGAGCCCCGGGAAATGGTGTTTGAAGAGCAGGGAGGCCCTAACTCTTAGGGAAGAATAATTGTTCTAGAAACACTCGTGTGCTCATGTGTTCATTCATTCTTTTTTTTTTTAAAGTGTGTATTTTACAAAACATGAGGATGGTGGGGGCTGGCACACAGTTAAGGTCTCTGCGACTAATCTGATCCAAAGACTGGATGTTCCAGTCCATCCAGGGGGTGCCAGGGAACAAAGGCCTACTGGTCTACTTCAGAAGTAACCAAGGAAGGCCCCATGGGCACAGCTCCACGCTGACGCTCACGAGCTCGCCCTCAGTCAGGATGGGGCTGGCTGGACTGTGATCGATGAGCTGAACCCAACCCTCTGTGAGCTCTTGGGAAGAGGGCGCCCTGAGACACGGAAGCCATCTGCCCCTCTGTGGGCCCACCCAAGGCTGAGCCGGGTTGGGCCCTGTGGTCCACAGCTTTCCAGCAGGGCCATTGCTATGAGCCTTTCGTCAAATACGGCAACTTCAGCAGCAGTGCGCCCTCCTACCCTGTGGGCACCACGGTGGAGTTCAGCTGCGACCCTGGTTACACCCTGGAGCAAGGTTCCATCATCATCGAATGTGTGGACTCCCACGACCCTCAGTGGAATGAGACGGAGCCAGCCTGCCGAGGTCAGTAGTCCCAGCAGCCAGACCTGTGTGGGACAGGGAGAAGGGTGGAGCCGAGAGTCACCCAGCCCTGGGATCTCAGAGGGGGCAGGCTCCGAGCAAGGGGCAAGCACTCCTGCAGGCAGGTGGCAGCCCCAGGACATGGCACTGGGGGGGACTGCAGAGGGGACACGGCTCCCGGGCCTCCCTGCCTTGCAGCCGTGTGCAGCGGGGAGATCACAGACTCCGCTGGCGTGGTGCTCTCCCCAAACTGGCCGGAGCCCTACGGCCGAGGGCAGGACTGCATCTGGGGCGTGCACGTGGAGGAGGACAAGCGCATCATGCTGGATGTCCGAGTGTGAGTGCCCACCACCCCGGCCAGCCCTCCTGCCCAGCCCCCTGGCCTGGCTGGCCCTGGACAGGACTCCTCCTCCACAGGCTCCGCATTGGCTCTGGGGACGTGCTGACCTTCTATGATGGGGACGACCTGACAGCTCGGGTCCTGGGACAGTACTCAGGGCCCCGTGGCCACTTCAAGCTCTTTACTTCCATGGCTGATGTCACTATCCAGTTCCAGTCGGACCCCGGGGCCTCTGTGCTGGGCTACCAGCAAGGTTTCGTCATCCATTTCTTCGGTGAGCTTGTACTTGCCCCGTTCTGCTGCCTGGGGGAGAAAGGGTGCCTGAGAGGAGAGCCCATACCAGGGACAGAGGCCAGGGGACAGAGAACTGAGAGTTCCCGTCTAACCAGGGCATTTTGGGAGCACTTCAGGGATCACCTGAAGGAGGTTGGCCCTGCTCTCCGTCTTACCTGAGGGCCCTGCAAGACAAAGGGGGCCTTCTGTTACAGCAAGAGAGACTTGGGCTAGACAGCAGGAAGAACTTCAGAGTTTCCCCATCTTCCCCAGACCCATCTCACTGGGTCAAAGTGCTTTCAGAAGAAAAGCCAAAATCTGGATGACACCCATGGACTGGAGGAGACTGTGTGTGTGTGTGTGTGTGTGTGTGTGTGTGTGTGCGCGCGCGCAGGCCAGGTGGGCCCAAGACAGGCTGTAGGCTCTGAATGCCCTGAGAGAACCAAGCCCCCGTTGCCATGGTACAAGCAGAGAGCCTGCACCTCGCTTTCCCCTGTACCCCCAGAGGTACCCCGCAACGACACTTGTCCGGAGCTGCCCGAGATCCCCAATGGCTGGAAGAGCCCGTCACAGCCTGAGCTGGTCCACGGCACTGTGGTCACCTACCAGTGCTACCCCGGCTACCAAGTGGTGGGGTCCAGTGTCCTCATGTGTCAGTGGGACCTAACCTGGAGTGAGGACCTGCCCTCCTGTCAGCGGGGTGAGAGTCTCTCCCTACCCCCCAAGCTTCCCTCCTGCCTGCCTGCCCGACGCTACCTTCAAGCCTTTCCCCCAGATTTGAGCATTACCTTTGCTGTGGCCTCAGCTTACTCATCTGTAAAATGGGCCATCCGCCAAGAACTCCAAACATTTTGCTCCCAGTAGATGGGCATGTGTTTGTCTCTGATGGATGGGAGGGGGCCGGCACAGTGACTGAGCAGTGGGGACAGGGGAGCCCTCTGGCTTGGACAGAGCCAGTCTCAGCTGGCATTTGCTGAGTTCTCCTGGGCCAAGTGCCTCCCTCCTTGCCATACCCCCGCTCCCCTTCCCTGTAGTGACTTCCTGCCATGACCCTGGGGATGTGGAGCACAGCCGGCGCCTTGTATCCAGCTCCAAGTTCCCCGTGGGGACCACCGTGCAGTATCTCTGTGACCAGGGCTTTGTGCTGATGGGCAGCGCTGTCATCACCTGCCACGACCGCCAGGCCGGCAGCCCCAAGTGGAGTGACCGGGCCCCCAAGTGTCTTGGTAAGTGTCGGCTGAGTAAGGGATGCAAGATGCTGCCACGGACACTAGAGGCCCGGGGCCTCACTAGCATCTGCCTGCTTCGCAGTGGAGCAGCTCAAGCCGTGCCACAGCCTCGGTGCCCCTGAGAATGGGGCCCGAAGTCCTGAGAAGCGGCTCCACCCAGCGGGGGCCACCATTCACTTCTCATGTGCCCCCGGCTACGTGCTGAAAGGCCAGGCCAGCATCAAGTGTGTGCCTGGGCACCCCTCACACTGGAGTGACCCCCCACCCACCTGTGCAGCTGGTGAGTGCCCCTGGCGAAGATGCCGTGTCCACAATCCCTGCCTCTGTGACCCTTGGTCTCTCCCCAGTCTCTGCCAGATCCTTTTGACCTGCAGGACAAATACTGGGTTGGGGGCTCCGTGAACAAACCCTTCCCATGATCACTCCTTGCCTTAATGGTTTGGCCTCGATGGCCTCACGCACTGGCCTTGGCCCTCCCTTCTTGTTTCAGCCTCTCCGGATGCGTTCTACAGCGGCCGCAGCCTGGATGGTGAGCTCTGCTTGCCCCTGTCCTCATAGCTCCCCCAAGGGGGAGGGCAGAGGAAGAGGGAGGGCAGGAAGCAGCAGGGCCCCAAACTCTTTACTGCTCTCTGCCAGCTACAGGGAGCCTGGTGGCCAGAGGCTCTGGGGAAGGGGCAAGGAGGAGGGTGAGCTCCAGGTGGCAGGGACTGGAGCCACCCCACACCCTGTATTTTCAGTTGCCAAGACGCCCGCTGCCTCCAGCGCCCTGGATGCTGCCCACATTGCAGCAGCCATCTTCTTGCCACTGGTCGCGATGGTGCTGTTGGTGGGAGGTGCGTATGTCTATTTCTTCAGGTGAGTCACGCTTCCCTACCTGCCCTGCATCCCTGGGGGCTACTGGGGCCCAGCTCTGCCCAGAATTCCGGACTCCCGGCGGGTTACTCTGCCGCCACAGGCTCCAGGGGAAAAGCGCACTGCAGCTGCCCCAGACAGCCCCCCGGCCCTATGACCGCATCACCGTGGAGTCAGCATTTGACAATCCGACTTACGAGACTGGAGTAAGTGCCAATGCCAGCCTTGGCACCCTGCCTGGGCCCGGTTCCCTTCTCCTTGGGATGGAGGGTTCCGGCCTGACAGGCTGTATACCACAAGGTTCTCACTCCCAGCAGTTCCCTTGCTTTGCAGGAGACGAAAGAATATGAAGTCTCCATCTAGATGAAGACTCCTGGCTCCCTGCTGGCCCTCCACCTCTGTACATACCACCTGGGACGAGATGTGCCCTTCCCCACCTGCGAGGCCTACCAGGGCCTGTTTCCTGTTACCACTGCCCACAAAAAGCCCTTCAGTGGGTCCAAGGGCATCGGGGGCATCTGCCGGAGGACAAACTCACCTACAGCACATGCATCAAGGACCAGCATTCTCCTGACCCTCCCGCCTTCCCTGTCCCTCCGACCTTGAATTCACCGGCAACGTGATACCCATCTGCACGTGACTGCCACCAGCCGTGGCAGAGCAACATGACAGTGGTGGAAACGGCGTGGGTGCTCCTCACCGGACCTGCACCAGTGGCCAAAACCGTTCTCTCTCCAGGGTGGCCTCAGAGTAGTCCTTGGAGGTCCAGCCCTCAGGGAGGTCTCTGGTTCCTCTCTAGGCTCCAGGAATGGACAGTTCTGCCTCCTTCTCCTTCCCAGTAGAAGTGATGATTCTAAGGGGGTATTATGGGGCTCAGGGACCCTACTTAAAGCTCTGCCTGGGGTCCCCACCACACTACTCCCCTGGCAACCTTATACCCAGAGGAGAGAGAGAACTTCCCAATGTCAATCTGGATGTTGCCAGCCTTCTCCTTCCTATCGGTCCTTCCTACCACTCAGCCACTTGCCAGGTTTCCCTCCTGGCAGGAGAGTGGGCAGGCATATCCCGGAGAGCAGCAGAAGTCCCAGGAGTTTGGCGAAGAGCAGGGGTGAGAGAACCAGGAGCTGGCTGCAGGCCGCTTTGTACATGTGATGTATTATAGGGGGGCCTGGGCTCCTGTCAGAGAGCAATCTTTTATTTCTGTTGTTTCCTTATTAAAATGGTGTTTTGGAAAAAAAAACTAAGCAACAGCCAGGCGGATGGTGCTTTCTTGGTGGCAAGGGAGGTGGGAGATACATGGGCTATGGACTCTTGAGACCAGAAGCCATGCGGATTGGAAACCCCTACCCCCCACCCGGAATCAAACATCCTCAGTCTTGACACATATAGACAAACCAACAAAGCGACCAGCAGCCTGTTGTTGCAGGATCCAATGACCCCAAAAAGCTCAATAAGTAGACAGCAGGTGGAATGAGGGCCCCAAGGGTGTGGGAATCCAAGCACCCCTTTCCCACCAAACACACACACACCCTCCCTTCTCAGAGGGCCCTATCTCTGACTCATTGTGGATTAGGTGAAGGTTTACAGAGCAGATAATCTGCTTTACATTCAACAATTCATACACCTTTGGTTCAACTCATCCATCACAATCGCCTCCAGCTCCAGTACAGGTGGCCCCAGAGGATATAAAGGTCCGACCGTGTAGGGTGTAGTGCTCAGGATAGCCACAAGAGGTCACATCTGTATCCCATCTGCTCACTTCCTCAATCCACCATCCACAGTCCAGGCCACAGCTAGGTCAACCTCATCCTCCAAGTTTCAAGAGGTAGGTATATGGAGTAGTTAGTTCCCTGGTGCTTTTCCACAGAGCCAAGTCTTATTTCTTTCATTAGCTCACCTCCTGGTCTCGTTTTCCATCTGTGACTGTTAGTGCTGATCAAAGCAAAGCCTTGCTCATTTGGCATGTGCCAGTGGCTTACTTATTTGCCCCGTAATGCCTTCAGGCTGACAGCAGCACAGCTGGGCACTGGGATACATGAAGGAAGCCAGTAGATAGGTCACAGAAGGTCTCAATGTTAAGAGGGCTTGGGACATGAAATCAGGGGTGGATTACCCAAAAAGCAAGGTAAGTACAAGCTCATTTGTTCCCACTTACTGATCTGTGACAAACAATTTTACATGGGTTTCACCAAATCTTTATGTTGTTAAAAAAAAATGTGGCACTGTTCACTATAGATCAGTAGGTAAGCACAAGTAAACCCATGATTTGACTTGTTTCCTGGGTGCTCTGTCCCTGTAAGGGATTGTACCTTTGATTCTATAGAACGGTACTGTGGACTTGGGAGAGAGACAGACGCCAGCCATACCCTGAAACAGAATTAAAAATTTTTTTTAATATAAACAGAATTTTTGATGCACATGGAAAAAAAAGTAAAATCATTCACTACAAATTAGTAGGTAAGCACAAATAAGCCTGTGCTTATCTTGCTTACTGGGTAATCTGACCCTGCATTAAATACAACCCCAAGAAAGATGTGGTCTGACAGTTCCCATACAAACAATCTAGCTCAGCCCTCCCTTCGATATCGATATCTGCGATAGTTTATTGTGCCAGCCTGGCTGATAAACACAAGTAGGATTAACCGAAGGGCTTGTTCTGTGCCTCAATTTAAAAGGGTACACTACCTGTGGGATGCCTAGCCTGTGGACTGTGTCGCTGAAAGTTGAGGTCCCATATCTCTGACCCATAGACATAGACTTCTCTCACTTTAACATCTTATTGTGAGTTGGGTGAAGGCTTACAAAGGGCATAGCCCACTTTACAGTTAACAATTTACACACGTTTTGTTTCAACTCCTCCATTACAATCCTCTCAATGCGCCACCACTTAGCCCACTGCCTCCATGTGTTTCCTGGTTCCCATCCCTCCTCCTTTCCTAACCCTCTGAACTTTGTCCTTGGGTAAATGCTGCCCTTTTGATCCCAAAGGATTCATTATTCTAACATGGGGAGGGTGTGAGTTCAGTTCCAGTTCTCTGGGTGACTAAAGGCCATCGCCTTGGGAGTCCCTCTAGTCTCTTTCCAACCAGTAAGGCTGGTCTCTCTCTCTTTTTTTTTTCTTTTTTAATGTCATAGTTGTCTCTTACAAACCAAAGCTGGTAGAGGTACATGACAATCTCTTAAAATCCATCACTCTTCCTAGGTACCAAGAGGATCGCCAGAACAGCAGAAGCCTAACACGGCACACACTGGCATCCCTGTGCTATCTGACACACCTTAGTCACTATCCCAAAAGAAGGAGCAGCAACAGCAGCTCTTCAGAGGCAGTTAGCAAGGTGTAGTGGGCAGTATCCTGGCCTAGGAATCAAAAATTCTATTTTATCCCCAATTTACTTCGTGACCTAGGCAAACGGCCGCTCCTCTCTGGACATTTGGAAACAAGGGGGTTAAATCAGATGGGCTCTTACATCTCTTATCATAATCCAATGTGTCCTCCAATGTGTCCAGCACATTTACACATATGCCACCATCATGATTTTCAAAGCATCCCACTTGAGCCCCTGATATCGGCTCACCATTTCTTCCCCCTTCCTCCCCTGCCCGCCCACCCTCACGAACCCTTGGTAAGTTATAGATGATTTTTTCTATATCTTACATCGTCCTCCATCACCCCTCACCCACTTTTCCATTATTCGTCCCCCTGGGAGGGAGTTCTAGATTGATCCCTGTGATCATCGATCAGATGGTCTCTTAAACCTTTTTCCATTGCATCGTTCTGAGAATGCTAAGTGTGCAGACGTGTGTTAACCTGAAAGATGGCTGCAACAGCTAGGGCTACCAACTGCACTGAAAGTGATCCCATCAGAAGACAGAGTGGGAGAAAAATATAGAACAAAATTCAATATCGTTATTAAAAAATATCAGGCTTACTGGTTGGATGGAGACTAGTGGGGCGTGAAAGACCAAGGTCCTTAGTCATCCTGCAGGTCTGCAAACAAACTCTCCTTTATAGCTCAATTTTCAGCCAAACAATAGACAGGTCTGTAAGGGAAGAGGATAACAATAGTGAAATACACACACTTTAGGATCATCAGCCATTTGAGATAACGAAGGGCAGCAAGGCCAATGTTCAGAAAGGTTTAAAAAGAAAAAATGGAAACAGAAAACAGGAAGTGGGGAAGGGATGTTACGTTGAGGGGATTAAAAAAGCGTATGAATTGTTGAATGTAAAACTGATGATCTCCTCTGTAAACCTTCATTCAATTCACAAAAAGTTAAAAAAATAATAATAGAAGTAAGCTATCTGCCAACAATACCAACTAAACGCCTAGTGTCAGCTACAATGGCCCGGGTTCCCTTCTCCACTGCTTCATCCACAGTCAGGCTGAGAAAGCTGGCAATCACTGTCAGCAGGACCAATGGGAGCGGCGGGCGCCTACGAGCAAAGCATGAAGTCCCGCCCAGAAGTCTAGGTGAGGTCCCCACACTACAAATCCCAGCATGCAGTACTCCAGCATCCTTTCCCAGCAAGCACATCGCTCTTCTAGGCTCCATCCTATCATAATGTGCACCGCACGCACTACAGTTCCCACAATCTATCCGAGCTATCGCGATCCTTGCTCCCAAGATGCAACGTACTCCCGTTCACCCTTTGACCCCCCGTGCGCAATGCAAATTGGGAATTAAAGTTCCGTTCTGGGCAGGTAGCTGGGCGTTGTCGGCGTTACAAAGTCTCATTTTTTTGAAGAGCAGTTCTCAGGAACATTGGTCAAGAGAGGGTAGTCACGGGCAGGCAGAGGTCTCCATGGCACCATCACCACGCAAGGCAGGGATGCTCGGGCTCAAATCAACTGTCGGGCGCGGGAGGGAGCTGGGAACCGCAGCCAGTCAGCCCACTACCAGAAGCGTTTTCGTCGCAGTGGTCTCTCTTTTCTCTTTACCAATATGGCGGCCTGGTCCGGCCACACCTGAGGCTGAAACCAAGCAGTCTAATACAACGTCCCCAGGGATACTGCAGTCACCGACAGCCCACAACTCCAGCCAGCACTGTACTTCTGCCTGCTCACCTCAAGAGCGAGGGCACGGTAGCCCATATCCCATTACCAAAATGGCGAAAGCAGCAGCATTTTTTTGTGTGGGCCAGCGGGTGACAATACGCCTGCGCGGGAGGCTGCTATGTTGTGGGGCGGGAGGGAAGCACCCCAACACGCCTGCGCGGGAACAGCGTCCTGTTGAGCTATACACAAACATCAATGGAAGAAGCGTCCCAGATTGTTGCGGCTGCGCCGTGACCCTCGCGGGCCCCCTTAGACGCCTGCGCAAGACCTCAGGTCCCGCCCTTTTGCCTCTGTACGCTGGCGCAGGGCAGAAAGGCGGGGCTTCGGAGCTCCCGGCGAATGCCAGCGCGGCTGCGCGCTGGGGGGTGCCCCCTCACCGCGGCTGCGCGGGAGCCCGGCCGCCGGCTGTCACTGCGGTTGCGCGCGGCAAGCGGCGATCCCGGGGCGCCTGCGCGGGTGGCTTTGCGGGCGCTCGCGGTAAGTTTGCGCCAAGTGCGCGGCAGCCGGGACGCAGACGGCGGCGGCGGCGAGAGGCGGAGCCCGGGGACCACCCCCCATCACCCTCCCCCCAGTCACCTCACGTACCACAACCTCACCTAACCTCTCACCCCCCCTCCGGTCCCCCCAACCCCGGGATGGCAGCGCCCGCCAGCCTTCCCGGCTGGACCAGCGGTCGCCAGCGCCGGCTTTAGCCTGTGGGACTAGGCCCCGCCGAGGCCTGACCCCTGGAGCCGGGACCCACCGTGCAGCCAGCCACCGAGCGGGGGCTGAGGGGCCGCTCCCCCTCACGGCCCGTGGGGAGGACGCTGTCGTCCCGGGGACTGGGGTCCGGGGGGTGGGGGGGAGCCACGTCGAGTAAGTCGGGACCGGTGTCGAGGAAAAAGAAGGGGGGTCGGGGTCAGGAGCGCCCCCTCCCCCCGCTTCCCCCCGCCCTCTGGGGTTGGGGGGGGCCGAAGCAGAGAGCGCCCAGCCCGGGAGGTGGATGAATGTGGGAGAAAATGGAGACCAAGACGATCGTGTACGACTTGGACACGTCGGGGGGGCTGATGGAGGTAAGAGTGGCCCTCCTAATCCCATACTCCAGCGTCGAGAGGGGACCTCCGCCCTGCGCCCCACAAAGCCGGCTCTGAGCTCGCAGCGCCTGAGGGATGGGGGGGCTCCTTCCTCTGCTAGCTCCCCCCTCCAATCTTTGCAATTCGGGGAGGGGGGGCTTGGCTCAGCCTCCGAGGACGTTGCAACAGTTTCACCTACCCGACGCCCTCGATTCGCTCTCCCGAGACGCCAGCCCACTCCATCTCGTTGCACCGGCGGGCCTCCCCACCCCCTTCTTGTCGGCCCCTTTGTGCTTCCCCCTTACACGTCCGGGTACCGGGCTTCAGGCCTCTCCCGAGCCGGGTTTTGGAGTCCCCCGCTGTCCATACAAGGAAGTGGCGAGAAGGGAACCGCGCACCCTCTCCCCATCCCCCAGATCCTCCCCATTTGGAAGACGCTGTGTTCGTTGTGCTGCTGGAACGCGGTTAGGTGGGCTCCCCGGTTCCGGGGCCCGAGAGGTTCTGGGAGCAGCCTGGATGGGAGGAAGAAGGACAAAAGGGGGGAGAGGGGTGGGTGACGGAGGAGCCGCGTTTGGCGGGCGACGAAGCGCCCGGGAGCTGCGAGTGTGCACACACGCCGTCTGTATGTGTGTGCAGCAAATCCAAGCGCTGCTGGCTCCCCCCAAGACGGACGAGGCGGAGAAGCGGAGTCGGAAGCCGGAGAAGGAGCCCCGGAGAAGCGGCAGGGCCACCAACCACGACAGCTGCGATAGCTGCAAGGAAGGCGGCGATCTCCTGTGCTGCGACCACTGCCCGGCCGCCTTCCACCTCCAGTGCTGGTAAGAGCTGGCCAGACCCCTTCGCAGTGGACCGCCCCCCACCCCAGCAGACCCTCCTCGTCATAATCCTCCTCCCGGCCTGGCCCTGCCGCCGGAATAACGGGCGCTAGCAGCCGCTAGCTGGCTGGGTGCAGGCGCTGGGACTGGCGCCTCCCCGCCCCCAGGTGTCTCCTCTGATCTGGCCGGTTTTTTGTTTTGTTTTGTTTTTTGGCGGTGGAGTGCGGGGAGCGTCGGTGGGTCTGGGTCCGAGGTTGGGGTTGGGAGGAGTGAGGCGAGCCCCGTCTGGGATTGGAAGGCGCTGGCTGCTAGCCCGAAGGTTGGCGGTTCGAATCGGCCAGCCGCTGGGCGGGAGGACGATTTGGCAGTCAGTCCCCTAAAGATGTGCAGCCATGGAAATCCTACTGGGCAGTTCTGCTCCGCCCTGTTGGGTCCTTAGTAGCCCACTTGGGCCGGGCGGCGACGGGTCGGGCGACGGTGGCAGGGGAAGGAAGGGGAGGAGCTCTGAGCCCCGTGCCGCCGGCCTGCTCGCGCGCCCCGCCGCCCTGCAGCTCCGGCCGGGCCGCCGCACCTGGGGCCGCGGCACGAAGCCCTCCGGTCGCCCGCGCAGCCTTTGCCAGACCCTGGCGGCCGGCCGCTTGCAGCGGTGGAGGAAATCATGGAGGGTGTCTCTGGCGCCCGCCTCTTCTCTGCCTCTCTGTTTACAATATGGCGACCTGCCTTTAAATTATATTTTTATTCTCAGCGCCATTTTGGCTGAATATATGATTTGCAAACGTTTCCCGGGGAACGGTGGTGCTAGGGGCCCTTTCTGCAGAAGCTCCTACGGGGTCCGGCAGGGATCCCGCCGCCTTGGTCCCCTTTCTCTGCCTCCGCTTGTTCCCTGTGGCCTCTCAGAGCTGCCTCCCTCCTCCCGCTCCCCTCCCCGCGCGGCGGTCTCTTAGGAAATCGGGCCGGGTTAGACAATTAAAATTGCCCTTGGGCGCCGATTTCACTTCTCCGCTCCGCATCGGCCAGCCCTTCGCAGCCAGATTCTTTGCTGCCGGGCCGGGATTTTGAGCAGCGGCTTTGAGAGGGCATTTTTAAAGCGCGGAGCTGGAAAGCTGTGCGCTTTTTCACTCTCTTCCACCCCGCCCCCCCTTTGCTGAACGCTAGGGGAGGGGAGACACCGACGGGAGAGGGAGGGATCTGGGCTGATGACCCGCTGCTTGATCCTCCTTGGCAGCTCAGCCCAGAACAATCCAGCAAAGAGTTTCAACTTCAGCCTCTCCGGGGAGAAATCACCTCTGCCCTCCCCCAAATCTCGGTGGCTGCCCTGATTGCTTCTTGTTCTGTTGGTTCTTGATCTGTTGAGACTAGTTGCTCGAGATAAGCGTTTGTGAGGGGAGAAGGGCCAGCGAGGGGGACGTTCTCTTACCACCGGTTTTTGACGTTGCCTTATATTAATCTGTTTAAGGAGAAAGTGTGGGTGGGGGAGTGAGTTGCCATGTTTTCTTAGGCTCTCCACATTTCCGTTCGCATTGCACTCCGTCTCTTCTACTTGTAAAATAGTGGCTGCTGTTTATTTATACTAATTGCAGGTTTTGGAACACGTATTAGTAGATGACTGATACTGGGCAAATTAAGCCTGTGGTCAGAAGTTATGTAGGAAGCGTCCCATTACCATTCCCAAGATACCTTTGCCCAGGAGGGCATCCCATCATGGCTTGTAATGTTGCAGGGACAATAATGATTATCCCGGAGGAAGCTTTGCTGCGGCCGTTAAAATTTTTATTATAAAGTGACTAATACCAGCTAGAAGGGCATGTGGGTTTTAGCCTTTACTTCTTAATAGCAGGTAATCTATGTGAAGCAAACATTTCTGGTGAGATTTACTGTACTTGTTGAGCACAGGAGAGATTTGTACCTGAAAACATTGTGTTATTTACCAATTCTTTCTAGTTGCTTTTTAAATTTTTTTAAAAAAATTGTACTTGATATATTTCAAGACTGAATTTAAAGTATGAGTTAATGATTTGCCCCTAGAATGAAGTTGGTGTTGATCAATAATGGTGGCTCTCGGTTTGAGAATTTGCTAAGCTTTGTTTTGTTTTGTTTTTTTGTTTTTTTGCTAAGCTTTGTATTATCTTTAAGGACCCCTGGTAGCTTAGTGGTTACACGTTCGGCTGCTGACTGCAAGGTCAGCAGTTTGAAACCACTGGCTACTGTGGGGGAGATAAATAGGGCAATTTTACATTGCCCCATAGGGTTGCTATGAGTGGCCGGTGACCGCATGGCAGTGAGTTTTTAGTTTATGTTATCTTTAAAGGAACCCTCAAACTTGAGTAAGTTTTGGACTGCTAACTACAAGCCTAGTTCAAATCCAGAAGAAAAAGGCATCCTGCTCTCTGCTCCCACAAAGATTTACAAAGCCTTGGGAACCAAATAGAGAGTCCCCATGAGTTGTAATCGACTCGATGGCAGTGGATGTGGTATTTCGTTTTATGTGATCAGTAAGGAGCCCTGCTAGCATGGCAAGGTAGGCATTGTGTTGCTAACCACAAGGTCATCAGTTCAAACCCACCAGCTCCTCAGGAAGCTGAGGAGACATTCTGTTCCTAGAAAGATATGGTCTCAGGAAACCCCTGGGGACAGTTTAACTTTGTCCTATAGGGTTGTTATGAATTGACTCAATGGCAGTTGGTTTGGTTTTTGTTATAGTCTGTTAATCTCTTGTGTAATAAAGCTGAAATTGTTTACTAGATACCTCAAGACATGGAAAAGAGGTGCTGTTGTTTTTTACACTTTAAAGCCTAACTCCTGAATCTTTTAATTAGATGAGTCTAAATCTTGTCAAGTTATAACAATTAGCAGTTTCACTTTAGCTGCCGGTGAGAGTTCAGTGCTTGCAAACTGAATTTCATTGAAAGCAAGTTTTTGTTTTGTTTTGTTTGAGAGTTTGAATGGGAACTTGTAAGCAGAAACATGAGAATCCTAATAAATGAAGTAGGGTTTGTTTTACTTCCCTAGTTTCCCCTTTGAAGATAACAGAACTGGATGTACCTTTAACTTATCAGTTATTGTAAAAATCACAAAGCTGGAAGCCCTCTTAATAGGAATTCCCAAAATGAGTCTCATTCAGTAAATGAGGCTTAGCCCACAAGCTTACCCCATACTCTTTGCAACATCTGTGCGATTCTTCATTAACTCACCTGAGTAAAATCAAGCAATCAAAAGGACATCACAGAAAATTTTGATGCCTGGGTGTATTTACATTAATTTATCCCTAGTTAGTGTTTACTTGTGCCATGTGGGAGTGAGATTAGCAGGTTATATTTTCTCATCTCTACCTGGCTCTGACTGAATCGTTTAAATAGAGATAGTCATGATATTGTCCCTTATTGCCCCAAATCTAGAAGAGTGAAGCTGGTATTGGTGATAATTTTTCACTATAGTTCAAGGTTGCCTTTTAGGATTTCACAATCTACTTTGCCTGCCGCTGCACCATGCACATATTTCTTAACATAGCATTTGTCCCTATGCCCTGAAATTGTTGGTCTGTATAGCTCTTTTTGAGGTCATCGAAAAGTTCCTTAGGACAGAGGCTACCTGGATGATCAGAGGCTCTTGTTCTGTCACAGTATCGATATATAACCCAGGGGTCCTCAAACTTTTTAAACGGGGTCAGTTCACTGCCCCTCAGACCCATTGGAGGGCCGGACTATAGTTTTAATAAAAAAAAACAATGAACAAATTCCTATGCACACTGCACATATCTTATTTTGAAGTAAAAAAAAATGGGGCATAGACACCTGGCAGGCCAGATAAATGTCCTCGGCGGGCAGCATGTGGTCTGTGGGCCACAGTTTGAGGACCCCTGAAACCCATTGCCATCGAGTCGACCCTTTGTAGGGATTCTCAGAGTGTAAAGGCAGATAGCTTCATCTTTACCCCAAGGAATGGCTAGTGAATTTGAACTGCCAACCTTGCCGCAGGCTGTCCAGTGCTTACCCAATATATGTTTTTGTTAGGTGCTGTCTTCCAACTTGTAGCGACCCCTATGTTTGGCAGAAGAAAACCTCCTGGTCCTGCACCATCCTCAAAATTGTTTTTATATTTGAACCCACTGTTGCTGCCACTATGTTAATCTGCCCGTCATCTTGGCCAATCCTACTCTAGGGACTGGTTTTTCCTGACCACATGTCCAGAGTACCCGAGACATCATCCTTGCCTCTAAGGAAGGTTCTGGCTATACTTCTTCCCAGAAAGATTTGTTTTATTCTTTTGACAGTCTTTAGTACTTTTAAGATTCTCAGCACCATAATTCAAATGCATGGATTTAGGTCTTCTTATTCAGTGACCAACTATGACATGCATATGAAGCAATAGAAAATACCATGGCTTAAGGGTGGGGGGTGGGGAACTAAAATGCCATGGCTACAGTCAGGCACACCTTAGTCCTCCAAGTATTATTCTTGCTTTTCTAGATGTAGTTGTAGTACAGCGGTTCTCCACCTTCCTAATGTCACCACCCTTTCACACAGTTCCTCATGTTGGGTGACACACCCCCAACCATAACATTATTTTGTTGCTACTTCATAACTGTAACTTTGCTACTGTTCTGAGTCGGGTGGGGTGGACCCCTGTGAAAGGTTCCTTCGACACACACACACACCTCCACCCCAGGGCTTGTGACCCACAGGTTAAGAACCGCTGTATCTAGTAGTTGAAGGAACTGATGTAAATTGGTAGGTAAAGAGGCTAGTGAGTTCTCAATGTTAATCTTATGACACCTATTTAGGAATTACAGCACATATGGCTGTCTACCCCAATAGTTATCAGAATTATACTTGACCACTGTGAAGTCTTTTAAAAGGAAAATGGGCATGGGAAGTGCCTATAATGGATTGAAGACGGGGAAAGCAGAATGGAATGCACATCACAGTCCTTTTTGTAAAAAAACCTTCCAAGTCTCATATATACAGAATGACAGTCAAGGCCTTGAAGGTAGAGATTGAAAATACAGTTGCAAAAAAAATTTAAAATAATAAAAAAGAAAGAAAATACACAGTTGCAATGCTATGGGTCTCCCCTCAAAGCTCTGGAGAGATGTCTTGCAAGCTTTAGCGAGCTTTGTCAGCCTGCCTCACAGTGAACAGCAGTGTTTCAGAACTGATTCTGGGCAAACTTTGCCTCCCGGGCTTCATGACATAGCCATAGGCCCAGGACCTTTTTCTAAGACAGACTATTGGAGGAAATGACTGATCAAATAACACTTTCGTCTTGCCTTCTCTCGGTGACTAGCGCGCTGTTCTTGGAACAGCCGTGGCTCCCAGTTACAGACTTGATAGCCCTATACCGGGTTATCTGTAGTGATCCTCGGTGTGAAGGAATGACTTGTCCTGTGCTCAGTACCATGACCTCACTGAAGAATTAAACTTAAGGAGCCGGTGCCTTCGAATTTGTTTAAGTGGCAGTGTAAATGTTTTATCCCAGTTGACCTGGTTTATCAATTATTCAGAGTGGTAGTGGGGGTTACTAAGCCCACCCATGGAGAATATGAAAAAGATATGTTTGTAAGTGTTCGATGTTGAATGGGACCTCCATCGTGTCATGCCATAAATGGAGTTTTCCGAAAATTGTAGCCTCTCTGGATTGGCCTCTAAAAATGGGTACCAAACTAGAATAACAGGTGGAGTTCCAGTTGCCACTGCCTCCTCATTCTGTTGGAAATGGGTGGGATTGTACTCAACTGATAAAGCCAGGACCACAGTGCATCAGTAATGAGACTGACTAGAAATTGGCAGCTTTCCTCTGATTGCTTTCTCATGGCATTTTGCTCCAAGCCAACTGAGGCACCAAAGCTGTGTGATGAGTAGTGCGCTACCTCAGCAGACCTCAGCGCCGTCGCTTCCTGCCAGACAGATTGCCGTAGCCTGTGCCTCCGCGTGTTCTGTTTGGAGCTGTTGGCCGGCTTTCCTCTATCTGGTGTCGGCAGCAAGATCCAAAATGAGGTTTTCGAAGAATGAGAGTAAAAAGTCTCTGCACAGGCACAACTAAGCCCAGCTTGGAGTTTTGCATATTTAATTTTCAGTGAGTCATACCAAGAAAGGTTTCGCACATAGAGTAGAAAACTGCCTTACAGAGGATATTTGCTGTTGTGAACTTTGGAAGGTGTGACTTTTTTGTTGTGTGGGTTTGGCTGCTTGGTTATCATTAGAATGAGAGTGGGCAGATGCTGAGTTAAAATATATTGATGTTGCCCCTGTGAATCTGTTGTTTCTGAAGTTGCAGAAGTGACAGCCGAGTTCCTTCCCCTCTGCCCTCTCAATAGTAAAGTGATTGAACAATATATAAACCTAGTTTGGTATGCGATTTTTAAAAAATATTTGTTTTGTATACTTACTGTTTTTGCATTTGCAGTGTTTCATTAGATTCTGGATGCATAATACTGTTTTAATTTATCTACCCAAATATTGAGGTCCTGTAACCTTCAACTTCAGCTTAAGTTCAGATGCATCTTAAAACCATGTGGGGGGAGAGAAGGAAAAACGAGGAGCTGATACTAAGGACTCAAATAGAAAGTAAATGTTTAGAAAATGATGATGGCAACACATGTACAAATGATGTATGGCATGTTATAAGAGCTCCCAATAAAATGACTTAAACAAAAAACAAAAAAAAACCTATGTGGGGCTGAGGGACTAATGAGATACAAATTCTTTACTTCCAAGACGGAGGATACTCATTGTTTTAAAATAGAACAACATTTGTATGAGTTGTTTACTTCCAACATGTTTATGATCCAGATGGCTTGGAAATGTCAGCAACAGTCAGTAGCAAAGGAGGTAATAACTCTTGATAGATGACAGTTATTGTGTAACTTAAGGCAGGTACTTACTGTACTGAGGAAGGAAATTCTTCATTCTGAGCCCATCTGAAAAAGTAATAAAAGGTTCAATGCTGCCACTTATATGCATCCTTTCCTTGCTATTTTTGATTATTTTATGGTAGCATTATTGAGGTGTACAATGCACATGCCATGGTTTATGCATTTAAAATGTGTAATTTCAGTGGCAACCAATACAGTCAACGTAAGAACATTTTCATCACCCTGAAAAGAAACCCCCCAAAAGATGTAGAAATACATAGTTGTGATGGTTACACAATATGCAAATATAATTAACTCCACTGATTTATTCACTCAAAAGTGGTTAGATTGGTAAATTTTGATATATACATTTTACTAAGTTAAAAGTAATAATAATAAATCTACCTTTTGGTAACTCTTCTCTTTCCCTCAGTCCAAGACTACACCAAGGTACTTTTTTGTCCAGGGATTTGCCTATTCTGGACATTCCACATCAATGGACTCAACACCACATGGAGTTTTTGTGATTGGCTTATTTCACTTCAAGATTCATCCATATTCTTGTATGATTCAGTGTGTCCTTTCAATGGCAGAGTGAAACTCCACTGTGAGGATGATAACACATTGGATATCCATTATCAGGAGAAAGACGGCTTTCTGCTCCCGTAAACAGTAAACCGTCTCCGAAACTCAAAGGGCAGGTCTGCCCTGTGCTATACATTTGGTCTTGATGAGTACACATAGACTCGATGGCAATGAGTTTGGTTTCGGTTTGGTTTTTATCCATTAACCAGTTTATGGACATACATTTCCGCTTTTTACTATTTTGATTAATGCTACTATGTACATTTGTTTTGTGTAGGCATAGGTTTTGATTTTTCTTGGGTATGAGTGGAATTGCTGGGTCACATGGTAACATTCTGCATTTTAACCTTTTGAGGAATTGCCAGGCTGTTTTCCAAGTGACAGCACCATTTGACATTCCTACCAGTAGTGCATGAGGGCTCATATTTTTCCATGTGCTCTCTTACACTTTTTATCTGTTTTATTTTATGTTTAGTTGGTGTGAAGCAGTATCTCATTCTGGTTTTGATACGCATATTCCAGATGGCTAATGAAGTTGAGTATTTTCTCACGTGCTTATTGGCTTTATTTATTTATATATTTATTTGCCCCAGAGAAAAGTCTGTTCAGAGCCTTTGTTTTTAATAGGATTCTAGGTTGTGTTAACTTTTTATGTTGTATTAATTATTGAATTTTAAGAATTCTTTATATATTCTAATACAAGTTTCTTATCAGATAGACCATTCGCAAATATTTTTCCCCTTCTGTGGGTTATCTGACTTCCCCTGTCTTTTCTTTTGAGTTTCACCTAGGAAAAAAAGTGTTTGATTTAAGCGCGCCTTAATATTTGTGCTTGTACTGTCTAATGACAGCAGGTGGTTTCTTTTGTAAGATCAGGCAAGACGTGCACCTCGGTAGGGAGAACTTTATGATCTGGTATGCTGCTGTTTGCAATGACTCTGCCTGGCCAAAGAAGGGAAAAAGGAAAAGCTTGTCTCTACGCAGTATGCACCCACCAGCCACAACAGAAGATGTCTGTGTGGGGCACCTCGTAGTTGGAGGTTCATAGTTTAAGAAGGAAGTTTTTAATTGCCTTGGTTTAATGGGTACCAGCTCAGGACAGAAATAACTCCAGATGAATTAATAAGCTGTCTTTTGAACCCAGCTTAACAAGAAGAAAAGGTTGTTCAGGCACTGTATTGAGCTTACCTCTTTGTATGTTTTTTATGTAGGCTTATAGCGGTAAAGAAAGTGCAGAGAATATTTGCCTGGGGTTTTTTCTACAGCTCATAAAAAGAAATTGCCGGCTTTGATGCTCCCAGGAGGATTTTTGCTCCTGAGAATACAAATGTCCCGCCTCATAACACTCCTACAAGTGACAAGCAGTTGAAAAGAAGTGACGCTGATGATTACTTGGTTTGGGCCATGGGTAAGAGTGTTGAAATCCATCTCTGAACCTTTGTTGCCCCATCCCAACACATAGACAACAGTCTCTTGAATATGTGATTAAGCAGGCTGCCCTGATACAAGTTTCTGATGAGGGATATCAGTCTTAATGCAGCACAGAAACTAAACTCACAGCCATTGAGTACATTCAGACTCATAGAAATCCTATAGGATTTTGTTAGGGGCTCATACAACTCTTATCACAATCCATACATATATCAATTATGTAAAGCACATTTGTACATTCATTGCTCTCATCATTCTCAAAACATTTGTTCTCCACCTAAGCCCCTGGCATCACCTAATTTTTTCCCCTTCCTCCCAGCTTCCCACTCCCTCATGAACCCTTGATCATTTATAAATTATTATTTTGTCATATCTTTCCCTGTCCGGCATCCCCCTTCACCCCCTTCTCTGACCTTGCTTAACTAGCAATCTAAATGGTAATCTACTACACCGCTGGAGCTCCTTAATGCATCCCACCTCCACTGGGCTCTTCCTTGACTTAGGCCCCAGGGAGTAGAGCGTGGCTAGCTGCATTGCCATTCAGTGAGTGACACTTAACAAGAGCACCTCTACATAATGCGAGCCTCCCTAGAGGCAGGACAGGAGGCAGTCTGTCCTCCTGCCAGCTTCCTGAAAGAGGAGGACATTGTATTCAGAGCAAGCCCTAGACTACGTTTCAAAAAGGCACTCTGGTGTTGCAGATTTGTCACCATGCCCAGGACACATGCACAGGTCACTAGCGTACTGTTTTTCCCATGACTTGAGAGTAGTTAAGAAGCATGAGGTGACTCACTCTGCTTGCCATTTCCAGATAGCACACTCCTTATCGTTTAACTCAACAGTGATTTCTAAGTCTGGGTTTCAGCAAAGAAGCACAGTGGTCTGCGAAGCAAACGCTGAAGGGTACCACGAACACTGATGAAAGAAGGAATCAGCCATCAGACCCATCAGCACCAACAAAGCTGATTACTACACAGAGCTATTGTGAACTCACAGCAAGCACATTACTAGTGCACCTTGCATATTGGGGAATTTTTCTAATTAAGTGAACACTTGGCTGGCCCAACCTTTCTTTCCCTTTCACTCTCATTGTTCTAACTGCTCAGGAAACTTCTTGGAAGCCAGAGCCTGACCCATATGCTCTGCTCACTGCTGTGTAATACCTAGTGGTATAACAAATGAGAAACATGCAAGATAAACACTGGTTGAGGAACTGAAGTGAGGTCTGGCTTATGCCAAGTGGAGGGTGCCTTTGTTAGCACAAATACAGGGTGCCCGCTACTTTCCCCTGATGACTTTGAATTTCCTGTGTGTGGTGGCTTTGGTATTCCATTTTTGCCTTTCCCCTGTTTTTTGACAGATTGTACCAGGAGATGGTACCCAGGGTTGAATGGACAAAAGGTTGAGAGTGGCAGGCAGGTAAGGAGAAACTCCAGGCCTGAACCTAGCATCAGTCTTCCCCACAGACCCGGGCTCAGCATGAGGCTCATTTTGAAATAAGCTTAAGTGAGCCAGGAAGGGTTCTCAATGGGGTTTGAATTTAACAGTAGGCCATAGACATGCCATTGCCTCCAGGCCAGGCAGGAGTGGGACAGCCTCTCCTAATGACGGGCAGTGTTGAATTCCAGGTGGAGTCGTGTTTGTGGGGCGGTGCACACACTGTAGCTACAGGCCCAGCAGTGGCCCTCCAAGGAGCATAGAGTTTTCTTTTTCTCCTGTGTGCAGTTGGGCAGAGAAACCAGTGAAATTCACAGAACCACCATGAGCGTGAATGCGGACAGGTCTCTGCGTTGCAGAAGTGGGCAGGGCGGAGTTACTCTGGTATTTCTCACCAGCAGCCCTGCTCTGCTGTGATGAGCCTGGAGCTTTTTCAATGCTCAGATTCACTGAACTCATCGGATGGAGTCCTGCTGATCCTTGGTTTAGGGAAACCCTCCATGAACTTCCATTATTGGTCAGGAGACAATGCAAAAATTATACTCCATTCATCCTAGTAAACCCTAAGGAGTGCCTAAACCTATAACTCTTCATAATTCTGTGTCTAGGCTGACTATATGTAACTTTTCCCGGATCTTGCATGCCATTATTTGAAAGAGCATCTTCAGTCCCGGCAGGCCATGCATGCGTGGCCGTGTTTAAATGGCTATGAGTGGGGCTCTGCCAGGAGCCCAGGGACTTTCTAGTCTAGGCGGACGCAAGCGGTTTCTCAAGTGGTAGGGCTAAACTGAAACACCGCGGTACCATGAGGCTCCGGTATTTAAGAGATGATGGCATCTGAAACCCACAATGTTAAAAAACGCAACTTTTGTAATAATACTGAGGGTTATTGCATTGATCTTCCCAGAAAAAGGAACTCTGATTTCAGTAATAAGAACATGAAGGAGGTTAAGGAATCTCAGAAACAGTCGGCTGCTTACATAAATAGAACAGTTGGACTAACTGTGAAGAACCCAGATAGATTACAGAAGGCGATCTATTACAGAAAGAAAGTTCATCATCCTCTCCCCAGTCCTTGTTACAGAAAGAAACAGGCCCCTAGAAGTGGGGGCTGTGTCATGGCAAATAAAATGAACTGGCTTGTGCAGGCCACCTACCTGACAAATTATGCCATGATAGTCGAACATATTTGATCAACTCCGGTGATTCTTGTTCTTCACAGAGAGAAGGCCATCATCAGACTATAGTGGCGTTTTTTCTGAGGTTTCTCAGGACCATGAAACAATGTCGCAAGTTTTGTTCAGCAGAAATGTGAGTTTGAATGTAGCTTTAACCATCTGGAGGAAGAGAGGTATAAGTGAACTTGTAGCCTATTTGGTGAGGTTGCGGTGGATTGACTTCCTGTACGCACCAGTAGTTTACAGGAAGAAGAACAATACATCTATCTCACTTGGCTGCTGGGTAGACTTGTTGCCTCTAGTAAAGTCACTACTTAAAAGCAAATTTGAAGAGTATGTAATAGTTGGTTTAAACTGGCTTCAAGCAGTTATTAAAAGGTGGTGGTCAGAACTATCATCCAAAACAAATTTAAAATGATGGAACTATTCGGATTTTGAAACTACGGTGAAGTGAGTTGTGGGAACAGGAAAACCATCTGACTTTGGTTCCAGGATACAGTGCTAGTACAGCTAAGGAAGTAGTAGATGCTTCTTTATTACAGTTACATTGAGGAGTTTCCCTACTGAAGAATGTGTGGTTGTTCAGAACATCCCAGGACTACATGATTTCCAGGAAAAAAAAAACATGTCTCTTCTGAAAACTTTGAACTATGGAAGAAAAAAAAAACATTTTTTCTTTTAAAAAGTCACACAATGAAACCACTAATGAAATCCTAACAATCTGCTTCACATTGAAGTGGGAAAATATGTCAAAGGGGCAGCTTCAGTGAGGTGAAAGTGCACTATGTAAACTTGTTGGCCATTGCTGCGTTTGGAATTTATATGTTTGAACTCCTGAATCGTAATGTATTCCTGAATATTGCATATTTTAACTTATACTATGTGGAAAAATAAAGGACTTAATACTAGGAACCACAAAGATTAATCATCTTGAATTTTCTTAAGATTGTGTTTTATAAGAATATACTTAAATGTGTGCAGCTCTTTTCTTACGTTGAAAAGACTGAAAGTTTAAAACATCATAGCAAATAATATTAAAATGTTTCTGTTCACACTGAGATACTATGTATGCAAAATGCCTTTATTATTAATAAGCCAATATGTTAAAATACCAAGAGTTGGGCTTTGTTTTGTTTTTTTTAAGAAAGCCAACCATGCTTCTGACATGTTAAAATCAAGGAATTAAATCACAGGTTTACATTCATGTAGAATGTTGTGGGAACCTGTTTCACATTTTTAAAACTTGAGAACATTTTTAGTATCTTTGATTTTCTTTTTGTCGGAATCATCATAGCATGCATGTATGTGTTATACCTATACTAAAACCAAAAAATGAATATGTATTTGTATGAATGCTTAACTGCAAATGTTGGAGTTAGCTAACTTATGTTCACTTTTTAAAATGGATTTCTAATATTTTTACTTCTGTATCATTTAAGTGTCTTTCATTGGAGTAAATTCACTAAATATTTCTTTTTTAAAAATCTTCAAAGCAGAGAGGATCCTGCCGCTAATTCTGACCTTTATTTTGGTTTTGGCTGTCATAGAAAACGCTGAGCCATTCTAAGTTTGCAACTATCCTACCGAAGGAAACGCCTCGCTCTTTGCTATCAGACATCTTTGGCTGCAGGCTGTGGTGTTAGGGGTGGTGTCAGAGTAACTGTGTGTTCAAAATACCTGTAGTTTATCTGAGGATGGCAAAGGACTTGTAGCCAAGGGTTGTGTGCTTGCTGCATTTCTTCAGCGCTTCCCATTTGTGTGCACACACTGACGCCTGCAGGGTGATCATTCTTTGCTTAGGGACCATCTTAGAGAAAACCCTGACTATCCTGCGAAATAGGCTCAGCATAAAATACAATTTAAAAATAAATTAATTAATTTAAAAAAAAAGAAGCAGGCTCAGCTTCTAAATTAGCTCATTGGGGGTAGGAGTGTAAGACTCCAGATGCCCGCGTCAGCACTGGGCCATGACATCGAACCAGCACGCTAGTACAGTCGGACAACATGCTCGGAGAAGATTTCAGGATGGGGAGCTTTGAGGCTGGTGAGTAGAGCGGGGGTGCTGTGACAGGGTGAGTGGTAACAACGCTAGAATGTGCCCTTGTGCAGTTTGGGCCCTATTTTCCCTGCTGTTTTCTTCTTTAAATAAGACGGGGGGAAGTGAAGGGAAATGAAACAGAAAGCCCCTACTTAGGAAAAACACCTAGGTCTTCTCTAGATTCAGTGTGGTTTCAAATAAAGACATTAATGTTGGTGTTGTTTCTCCCCTGAGGCAGCATAGACGTTTCGGTGCGCTGTTTAGAAGCTGACTGGCTCTCCCTACGCTGTATCTGCGCGAGCATGCCGTGGCCATGGAGCAGCATGCAGTTTTCCCTGCCTCTGAGACTTTTCTGGAGCGCACAGTTATGACCGTCGAACCTTCCTTTCAGTGGAGGGGCCAGAATGGTCGTGTTAGGAAGCGAAGGAATAAAGCCCTTTTAATAGATGTGGCAGTCAGTTTTCCATTGTGGAGAACCGAGTGGCAAGAATTGCCAAACCAGGCCAGCAGTTATCAGTCCTGTGACACTTGGGCTCAGCTGGTAAGAGCTAGCTGAGACAAACACCTGGTGTGTTGGTGCCCTGCTCTTCCCATCTTGCCCTGCTTTCACTGCGCTGCTCTTCTCCAGGTGCCCTTCTGTGGGAGGATGCCACAACCCAACTCTACAGAGCAGGCAGTAAAAGTCAGGGGCACAGGCAGCCAGTTAGGATTGTGTGGAAGTGACGCAAGTAGCTAGTTTCTGAATGGGGCATTTGTAATGGCCTGGCACGTCATTGGTTTCCTTGTCAATACTGCCACGGAGGCTGGGCATTCAGACAAAACAACGCCAGCAAACCTTGTACTTTTTATGTATTTGGTGGCATTAGCTGTGTTGGCGTCAGTGGTTCGGATGAAGGAAGGTGAGGCTCAAGGACCCCTGTGAACTTTCGTCTTTCAGTATGGCCCTCTCTGCCTTGGAAAGGACAGCCTTACTTGAAAGTAAAATGCTGATGCCCACAGGAATCTGTTTCCACTGATACTGAAGTTTCATTAAATTTTCTTCCCTCAAAAGAAATTTTTTTTTTCTTCCCTCAAAACATACACTACATTTGGCTATACTAAGTCAACTTTTAAGTTGTACCCAACACCTCTCAGCTTGCCTCAGGACATACGCTGGTTGTCATTTATAAAAGATCCCTTTATAATCAGGATGGCTGCTGGAAGGCCCAGGCCTAATTGTGGTCCTGTCAGCCAGCACCGTCACTCCGCGTTTCCTGCGCTTGCTGAGGGCAGCAGGGCCAGTCCCAGGGAGAGCAGGCCTGCCCTGAGCAGGCATTATCTCTATAGTTGGCCTTACACAACGCTGCTGAATTTAATTGCAGGATTTTTATTTGGTGGTGGGCCTCAGATGGATGGATGAGACGCACGAACTGTTAAATTAAAAATCAAAACTGCTCAGTGCTATTGTTTGGTTGCTGAACACCACTACCCCCCCAAAAAGGAGGGGAGATCTTGATGGGGGTGATGGTGAAATATTTCCTGATCTAACTGGTACTTCATTTCTGGAGAATGATAGGTTCTGACAGGAAGAGCCCTCCCAGTTGGTGACACCTCTTTCAGTAAGCCACCTATTTGGCATATTGTGTACATACTGTGGTATATGGTGTTCCCGTTACATATTTGTATTAAACAGCATTTTCCCAGTCCAGGAAGAAAAGGAGAATATGTCTTTTCTTGAATATTTTCCATCATTTGCTTTCTTTTGTGCTAAGAGGCATACTTAATTTGGTTAAGTAGCTTTCTCTTTTTTGTTTCTCAGGTGTGTTAAAATATCGATGCTTCTTATTCAGATGGGCACTTGGAACACACATTCCAGTAATTGTGTGTGTGTGTGTGTGTGTGTATATATATATATATTTAAAGGGGTGTCCAGAAATCAGCACCATTTTTTATCTGCATGTAGTAATTCACACGTTCCTGAAATAAAAGACAGTCAGCTTTCTGGTCCCCTCCTCCTTTTGTTCTCTTGTTCCCTCCCCCTCCCATCCAGTTCCATTTTGAAAAACTGCTATTGCTGGATGGATAATTAACATAGAGCTATGGATCAACAGGTCCCACTGATGGTGACTAAATCTGAAGTAAATGTTAATGTCGTGCCAGGGCACATGTATTAACAGGTGAAGGAGGTGAGCTAGGTTAGACCTAGATCAGCCGCACTGGTGTATGACTTGAAGTAAATTAGAGAGCCAAGAACCTTGATGACTACCACCATCTTCCACCTGCAGGAGTGAGTGCAGCCTACTAGTGAATGAAAGAGACATTCTTAAGTTAAACTAGGCTCCAGCCTTTGTAAATTGGGATCATTTGGCTCCGGGCTCTGAATCTGACATGGAGAGATGTCAGTGCAGGCATTACGTTAGTAGAGAAGGGTGTGTTTTGTAGTTTTCCTCACGAATGATTCCAGAAATAGACTGGTCTAAAGACTCATCAGTAATAGAGGTGGGTCATAGAAGATTCGTTTTGGGACTCCCGATCCTGGAGTCACGCTGCCCAGGTTGGCTTTAGAAGTTTTGTTTTGAAAAATGTATGCCCTTGACCATCGTTCTAATTGCTCTGTGTAACGATGCTGTTGTCAAACATTTGTGACCTTAAGCAAACAAAGTCAGTCCCACCAGTGTCGGTGAAAGACACTGTATATCTGGAAGAGCTGGGGTGGGGAGGTTGTAGACCCTCTCAGGTATCATAGAGCCTCACACTGTGACCCCTAAGAACCATATTTTTTTAAATTGTACAAATTCGAAAATTCAAAACTTGGTTATCAACTATTGTATAGCTAACAAAAGGTCTTTTGGATCAGTAGTGGTTGGAATGAGCGGTGTGTTAGAAAGCATTGCAAAGCAGAACTTTGTAAGACATGATTTGGAAGGAAACTCCACAGCAGTGAAGATGTTAAGGTTTTTTGCGAGAGCTCCATCCATCATCGCAGAGCACTCTGATCTGCTTGTGGAGAAAAGTGCCTATTTCATAGCCTCACAAGCTACATTCTTTTGTAGCCAGAAAATAAAATAGAGCTGCTCGGCCTGTTTCTGAAGAGCTCCCAGATTTCCAAAGTAAGCCAGCTCAGGTGCAGAAGACTGATTTCCAGGGCTCACCTTCTTTCTTAGGACTTGTGCAGTTCTCAGAAAAGATCTAAAGGGTCAAACACTGCTTTGCTCATGATTAACCTAATCATCCACTCCCCAACCTTCCTTTCATCATAAAGATTTTTTTCAAGATTCGGAATTATCTGTACATCTGAAACTATAGATTCTCCTGAACTAGGATCACTTGCTGAATTAGCATTTGCTGAATAGCTTGACTTGTGAGTGGTGAAAAGGCCAGTGTCCCAAGTGACCAAACTTCTGGGGACTCTTTTTGTCATCTATAAGCAGCTGAGGGTTCTATGGGTTGCTATTGCAAGAATCCATTTGTAGGTTTGTAGTTCATTGCATGTGGTCTCATTATCGGGTGTCCTCCTCGTATTGTTTCTAGCCTATGATACTTACGAGCAAGAGCCATCCCTGGAATCCCAGCCTTTGTGTCCTAACAAAATCCGCGGCCGATAAATGAGTAGATGAGTAACTTTGGCCCTCTATCACCAACACTGTGCTTCTTGATAGGCTGGGTTTGCTTTGTGTCCCCCCAAATTGATTTGGTTAGTAAGCAGTAGAAACAATAGCTATTGATGTAGGAGAAAATTATTTGGCCTTAAGATTAGGGAAGGTACTCTGGACAATATGTGCTCCCCATATGGGAAACTTAAAAGTTCTTAAGAAATAACTTCATGGCTTGGGTTTAAGATTTGAAAAAACAAGATTTGGAGTTGAGTTCCATTTCTGCTACTTAATGGTTTTGTGACTTTAGAAAACTCATCCTCGCCTGTCCAATGGGAATAAAAGTGAACATACCTCACACAGCAGGATAGTGGTAAAGGCAAAAGAAACGCCTGTGGCGAGCACGCTTCTCAGACCCACCAGCCGTATGAGACCCCAGAACAGAGTCCAGGAGTGGGGAAGGGACGATGGAAACGGGAACCAACCCAGCGTCGCGGCAAGTGGGGAGAGTGCTCTTACCGTGAAGGGTCCAGAAAAACAATGTATATAAATTGTTGGATGAAGACTAATGTGTTCTGTAAACGTTTCACCCAAAGCACAAAAAGGTTCAAGAACCAAAAAACACTCTATGAATAGTAATATGGGGTGATTAGTGCCAATTCTAAGTGTTAATGATTATAGTACATTACTTAGTGATGTCGCTATAAACAATAAGACACTGGCTCTTATTGTGCTTTGCTGGTTTTCACTGCTGAGCCGTTGAAACCTGATAGAGTGGTGATACCTGACTTCTGGGTGAATGATTTTTTTTTTTTTTGTAAAGGATGGCTTTTACATGATCATCTTTATACATTGGCATAAGAGGGAATTGGGCCAGAACCAGGCTTTTCTTGATGATTTAGAAACTTTTTCTGTGTGTATTATCATTTCAAAGTCATTTGTGGAATCAATGGGAAGACCCATTTATTCAGGTGAAGAAGCTTTGAGGGGAGCCTCTGAGGTGGGGCAGTGCTCACACTGAGTACTACATGCTGTGTACCCTGTGGCTGCCAGACTCCCCTTCCCTCGGGCATCCTGTCCCTGCCAGCAGTCGCGCCGCCGTGGAGCAAAAGAAGTCTGTTTGCAGAACAGTCCCTGAGCGTGCCCCAGTGAGTCTGCCTGTGAGTCGTTTCACTCTGAGTCTTTCCCCTAGAAACTTCAACCGAAAAGCTACGGGAAGGAATTGCTCTGAGTAGAGGAGGTGATCATGAGCAAGCTTTTGAAGGACAATTCCTGTTTTGTAGCTATGCTTGTGATGGTCTTTTTCTAGACACTTAGACCTTCCTTCCCATCCAGCTCTCAAGACCCTCCGATGTCAAATTTACTCTTTCATGATGTGGATTCTGCCCTGGGAAAGCAGCAACTATTGACAAGTAAACAAACGGTGGCCTCCCTCTTTTAAATGTTCAGTATTCATCTCAAAAGTCACGCCCTCGCTATCCTAGACGAAGCTAACAGTCCCCGTCCCATACTTTCCGACCAAACGTAATCTAGAACTCTGAGGAATAGGTGTACATTCCTAAGGTAGCATAGACTTTAGAATCTTTTACTTGCATTTTATCTCTGTATCGAGAAAAGATTAAAAATCAAATTGTTTAAAGAAGATAATGACGGGGAGGAGTCCGGGATGTCGGAGACTTGCAAGTATGGACTTTGACTCCAGTCCTTTCATTGTTTTCTCACTTAGAAATCGTAAGCAACTTCATGTGTGGTTTAACCACCAAAACAAATGCCTGCCCAAAGTTATATTGAGTACCTTTTCCTTGCCAACTATTATGCAAGATGTGAAAGTACAGAGGTAATTGAAGCTTAGGGAAGGTGATTCAGACACATAACAGCGTACTTTGAATGCATTGTGGCTCTTCAGTGCAACTGGGAATCAGGCTGGCTAAGAGGGTTTCCTGACTTGTCTCTCAAACTATTAGGAATTCACCTGGTGGAAGCATAGGAGAAGGCCCAGCTCATGTGGTGGGTAGAGGCTGAGGAATGAGCAGACAGATCTGTGATGAGACACAGCAGGGACTGCATGGGAAGCCTCCACACCAGTGAGTGGAGCCGAAGAAAGAGGCAGGCTTCTAGCTGCAGCAGTCTCGATGGCAATACTCAGGAAGGTGAACTTTATCCTGTAAGGACTGGGGCAGACTGCAGGGCTTTTTAATGATGACAATGTTGTGATGACCATGACATTTTCAATTAATCATCCTGCCAGCAGGAATAGACTGAGAAATGTGACACATGGCGAGATCTAGGCCCACACCACCTTTCCTCACTCTTCTCTGTTTTATATGTTTGGTGTACGGTGGGTGTTTTGGTACAAAGCCAGTGAGCAGATGAAAAGAATTGATTAAAATAAAAATCAGAAATGGCAGCCTTCAGGGTTAATTTTAATATGACAGCTACTGAAGCATATCATAGTCTGTGGGCCTTTGCAAATTACATGCATGCATATCATTAGTCTCAATGTATCCTGTTGCATAAATGCATTGACAAGATTTTCGGATGGTGTTTACATTTGGGCCTCCAGGGCCTGGAGACTTGTCTCACGGGACCAATGTGCCTTCCGTTTTCTGCTTCCTAGTGAGTATCCTCTTGAGACTTCCACCAAGGAAACAGGGAGGAAAGGGGACGGTGAGCCATGAGGCTCAGTGGGCTTCCTGGCTTGTATGCTGAGGGCTTCAGGGACGCACAGCAACGCAGGAACTAGAGAAATTTGCCAAGCCAGGGGTTGTTTTAGGTTGAGAAAATAAAGCCTAGCGTGGAGCATTTAAAGAAGAATCCCCAAGTTGGTTGCTTGCTTGGTTTTGTCATCATATTTCTTAGATCTTTTGAAAGAAAATTTCCTCCTTGTCATTCCAAATAGGTGACTCCCAAGAACCAAAAGGGAGGGATTTCCTGAGTATAATTCAGCCTGATACTATGTAGCAGTGACTTTCAAACCTTGGTGTTCAAGCCTACTCTCCTTGAGGGCAGAGTGTCTGAGAGTATCATGGCCTAGCATGGTCTGAGATGCTGCTGGTCTTTGAAAAGCCACCAAGCTATAGGTGATATAAATGTAACTCTCATTGCAGCTCTTGGTACATAACCTTAATGGAAATCACTGACCCAAAGACCAGAAAGACCCAGTCCCCACACAGGACTAATTTTGATTCAGTATTGATTTACTGAGGGACTACTGTGTCCTTTTTGTTACAGGGGTGCAAGGATGAACAAGATTTGGCCCTGTTCCACTGATAAGAAAAACCCAAGAATTATAATTTAAGTCAAAGCATGAGAAGTACCATAAACAGCCACGGCATGCAGGGAGAGTTCCAAGATATATGAGTAATCCGGAATGTTCTCTTGAAGTAGCTATGTCCTGATTATCTATTGCTGCATAGCAAATTACCCTAAGACCCCCCAAAACAGAAACCAGTTGTTATCTCTGGATAGCCTGAGATTTGCCTGGGCTTACCTGGGTGGTTATTCTGCTCCATTTATTATTGAAAAGGACCCTACCTCTTTGGAGCCTCGCCGTAGCTGAAATATCCAAGATGGCACCCTCACATTGTTGTGATTGGTGTTGGCTGATGCCTTGGAATTTTGCTGAAGCTGTTGATGGAACACCTCAGGTCTCCATGTGACCTCTCACAGTTCGATGTCAGGCCCCTAAGAAGGAACATTCCTAGCCCATAAAAGTGTTATCTGCAGATCAAGACCCAGCCTTGGAAGTTACAACATTGTGGCCTGTACTTCATTTTATTGGTCAAATCAAATTACACAGCAAACCCAATTCAATAAAAAATAGACTACCTGGGGTGGGGGCAGATAGCAACAATTTACAACCATTCATCCACAGCTGATTGAAGATTGAAGCAGGCTTTAAAGGATGAATGGAGTGGGCATAGCTTTCTAGAGAAAGAAATAGCCAATCAGTGTTTTGGCTCGGAAAGCCACCTGGAAGGGAGTTGAAAAGATGAAAGGGAATCACATTATGTAGGCCTTTGAACAACAGAAGAGCTTAAAAAGCAGCCGTTGAACAATGTGGAGACCCTATCAGGAATTTTGTTGGCATGGTGCAGAGTTGGAGAATGCCTCTAAAATTCAGGAGTTTCATTTTGAGGCCTTTTTCCTGTAAGCTCGGCGTTAAGAGCTTTTGATTTGGCTTTTTCATGCACTGGGAAGGGGATGCTCGCTGCTTGAGGAAACTGGTGCTGAGTGAGCATGTTGAAGGATGACCGACCATAGCCGCGCCACAGCAGTGAGAAGAGGCAAGTTGATGCCAGCCCAGTGCTGCGTGCAGAGTGCTCAGCCCTGTGCTTTCCTCTCCCTACAGTAACCCTCCTCTGAGTGAAGAGATGTTGCCTCCTGGGGAATGGATGTGTCACCGGTGCACTGTGCGACGAAAGGTAATAGTGCCACATTTTAAACACTTTGCTGTGTACAACCCACTCGGGCCTAAAACCCAAGTATGCGCTGCTGAAATGGGCAATAATGGTCTTAATTTGTTTTGAGACATGTTGTTCAATGTTAGTGACAGGGTCATCCGATTCCTGTTGGTTTCTTGTTAAGAGGACTGACTATGGCAGCCATCTCCATGCTTAAAACTGGCTGAAGAAAAAGGAGGCTGCTTCTCCAACTTGATTAAAAAAGGAATTTCTCTCACCACAAGGCAGATAAGTCATTGGTATTAAAAGGCTTGGCCAGGTAGATGGGGTTGATAGGATTTTGCGCCCACTTGTTCCTCAAGTTGCCAAATCTTGCTTTAGCTCCTCTTCCTTCACCTTTACTAATTCAGTACCGGCGTTGACAATGTAGCTGAGCATTTTCTAATTTGAGAAATTTTGTGGGATGCCAAAGCTAAAGTATTTCTTATCAAAAAAGGAAGTAGGTGTGTTTCTACCCAGATTATTGGAGATCCAACCCTCAAATTATAAACTGTAGATTTAGATTTTTCTATGAATTGTAGTCACCCACACATGCACGCTTCTTCCACCCAAAGTATACAAAGGTCAAGCAACTTTCTTTTTCTTTGTCATGACATCACCTCCCTTCGTGGCCCACAGTGAATGTTGACTTCCTCGCTTGCAAGCACTGGGTGAGGAGATGGCTCAGAGACTGTGGTTTCTGTGTGTGCCATCTGCAGTCTTTAGGAAGAAAGTAGAAAGGCAGGCAGTACGTTTCAAGTGTGTTAAAAAGCGAGGCCGAGACAAGTTCACCACCTCACCACAGCGGCAGTTGGAGCTCTCCTCCAGCCTGTCCATTTCCCATGATCCCTTCCTGTGCATCCTCATTTAGATTAGAACTTGGCCCAGTTACAGGCACCTGCCAGCTAGGAGACTTTTCAGAAATTTGCTCAAGGAGGTAAATGTGAAATGCAAAGCCAGGGACAAAGAAAAGGAACTAGCATTACTTTAGTGCTCCGCATTTTCCTTGTGTCTTCTCATCTAATCAGTGTAGCTGTCTGATAAGTATAGATCATAGTATCTCCGTGGTAGAAATGAAGAACCTGAAGCTCGGGGAGATGTAGAAAAACTTTCCCAAGAACTTGGGAAAAAATTGACAGAGCCAATATCTGAACCTACCAGCTGAGTTGCCCAAGACCAGAGAGAGTCCATGGCATAACTAGGACGAGATCTCTAGTCTCTTGAGCAGAAAACAGTATGAAGCCTTTATTGGACCATTCTGTTAGGAGGCATTTCCCCATCGTCTCACTCAAGAGGTGTCCCTTTCCGGGTTCTAGTTAAACTCGAAACATTGAAAGTTGCCATTCTTGGACAGTATGATAGCCGGCGTGCCTGCCTTCATACACCACTGCTCCACCTGTGCCAGCTATCAGGGCACTCTACCTGTCTTTCTCTGACCTTTCCTTTCGTGAACACCTGTTTTGAGCAAAGGTTTGGAAGACCACACAGAAAGCCAGGATGCTCCATGGCAAACTGTGGGTGCAGCCTTAGCCCTGGGTACTTTACATTATGATGTGTGTCATATGATGAATGTAGAGTAAATTATTAAATTGTTTCTAACTTGCTTTGTTTCTTAGTGATTTCCCCTGCAAACATTTCAGGTATACTTGTGTCAACTTGAACAGGTCAGATCTCCAATTCCCAAATGGATGATTCTATGGTGTGTTAAAGGTTTTTCATAGATTTGGTCCATGGCCTAGCAGGACTTGATTGCATCAGCTATTTCTATTTTGTGGTACTTGTATGATGGCTCCACCTGTTTGTTTGCACAGAAGCGAGAGCAGAAAAAGGAGCTGGGCCATGTCAATGGACTAGTGGACAAATCCGGGAAACGGACTACATCCCCCAGTAGTGACACTGACTTGCTGGACAGATCAGCTAACAAAACTGAACTCAAGGCTATTGCCCATGCCCGGATCCTGGAAAGGAGGGCCAGCCGGCCTGGCACACCTACATCCAATGCAAGCACAGAGACCCCCACATCAGAGCAGAACGACGTGGACGAGGAAATCATTGACGTGGACGAGGAGCCAGTAGCCGCAGAGCCGGACTATGTGCAGCCCCAACTGCGGAGGCCCTTTGAGCTGCTGATCGCCGCTGCCATGGAACGGAACCCCACCCAGTTTCAGTTGCCCAATGAACTGACTTGTACCACCGCACTTCCAGGTTAGCCAAACCTTTATCGCCTTCCCCACTCGAGCTTCCCCAGAGGGTTTTCCTCCGGCTAAAGGGCAGTGCTAACTGCTTGCAGGGTCGCTGTCCAGGTAGCCCCTATCTCAACTTCCTGTTCCTGGTTCTTCCTGGAGAGAGCTTTGAAGGTTTTAGCTAGTGTGCTAGTCTGTCCCCCTTTTCCAGCCTGTAAACACCTTTGCTGCCTTCACAATTTAGAACACACAAATGACTGAACGATGAACTTTCTCCTTACAGATAACCACTATTTGGTTCTTGTGTGTCTTTCTAGAATTTCTGTGTGCATATATAAATAAATATAGATATATGTTTGTTTACTTAAAAATACTGTTCTTTTGTTGGTTTGGCTTTGTTTTGCAATTTTACCTTTTTTATTGGAAAAAAATCTAGTACTTTTGCCAACTCAACACTTTTCAGGTGTACAGTTTAGGAATATCGGTTTAAAGTAGTGTACTTGCTGTATTGCTTTTTTCATTCTTATAATGCTCTCAAGCTCTTTCCATATTAATACAGAATCTTCTCATTTTTTTAAAATGATTGCCTACTTATCCGTTATATAAATGTACCATAGTTTATTTCACCAACATCCTATTAATGGACATTTAGGTGATTCACAATACTTTTTGTTGCTATGGACAATTCTTTAGTGAATAACTTTGTACATACGTCACTGTACATGTGTGTACATGTATGAGTGTTTCTGTTCAATAGATCCATAATAGTAGTGTTTCTAGGTCTAATTACATATGAATTTACAGTTTAATATAGTACCAAGGTTCTCTTTTTTAAAATGAGTCATAGCTTCTACTTGTTACCATGAAGTAATAGATCTTCTCCTCCGCCCCCCCTCCCAGAAAGTTCAATTGCAATGCCTGAGAAGCCTACGGGTCAATGGGATGTATACAGAATCAAAGTTTTTCTGCTTTCTGTAAAAATAGGGTATATTGCAGTCTCCTCAGACCGCCACAGAATTGTTCTTTATTGACCATTTGACTTGAAAATTTTGTATATCTTAGATTGCCAATATTTAAGCTCTGCATCTGACTACTTCATGTTTATAAAACATCAATGTATGTGTCTGTTACAGATCAGGTGACTTTTCCAACCATATGTTTCTGCCTTAGGTCTCATTCTCCCTTCTCTTCCCAGCCCCCCTGCCCTCCCCCCACTTAAAACCAGGGTAAGGGCTTTCAGAAAGAGTTCATAGCCACTCTGCAGCACATCCTTTTGCCCAGATGTGTTCCTTTCACTTAATGTTTCGTGTTCCCAGCTAGGAACTCTGAAGCCTGGGTTACTGGTCAGCATCAACATATCTTTTCTAGGTTCTAGCAAGCGGAGAAGAAAGGAGGAGACCACGGGGAAAAACGTGAAGAAGACGCAGCATGAGTTAGATCACAATGGTCTCGTTCCCTTACCGGTCAAAGTCTGCTTTACTTGTAGCAGGTATTTTGCTTTCATACGTACGGGGTCTTCCCCATAGCCAGCAAGTTAGGATTGTCTTCCTTTCCGTCCCCTCTCCCAGAAATGTATGAAATGGGTTGCTTATCTCTTAATTTCCTTTTTCCATGAGCTTTTTGAACAAATACCCTTGTATTTGTTCAGTGTTGACAAACCATATTCTGATAATGTGAGAATAGCAGAGACTGACTGACCAACCGTAGCTGCTTTAAATGTCTTAACAACAAATCCCATGAAGGATCTCGGTTCACAGAGCTACTTGACTGTGTCCATAGAGGTTGGAGTGGGAGGTTGAGCCTAAGCTGAAGAAGCCTGAGCTACTCAGTTCACAAGGCCAACTCTGGCCAGCGGAGGGGACCAAAGTCCCTGGGACAAGCAGCTTTTAAATCACTAAAAATGAGTTTTAGAGAACGGGTATCCATTTTAGCTGATGTGCATAAGATAGATGGATGATTTCCAAAAGCCTCTAGTCTGCCCCACTTGTATCTTCCCTTGGCACTGGTTTCCTTCAGATGGGAGCTTCTCAGCGACAAACCAGATGCTTCAGTGGCTTAAAGCTGGGCTTACTGACTTGAGTGTGTTATAAGGACTGTATTACAGTCAGGGTAGAATAAGTTCACTGCCATCCAGTTGGTGCCAGCTCATAGCGACCCTACAGGACAGGGAAGAACTGCCCCAATGGATTTCAGAGACTGTTAACTCTTTATGGGAGTAGAAAGCTTCACCTTTCTCCTGTGGGGCACTTGGTGGTTTTGAACTGTTGGCCTTGTGATTAGCAGCCCACAACACTTACCCACTGTGTTGCCAGAGCCCCAGACCCAGCCTGGATCAGAGACCCGAGAAACGCCATGGCTACAAATCAATGTTGACATTTGCACCTGCACCCCTGCCTTAAACCGTGTTTGCATGAACACATTACAAAATCCTTTTCCCAGCATTTGGCTCCCTGGCAGATTGTCAGTTTTGCCAAGTGTTTCATGCAGAAATGTTTTCTGCTGCAGTTAAGACTCAAGAAAGGTTGCTAGTGAGTTGTTGGGGTTTTTTTTAATAAGATGGTTGCTCTCGTTTGACGAGTGGAAAGATCATAGTGGGTACTGGGCATTGATCATTCCTGCTTGGCAGCCACTTGAACTATACTCCGTTGGTATCCCATTAAGATACATTCCTCTTAGGAGACAGCAGAGAAAACCTGGTGGTAGCCCCCAGCTTGGTTTAGCTCCCTGGTCGTGGATGTAGCTGAAATCGGGGGTGGGGTGGGGGGGGCTGTGGGATGAACCAGGGACGCTGTTTCACAGTGCACAGTTGGTTTGAATTCTCCCATCTTGCCACAGAAATGGCCTACATCTCTTCTTTGCAGGAGTTGCCGTGTGGCCCCTCTCATCCAGTGTGACTATTGCCCGCTCCTGTTCCACATGGACTGCCTCGAGCCGCCGCTTACTGCCATGCCCCTGGGCCGATGGATGTGCCCGAATCACATCGAACATGTGGTGGTAAGCAGAGCAGTGTCCATTCAGTCCTCTGCAAGCACAGCTAGGGCGGGGACTGACGCCGTAGAAAGCATATTACTTTGTGCTCAGGTTGCTGGTTTCTGAAAACTGTCTACTCAAGCCTAGCTATTTTGACATGCCTCAGCTGTGCATTTTGTCCCGTCCCCCCACCACCAATGCTTTAGTTTGGCTACACAGGCAGACTTAAATGAGTACATACTTAATGTGCCCTGGGCTCTGGATGAGGCTCTTTCCCTTCTCTGGCTTTGTCTAATTCTTTATGGCCACCTAGTGATACTGACACAAGAATAAGTGTTGGATAAGTCAGTTGTCAAAGGAATGAATGGTGAGGAGCTGATTACTTTATCTCCCTGGGATCTGTGCACATTTCTGTAGGCTGCTTCCTGAGGCCAGAACAGACTGTAGTTTACTGCCACCAAAAGAGGTTTAGGACGGCTCCTCATAGGCAGGCAAAGGGAGAGTGGAAGCGAGCTGCCTGGGGAAGAGTCCCTCGCCAGAGCAGCCTTCCCCAGTTAAAAAGGATTACAGCCAGGAACATTATCTAGGAACTTGTGTTTGCCGTGGGACGGGGACTGGCCGAGACCCAGCAGTTGTGCCTGAGCCCTGTGGCAAAGGGACCCTGACCATTGACTTGCTCGTGGACACTAGAACTTTGCATCCCTGTTTTGACTAGCGCTGCTCAGACAGAATCCACCTAGGAAAAGGCATCTCTCTGAGGAGGCGCAGTGTGAGATTTTGTTTTGCCTCCTGCTAAACCTGAAAAAAAGACCATAAGTAGTCGATCAGAAGATGAATCTTAAATAGCAGCTCTCTGGCATTTAAAATGTCATTGTTTGCTGTTTAGGTGGAGCTTAGGGGTTTTCCCTAATTTACTAGTTGAAAAGCTGCTAAAACAGATACTTCCTTTGAATCAAGTAGGAGACCAGCTGTCGTGGAATAAGGAGGCATCCTTTCTATATGTTCGGTGTGCTGTACAAGAAATCCTCTCTAAGAATAGTACAAGATTTCCCTGCACCCCTACCCCGATGAGCTCACGACTGTTAGCTGGTGCTACTGAACAGGGATGGGACGGGCCCACCAGCGCCCGGTGTGCTGCCTGCCACCTGCTGTTCCCTTCCCGGTCTCCTTCCTCTAGGAGGTAGTTCTGCTCCTGGAGAGGAGAGGTCTGTGCTAGAGGGAGAGTCTGAGTCTCCTGAGGGCCAAGACCTGTGTCTCCTTTAAAGCCTCTGCTGCTTTTGGTTACCTGACCTGGAGCCAAAGACATTCAAGAGCTGAAAGGCCTTTGGAAAGGCACCTCTTAGTGTCATCCCCACTTCCTGCCTCCCTGAAACCTCTCTAGTGAGAGATGGAGACATGCCGGCCTCTTCCCCACTGGATTTGCATAGTCCTGGGAGGAGTCTCACCCATTTTCCCTGCCCTCTAACAGCATCTTAGTGCTCCCCTTCCCCCAAGTGAAGGAGCCAGTTTGACCAAGCGCTTCTAATGTTTTAACCGAGAGAATGGGGTCATTGGGCCAAGGTGCCGAGCACTTTGAGGCTCACGGGAAGAATGTGCCTACTTTGTCCCTAGCTGAACCAGAAGAACATGACGCTGAGCAATCGGTGCCAGGTGTTTGACCGTTTCCAGGACACCATTTCACAGCATGTCGTCAAAGTGGACTTCCTGAACCGAATCCACAAGAAGCACCCGCCAAACCGCCGAGTGCTCCAGTCCGTCAAAAGGAGGAGTTTGAAGGTGAGCCGCACCTGGTGCAGGCAGGCTGGTGGAGGACAGTGCCCCACTTTTACTCACAGAGACTGGCACCCCTGGGGTTTGTGTGTGTGTGTGTGTGTGTGTGTGTGTGTGTGTGTGTGGGGTTGCTCAACAAGTAATGGATGTGGCTACATTTTCATACTTGAGCATCATGGTCAGGTTTGTGAGGGCCAAACCCCAGGGTGGTCTTTGGACCCAGTGAATCTCTGATTCTCTTGGGGCTACGTAAGCACCCTTTGGGCCCCAGGCTTTGCTAGCCCTGCTCCTGCCCTGGTCTTCACATCCTCTCTGCTGTTCCCCCAGCTCTCTGTTGAGGAGCAGCCATGTACTGAGTGAGGGGCTCTTCCCAGCCAAGGGACTGAATAGGAAAAGGTCCGCGAGAGAAGAGCTAGCTCTGTGTTTTAAGCTGCACTTAATATTTCACCAGTGACCCAAATTATGGCATAATAATATACCCACGTTTGTATGGACTTTGTCGTTTCTGGTGCGTCCGCAAAGCATCCTTTGTTGAAAAACTCTCAGGGGTGGTGAAGACAGGCTGTTTCTCCTAACTGTTCAGTCTCCCACTCACTTAACCCAGAGTGCCCAACTTGGAAGGAAATAAGTTGATTTCCCTCTTTGAAAGGAACCCCCACAACTACTCCCATGTGCCAGTGGAAACTATCAGTTCTGAATTATGGCCACTTGGTGGCAGCCACACACAAAATCACTCCCACCATTCCTGTCACTTCCAGGGGGTGCCAACAATAGCAAGATATGTTAACTGTTTAAAAGTTGTATAATAGACTCCTAACTATGTAAATATTTATGTTTTTATGCTTAGATGAAAACACAGGCTGTCCAAAATTCAGGTATTTAGTTGGGAGGTAGCATACTCATCCTGGTAAACAGATCTAAAGTAATCCAGGTTGTAATTCACAGTATGGATTGGGAATGGAGCCTGACTGCCAATGGTAAACTCTTGGTTTTATGGTACTTGCCTCTTTTGAATTTCTTTACTGCTTCATTATTTCTAAGGGAAATTCAAAGGTGTGAGTTTCCTGAAGAACCTTTTGTACTTGAACAATTTGAGAGCATGATGAGGGCTGTAACCCTGGAGGACACTGGTCTTTATTATTTTTTTATTAACTTATCATTCCTATATCATGCAGTTCAGTTATATTAAGAGTTGAACAGTCATCACCACAATCGATTTTAGAACGTTTTCTTCTTGTGCTCATTGTTATTAGCTCCTCTCTCCCCATCCCCAACTTCAGCCTCCCTTGCCGTACCCTAAGAGACCATTAATCTAGTTTTTATCTAAAGATTCACCTATCCTGGATTTCATATACAGAAAGACACCCCCCCCAAAAAAAAATTTTTTTTAAACCAACTGTAACAGAACAGAGAAAAACTTCAATGGAAAAGATAAATGGTGTCTTACCTTTGTTGCATAATAATATAGGCAAGAACTGCTGATAACTTGTCTTTGTTAGCCATTCGTCTTCCACTTACCCTTTACTTGTCCCCTGGGCCAGCCCCCTTCTTGTTCCTCCCACTCCCAAGGAAGCGCAGGATGCCCATGGCACCAACTAGCACTGTAGCATCTTCTCTGCCTTTGTCCTCCTGTTCAGATTTCCATCTGGCTGTCTATCCCAAAGATGCCTCCATTTCAGCCTGCCCAACCGGAAGACTCCTGCCCCTGCGAATCTGCTCTTTCACCTTCTTTCTCATTGTCCCATCTCAGTGAATGACAGTGACTGCCCTCAGGTCCTCGGGCCCTGATATTGGGAACCATTTCCAATTTCACTTCCCTTGCCTTTCTTAAGAATTTGCTCACCAAATCTTTCCATTCTCCAGAGGTTTTCTACATCCACCAAGTACTTTCACACTCTCCCTTACATTTTGCTCCTCCACCATAGATGTCACCTTATTTCCTTCCCGGTTCTGCCTGGGAGATGCTTCTCAGTTTCCACTTCTCAGCTCATATACCACCTTCTCTGTAAAGTCTTCACGAATCCCAGGCTTCCCCCCCTCTCCCCAGACAGAACACCCAGCATGTTCTTCTATCGTTTGTCGTGCTTCAGACAGGCCTTTATTTGAGATGCATGTCTGTTTATCTACCCACCAGACTGTGAGCCCCTTGAGGGTAAGGCTTTTGTTTTATTCAACTCTGGGTTCTAGGACCTGGCACCGTACCCAGACTCAGGAGGTACTTAATAAATGTTGGTTGAACGTGTGACTGACCCTTGCTTGTGTGGCTCCTTCATTCTGACGTGGTATGATTCAGAGTGTGTCTTTTGTCTTTGTGCACAAAGAGGTCTTCGGCTGTTTCATGATTTATGGATGAATGAGTGTCAGGAGTCAGGTATCAGGCTGGTCATTTTGACTGTGACTGGCATCCTCTAAATTCTTAGCTCTGAGTTACTGCTCAGCCAGCTCCCAAACTTGACACTGAGCAATCGGAGCCTAGAGTGCTACTGAGAGAGCCTGTCTAGTGTTTGTCTGTCATGCAACTTTATTCAGGTCAAAAGCAGGAAACAGCAAGCCATGGATTATGGATCCTGCAGGCCCAGGCCTCGGTGAAGGAAAGGGCGCTCTGCCTGTCGCCCCCCTCTTTGTGCCTTCTCGGGGTCGGTGAAGAGATTGGCACCAAGCATTTGCAGCCCACACAACCTTGTCCTCAGTGGATTGGGACAAAAGATCTTGAGCGTCGGCACATCAGAGAGACCATGGCCAGGGCAGAACCAACTGGACATGTTGGCGCTAGCTCCCTCTCCTTCTTCCTTCTGTCTACCCTGAACAGGTTCCCGACGCTATAAAATCTCAGTACCAGTTTCCACCCCCTCTCATTGCACCTGCGGCCATTCGGGATGGGGAGCTGATCTGCAATGGGATCCCCGAGGAGTCGCAGACACACCTTTTGAACTCTGGGCACTTAGCCACCCAAGCAGAGCAGCAAGAGGTGAGTGAATCCCCAGGGCCGGGATTCAACCCCAGTGTGATCCCCATCCTCGTCTCCCACACCTCTACTCACCCCAACTCCTAGCCCCCAAGAGTTGAGTGTTTCAGAGAGAACCTCTGACTCAGGCCCTGAAGCCAAGCCTCTACCAGTCTGCTTCTCTCCATCAGTTTCCCCTGTGCGGGGAGACGGGCAGCTCCAACCTGTAGGAGGAGATCGGTAGGCCCATAGAGGTTCAGTGATAGTGCTGGACACGCTCAGCACTTAGGGCAGAAACTGAAGGAGCGTGCCAGCCTCTACTGACCAGAGTGTTGCCTCTTGAGTATACCAGCAAGTCTTGCTTGGGAATGGAAATGGAATTCAGAAGTCTTAACCACACCCTCTCGGGGCATTCTCAATGGGACCTCGGAAATAGTGCTTCTCAGCTCTGCTGGAGCTGTGGCAGGACTGGCCAGCGCCTCCCAGGCCTCTCACCCTCCTCTCCTCTCCTCTCCTTCCGTTGCAGTGGCTCTGTAGTGTTGTTGCGCTCCAGTGCAGCATATTGAAACATTTATCTGCTAAGCAGATGCCTTCGCATTGGGACTCTGAACAGACAGAGAAGGCTGATATTAAGCCTGTTATTGTGACTGACAGCTCAATCACCACCTCCCTGCAAACCGCTGACAAGGCACCTACACCTTCCCACTATCCCCTGTCCTGCCCCTCAGGGATTAATGCCCAGAATTCCCTGAGCTGCTCTCCACCCCATCAGCCCCCAGCCCTAGAGGACATCAGCTGCAGTTCTTGTGCGGAAAAATCCAAGAAAGCCCCCTGTGGGACTGCCAATGGGCCGGTGAACACAGAGGTGAAAGCCAATGGCCCGCACCTGTACAACAGCCCCACTGACTCTACGGACCCCCGGCGGCTTCCAGGCGCCAACACCCCCCTACCAGGCCTCGCACACCGGCAAGGCTGGCCCCGGCCCCTCACGCCACCAGCGGCTGGGGGGCTTCCGAACCACACCGTCGGCATCATTGTGAAGACAGAGAATGCCACTGGCCCCAGCTCTTGTCCCCAGAGGAGTTTGGTTCCTGTCCCAAGCCTGCCCCCTTCCGTTCCCAGCTCTTGTGCCAGCATCGAGAACACCAGCACTTTGCAAAGAAAGACTGTCCAATCACAGATAGGACCTCCGTTGACAGAGTCAAGGCCACTGGGCTCACCCCCAAATGCCACCCGGGTGCTCACTCCCCCCCAAGCAGCAGGAGATGGTATCTTAGCCACAGGGGCCAACCACCGATTCTGCTCACCAGCGCCATCATCAGGTGAGTACAATTCAGCCTTGGGGTGACTTGGAATAATTTTACACTCTCCCTGGGGAATAACACTGAAAGAGAAAGGGGGAGTATGTATTAATTTGCCCCATTTTATAGGTGGGACTGCTTAGCCCCTGAAGGGAAAAGTTAAGTGATTTCCTTAAGGTGCCCTTGCAGGTCAGTTGCAGGCTTGGAAAGCCACTGCCTGGATCTCCTGAACTTCACCTACTACTTTTCAAACCTAGTTTCCTGCCTGTTTTGTTCCATCACCGTAGAGAAAGGCAGCCTGCTCTCCCTGAGTGACTGTGATCAGCCTAAGGTTCTGGGTGATGACCTGTGTCTCAAGGTGCACATGCTAGACTAGCTCCCTGCCTGATCCAGAGCCTCAGCGCCAGCCCATGTGAGGACCTTCCGTGTCAGGGAAGCGAGGAGTAGAAAACAGCCCTGCCTGTGTGGGTCTGCCCAGAAGCTTGCCCTCGGCCGCAAGCCAAAGGGAAGTCTCTTTAGTCTCTACTTGCCCTAGTGTGGACTTGGCTCGATCAGCTGACCCCAGCATCTGAACCAGGTTTCAGATGGCTGCTGGAACCCCTTGTGGTCTCTCCCGTCTGCACTGAATCCGGCCTCCTAGGCAGCTAGGAGTCTCGGTGACCAGTTGACTGACTGCTCTGCATGGGCCCCTGGCCCCAGGATGGCCCCTGCACTTGGGCTCTTTCCCTAATTCGGAGCCTCTTGCGCTAGCAGCCTGGAGATGTGCCCATCGAGCCAGACTTTAGTAGACAGGGACTGCAGGGGCAGCTACCCCTTTCAGAGGAGGCCACAGGGAGGGGCCATCATCCAGACCCACCACTGTCCCCAAGCAGGAGAAGCTGCTGGGGTTCTCTGGTGCTCTGGGAGTCCGCGTACCCGGTGCACCGCTGCTCCATCTGCCCTTCCTCACCACGCGTTTTTAGCTCCAGGAGTTCCAGAGCCTGTGGGTGAGAGTCGAGAAGGGAACATCACCTTGGGTCCGAAACCAGACCTGACTCAGCAGTGGGGGATTGGACCGGTGGGTTTCCCTCAGGCGACGTAAGTAACCGTCTTCCTGCTCCGTCCCCAGATGGCAAGGTCAGCCCCGGCACGTTATCCATAGGAAGCGCTTTAACCGTACCCTCTTTCCCAGCCAACTCTACTGCCATGGTGGACCTCACCAACTCACTGCGAGCATTTATGGATGTCAATGGAGGTGAGTGGGTGAAAGGGCTGCCCTGATCTCAGCAGGCTAGGGAGATGGGCGTGAGGGCTCTGCCCTCCCTTGCGGTAGGATGATAGACTGGGATCGAATGTAATTGAAGTCGAGGGATCCAGTGAGAAGAGAACACAACCACATCAGGCAGATGACTTGGGCTCAGAATTAAATCAGAAGGACCCCCTTCCCCATCTGTGCAAAGTCCCTGAGGTGGACAGGGGTAGAGCTTGACCTCTGGGAACAGCGGGTGGGAAGAAAATCCAGCCTCAATATTGGACTCCCAGACCCACACCCCAGATGGGCAAAGTGGTTGGTTTTACTTTCTCTCTTAAGCCTACTTGACCTAGAATCCAGCCGCCCCGCTGATGCATCTGGGCAGGCTGCTTTGGGGCCCATCACTCACTGCAGAGTGAGTTTGCCGGTGAGCTGCCTGGCTCCAGACCCTGCACCACTGTGTACTGTGCGTTGTCTGAGCACAATCCTCTTGCCTGGATTTTAGGCATGCATACCTATTAGCCCTCTGACCCTCATTTACTTACGCATTCCATTTCCTCCTCCGCGTCTTTCTAATTTTTCTCTTTGGTTAATAGAAATCGAGATAAATATGCTGGACGAGAAGCTGATCAAGGTTCTGGCCTTGCAGAGAATACATCAGCTTTTTCCCTCCCGAGTCCAAGCTTCACCGGGCAGTGTTGGGGCGCATCCGCTGGCTTCCGGAGGGCACCACACAGAAGGTGCGCAAGCACACACCTGCCACCTCGCCTCAGCTCTGCCTGCGTGTGGTCTCCCATCCTGGAGCACCACTTCCAGTAGTTGCGCCTCCGTGGGCACCTGTAAGGGCTTCCAAGGTGGCGGCCACAGCTCTCATAGACTCTGCAGAGGAGAGGGCTGCTGTCACTGGCCTTCATGGGCGTTCACTTAGCGACACAGAAAGCAGCGCCCAGTACATTGGATATTTGTGCTGGGTTTTCTTTTTGCTGTTTTCAGGTACTTGAGTTCAGATGGGTTTCCCAAAAGGGAACTTGTTAGGTTCAAGGTGTTTAGAACAGGACAGCAGTGAGCTAGCCTCCTGAAAATTCTTCCCAAGATAACCTCTTGGGAAGTTCAGAGTGAAGTAAGCACACCTTACAATAATCAACCATGTGACATCAAAAGGGCAACATTTATCCATGTGCACAGATGAGTGGTTCTCACCCTTCCTCAGGCCGTGACCCTTTCATACAGTTCATGTTGTGGTGACGCCCCCCCACCATAAAATTGTTTGCGTTGCTACTTCATAACTCATTTTGGTACCGTGATTAATTGGGCCACCCTTGTGAAAGGGTCGTTTGACACCCCCCCAAAGGGGTCTCGACCCACAGGTTGAGAACCGCTGGCATAGATGAAAGTTTTAAAAAAGTGGGGAGTGGAAGAAGGTGACAGGAAGTGGGATAAGTGCTCTTTTGTTGTGGGATTTTGGATAGATGAGACAAAATATGTGTGAATCATTCAATGGGAAACCTTCGCCCAATTCACAATAAACAGTTGAAGGGGGGGAGAAGGAAACAAGTCAGCTCGCCATAGGCTATCTCGGGAGTCTTGCTTGTCACAGTGCGGTGTGTTGGCCAACAGCATCAGGCTCGCCTCAGGTGCTCTCTAGATGATTCATGTGCATACTGACTGAAGTTGGAGAAATTCTGTCCGTGTGTCCTGTTTCCCCACAGCCTCCTTATGTATGTATCAGCTGATCTGTCCCTGATAATCCAAGGAGCTTGAAAAGCCCTATTGTTGCCTGTCCTTGAACTCTGCAGCCATCCTCAAAGAGAGTCCATGGGGGCTGTCGGTGGTATGGGGAAGGGTGTCTCACCCTAAAGTCGCCAGTTCCCAGTGTTGGGTGTGACTTTGGAAAGATGAGGCATCCAATGGGGTTATTTTCTCCAGGCCATGAACCAAAGAGGTGGGTTGGGAAGGTCCAGGTTCTGTTGGGTATTATTGGGGCCACAGGTTCTGAGTTTCAAAATGGTCCTATCACTGTTTGTCCTCTAGTGCAAAGAAAGGCGGTCCAGGCCCGAGCTGTGTTCTACCCCCTCTTAGGATTGGGAGGAGCCGTGAACATGTGCTATCGAACCCTCTACATTGGAACAGGTAAGCTAGCCAAGGAGCCCTCCGATCAACACGCCGCATCCCGGAGGCTAGAAAGGGAAGAGGGAGGCCCTCTCCTAGCCAAGTGATTCAGTCAGGTGGACTAAGAGAGGAAGCCAGGAGCTTGTCTTCCTTCCACAGCTCAAGCCCTGGTGCTGTGTCTGACAGCTCAGACACCTGCTCAGTGGGGCATCTGAAACACTGCAAGGAAAGAGCCCCGGAGGGCAAAATGCCCACCCCTAGCAGTCTCAGGAAAAGGCCAACCCTCTATTAACCCTGCAGTTGTCTGGTACCAAAAAACCAGAGCAGTGGTCTAAGCCCTTAGAAAATGTCCCATCCTCCCAGGGGATATGATCCCTAGGCCCTGCGCTCCCATGTTAAATAGCAGGGAGGTACCCGATCCTCTTCAGTAGCTCAGAATGAAGCGCTGCTCATGAGCAGAAGGAAACTGGAAGCAACTTGAGTCTTGTTCAGAAACACCAGGAGAGGACCTTAAGCTACCTGCCCTTGGGATAGCTCTACTCTGCCCCACCCAGAAGCTAACTCCCTCCCTCACATACCTCTTACCCTCTGCTCTCTGCCTTTTCCCCAACACCTGCACCTTGCAGGAGCTGATATGGATGTGTGCCTTACAAACTATGGTCACTGCAACTACGTGTCCGGGAAACACGCCTGCATATTCTACGATGAGGTGAGGGGTGGGGATGGCGTGGGAGGGCACGCTTCACCAGAGGCCTCCTGCAGCCACTGGGTCTGTGTGCAGCGCACCAGAACCCTCTCCGTTGCTCCCTCCCTGTGCGCTCTTGGAGGAGAAGCATCTTGGTATGAAGTGACCTGTTGCAGTGCCCCGCCTTCTTTGCAGGAGGGGACGCCTATTGCTCCTGAGGTGGCTCAGACATAGGGCAGGGCGCTTCCAACCCAGTGCAGAGGAGGGAGACCATCCAAGACAGATGCCAAGCTGTGTGTGTGTGTCCCTGTGAATAGTTGTTGTGGGCCCCTGGCCTTTGTAATCCTGGGCCAATGATAAGGATATCAACAGGAGCCATGCTGAGGAGAGAGTGGAGGGTTAGTGTGAGCGCAGGGGTGTGGGGTGTAGGAAGGAAGGCTTCCTAAAGATGAGTCTTAAGGCCCATGGGGGGGGGGGGCATTGAGGGTGTCTCAGTAGAGCAGCACAGCCTTCTGCCTATGTCCTCTCTCCCCTTAGCCCCAGGCAGCAGACCACACATCTTCTCTTCCCTCCTCCTCCTCCTCCTCCTCAGAATACCAAACATTATGAGCTGTTGAACTACAGTGAGCACGGGACGACGGTGGACAATGTGCTGTATTCGTGTGACTTCTCTGAGAAGACCCCGCCAACCCCCCCAAGCAGTATTGTTGCCAAAGTGCAGAGCGTCATCAGTAAGTTGGAGTCAAGTGGCCAGCCCCTCTGACCCTTTCTTTGAGGCCCAGGTCCGTCAGGATGGTCCTGGCTTGCTGCAGACGACCTACTGGCTCTTGGCTCACGTCCGGCCTCCTCCTCCTGTTTTCTAGGCTGGCCCCGCCCATGGGGCCCCCAGAAGGCCACGGAGACACAACTGCTGTGTGCTCACGTAGACACCCCTGTTGGGTGTCTCCTCTGCATACCTCACCCTAACCATGCAGCAACTCGAGGGAGGCTGGGGCCCACAGGGGATGACTGCTCACACTTCCTCTCCCTTGACCGGCCCTGTCTTTGCTAGGGCGCCACCGGCACCAGAAACAGGATGAAGAGCCAAGTGAGGAGGCCGCCATGATGAGCTCCCAGGCCCAGGGACCGCACCGGAAGCCCTGCAGCTGTAAAGCCAGCAGCTCGAGCTTGATTGGGGGCAGTGGGGCCGGCTGGGAGGGCACGGCCTTACTGCACCATGGCAGCTACATCAAGCTGGGCTGTCTGCAGTTTGTCTTCAGCATCACTGAGTTTGCAACGAAACAGCCCAAAGGCGATGCCGGCCTGCTGCAGGATGGGGTCTTGGCCGAGAAGCTCTCCCTCAAGCCCCACCAGGGCCCTGTGCTGCGCTCCAACTCCATTCCCTAGGGCTGGCGGCCACCCGCCACCCAACTGTTCGCCCAGCCCAAGACTCTCGCAATGCAAAAATGTACACACACCAAGCCCGGGTTTTTTATACTCCACCAGAAACCCTTCAACTACAATCTTTGCATGAAATGAAGAAACTTTGACTGTTTTTTAAAGATCCTTTTTCTTTTCTCAAGTTCTAGGGGCATTTGCACATATATTTGTACTCAACATTTCATGGGAGAGCAGCAGACCTGAGCTGAGGAGCAGGCAGGGCAGGGAGGGGAGACTATGGTCTGGACACTTCCTCCGACACAAACCCCTTCCCCGCCCACCTCCTGCCTCCATCCCTCTCTCCCCGCCGTTGTACAATAATCAGAAACTTGTTCTATTTTGTGGCAGTGACAATAGTTTTATATTAAAAGAAAAAAATACAGTTTTCATACAGCAAAATCTATACAATATCATTGTTTTATTTAATATAAAGATCGCTACCCACCCTCCTCCCATGGTTCCCACCCTCCGAGATACTTCCCCTTTCTGCAGCGGTTGCACCACAGGTAGCTACTGTGTATTATGGACAAATGAGAAACAAATTCTTTTTTCTGGCTGTCCATCTATTTTATTTCAAATAAGGAAAAGTGTATTTGGATGTTGTGTAAATACATCGAGTGGTGACATTTTTTCAATGTTTTTAAAGACTGTGTACAGTACTACATGTGGTAGAGCGTTTTCTTCAAATTGTCTATTGTAGCAAAAATGTTTTGTCGTGAACCTGTTTTGTCTCCCTTTTTTGTTCTCTTGCCACTTCTCTTCCTCCCATCCCTGGCTCCCTTCTTCCCCCGACAACTAGTACCGATGTACATAGTAATTGTAATGTTTTAGACTTTACAGAAACTTTCCTGTATTCTGTATATAAAAAACAAAAATACTTCAAATTGTTTTCCGCCTGTCTGTCCTACCTGTCATCACCCCTAGAGGGGCCTCTTCCTTAGCTCTCCATCCCCCAGGCAGGGTAGGAGAGGGAAGGTCATGGAGACAAAGAGCCTCTGGTGTAGGGTGCACCTGCTAGAGTAGCGGCGACTTATTGTGTGACTTGATGGGGGGCTGGAGGGTTTCCAGGGCTTGGTCATTTGGTGCAGATCCTGCAAGAATGTGGGTTCGTGGGGTGGGGACCGACCGCTGGCTGCAGAATGTGGGCATACCTGAGGTTAAAGAAGACCTGCCTTCCAGTCAAAAACAATACGGCATTCAGGCTGCTTTGATGCCAGGGCTGGCTGTCACACTTGCCTTCTGTCCTGGGAGAAGCCTAACCACCTGATGTTGAGTCCCTCTGCCAGGTGTGTGCTAGGTTCTGGGGACAGCAGTCAATAAGGTAGATGTGGGGCCTTGCCTCTTGGAGGTTTTCATCTAGAGCTGAGGAATTTAGTGATTCAGACATCTTGGGAATAAAGGGTGGTGGGGAATCAGTCTCTCGACCAAGCCATACCCCCTATGGCTTGTGTGATTTGTAATCAGAACTTGTCTACAATTTCCCTTCCTCACCAGGAGTATGTGTCACCTTAGCCTAAGGCTCTTTTAGGATGCTGTCCTGGAAAACCCCATCCCTTCCTTCTCCCAGATCTTACCATGAGAAACTTTATCCAGTTTCTCCTAGGAACACTTTCCTCTTACCTCTTGGGCACACTGCCAGCATGTATCCCAGGACAGTTGGAAAAGGTAGTACCTGTTGGTGAATTAGGTGTTGGTGTTGATAGTGGGGTTGCATCCACTCATTCATATCCCATCTCCAGCCTCACCCTACACCAGCACCAACTGGATCCCCAGTCCACAGTGCAACTTCCTCCCCTGGAGTCCGTGGTCTGCCCCTGGCTTCCACTTAGCCTTCTATCTCCACACACCCTGTTCCCTCTGCCCAAGGGGCCTCTTGAACTCACAAAGTCAGAAGTTGTGTATCTATTCTGCTTGGTGTTTCAAGGCTAACCATTACATACTGGGCACATAGTACCCCCAAAACACATGGTGAGTTGTACTACATTTCTTTTGATAAAGTTCTTGCTTCCCTTCCTACTAGGAAGTAACCGATCGGGAATGCCCTTGCCTATGGTGCCCTGGCTTCCCCACCCACTTTGCCAGCATAGTTAGCTTCATCTGTTGAGTGATAAAAGCTTCCTTACCTATTTGCTACCTGGGAGAACGCCCTGAAAGGCCGAGGACAGCTTTCAGGAGGCTGGGACTTAGAGACAGCGAATGGTAGCAGGATGATGATGCCACCTTCTGAACTCACCAATTCACCGCTCTAACCTCCAAAAGAACAGGGTGGAATCCTAGAAGCAGAGGGCTGAATGTTAAGGATGAGCAATTGAGGCTTTGCTTCTTGAGAGAGGTGCCAAAGATTAAACTCATCCTGGAGACAGACCCTTCCTAAACACACAGGAGCCATCTGCAAGCCCACACCTAGTGCTCAGCAGCCACACCTGCAGAGGACAGGTGCACACAGACATGAACAGCACAAAAACATGCACATACCTAGAGGAAACAGCCCACATGTACACACGTGTGCAGTCAGGGCACTCCCAGGACCCATGGGCACTACCAAGGTGTTCACACGCACAGGTGGGTAGAAAGCCAATCAGCAAAGTAAGCACAGGCTCACTTGTGCCTGTGCACTACACTGCTGAGAAACGTGCAGTTGCCCTATAGGGTCACTATGAGTCAGAATTGATTCGATGGCAGTGAGCGAAAGCAGCCACAAGTAAGCACATGCTTAATGTGCTTACTGGATACTCCATGCCAAGCAGGGACTCAATTTGAAAACTTTTGATTCTGTAGGAAGGTGGTGTGGGGTGGGAGAGAGACAAATGGCAGCCCCACCTCGAAGCTGACTGGCGTGATGAAAAATGTGAAATCGTTCACTACCGATTAGTAAGTAAGCACACATAAGCCTTTGCTTACCTTGCTTATTGGGCAATCCACGTGGACGTACTCATTTAAAGGCGTGCGCACAACTTGGGGCGTGACCTCAGGGTCCGTGGACGCTGCCTGGCCTGCCCGGGGCGCACACGACGCCGGGTGCAGAGGCACGCCTAGGGGGCGCTCGCGCGGCGCACGACGCCGGGTGCAGAGGCACGCCTAGGGGGCGCTCTCGCGGCGCACGACGCCGGGTGCAGAGGCACGCCTAGGGGGCGCTCGCGCGCACGGCCCTGCCTTCCTTCCTCCGCGGCCCAGGCGCGCCGGGCTCCCTTCCAGGCCCGAGCGGGGGAGTCGGCGGCCTCCGGGCGGCGGTCCAGGGCGGCGCCGGGCCTGGGCGGGAGCCCGCAGGCACAGCCGGCATGGAGGCGCTGCTGCTGGGCGCGGGGCTGCTGCTGGGCGCCTACGTGCTGGTCTACTACAACCTGGTGAAGGCCCCGCCGTGCGGCGGCGTCGCCAGCTTGCGGGGCCGCACGGCCGTGGTCACCGGTGAGAGCGGGCGGCCGGGCGGGCGCGGGGGCGGCCGGGGCTGCGGGGCGGCCGGCCGGCTCAGCTCGGTTCCCGCCCGCCATCTGCAGGCGCCAACAGCGGCATCGGGAAGATGACGGCGCTGGAGCTGGCGCGCCGCGGAGCGCGCGTGGTGCTGGCCTGCCGCAGTCGGGAGCGCGGCGAGGCGGCCGCCTTCGACCTCCGCCAGGTGCGTGGGGCCGGGGCGGGGCACGGGGAGCCCAGCGCCCGGCGGTCAGGGAGGGCCCAGCCGAGCCGCTTTGGGGACCCACTGGAGAGAAGAGCGTGCGCATTGGTTGCCTTAGGGCAGCAGAGGGTGCCAGGTGCTGAGGTCACACGGGGAGAGGGCACCAGACGCAAATGGTTGTGAGGACGACTACCTGGAGGAAGTGTGTGCATTTCTAAGAGGTGCAAGAATTCACCACGAAACAAAGCAAAACCCCTCGCTGCCATGGAGTCAGTGCTGGCTCACAGCGACCCCTGTGGTTTTCTGAAAGGTCACTGTTCATGGGAATCGAAAGCCCAGTCTTTCTCCCGCGGAGCTGCTGGTGGTTTCGAACTGCCAACCATGCAGATCGCAGCCCAATGTGTAATCACTGCACCACCCGGGGCTCCTGATAATGGGCAGTGGGAGGTAGGAAGGATTAGTGCTGGGTGCCAGTCACTGTGCTGAGTATATGTGTGTGTGTCTGTGTATATATATGCATATGTGTGTGTGTGTATTTTTAATCATTTTATTAGGGAGGGGCTCGTACAATTCTTATCACAATCCATACCTACATCAATTGTGTAAAGCACATTTTTACATTCATTGCCCTGATCATTCTCAAAACATTTGCTCTCCACTTAAGCCCCTGGCATCAGCTCTTCATTTTCCCCCTCCCTCCCCACTTCCCCCTCCCTCATGAACCCTTGATCATTTACAGATTATTATTTTGTCATATCTTGCACTGTCTGACACCTCCCTTCACCCACCCTTCTGCTGTCCGTCCCCCAGGGAGGAGGTAGCATGTAGATGCTTGTAATCTGTTCCCCCTGTCCACCCCACTCACCCTCTACTCTCCCAGTATCGCCCCTCACACCACTGGTCCTGAAGGGATCATCCGCCCTGGATTCCCTGTGTTTCCAGTTCCTATCTGTACCAGTGTACAACCTCTGGTCTAGTCAGACTTGCAAGATAGAATTGGGATCATGATAGGGCGGGGGGAGCATTAGGAACTAGAGGAAAGTTATGTTTCATCGTTGGCACATCGCACCCTGACTGGCTCATCTCTTCCCTGAGACCCCTCTGCCAGGGGATCTCCAGTGGCCGACAAATGGGCTTTGGGTCTACACTCTGTGCACTCCCCGCCTCATTCACTGTGGTAAAATTTTTTGTTCTGATGATGCCTGATACCTGATCCTTCTGACACCTCATGGTCACACAGGCTGGTGTGCTTCTTGCATGTGGGCTTTGTTGCTTCGGAGCTAGATGGCCACTTGTTTACCTTCAAGCCTTTAAGACCCCAGACGCTATATCTTTTGATAGCCAGGCACCATCCTCTTTCTTCGCCACATTTGCTTATGCACCCATTTGTCTTCAGCAATCGTATGGAGGTGAGCACACAATGATATGATTTTTCTTTCTTTGATGCCTGATAACTGATCCCTTCGACACCTCGTTGATTGCACAGGCTGGTGTGCTTCTTCCATGTGGGCTTTGTTGCTTCTGAGCTAGATGGCAGCTTGTTTACCTTCAAATCTGTAAGACCCCAGACGCGATATTTTATGATAGCCAGGCACCATCAGCTTTCTTCATATATATATTTAATACCTTTAACCCTCACAACTCTGTAAGAGACGTCCTGTTACTGTACCCATTTTACAGAGACATAACTGAGACCCCGGGAGGATTAAGTATCTCAACAAAGGCACAGTGTAGTAAGAGGCATCAAAATTCGTATCCACTAAATAAATAAATAAAATTGGTATCCCCTGCCCACACACGTACCCACCGCGCTCTAACACACAGGGTAGATTTTAATATGAGGATGAAGGAGACTCTCCGAATTGGGTGCCTGGGGAGAGGGAAGAGGAGGGAGCTGCCAGGTGACAAACCCCATCCTTGCCACTCCACAGGAAAGCGGGAACAATGAGGTCATCTTCATGGCTTTGGATTTGGCCAGTCTGGCTTCTGTGCGAGCCTTTGCCACTGCCTTCCTGCGCTCTGAGCCACGGCTCGACTTCCTCATCCACAACGCAGGTGAGGGGAAGCTAGCCCTGTAAGGGGGGAGGGGCCTGGCAGCGGGTAGCCAGGGTCCAGAGCCCACAGGGAAAAGGCTGCCCTCTGCTTCCACTCACAGATGGGGGCACTGAGGCGAAGCCTTCGGGGTTCCCTCTGGAGCACTTGCTCATGCCTAGCCTCTGCCCCAGGGATCAGTTCCTGTGGCCGGACACGTGAGCCCTTTAACTTGCTGCTGCGGGTCAACCACGTCGGCCACTTCCTGCTGACACAGCTGCTGCTGTCCCGGCTGAAGATGTGCACCCCCAGCCGTGTGGTGGTGGTCTCCTCAGCAGCCCACCGGCGTGGACGCCTGGACTTCGCCCGCCTGAACCACCCCGTGGTGGGCTGGCAGCAGGAGCTCCGGGCATATGCTGACAGTAAGCTGGCCAACGTGTTATTTGTCCGAGAGCTGGCCACCCAGCTTGAAGGCACAGGCGTCACCTGCTACGCTGCCCATCCAGGTGAGGCCTAGCTCCATGGTTGCTTCAGACTGCCCCTCTGCCATCAGGGCCCCACCTCAGGCCCCTTCCCCCCAGTCTCTCACTGAGGAACATGCTCAGAACAGACAGAAGTCCCAAGTAGAGCCCTGACCCTCTGATGTTCTTGGAACCAGGGTCCCCAAGCTAAGTTCTTCCTCTCACACCACACTCTTAGCCGCTGACCCCTGGGTAGAATAGGGCAATGCATAAAACCCAGATCTCACCCCCAAAGAGCCAGCCATACTGACTGGCCCGGCATTGATGATGATAGCTGATGGTTATTAATTCATTCTAGAGATATTTACTGAGCATCTACTAGGTGCCAGGAATTATTCTTAATGCTAGGAATACAGCAACAAAAAACACCCAAAGACCCTACCCTCATTGTTTATATTCTAGTGTGGAGACGGACACAGACAATATATGACAGGTAGTGACAAAGTTCCCCTGGTATGGGGGAAGATAAAACAGGATCAGGGAACCATGGGACACCAGGGGGTGGGAACGACGGGGTACTGTTTTATCAATGGCAATCAGGAAGATATATCTGAATGGGTAACAGTTGAGCGGATTCCTGAAGGAAGTGAAGGTGTGGGTCCTGTAGCAAGTGCAAAGGCCCTGAGGCAGAAATGCCTGGGGTCCCTGAGGAAGGTCAGGGAGGCCAGTGTGGCTGGAACAGGGAGAGGGGAGAGCATGGAAAGAGATGAAGTCAGAGAGAATGGTTGGCTCACCCAGGGTCCTTCATAAGCACTTTGACTTTTACTGAGAGTAATATCAGTGAATAAAACCTGCCTGCCTTCAGGGAACAATTGGCAGAGGTATAATAAGAACCACCTGTGTTTTTAGTACTGCGCTGCATTTAAGATGCCATTGCCTGTGGCCCATTCGTAATTACAGTGCGACAGTGGTCATAACCACTCCAAAGCACAAACCAACCAAACCCACAATCTCAACTCATCGTGACCCTATAGAGCAGAACAGAACTGTTCTATAAAGCTTCCGGTGGAGCCCTGGTGGCAGAGTGCTTATGCGTGGGCCATCTAACTGCAAGGTCAGCAATTTAAAACCACCTGCTGGAGAAAGGCGGGGCTTTCGACTTCAGAGCTCCATTTGGAAGACCGCGCATGCCGGATAAATAAAGGAGCAGGTTTGAGCTAAAAGATAAAGATGGGGAGAGAACCGTTCCAGGCAGGGCCAGGGCCAGAGCAAAATCGGGTATGTGGGGAAGATGTACAAAGGATCTGGGGGCAAGAGAAGAGGCCCCTGGAACAATGAGGGGAGTGACAGTGTGGGGCCCCGGACTGTCTGACAAACGCTACCTTGGCTTTTCCCCCATTCATGGGCTCTGTCCCATATTCCCCTCCAGCTCTGTTCCCATTGCCTTTACCCTGGAATCTCACTGGCCTGCCTTCCTTTCTGCTCCCAGGACCTGTGAACTCAGAGCTCTTCCTGCGCCATGTTCCAGGATGGCTGCGCCCCCTTCTGTGCCCATTGGCATGGTTAGTGCTGCGGACGCCGAGAGGGGGTGCTCAGACACCTCTGTACTGCGCTCTTCAGGAAGGCCTTGAACCCCTCAGTGGGAGATACTTTGCCAACTGCCATGTGGAGGAGGTGCCCCCAGCTGCCCGAGATGACCGGGCAGCCCACCGGCTGTGGGAGGTCAGCAAGAGGTTGGCAGGGCTGGGACCGGAGGAGGAGCCCCATGAAGATCCCCAGCCAGAAGACCCAGAGGCCCCATCTTCTCTGTGCAGCCCCCACCCTGAGGACCCCACTGTTTCTGAACCCTACACCAACCCTCATAGCTCACCAGACTCGCCTAAGCTTACACACCGAAGTTGGATGAAAACTGAGCTTCAAACTCCAGCTTCCTAACCCTCAGGCCCGGTGCTTTCTCTGCTCCCTCATGGCCTTGGAAAACCCCAGCTGTGTGCCAGCCCATGCCCTGGGCACTGAAGGTTTCGAGTTTTGCCTCCGTGGTTAGTTATTTTCTGGGGCCTCCAGATATATGTCCTGAACAGCTCTTTGCCTGGTGAAAGGAAATAACACTCTTCCCCTTCCTCCACCCCTGGTTACTCTCTCCTCCCTTCCCACCACGGCGACAGTCACCTCAGATTTGAGGTGAGAGTAATGTGGCAGAAACAGTGCTGCTTGGGAATTGGCATTTCAGATTTCCAAATTGGCTGCTGGGTGAATTTCAACTCGGTGACCATGTGCGACAAGAGTAGCACTGCCCATGGAGTCTCCCAAGGCTTTCCTCATGGAAGCCCACTGCAACATCTCTTCCTGTGGGGCCGTTGGTAGGTTGCAAACCCACCTGGTAGGTTAGCAGACATTCACACATTTACCGACCCCACTGCCTGCGAGTGGATTCCTGCTCCCGGTGAGACTGTAGGACTGAGCGGAACGCCCCTTTTGGTTCCCCTGAGGCTCTGCACCCAGGGATTCGGAAATCTGCACCTCCGTCTCCCCACTGGTAGCGGCGCCATTTAACCACTGCACTCCCAGGGCTCTCTAGCTCCGGGACCGTGTCCTTTTCCTACACTGTCGGCACAGAGAATTCCTGAGCCGGCTCTGCAATAAGCACCCAACTAGGCGGTTAGTTACTCCCGTTTTGCAGACGGAATACCAGGCTCCAGGGGCGGCTAGGGACCCACGCCCTCCGCTTCAACGGGGCGGCTGGGACCGCGGTGCTGGGAGGTGCATGGGGCACTGGGCGCCGAGTGTGGGGCGGGGGGCCTCCCCGGGCCCCCCAGCAATCCAGCGTGCCGACCGCCCCGCGAGGCTCCGCTTCCGCGCCGCCGCCCCGCCCTCCGCCGCCACACTTCCGGCGGGGCGGCGACCACACGGGGGGCGGCGGGACCGGCTGGGCGCGGCCGGCGGAGCGGGGTGTCCAGCTTGCGGCGGCCCCGGCCCTCCGACCCGCAGCGCCATGGGCAACTGCCACACGGTCGGGCCCAACGAGGCGCTGGTGGTCTCAGGTGAGCGGGCCGGGGGCTCCGGCAGGGTGGGCCGCCGGGCTGAGGGGGCGCGGGGTGGCTGTCGAGCTGGGGAGGGAACGGGGATGGAGGGCTGGGTCCAGGGAGGAAGGAAGGGCGGGGGGCGGCTCGTGGGCCTGCGCCGACCGCACCCCGCTCGGGGCGCTGCCCGGGGCCCCGGCCACCGCCGAGAGACCCCTCCCCTGACGGCACCCCATCACACTGCCGTGCTCCGCGCCCTCGGCCACCCACCGGGTCTCCCCTCCCGCGGCGTGTTTATCTCCGCGCTGCACGGTGGGCCAGGGGTCCCAGCCGTGGGGTTCCGGGGAGGAGGGACATAGCGGCTAGGTTGGGGCCCAGGGCGGGGGGCACGGCGCTTCAGACAGGTGCCTGTGTGGAGGAGGGCCCAGCCCCCGTTAATTCCGAGCAGGCTGGGGCTCGCCGGGCTTTCCTGGCATTGCCCGCCCTGGAAACGCGCATGCGGCCTCTACAGGTTGGGAAACCGGGCCCTGGTTACAAAACGCTGCAGATTCCGGAATTTCTATCAGCGGGCAGTACTGGGGCAGGGGGTGGCTTGCCTGTAGCTTATGTGTTGGGGTGTCTTGGGAGAAGCTGAAGCCTTCCAAGGCAGCAACTGGTGCCAGCCCGGACTCACAGGTGCTGGGGAGGGGGTGGCGCCAACTGACAGCTGGGGTGGGGGGGCTGCAGTTGGAGGCATCTCGCGGGTCCTGATTCCACCCTCGGTGCAGTGCAGACTCCCAGGCCGTGCACAGTGGTCAGGGCGTGGCTACTGAAGTCAGTAATTGGCACGGGGCCGGGGGTGTTAAGCCAGGGCTTGGAGCTGCCCACCCTTTGGGAAGTGTTACCCCCAAGCGTGGCCTCTGGTCCAGTTTGGATCTCAAAATTATTTCATTGTCTCGCTAAAACGGGAAGCCCACCATCCCTAATCTGACCCACTCCTACTGGGGAGGAAAACACTTCCCCTGAAAACAGAGGCGGGGGGGGGGGGGGGGGGGATTCCAGTCCACACTGCTCCAAGACCTCCTGCCCTCCACCCCACGAGAAGGCGTTCGGGAAGCCCAGGAAACCCTCGTTTTCCTTATGGAGTCTCTTGTTGGGAGCCCACACTGGGCTGGGGGGCCAAAAATGGCAATTCTGTTTCTGTGTGAAAGTCCTGGAGACCAACCGACAAGAAGAACCCCCTAAGAGGGGCAGCTGGAACCTGGCCCCACCCCACCGGCCATTGTAGTGCTCGGAGCTATTGAACGGGTGGAGGGAAGCTATGTTGGCTCGGGCTTGAGGGTGGTGGAATCGGGAAGGAGAGGAGAGGGAGGGATAATGGCTAGTTTAACGGTACCTCGGGATCTGCGCTCAACGTGCTGAGGTGTAGCTTCCTTTTGCTCCTGGACTCTCAGGAGACCTGAGCCAACGCTACTTCAGCCCTGCCTGCCCACCCGCCCTGTTGGGGGGGCCTGCAGCTAAGCCAGGCACCTCGCCCCTGTCCATTTCAGGAAGATGTTGCTCTATTTCATGAGTCTTTGCACCTGCAAACTCCGGCGGTCCTCCTTACTGTCTAACCTCCTTCCTTCACTCTATAACATAAAACCTTTTTCTCTCTTTCCATTTCCGGGAATTTAAGAGGGGACTCTCCACACCACACTTGTCTCAAATCTGCCATAGGTCAGAGGTCCCTAACCTGGAGTATGTAGACAGAAGGTAGAGGTCTGTGAATCGGGTGGGGGTGGGGCAGTGAGTATGCGTGCTCGCCTGCACTGAAATTTAGCCAGTCCTACCATTACGGATGTTGGCAACACATGGTCATCGGATCAGCAGGTGTTTCCCTATGGCGCCGCAATTGTTGCAGGGACTGTGAAAGATGGCCAGAGCCCCTCACTCCTCCGAAACTAAGCTTTTAGATGAACCAGTAGACGTGATGATGTAACTCGGTAATAAAAAAGATTTATATTACCATAGCACACACTTGACTGTTTTCATATTTGGGTGACTTACAGTATCATTTGTTTCTTACCTATTTTGTTTTAGTTGTAAACATCCTGAGAAGGAATCCACAGGCATTGCCAGGCTCCTACAGCGGCTTGGGGCTCACACCAAACTAAAAGGGGCTATCACGTCAGCTGCCCACTCAGATGAACCCCAAGTGTGTCAGAGTAGATATTTTGGAAGTAGATCACCAGGCCTTTCTTCTGAGGCACCTCTGGATGGACTCAAGCCTTGCAATGAGCACTCCACAGGGACTAGCACCCCTCACAGCCTGTGCTACTCTTGACTGGGGTGTCCGTGACTGCAGCCCACGTGCTACCGAGAACAGCTCCTTCCTCAGGGTTTGCTTGGCAGGAATTTTCTGTTATTGTTATTGCAAACATATAGCTACACAACACTTTTAGGTGTACAACTGAGTGTTTTGGATTACATAATCATAAAAAGAATTACATAATCATGTTGTATAAACACCACCTGTGTTACCAAATTTCCCATTTCCATAAACAGTGGCTCTTAAACAGTACCCCCACCCCACCCCTATTCCTGGTAACCACTAAGTCCCTTTAGTCTCTAGACATCTTAATGGCTCTTAATAGATCCTGGGTCTTTCTTCCACAGTACTGCTGGATTGGGTTCGATCCACCAACCTTGAGGTACAAGCCATTTGGCACCATCCGGCTGGGAGGGACAGGGCTGTTCCTGGGAGGACAGAGTCAGGCTGTGTCCGGGGAGGGACTGAGAGCATTTGGGAGGTCATCTTGGGGAGTTTGGTAGGGCTTCCATTTGAGGACAGACAAGCAAAAGAGAAAAGCAGGAGAAACTTCCAGGACTCCATGAGTGTGGGCTCTAAGGGGTCCAGAAGAAGCAGAGGGACCTCTGCTGGGAAAGCTCCTCCGGCTAGGAGGAAGAGGCCTGCCCAGAGACTGCTGGGGGTGCAGCTGCCTGGGAGTCTGGCCATGTCTCCCTTGGCCCAGGTCCAGCTTAAGCTGTGGCAGCCTGCTCCCAAGGTCAAAAAAAAAAAGTTAAAACGGTAGAGTGTTGCCATGTATGTGTGTGTCTCTCTCACACGCACACACACACTCGCACTCACACACACAAACTCGCACTCACACACACACAAACTCACGCATGCACACAAACTCGCGCGCACACACACATACACACAAACTCTCACACACACCCACAAACTAACTCTCACACACACACAAACTCTCTCTCTCTCTCTCTCTCTCTCTCTTTCTCTCTCTCTCTCTCTCTCTCTCTCTCTCTCTCTCCACCCCGCCCATACCACCTGCTCCAAAGAACCTTGAGAAACCCATGGAGCTGCCTGCAAGCAGCCAGCCATGCCTGGTGCTCAACAAGCCAGAAGAGGTAGAAATGGAACAAGCTGTGATTTTTGGTCCTCTTCCAGTTTCACTTGATCCCAGCATGGTTGGGTTTCAGATGGACTGCTTGTCCTCAGAAGCCTCCCTACCCTCCTTCTTCTGGACAGACAAGCCTGCGGTGGCTTACCTTGAGCTGCAGCCCTGTGGACAGGTGTCTCCATCCCCCAGAGAAATGGACAAGCCTAACATCTCCCCATGGTGTGTGTGTGTGTGTGTGTGTGTGTGCCCACCTGGTACTAGGGACTGTTTTGTGCTCCCTGGTTCTCAGCTAAGTTGCCTGGTGTGTCTTATTGCAAGTCCTCCCGACTTGGGATCTTCGTTCTCCCCCTCCCCCCATCCAAAATGTGTCCCTAACTGCTAGTCTTTCTATTGTCTCTTGTTTGTTGGCCTCATCGCCCACCAAAAGCCAGACTAGAGCTGTGCTGTCCCATATAGTAGCCCCTGAAGGACCCCCATGCTGGCACAGTGGCTAAGCACTTGACTGCTGAAAGACTGGTCCATGAAACCCACCAGCGCCCTGCCAGGGAGAAGACCTAGCCATCTGCTCCACCAGCCAGCAGGTCTTGCCTGAGTTACTGCAAGAGGCTTTCTACCCAGTCCCCCTAACCCCAGGATCGTCCTCCTGGTGCCAAGCAGTTTTTCAAAGATGAAAATCTAGCCTTGCTGCTCCCTGCTTTCAGTCCCCCACCACTCACGGAGGGAGGGCGTGGCTCCTTGGCCTGACACATCAGACACACCATAATCTGCCCTCTGCCCCTCCACACCCCACCGGACCTGGGTCCTCAGCTCTGTGGAACTCACACCCCTGCACTTGGGAACCAACCCCCACCCCCTTCGGCCTTTATGAACGCCTCAGTTTGTGAATTTGGAAACAAGGCCACTCGCTGGCTTTTTCCCATCCCATTTCCTCCAAATCCTGTGTTTCCTGGACTCTTCTTTGCCCTGCAAGTTAGTTAACTGCCTCGCAGCTTTTACTCGTGTTTTTGTTTTAATTGGATGACTAATTTAGGCACTCATGGGAGGGGTTGGCGCCAGAATTTCGGTGGGTCTCCTTTTTGTAGAAGAGAGAGCATGCCAAACAAGTGCGCAGCAGGGATCTGGGTCAGAGTTGAATGATCGGGCGGTCTCTGGCTGCTGCACAGTTTTCTGGAACGGCTTCCTTTTAGACCTCCGGTTGGATTTTGTTGTTAATCTTTCCTCCTCCACCCCTTCCCATCAGGAACAGCCCAAACAAACCACACCTGGTGCCCTCCAGCCAGTCCCATCTCTTAGCCACCCTATGAGGCAGGCTAGCACCGCTCCACACCCTTGCCAAGGCTGTCTTGATGGGGGGGGGGGGCCCTGGTGGCATAGTGGTTACGTGTTGGGCTAACTGCAAAGTCAGCTGTTGAAGACCACCAGCGGCTCTGGGGGGAAAGAGGAGGCTTTCTACTCCTGTAAAGAATTGCAGTCTTGGAAACCCACGGGGGCAGTTCTACCCTGTCCTGTAGGGCCACTTCGAGTCGAAGTCCACTCCATGGCAGTGAGGTGTTTGTTTTTTTTTAATCACCAGAAGCAAATTGACATGTTTTTCTCCCCATGAGGGCCTGGTTGGTTCAGGACACAGCACTATAAGTAGCAAAGGGCCTTAACTAATGAGCCGCCAGGAAGTGTGGAAGTTCCAGGAGAGGGACTCCCTATGCCTCTGAGACACCCTCTTCCTACCAGCCTCCCAGAGCTGGCCCACCCACCCTCTCCTTCCCTCTCTGCCTACCTGTGTGCCCCTTTCTGACAGGCGGGCCACATCATGTGACAGGCAGGACACGTGTCCTCTCATCTCTGGTAGAGTACTTAGCATAGCGTACCCCCTTATCCTGCCGTAGAGGGGACAACTGGTTAGTGCCCTCAGCTGCTAACAGGACGACCGGGAATTTGAGTTCCCTCAGAGGCGCCTCAGAAAACAAGACCTGGCGATCACTTCCAAAATGCCAGTGCTGAGGCGCCCATCGGGCACACAGTTCTACTCTGGGCTCAGGGCTGCATGCATTGAAGCCAAGTCAAGGGCAGCTGCTGGCTTCGGGATGGGAAATGGAAGCCTCTCCTGACCACTGACCTGTTTTCTGGAAGCGCTGTTATTCGGAATCCCTCCCTAAAGATTACTCTTCCCTCTTTTTGTGAAAACTCCCTGTGTCCTAAACTAGCTCCAAGGCTCCTTGAGGGCAGGGAGCCCTCCCAAAAGTTCATGGGGAAATTCAGTTTCCTCTTACTCCATTTTTTCCATGAGCTTGAAGCCACCTGGCCCCCCGCAGTGGGTACTGACAAGTCTCGTGCAGGGGACAGGATCAGAGTTGTTGGCCGAGGTGTTGCGGATGGACAGACTGACAACAGTGTGGTTTGCTTTGCTCCCCAGGGGGTTGCTGTGGTTCCGACTATAAACAGTACGTCTTTGGCGGCTGGGCCTGGGCCTGGTGGTGTATCTCCGACACGAAGAGGTAAGGGCCCAGCGGCTTGGGGACCTGTCAACCCGTTGAGCAGAGAGAGAAAGGGCTTGACACCATTCCCCCACTTGACCCCGTAGATCAGCCAGAGCCTCCACTGCTTGTCACCCCGGCGGGTGGGGCCTGGGAGAGGCAGAGATGATCTGCACAGGGATGCAGGTGGCCCATCTGGAAGGGCGGCCCGGGCTGTCCTTGGTCCAGTGGAGGCTGGCATCACTGTATCCACGGGGGTAGACTTGGGCTGAATTCCCATTTCCCAAGGACCGTTCAGAATTCTTCAGGACTCCATCTGACAGCCTGAGCAGGCAGCAGGCAGCAAGTGTAGGGGTAGGTAGCAGAGGTTGGACGTGCAGTCTAAGTGACTCTGTGACAGTCCTGGTCAAGGACAAAGGGCCTTCGTGGGGATTGGGGGGGGGGGTGTCAGCTGCCGTGTGGTCAGTCTGTACCTCCTATATCCATTTAGAACAACTTCCTCGAGAAGGGGGTCTATTTCAGCTCCCCAGAGACCCCATGTTACTCTTTCCCTGCCAGCCCCACCCCCACGCCCCAGGCAGTGCCCCCATCACTGCCCACCCAGGAGGAAATGAGGTAGACTGGCTATCTTGCTGCCTGAGTATGGGCAGCTGATGGACCCAAACTCACCCAGGTCAGGACCCAGGCCACAAGGGCTGCAGAGCTGGGAAGGAGGGGCATGCTGCTGGGGGAGGCAGGCCTCCCCCAGGGGAAGCAGTGGCAATTCCTCCTCATCATCAGAGGGCTGCCCCACATCTTTACTGAGCTGATAGTGCCGGGCGGGGTGGGGCGCAGCCTCCAAGACTTTCACTGATTCCGAGTAACGCCCTCCACTCTCCCACGAACCCACACTCCTGAGCAGCTATTCTGCTCCAGAGCCTGAGTGCCAGGAAGAAACCAGGGCCCCCCTGGGGACCCACGCACTGCTCAGTGAGCCAGCATGGCCTGTGGGGAGACAACAGCCACCCCAACCCTCCCCCAGGCAGTCTCAGAACAAGAGTAGCTTGTCCGCTCTCTAACCAACACAAGAGGGAACCCCACCACCACCTCAGGCCTCTGACTGGCAGTGGGTTTGGAACTGGAGGGGTAGGCTTTGTACCTGTCCCAGGAAATGATCTCATCCCCAGGCTCAGCACCTTCTCTCTGTGCCCCACAACCCCCACCCCTGTGCTCTGAGCCTGCAGTTCTTAACCCTTGTCTGGGGAGTGGAGGGCATCCCCATCTGCCCGCCTAGCCAGCTTGGAGGACATCGGACCATGGTCCCAGACTAGCAGGGAACGCTCAGGTCATTTTGGAAGCACAGCCTCCCGGTGGGCAAGGTGCTCGCCAACCTTGAGCTCAGCCTTTCTTCTCCAGGGCTCAGTGAACTGAAGGCCCTCCTGCGCACTGTGCCGCTCCCGCCGCCCACCCGCCCGCCCTTCCTCCTGGAGTTGTCTACCACCTCCTGCCTCTGAGCTGCAGCCTCCTGCTCTCCTCCCTTCCTACCTACCTTCCCTCCATCCCTTCCCTCTCTCCTCCTACCCCAGGAGAGAGCTGGTGGGTTTCTGCCTTAGCCAGGTCCCAAGTCCTCTCAGACCCAAGGGTGCTAGTGTTAGGGGCTCGGATGAAGGCAGCCTTTGCATGCCTGCATGACCAGAGCACCCCAGAGCCAGCACCCCGAGAAGGATCCCTCCAGAATAGAAGCAGGGGCCTCCACATCGCCTGCCTCTCCCCCGTCCCTCTGTCCCCCAACCCCTCTCTCCAGTCTACCTGCTTCTGCCTCTGCAGCCTCCGCTCTGTCCTCCCTTTACATTACGGAAGGAGTCCCCCAATGCTGTCCACAGCCGAGCCCCTGCCCCTGCCCAGGCCTCAGCCTCCACACACACTTGGGCGCTGTCCTAGGAAGGCCCAGCCAGGGAGGTGGGGGCAAGTGGCTTCCAGGCATTTCTTTGCCAAACTCTCTCAGCCGAGTCTCAGCTCTGGAAACTTCCAAGTGAATTGCTCTCTGTCTCCCGGTTGCCCGGGGGTACGCTTTCTGGCAGCAGCAAACTTGCTCCTCCAACTTGTTTGGCCTCCCCACACCAATTAAAAAACCGACCTATGTTCTTCAGGGTTGTCTGGCCCCTAACTTGCCTTCTTGGTGCTGTGGAGCCCAGACGTAGAGGCTGTGTGCTTCCGGCAGGATGCAGTCAGCCCAGGCTGGCCCTTCCCCTCCCAGGGTCTGGAAATGCAGGCAGCCTGGTGTGGCGTTGGGGGGTGTTGGGGGTGCTGAGGCCATGTCCCTGAGCCTATGCTAGGAATCCCTGGGAACTTGAGATGGGCATACCAGCTCCCTCCTGGCTCAGACTGGGCCCCAGCCTTCAACAGGTCCTCACTAGACAGGCCCCTGGGCAAGAGAAGAGACCCACCCGATGGCCTTGGGCCAGCCAGAGGGTGCCTCTGAGCCCTCCTCCCCACAAGCCTAGGCTGAGCTGGCAGAGTGGGGGGTGGTTTGAAGTGCAGAGAGTGCCCTGCCGACCCCCAGCATCAGGCATGGGTGCTTGTCTGGTAACTGTGTGTTTGCTGTGTCCCCTCCTACCCCCTCCTGCCCCTACCTCTCCCTGCCCCCGGCTGCTCCTCAGACTGTCTCTGGAGGTTATGACCATCCTGTGTCGCTGTGAGAATATTGAGACGTCGGAGGGGGTCCCGCTATTCGTAACAGGGGTTGCACAGGTAATAACCCACCTGCTTCCTCCTCTGTGTCTAACCTTCTCTCTTCCTGCCCGTCAGGGCTTGGCAGGCAGGAGCTGGATAAGACTGCCTCCTGAGTGGGCGCCTCCCCCTCCACGCCCACCCTCTGCTGCGCTGGGTACAAAGGCGGCCAGAGCCAGGATGGATTCCTGGAGACCCAGACCCTCGTCCTCAGCCTCAGGGGCTGTGCTTGGAATCCTGGAAGCTCAGCCACACCCCCCGGAGGTCTCCCTGGATGCCTGCCTTTATTGGGAACAAGTTGAGGCAGATAGAGAAAACCCTGTCCTTAGCTGGAAGGGCGGACCGTCTAGGCGGGCAGGCTCTGTCCTCGTCTCTCCTGCCAAGGTTCTGGCCTTCCTCAGCATAGGGGCCTGGAGTCCCTGGCTTCTCCTTTTTGGGGACCCAATGTCAGGCCCTGGTCCTCCTCTCTGCAAGGTCAGCAGTTGACACCCCAAGACAGTACTGTTCACCAGCTCCAGGCTCCTCCACAGTGTCTGCGGGTCAGGGAGGGTTTAATCTCCGGGACCAGCTTCCGGGAAAGGGCTGGTGGCTAGGTGTCCCTTTCCCTGCCCTGAAGCGGAGACACTCCTACCCTCTCTCTGCCCCATAGGGACATTGGAAAGGCAAATAAAATGGTGTGAGGGCATTTGGAAGTTTGGGGGAAATGTGCTAGAGACCCCGAAGCCTTATTAGTAGTACTCTTCCCCCACCCCACCCCCGACAAGTCAATGAGCCAGGTCCCTTCTTCTTCACCCCCACCCAGCCTGCTGTAGGGAATCCACCCTTGGGCCAGGGTGTTATGTAACTCCAAGTGATTTCTCTCAAATGCCAGCTCCTGCTGCATTGCTGCCTCCATCAGCTCTTCCCCGACCACCTACTCAGTCCCAGGCACTGGGATGGAGGCCATGAACATGAAAACAGCCCCGTCTCCTCTGAGCCTGCATTCCAGCAGGTCCCCCGCCTCTCCTCTAAAAAACCCCTCAGCCTTCTCAGACAAGAATCCGCTCCCCCCACCATTCTTCCATCTCTAATCTCATCAGCCCTAATAGCTGTGGGAGGGCAGGTTTCATACAGAGCCCCGAGGAGAAGCTCCAAAGCACCTTGTGTGGAATGGGCACTGCCCAGGCCTCCCCCTGACACCCTGGGAGGCAGCCCAACGCTCTCCAAATGCACCACACCACTCAGGCCGTCTGCAGAGACCCGGCCGGGTGACTAGACCCCAGAAGAGTCCATTGTCTGGGTAGAACAGCTCTTTCTGGGTGTTGGAGCTTCTTGGCCGGGCGGCTCTCCATGACCCCAGGCTGTATCCTGTATCCGCCACATGCTCTGCCCAGGCCCCACACCAGAAGAAGGCAGGTGGCAAGTCAGAGCCTGTGGTCCATGGGGCAAGTACAGGACCCATCTTGACCCAGCTGCAGGCATACTCCCAGACCAGTCTAATGGGTGAGGGCCCTGGGGATACTCAGACGGCACCCACAGCTGGCCTACACAGCACAGCCTGGAGTCCCAGTGCCCACCCGCCGCCCAGGACCTTACAGACACAGCGCCATAGGACTCTGTTTCATCCCTCCAGCCTCAGGACCACTGATCTGAGCTGTCCAGTGCTGCCCTGACACAAACACCGCCACCGTGGCCTCAGCAAACATTTGTTCATTTGCCCACAGTGGTGGAGGCCCGAAGTCCAATTTGAAGGTGTCCACTCTAAAGAAGGGATTGCTCTCTTTTAGTAGAGGAAGGGCCTGGGCAGCCTTAGCTTCTGCTTCCAGGTGATCAGATGACTTGGTTTCTCTCATCTCTCTTCTGTTCACTTGTTTGTTCTCTTTTCTACCTCAAACAAGATTGACTCAAAATGCACTGTGCAGTCGTCCTGCCTCTGTAGCACACCAAAGGCTGCCCAGTCCCAAGTGAGAGTATAACCACGGGATTTGAAAGGCGTAATTTGGGATACACAATTCAATCTCTCGTGTTCTGCCCGTTGCCCTTCCCGCCCCACTCCAAATGCAGGTCCTTCCCACATGCAAGACACCTTGACTCCATCGCATCATCCCAACGGCTATAGCAACTGCAGGTCCCAGGGCTCCTCTTCTGCGTTGTCCGAATGAAATATTAGTGAGAGGTTAGGTCTCCTCCGACCTACGCCAAACTCCTTTTCATCTGTGAACCGGGGACCTCCATAATCCAAGCGCCCTGCTTCCAAAGCACAGTGTCCGAAAGCACAGGTAGTCATTGCCATTACAAACGGGAGACAGAAAGGACGGCCGGAGCAAGTCCAAAACCCAGCACAACAGTTGACATTTGCTCTTGAGGTTCAAAAGTAACCCTGCTCTCCGAGGCTGTCTGGGCATTGGCCCTGCCCTCCAGACTGGACTTTACCACCTCCTCTAGATGGGTGGAGGCCCCTGAGCTCTGGCCTCAGCTCTGCCTTCCAAGCCATCTGGGGTGGCAATTCTGTTCTCCAAGCTCTAAGTAACCCCATTCTCCTTGTCCATCTGTGTAGCTGCTCCTTCCTCTCAGTCCTTGTAGACCCCATTACGTCCATCTCTTGGGCCTGGGTGGTGGCCCCACCACCTTGGCACACTATCTGGAACTCCCAGGCTTGTCAAAGATCCAATGATTTGAAACCTAGGAAAGGCTGTGCCCCCCCCCCTTTTGTGACCTAGAAGGGCCTCCTTCCAAGGCTCCATCTTCTAGCTGGCTCCAGGACTGGTCCTTTTCTTAGACATCAGTTGTAATGTAGCTCCTTTGGTCTGCCTGCTGCCTGTGGAATCCCCAGAGGCAGACAGCCGCCTCCTTTCGTCCTTTCTCCATCCGTTTAGGTCTAAGCCTGCGGTTCTCAACCTATGGGTCGTGACCCCCTTCATAACAGTAGCAAAATTACAGTGATGACGAAGCAATGAAAATAATGTTATGGTGGGGGGGGGCGGGTCCCCACCACATGAGGAGCTGTGTGAAAGGGTTGCGGCGTCAGGAAGGTCGAGATCCACTAGAAACTGATGGGTTTTTCATGCTCTGCTGGCTGCTTACACCCATCAGTCACCAGCTTCATTTTTCACAAGACTGTCGCCCGCCCTCAGGAAGTGTCCTGAGCCAGGTGTGCATCGTGCTGTGGGCCCCAGCTTTCAGCTCTGCCCTCCTTTGGCACAGTCCGCCTGGTCCCGCTCACATTTTTCTATAAGCAGCAAGGAACGACCCTGCAGCCCCTTGAAGCGCTTGCTCTGAAGTCTCCTGAGCAATGTTTTGTTTTCTACTCAATGTCTGGACATAATTCAGGCAAGTTCTTTGCCTCTGCACTGGGGGAGAAAAGGCCCCCTTCCTCCATTGTCCAATCGCATGTTCATCATTCCCTGGTAGTACCTCATAAGAGGCACGTGGAATGTTAGGATTCCTGGCAACACTCTGTTGCTGGCACTGTGTGAATTCTCTACAGCAGTGGATACTGTTGCCGAAACTCTCCTCGCTCCATGAAGCCCCCCCAGAATGGCCCTTGACCTCCATAACTCCACCAACAGTCCAGGCATTTACAATCCGGTGCCTTCAAACTCTCCCAGCCTTTACCCAAGACCCGCTTCCCAAACTCCACAGTCTGAGCATCTGTGAGCGCAGCCACCCCTCTCTGCTGGTACCAAACCCCGTCTTCATTGTCTAGTGTTGCTGTAGCAGAGGTGCCAGCTCAGCAAACGAAAACCTCTGTTCTCACAGGTTACCAAGCTAGAAGTCCATCTCTTAGGGAAGGCGTTCTCTCTCTCTCTCTCTCTCTCTCTCTCTCTCTCTCTCTCTCCCTGGAGAAAGGGCCTGGTCTCTTTTGCGCTTCTGCTTCTGGCTGATCTTCATGTGGCCTGACATCTCTCTTCTGCTCACTTGTTTAATATCTTTGGTAGGAGCCCTGTTAGCATACTGGGTTATGCATTGGGCTGCTGGCTAGTCACAAGGTCAGCGGTTCGAAACCATAAGCTACTGCCAAAGAAAAAAACAAACAGGAGGCCTTCCCTACTCCCATAAAGATTTACAGTCCCAGAAACACACGGAGGCAGTTCTACCCTGCCCCACAGGGTCACTGAGCGTCAGAGTGGACTCCATGACAGGGAGACGCAACGTATCTCAAAGCTCGTCTCCTGAGCATGACAAAGGATGGAGTGGTTCCCACAGGCCCCGCGGTTAGGACGTACAATACAACACATACTTTGAGGGGACACAGTTCCACCAATAAACCCCGACCACCCTCCTTGTGCACTTGCTCCTCCCCGTCCCCCAGACCAGGCTGCTGAGAGCAAAGTCAGGAGCGCGCACACATTTGTCCTGGATCCACCTGTGCCCACGCTGCCTTCTCACACACTTCCAGAGCAGGCTGGTGCTCAAACCTCTCTGAGCGTTCTGCCCAACCTCCTTCTCCACAGGACCCTTGGCCCTTCCCAGCTGGAGCAGTGAGGTGCCGGACTCTTTCCTACGCCCCTGAGCCCTGGGCCCCCAGACCCATGCCCCTGTTTTGCGTTTCTTGGCAGGATTTCCCTAGAGATTATGACGTTGCAGCCCCGCTGCGAGGACGTAGAGACGGCCGAGGGGGTAGCTTTAACTGTGACGGGTGTCGCCCAGGTATAGTAACTCAGCAGCCCCTCGCATGTCCGTGGAGCTGGGTTTGGTGGGGGAGGAGGAGAGGACAGCAGGCTGGAGGGGGCAGTCTCCGGCCCGCTGTCCCTGCCTGCATCCCAGGAAGGGTTCTCACCAGTCACTACTGGAACGTGCTCGCTCCGCTAGGCCCCTTGGCCACCCAGCAGGACTAACAGACACCCCTTCTCTCCTCAGCGGGCGACCTTGAGGAACAGAACCAATGCTGGGGACTCCTGCCTCACTAACCCTCCCTGGGATTCTTTTCAGGTGTCGGAAGTGCCGAGCACCAGAATCAGGCCTTCCCTACGCGCTGGGCAGGCGCTGGCCCGGTCAACTGGAAGCCAAGGAAGCCCTGGGCTGGGGAGTCAGCACCATTAGCCCTGCGGTGGGGTGGGGGGTGGGAGGGAGGAGCCTGGCTGGGGAGGGCCTTCCTGCCCTGCTCTCCTCTGCTGCCTTGTCTTCAGGCCAGGGAGGGGCTGCGGGCTGAGAGCCAGAGAACGCCCACGGTCAGGGGCACCCTGGACCATCTCCTGCAAGGTCTAGATTCTTTCCCGGTTTGTCTGTCTGTCTGTCTGTGTCTCCATTGTTTACTCTCCTTTTTGCAGCTTCTGCCCCTCAAGCCTGAGGGTCTCCTCCCCACATGGGGATACCCCTATGGTGTTTGCAGGGAAGGGGGTGGCTGGGGGGGGGGAAACAGTGGGCTGCGGATGAGGGGTGAGCCAGGAGAGAGGCCCCGCCTGGACCTAGAGCAGCCAGTGGAGGTGCAGGGGCACCATACCTGGACAATTCCTTATGCTGCTGCCTCTGTGCCCCACCCCCTTCCCCCAGGGCTCAGAGGGACTTCAGTGCCCATGCCCTACACCTCTGGGTAGGGGGGGTGTCTCTGGCTTCCTGCCGCCAGCCTGGTTCAGGTGTGTCTGCCCACCGGCAGGTGAAGATCATGACGGAGAAGGAGCTCTTGGCCGTGGCCTGCGAGCAGTTCCTGGGCAAGAACGTGCAGGACATCAAGAATGTCGTCCTGCAGACGCTGGAGGGGCACCTGCGCTCCATCCTCGGTGAGCCCGCCAGCCCCGGCAGTCCCCAGGGTCTCGGTGTGGACATGCCAGTCGGCGCAGGAACCTGGCGCAGCCAGGGCTACCCTGGCACCCAGCCCAGGCTCAAAGAAGCCTGAGTGTGAAACTCTGCTGACAAGACCCCCAATACCAAGACTGGGCCTGCGCGCCGCCCTCTGCTCACCAGCCTCTCATGCATGCCTCCCTCTCTCCCCTCCCCACCGCCCGGGGGCCTGGGGAGCCAGCTCACAACCCCTGTGCCCCCAGGAACTCTGACCGTGGAGCAGATCTACCAGGACCGAGACCAGTTTGCCAAGCTGGTGCGGGAGGTGGCAGCCCCGGACGTGGGCCGCATGGGCATTGAGATCCTCAGCTTCACCATCAAGGTGCTGGGAGCCCGGCGCTTGGTGGGAGGGGCGTCTGTGCGCACGGCTGCTCCCCCAGCGGACAGCTGACCCGCCCTACCTCCCCAGGACGTGTACGACAAAGTGGACTATCTGAGCTCCCTGGGAAAGACGCAGACTGCCGTGGTGCAGCGAGACGCCGACATCGGCGTGGCGGAGGCTGAGCGCGACGCGGGCATCCGGGTACCTGAGCTTGTCTTCACACCCCCAGGGACAAGGGAGCGCCGGGCCAGTGGGACTGTGGCCTGGGTGAGCCCTCAGCACTCGCTCCTCCCCCCCTCAGGAAGCAGAGTGCAAGAAGGAGATGCTGGACGTGAAGTTCATGGCAGACACCAAGATTGCCGACTCCAAGCGCGCCTTCGAGCTGCAGAAGTCCGCCTTCAGCGAGGAGGTCAACATCAAGGTGAGAGGCCACCTGGGCAAGCTGGGCCAAGTTCAGGGACCCCAGAGACTTGTGGTCCAGCTTCTAAGGTACTGGCCACGCCCCTACCGCAGACGGCTGAGGCCCAGCTGGCATATGAGCTGCAAGGGGCGCGCGAGCAGCAGAAGATCCGGCAGGAGGAAATCGAGATCGAGGTGGTGCAGCGCAAGAAGCAGATCGCGGTGGAAGCGCAGGAGATCCTGCGCACGGACAAGGAGCTCATCGCCACCGTGCGCCGCCCCGCTGAGGCCGAGGCCCACCGCATCCAGCAGATCGCCGAGGGCGAGAAGTGAGTGCCACTTGGACCCCTGGGCGGCTGCCTCCACGGGGTGCTCCCAGCCTCTTCTTACAGGTGACCTCTCCCCGAGGCTGTGTCCTCCCACCAGCCCCCTACCAGTGTGGGAGACCACTGGATACAGGAACTGCCTTCCCGCAGAGCCCTCTGGGCAGTCCTCCCAACCACTAACAGCTGGTACCTAGTGGCCACTCTGGCCAGAGTCAAAAGGTTCCCTTCAAAGGTCCTCCACCGCCTACACCTCCCATTCACCTGGGCTCCCCTAGGGTGAAGCAGGTCCTGTTGGCTCAGGCAGAGGCTGAGAAGATCCGCAAAATCGGGGAGGCGGAAGCGGCTGTCATTGAAGCAATGGGCAAGGCGGAGGCCGAGCGGATGAAGCTCAAGGCCGAGGCCTACCAGAAATACGGGGATGCGGCCAAGATGGCCTTGGTACTGGAGACCCTGCCTCAGGTGAGGGCCTGGGCTGGGATCCAATTGGTGGGATCCGGGGAGGCCCCCATGCTGGGGCCCACCTCTCCTAGCTCGCTGAGCTGGGCCTGTGCTCATGTTCCTCACACTCCTTAGCAGCATACCTAGCCAGGGCCGGGGGCTGGACAGTTGCCAGAGGCTCATCCCTGGCCCCCTGAGGGTGTGCCTGTCTGTCTCTTCCTTGGTACCCATGCTTGCCAATAAAGACCAGTTCAGGCTGCTTTGGGGTCTGGTGAGATGGAGAAGGGAGGGAGAGATGTTTGGCCCCTGGAGGGAGTTTGAGAGCTGACCAAGCTCTCCTCCTGCCTGCTTTCTAGATTGCTGCCAAAATCGCCTCCCCACTGACCAAAGTTGATGAGATTGTGGTCCTCAGTGGAGACAACAGCAAGGTAACCTCAGAAGTGACCCGGCTGCTGGCCGAGCTGCCTGCCTCTGTGCACGCCCTCACAGGAGTGGACCTCTCTAAGGCAAGTACTTTGGGGTGAAGGGTTGGCCAGGGTCGCCCGGGGACTCACTCGGCAGGATGGACTCCAGAGCCAGGACCTCACTGGGTTTCCCATCCTTGCAGATACCCCTGGTCAAGAAAGCCACTGGTGTGCAGGTGTGAGACCCAGCAGGCCCACGCCCAGCGCAGCTGCCCGCCACGCCCTCCAGCACCTGGTTTAATTGACACCACAGGGACAATGGGAACGTGACTGACTCTGGTGCCTTATTTTGTAGGAACCAGAAGTGCTGCGAGTTCAGGCCATCTCTGTGTGTTTCCTCTTCTTCCTGCCCCCAGCCCCATGTACTCAACGTTCACTGCCACACTCACCCACGTGCCCCTGTGTTTCTCTTCCTCTGTCTGTCTTTTTATCTCCTTTCCCCTTCCCTTCTGCCCCCTCCACACATCTTATCTTTTAAACTGAAGATGTTTCTCATAGTCATCCTCTGTTCTGGGTGGGGGGAGGGGCGAGGGGGCTGCTGCTCCTCGGAATCCTGGTGCCTTGAACTTCCTCCCTGTGATCCTGACCACAGCTCAGCATGGGTGCAGGAATTCTGGGTAGGATGGCCACTCTCCTTGTTCCTGGCCTGGCCTTCCCAACTCAAAGCCCTGCTCCCAAGGAAGCCCAGGCCTCACCTCCTGTCCCTTTAGGCCTGGGTAGCCACGCCTTCCAGGCACAGGACCGTTGGCCCTTCATTTGCCCTTCCCCCAGCCCCAAACCCGATCTCATAGCCCACCACTGGGGCCAGAGGCCAGGCCTGCCTCTAGCAGCTCCCTGGGCTTACTGTTGTCTTAGGAAGCCCCTGCTTGTGCTCAGGGAAGCCTCCTTCATGGGCATATCCCTGCTAGGTGGGAAGAGGCTTATTCCCAATCTCGCCTGAGCCCTTCTGAGATGAGGGTCTAGACCAGTGGGTCAGGAGAGTAAGTGGTCCGCTTCTGGGCCTCTGATGAGGACTGCATTGCTCTGGGGCGCTGGGGCTCAGTCCCATCCAGTGGGCAAGCTTGTGTGCTGCAGGCTGACCCTGCCCCATAGCCCCTAGGCAGTCTTTCTTTCCAACCAAGCAGTCAGGCTTGAGCAATGGGGAAGCTGCCAGTCCCCTGTCTCCTTGCTCCAGTGGAGAGAGAAGAGCCCAGGGCCCTGGCATCCCTGCAGGGGTGTTGTCAGTGTCCTCCGGTCCTCTTGTCCCTGCCTCTGGCTCTGCCCCAGCCTGTGTAGCCCTTCCTGCATGTGGATGCTGCATGTCTGGTCTGGGGCTTGGATACTGCACTGCCCCACCACCTGTCCCTTCTGGTATAATAAAGATCTCTTATGCCCACCCTTGCATTATGTCTTCTGTGAGAGCAGAGCCTGGCTACAAGAGCCAACCAGCTTCCCCACACATGTATTGCTCAGCTTCAGGCCCGACTGCTGCCTGTTCTTCCCCACACTAGCCACTGGAGGGTGGTGTTGGCCCACTGGCCATGCCGCACCATACCGCTCTGCTGTCCAGGCATGGCAGCTTACCAACATGATAGGGCCTCCCCAGAGTGTCTCCAAAGCTAGATAGCCTTACAGAATCATACTGCCGCTCTTTTAGGAGGAAAGTGGCGAGTTCAAACCTCTGACCTTTCAGTCAGTAGCCGATGCACTGTGACCACTGTGCCACTGGGGCTTCCTCCACAGCCGGCCAGCGCTGCTGTCAGCAATAGTGCCAAGGCCAGACCTGAGCCTTGGAAGACCTGCTGTCACTGCAGCCAAAGGTGGAAGGGATCGCTGGCTAGCTCCCCAGCAGCTATACCACCCGCCCCTCTGTGCCAGCTCTGAGCACCGCCCCTCTGTGATCTCTCTGGGAGCCCCCCCCCATCCCCCATTCTTAGGCATTTTATAAATGTACCGAATGCCTGCTAGAGGCCAGGCATTGTCTTTGGTGCTGCAATAAGAAGTGCAGGCAGTGGGGAGCACACCCCAGGGAGGTAGCACTGAAGAAAGCAGAGGAGTGAGCCCGTCCGTCGGAGATCGGAGGGAGAAGCAAAGAGCAACAGACAGAGGTCAGTGTGCTTAGAAGGCCCTGCACTGAGTGCAGGGGAGGTCAGGTTGGAGATCTGCTTCTAGAGCATCTAAAACAGTGTTCACACAAGTGGGCAGTCGCACCCCTCTGGGATGCTGGGACAATCCGGGTGGCCACCAAAAGCAGTACTTCATCCTGGATGATGGGCCATAGAACAAAGCTTTTTGTTGCCAGGAAAGCACTGAGTTGCTGTATTTTCTCTGAGAGGCAGGGAGAAGCCAAGCCAGTTTGGGAACCTATGAGCTAGAATTTTGTGTGCTGTCAGGTCGATGCCAGCCCCCGGGCACCAGTCTGGGCAGAACTACCCTGGACGGAGGGTTGGCTTGGCTGTGATCTTCACTGACTTGGATTCCCAGGTCTCTCTGGGAGCCGTTGGGTGGGTTTGCGCCACCAGCCTGCCAGCAGCCGCACACTTACACCACCAGGCTCCACACAAGATAGACCCTATGCTCATTCTTGCCTCTGGGAGCTGAGGAGGGCATGGTCTGAGGCATCTGAAAGGGTCATTCTAGATGCCAAGGCAATTCATGGGACAGAACAAATGGCGCAGCAACACCCAGGTGTATGTGTGAGGACCCGAAGCTCACTGTCCATCCGAGAATTAGCTGGAGAGGTGCACACTGGACATGCTGGAGTTTGTAGAAAAAGGATCTTGAGGTTGGGAAAGATTTCTTCAGCCCTGAAGGAAGGGAGGTGCTAGTTATAAAAGAAAGGGGAAAAAACAGCGACATGAAAACCCTAATGAATTAGCCCACTGTCAGGAAGTGCAAGTTAAGGGGTAACATTGCCATGAGCTGTTACTACACCCCGTGAGACTACACTGAGCTGGAAAACAGCGATGACCTGACCGTCAAGTGTAGGTGAGGAGGTATCACACCTGGATCCTCCTGTACTGCTCTGGAAACGTGGGTCCTTTCAACCGCTGGGAACACCTGTTTGGCAAAATCTACGAAAGCTGAATGCCATATGTTGGAGATTGAATGTGGGTCCTCAGTACACGAGGGAGCTTCAAGAAGTGTGTGGAAATTTTCCATGATCTTTTCATTCTATTTTCCCAAGGGCTTGTCCGAAGCTCCCTTGTACTGAGCAAAGTCCCGACCTGTACTCGTAAAAACAGGCCTTCTTTTGTCGTGCTAATTAGGCTATTCCAGGGGAGGTGGGTGCTCCATGGAATCACTGCTGGGTTATAAAGAGCACACTAAGAAATAAAAATAAATCAATAAAAGGCACACTCGACGCAGTGGACAGACCAGGGAAGCTACAAGTCATCGGAGGAGAATCTTATAAACAAAGGAATGCCGAGGGTTGCTGGGGGGCGCCAGGACCTTATGACCCGACTTGAACTTTAGCTGCCAGGACTGGAAAAAAACAAGCGTCTGTTGCTCAAAGCCCCTCAGGTGTGTTTGTGTTGGGGCAACATAAGATAGCTAAGACCATGCATCTCCGTTCACCCCAGAATCCCAGTTCCCACAGAAGCACGGAGCCACACATGTCCGAGAATGTTCACGGTAGCATTACTAAACATAGCCCCCAAATTCAGACACCCCCAGTGTCCGCCGTGGCGGAAAGAATGAAGCCCAGTGTACTCGTAAAATGAAGCCCTGGACAGTAAGGCAAATGACCACCCTTCCGGTAAGCGCTCCAGCTTGAATGTCTCAAGCATAACGTTGGATGAAAGAAGCCAGACTGTAAAGAATCTGTGTTGTACAGTTCCATTACAAGACAGCTACAAAGCAGGCCACGCTAATCTACGGCGATAGAACTCAGAATGAAGACCTCCTTGGGCGGGAGAGGAGAGTGGCAGTTGGTGGGAACCGTGGGGGGGCTGGTAACCTGTTTCTTGACTGGTGCTGGCTCCCTGTGTGATGTTTCACTGACGGGTCTGTGGGACGTCCATAAAAAACTTACCCAAAGCAAAAATAAGAAGAACTTATAAATTATCAAGGGTTCATGAGAGAGGGAGGGTTGGGGGAGGGAAGGGAAAAAAATGAGGAGCTGATACCAGGGGCTCAAATAGAAAGAAAATGTTTTGAGAATGATGATGGCAACAAATATACACATGTGCTTGACACAATGGATGGACATCTGTCCCCGATTAAATGGTTAAAAACGTACCCCCAAAAAAAGACCTCCCAGCTTTTTGGCCTGACCGGCAGAGGAAGCTGTCATTTTCCTGGAACGGGAAGAACGAACGGAGGAAAGCAGGTTTGAGGGAGATGAAGATCTCATTTTGAGACCTGCTGCGTCTGAGGTGTCCATTGGAGAAATTGGCGGGCAGGAGGTCCACCGGGTAGGGTAGGAGTTACAGCGGTTCAGGGCTGGAGACATGGGTTGAGAAGCCCCCAAGGTGTGGACAGTGTTTGCAGGCACCGCCAAGATGAGATCAGCAAGGGAATGAGTATGGGGAGAAAATACAGAGCCCCAGGACCTCGTCTGGCCCCCTCATGTTTACAGGGCTGACGGCAGGGTTGTGATAAGGATTAAATGCATAGCATGTGTTCAGCATGGGGCCTGACACTTTCCAAGAATGTAGTATGTGTCAGCAGCTAGTCCTTGATTGGCTTGTAAAATCCTCCCACAGGCAGTTATTTTCCTATATTTATGAGTCTGTATTATATCATCCATCTTACAGGATAGACCTGTGTGTGTGTGTGGCTCATTTAATCCCTGAGCCAATCGTGTGAAAATAGCTACAGCTCCCCTGTTAGATCAATGAGGGCATTAAAGAGCATAGAAATGACGGGACTCACCTAAAGTCACACATAAGTGTCCGAACCAAACCAGGATTTGAACCCCGGACTTGGACTGTGAAGCTTCTACTTCCTCCCACCCACTACTACTTCCTGTAGACCAGGGGTTCTCAACCTGTGGGTCGCAACCCCTTTGGGAGTCAAAGGACCCTTTCATAAGGGTCGCCCAATTCATCACAGTAGCAAAATGACAGTGATGAAGCAGCAATGAAAATAATATTATGGTTGGGGGGTCACCACACATGAGGAACTGTCTGGAAGGGTTGCGGCATTTAGAAGGTTGAGAACCACTGCAGGTCTCCAGACCTTCTGGAAAGGGAGCCCTGGGTGGGTGCAATGGGGCTCAATTAAGAGATGGCCCAGGTTGACCTTAGTGTCAGGGACAGTGGCTGTCCAGGGGAGAGGACCCAATGGGCCCACAAAACCATTATCCATATATAGGGGCCGATCCTCCACATGAAGGTGATGCAGAGGCCTGAGCGAGAAAGGGCAAGAATGGGGGGGTGGGGGGAAGAGGATGCATCAACACCGGCACTGAAGCCAGCACATGGCTGGACGTGGGCCCAGAACGGGACGGGAGAGGGCCCCGAGTGCAAACTCAGTTCCAGAGAGGGAGAGACCAATGCTATTGCTCCATTTCCTTGCCTCATGGCTCCAGCTTGCTCTTATTCCGGTGATTCCCATCCTAGGACTGAGAGCCCAGCACAGAGGGGGTTAAGGTCCTGGAACTCCGGGCTCAGGGTGGGTGGGAACTGTCAGCAAGGAGCCTTGTCTGGCCTGATAATCCAAGCTGCTTATCAATTCCCCAGCAGCTGTGACTGAGGCAGACAAGACAGGTCCTCCTGGCAGGGAGAGAGGGTGGGAAGGGCCTGGCTGATAGGGGGAGGAGGGACTCTCTGCTCCCTGGGGATTCTTGGCCACCCCCTGCTATCTTCAGGGTTGTACCTAGACTGGGAGGGTCTGGTGTCTCGTCTGGAAATGGAGTCCCCACTGATCTAGAGAACAGGAACTGGAAGTCAATGAACACACTGGAGGCAGCACTGAGGGAAAGCTAGTATGTTTGAAGGATGTATGTGTTGTAAGGATGGAGTAGGGACAGTGCCTGACCGGTGATTTCCCCAGTGGGGAAAGAGGACCATCAGCATTCGCCCAAGGCAGATTCCCCTGAGGCAGAGGGCAGACGTGCCTCACCCTCGGGTCTTTTTACCAATCCTGACAGCAGCGATCCCTCCCACCCACTGCTCGATTTCTTTGCTGGGTTTGGTAATTCATTGCAATGGCCCCACAGACATCACAGACAAAACTCAAGGTTATGGGATTTATTAGGGAAATAAGTGGTTATAGTTCAGGCTCAGGAACTCCCAGTCTACAGTTCTTCCATCAGCACAGCCTGCTCTCCTCTGGGCTGGCAGCAATACCCGGGCTCTCAGCCTGCTGGCCTGCTGGGACAAGGGTTACAGAGCTCTCAGTTCTCCACCTCTCATTCCTGTGGCTCCCCGACTTCGGCCCTGCTTGGTTGTGCATGTATTGAGCTCCCCCAGTGGGTGGGCAATTTAGCACCCCTCTCCCACTGAGTGTCTGGAGGCAACCCACTCTGCCCAGGTTCTCAGCTTTCTCGCTCCGTGGGCTGGGAGGCCCACTGCTCTGCCTTGTGCCTCAGCTGCCGCCCCTTCCCTGCCCTCTTTCACCTTCCCTGGTGCCACAGATCTCTGCCCCCTGAACCAAAGAGCTTGGGTGCAGGGCTCTTGTAGTCCAAAAGGCACACTTCACTGCTGGCTCTTTGCTCTTGGAAGTAGTGAGATCCCTATCTTTCTGCTTCTGGGATGGCTTGTTGTGAACCTAATGGGATGGCAAAACTAAGCAACATGCACATGAGAAATCCATGTATCTTATGTGAGTAGACCCACCTCAGGGGTGCCCGGTGTGTATCTACATTATCAGCCTGTTATCTAGTCCCTAACAAGGACAAGGGACAAAACACTGCCACAGAGTCATTGCTGACTCATGGCAACTCCCTGTTGGGTTTCCCAAGACTATAACTGTTTATGGAAATTGAAAGCCCAGTCTTTCTCCCAAGGAGCTGCTGGTGGTTTCAAACTGCCGACCATGTGGATCACAGCCCAACCAGTGACCATTACACCACCAGGGCACCGCTACTAAAGGACCACAAAAAACAAAAATCAAACTCCCTGCTGTGGAGTCCATGCGATGCTGATTCATAGCAACCCCATAGGCAGAGCTGCTCCGGTGGGTTTCTGAGATAGTAACTCTACAGGAGTAGAGAGCCCCATCTTTCTCCTGAGGAGCAGTTGGTGGTTTTGAACAGCTGGCCTTGCAGTTCGCACCCCAAAGCAGAACCACTATGCCCTTAGTATTCCTGGCTGGACCACCAGCATTTCACAATTACAATTACGTAGTCCTACCCAGTCCTTTGACGAGTTACCGGGACTATGGCTAGAAGGGTCATATGAACTTGGAGTGGTGCAGGCATTCTGCCTCTTGGAATTGCCCAGGTATCTGCTCCTGAGTGAGTGCCAGGCTTCCTGCCTTATGGAGGAAGAGGAGGGGGAGGCTCACTGAAAAGGCAGGAGGGAGGGAGCATGACACTCGTCAGACTCCTGCTTGTCCCAGCCAGACCCCAGGCGAGGGCTTCCCCTTTGCTGTGTTATCTGCACAGCCATTGCAGGCACTAGGCGTTTTGACTCTGTTTGACAGGGACACACAGAGCAGGTCATGGCTCAGCCTGAAGCTGCCCATTGTACCTTTGGGTTTCTGAAAGGGAAACCCCTGCTTGTCAGGCTGGGCAGGGGATCTGGAAAACAAGCAAGAACTAGAACACGCTATCTCTCACCCTCTATGCTGAGGCTCTGGTTCAAGCCAAACTCAGCCTCTGGCTCCCGGCTGAGCTCAGACAGGGCATGGCCCACAGGCTGCAGCTCTGAGAGAACCTTGTGTAGTCTGGCTGGCCTCTGAAACTCATGAAGTCCCCCCCCCCCACAAAACTAACCCCATTCATAGTAAAATGTGCCCAGAGCCAGAGATCTGGGCTCTGTCTCCTTTATGGTTGGTTGTGTGGCTCTGGGCCCAGCATTTCTGTCCCGCACCTCAGTTTCCCTATCTGTGAAACAGCATGTCATCCGTCCTCTTTCTGAGACCCATGGGAATTGGCAAAGTGCTAAGGATGGGCTCGCACAGGCACGCGTGTCGGGAAGGGTGCAGAGTGCAAGGGGACACGCCGAGTCCTTGGCCATGGGTCAGGCGGTGGTGTTCCCAGGGGCTGACAGCTGTTACGAGGAGGGCAAGGCCCATGCCAGACGCGGGGGCCATGGAGTAGTTGACAACCAGGGATCTGAGGAGTTCTGTTGACAACCAGGGATCTGAGGAGTTCTCCCCAATATAAGGACGAAAAGACTCTAAACTGGGCAATCGAAGCCGGTCACAAACTGAAGCTTCCCGAACTGATCAACCGGAAGTCAAGCTGGGATCAATGGACCTCCCCGGCAACTGACCTGACCTCCCTGACCACCCCTGAAACCTCACCCCCCCCCCCATATCAAACACAGGATCGTTTCCAGCTTTCCTGGTGCACACCTGTGAAGCTCCACATCCTGCCAGGCTCCCGCTGTGAGTCCCTGGAATCCAAAGGGAAACCAAGCTCCCCGCCATCCAGTCAATGCTGACTCACAAGGACCCTGTAGGACAGGGTAGAAGTGCCCTTCTGCGTTTCGGGGACTGACGCTCTACAGGAGTAGAATGCGCCTCTGGCCCCTGTGGAGCAGCTGGTGTTTCTTACTGCTGACGTTGCAATGAGCAACCCAACACGTAACCACTGAGCCAAACAGAAGACGCCAAAATGGCGGCCTTTGCCCAGGGCTAAGGCTCAGGAGGCAGGAAAGCCTAGGGGAGGCAGGTGAATGCGGAAGGTAAACCCAGAAGGGCGGGGATGGGTGCTGTTCCCCGTGCTTGGGCAACGATTGTCCGGAGAAGGAATGTCACTGAATGGAAACCCAGTGCGCTCTGTAACTTTCCCAGGAGTCACAATAGAAAACAGGAAGGAAGGATGGAAGGGAAGAAAAACCTCCCCGACCTTCTTGGTTAAAGGCTGAGTTTGTTACAGGCCGTGTGACGAGTAAGGCAGGTGGCTGCAAAGCATTAATGAACCAGGTTCCTTGACCTGCTCTGGTTTGTTTCTAACCTCATGAAACAGCAAAGCAAACAGTCGGAGGGAAATAAGAATCATTTTACCATCTGAAATATTTTTTAATGTGAAAGCTGTTTTTCTGTGTGCATGTGGGCCTCTTACTGGTGTGCATCCATGGCCTGTCTGTCCTATGTGTCTGTCTCCTGTGGCCTTCCTGTTCCTCTGAGGGTCACCTTCCTGATCCTGAGGGCACCCTGAAACTCTGGAGTTTCTCAGTTTCTTCTCCTAACCACATGCAGGGCTTGACCCATGATTCTGAAGGGCCCTTGCAGGTCTACCACCCTGAACTTCATCACTCAGGGTATGCTATGAGGGAGGACTCCATCCACAGAAGGTCTACATGAACTTCAAAAGGGTCCAGGGGCAGTAGCAGGGCCTGCAGTTCAGACTTCAGCCGGATCAAGAGCCCAGGCGGGCCCCTAGCAGCTGCTGAAGAGACATGTAGTGACTGGTCTGCAAAAGAGGCTGGTAGAGGGCTAGCTGGGCCTGACCACCTGGATCATGTGCCCAACTGCACACCACTCAGGCTGGGGCAGAATTCCTGTCTCCGTGGAGCCTGCAGAAGAGGATTGCCCCCACTTCCCCCGCATGGGGCTGTAAGGAGACAGAGGGACAGGAGCATGACCATCTGAGAAGGCAGCCCGGGTGGTAATTGTCCTGCTCAAGTCCTGAAGGCTCCTGATAAGCAGGAGGTACTGGCTCCCCACCCTGATATAGCTCAATACTGCCTTATCAGGGCCCTCAGACTCCCCCACCCAGGCCCAGGCTCTCCTCAGGCCCACACCCTCCCTGTTCACATCACCCCCACCCCATCCAAGGGTCACAGGCACAGGGGCGCTTGCTAGCTGGTTCCCTCTTCCCCCTCCAGGCTCCCGTTTCTATCCACACTCTCCCCTCTGGGGCTGAGCAGAAGCCCAGGCAGTGAGCAGCATGAAGTGTGTCCTTGGTGCCCAAAGCCCCTCACTAGTCCAGGAGCTTGAGCTGTCTGTGGGCCCCTCAGTAGAAGTGACCTGGCACTAGGGGTCATGGGTCAGGAAAGGTGCCATGGGGTAGAAGGGTTTGGGCAGGAGCGGACTCCATGGGTTCTTTACCCAGTTTGAGCACCTAGTGGACAAAGGCTTCGCCTCTATTTCCCCCTGGATTCTTCGCGTGTGGCCAGGCCCGCCATGCGAAGGAGTCGCGGGGTGAGGAGCAGGGCCATCTGCTCTCTCTCACACAGCTAGGGCGTGAGAGGCAGGGGCAGAGGGAGGCGACAGCTGGACATCTGCTCTCTGTGCGCAGCACCGAACCTTTGTCGTCTCCACACGAGGTCAGGCCTCCGAGTTGCAATTTTACACTAAACTGAAGCTCAGGACAAAGGGTTCAAAGTCACCGGGTTGGGCCCAGTGGTCCTTCAGGGCCTGTCCCCTCTCAGTGGGAGCTCTTTCGATGACCTTGCCTGCTTTTGGGAGTCTTTCCAGACTTTGAGCAGTTCCACCAGCCTTGCTGGGGGCTTCAGTGGCACACTGGGTGGAGGGATGTGGCGGCGGCCGTGGAAACCCCTTCTGGGGGCCAGCCTTGGCCCACCTAGCCGTCACCACAACACTGGGAATGGCGGCTTGTCAGTTTTCCTCTTTATAAATGAGGAGGAGCATCCACGAGACTCCCGCAGCCTCCGTGGGCCGGCTCTCCAGGGGAAGGCCTGTCTCCTTCTTCGAGTTCCATTAGCCCCGGCCAGAGCTCCCAGTGGCTCAGCAAGCACTGTTACAGTCACAGCTCCACAGCGCCTGCTGGGGAGAAAGAGTGACTCAAGCAGGCCCTCTCGGTTAACCACATCATGTGAATGGTCACACCAGGAAAGGAGCCCATAACACACCAGACGCACTGCCACAGGAATCGATTCTGACTCCGAGCCAGCCTATAGGACAGGGTAGAACAGCCCCTGGGGGTTCTGGGACTGTCACTCTGTATGGGAGCAGACCACCTCATCTTTCTCCCTCTGAGCAACTGCTGGTTTCCAGCTGCTGCCCTTGCCCTTCGCCTTGGCTGAGCAGATTCCCTGCCGACAGGACAGATCTCCAGAGGGGACAGGAGTGCCTTAGGCAAGAAAGGAAGGAAGACCAAGCCAAGGAGAGGAGGCGCCTTCGGAAAGAAACAGAGCTTCCCAAGAGAGGTTGGTGCGCTCATCCCATGTTATCCTGCCCGAAGAGGCAGGTGCCATGCCTGCCCGGGACACAGATGGTTATGTCTGGGACACAGGAAGCAGCAGATGTGGCTTCCAGGGTGGGGGTCAGAAAGCAGCGACCCTGTTTTGAGGAGCCTTTACCCCAGAAACAGATTGAGAACTGAGCAGTCTGGATTTTCACAGTAATCGTATGCTGGCTCCCATAGACCCTTGGAGGCAGCGCCCTTCAGTCTCCCAGCTGAGCCCTGGCTACCCTGGGGCCTGGCCAGGGCCTCTGCTTGGCCTCTCCAGGCCCAGCACAAACAAAGCAGGGGTCTGGAGACTAAAACCCAGGCTGTAGGGTCCTGTAAGCTTGCTTTCAGAGATTACAGTGAACTTACATTCCCCACCCCCATGCAGTCCACCAGGACTTTGGCCAGCAGGAAGACCAGAAACAGGGTGGGGTAAGGTGGGGTGGGGTAGATGTGGGGGGTGAGGCTATTCTTTCTCCTCCCAGTCCAGCAGATGACCAGCACCATGGGGAGCTAAGTGAAGAATGGATCTTAGGCTTAGCAAAATCCTCCGGAGTCTGTAAGTGCCCAGAGCTGGGTAGGGGTGGGTGGCAGCGACCTTGGTCCCAGTGTCCAGCAGAGCGAAGGTTAAGAAGCAAGGTCTTCGTTCAAGGTATGGCATGGAATCTGCTACAGACCTGGGGGATTATATGTTGGTAAAGGCATGAGACTTTTCCCCCCTTGATTTTCTTTTAAGAAATGGACCAATCTCTTACCTATGGAGAACGTGACTGACATTTGGGGTGTAGTTTCCACTTTCTGCTTTTTCTGGATTCTGAATTGTTCAATCCCAATGTTTATCTTGTTGTTCAGGGGTCCTCAAACTTTTTAAACAGGGGGCCAGTTCACTGTCCATCAGAACCGTTGGAGGGCTGGACTATAGTTTTAAAAAAGCCTATGAACAAATTCCTATGCACACTGCACATCTTATTTTGAAGTAAAAAACAAACAGGGCAAAAACACCTGGCGGGCTGGATAAATGGTGTCAGCGGGCCACATGTGGCCCATGGGCATTTAGTTTGAGGACCCCTGTATGTTGTTTTTCAAAGAAAACCCACTAGGATTCTGGGCAAGACTGTTTGCTCTATTTCTTTTTATCAGCATATCTCTATGTAAAAATGCCATTTTATCAGTTTAAAAATGCTATAGGTTTGTGGGTTGTTTTATGAAAAGTAATTTCACTGTAGTGAAATATGTATCACAAAAAACTTGTCATTCTTTTTAAAAAAAGGAATAAATGCTTTTTTGGACAAAGGAATAAAAATGTCTTAGAAAAAAAAAAAGAGGCTGGGCTTTCTGGAACCCGGGAAATGTACCCCACCCAGGGGAGGGGCCAGTGAGGTTAAAAGGCAGGGAGCCACTTGAGCTGAGAGTGGGAGAGGGCCGCCTCCAGCCCAGCCTGTCGTCCAGCTCCGGGTAAGCACCTCGCCCCTGGGCCCCCGTGTCTGCTGGCTGGCCTGACCAGAGGGGGCCTTCTGCCTCCTCCTGCGACCCCTGGCTTGTTTAGCTCTCACATTTGCTGGAGCGTTCGTCCTCGCTCTGCATGGGCCCGTCTCCGAGTCCATTTTGCTTAGGGCCAGGCTTCTGCCCGCCTCCCCACCCCCAATCTTTGGTTGCCCTTAACCACAGAACCAAGGGGCTGTTCACTCGGAGGGTGTGGGGCAGGGAGTGGGGTGCTCGGGGTGGCAGGGCCTTGGCTGGGATATCATCATATACTGTAAGTTTGCGATGAGACACTACAGTATAGATGATGTACTAGTCCGGGTACCTCCAGCCTTGGAGGGGTGAGGAGGGCAGGGGAGAGGCTGCGAGACCAGCTCAAACTCAGCTCATCACAGACTGCTGACCGCCCGCGGGCACTTGGGAGTGGCGAGGAAACCGTTACCATTACTGAGTTTAGTAATGGTAACGGTTCTCTTGCTGCACCCAGAAAGCGTGCCAAGAAGAGCTGGGAACCCTGGAGCAGATGGCTGGATGGGTGGAAGACTCCAGTTCCGAAGTGTGTGTGTGTGTGTGTGTGTGTGGGGGGGGGGGGTAGTGGGTGTATTTTCTCTCTGCTGTTCTAAAGAAATAAAGGTGAGAACCAAAATGTGTCTCTTGTAATTTTATTCACATCCAAGGCTGGGGCTCAGGAGGGAAAGGGAGGGAACCAGGAACCTGGGGCTCGGGAGGGAGGGGCCCAAACAAACGGACCCTTACCTGGCTTTCAGGTACAGTTGCCCAGAAAAGTGAGCTCCTCCCTGCGCACTACTGGCCCCTCAGCAGGTGCGGAGGGTCCAAACCTGCTGGAGGCAGGGCCACACTGGTGGTTTCAAACCGCTCACCTGTGGTTATAGCCCAGGGCCACACTGCTCCCCCCGCCGCCAGGGCAGCCAACTTCTGAGCCTTCAGAAGGCGATGGCCGCAGTCAGAGGAGCTGCGAAACGTGGCTGGGCAGGTGCCACGCAGACTTGACAAGGCCAGACCGGCCAGCAAAGCAGTCAGCTGCCCTGCTCCTCACTAGTCCCGACGGGCCCCTGGGCAGTGGCAGTCCTGGTCAGCAGCTCAGGCCGGGCTGCCCAGGGAGGGGCACGAGGGTGGTCACTTGAGAAGCTTCACGGAGAGGCGGAGCTGAACATCACAGAGGAAGACGTCCATGAGGTCACGGCCCGCCTCCTGCGCAATCCGGGCAATCAGCTGCCCCTTCGGACCAATCAGGAGTCTCTGGGAGGGGGAGAGAAGAGCGGGGCGTGGCCACATGCACAGGGCTCTGGGAAAGGACCCCTAGCCAGTAGAGCAGAGTCTCACCACATGGGATTCTTTGGGCACCAGAAGCCTCTGTAGAATCATCAGCTGGCCAGCCGGCCCCTCCTCCCAGACATCGGTTTTCTGCACAGGAAACAGCTCAGTGAGTAAGTCAGGCTCATGAGCCAGGCCCCCTGGGCCCCAGCTGCTCTGGGGCAGCACCCCTGGGCCCCTTCGCTGTGCCTGCACCTGCTGGATATTGTAGGGCACCTCCTGGGGCAGGTACTCCAGGAGCTTCTCCCGGATGATGTTGGCACAGATCTCCTCAGGATTCTGGGTAGTGAGGACTCCACTGTGGAACTCCCAGGGCCCGGGCCGGGCCTTCGCCAGGAGATACTGCTGTGGGCACACAGGAATGGGTAGACATCTCAGTCCCGACCCAGCCTTTCCGACTTGCTCTCCTTCCCACCCAGTAGAAGCTACAGGCCAGGCTATGGCCAAGGCAGCCTGACCTTCAATGTCTTCACATCGTCTTGGCTTAAGGCTGATAACATGAAGATTTCCTGGAAGTGTGGCCAGCCTGCCCTTTGAGGGCCTCTCCCCACTTGGGTGTCTGGGCCTTTGGCTTCTGGGCAGGAACCATGGGTGCTGGAGGGCGAGTGGAAGGCCTGCTTCAGCTTGAGCTTCTTCCCATTGACCACACCTTCAGTGAGGGATGCCGTGAGCCCCAGGAGAACGGATTTCTGCTTCAAACAATCTACCTGGGCATCGGGGATGGGCAGAGAATGTGGTCAGAGGGGCAGGGGCCTTGGAGAAAAGTGGACTCCTTTCCCAGATGGGTGGTGCTCACCTTGTTCAAGACAAGGATGCTAGGGACCTGGGAGTACTGGGACAAGCACCGGAGCAACTGCGGGCTGAGCTGGTTTCGAGTCCACTTGTCTGACACATCCACAAGAACCACAACTGGAGGTTGACAAGGTGGGGAGGGCGACAGGGATATGACCCATCTCCCACAGACTTACCCATAATATGGGTTCCGGCCAAGTTTCAACCCCCAAACTCTCAGGGATGAGGGGCCAAGGGGTGAGATTTCCCAGCCTCACCCAGATCAGCAGATTCCATGCTCCTCCAAGGATCTTCCAGCAAAGAGAGCTCCAAATGGTGCCTGCAGGACAGACAGACATCAGCAAGAAGGGTTTTCTGGCAAGGGCATTCCTGAGGAGGAGGTTCTCTAACCCCAACCATCACCCACAGTCACTCTACCCTCGCAACACCCCCTGCCGCCACCATCTGTTTCCACAGCTTTTACCTCTTCTGTTTAATGGGGCTGATAAGGCCAGGTGTGTCAAGGAGAATCTAAAAACAGAGATGTCCACATCACGTGAAGAAAGATTATGACAGAGAATAAGAGACCACCACTCTTTTTTAAAAAATCTGTTAATTTATACATATGTATGTATAATACACACACATGTATAATACATACACCATACATATATCCATTCTGTCAAACACATCTGTACATATGTTGTCATCTTTCTCAAAACATTTTCTTTCTACTGGAGTCCTTGGTATCAACTCCTCCTTTTAGTCCCTCCCTCCCCCATGTCCCCTTGATAATTTAGAAATTATTCTCTTTTTTTCATGTCTTACACTGACTGCTGTCTCCTTTCACCCACTTTTCTGCTGTCTGTCCCCCTGGAAGGGGGGGCATACATCTATTATTGTGATCAGTTCTCCCTTACAACACCTCCCTTCCCCTCCTAGTATTGCTGCTCCCCTTATTGGTCCCGGGGTTTATCTGTTCTGGATTTCCTGGAGAGACCACCAGTCTTGATGCCTGGGGTCTCCCTTCCCCTCCCTTCTTGACTAAGCTATTGTTAACTTTGCATTTTCACACACCTCCCCCCACCTCCACCTTAGTTTTAATTCTAGGGGATCCAGAAGGAAGAAGATCACTGCACCAAGCCTAGACACGAGGGAACCACTTTCCCTCAGATCACCAAGTCTCGCCATCACTGTCTGTGGCATGACTAGTAAGGGAGACCCTCTTAGTTTCAGCCTCTATCCTGTTTCCAGAATGTCCTTTGCAGGTACCCACCACCTGGGCTTCCTTCTCCGTGATGACGCCCAGAGCTTGGCAACGTGTGGTGTGTACCTTCTTGGAGACAGGGAAGACCTGCCAAGACACACAAATCCCAAGTTAGGTCCCAGGCTTCTCCAGGTTCATCCATGCAGACACAGCAGAAAGCGAGAGAGAAAAATGACAAAGCGGGGATGGGGTGAGGGGGAAGCAGGGTAGGGGTATGTGTGTCAAAGGTGCAGCATACTTTTCGGCCCAGCAGTTGGTTGGAGAGCGTCGACTTTCCGGCATTTGGGGCTCCTAGGAGAACCACTCGCAGGACCCGGGGGTTCTCAGGCATGTCAGGATGATGGACCAAGAGGAGATCTTGTTCATCTGGGAGGGGAAGGGGTGGTGAGAGTCAAATCTGGACTTGCTGTCAGGTGCCTGATCGTATCCACCCACACAGGGAGTATGGGAACAAGACCAGTGTGGGAGAGAATGTTCTGAAAGTGATATGGTAATGGCTATAGAGTTCTCACTGATATGAATGAACGAATGAACTTTGAATTGTATGATATGTAAATGTTCCAATAAAACTGTTAAAACAAAAAAAGACCAGTGCACCAGATGGAAGCTATGAAAGCTACACCCTGGGTCTCAGCGTTGCATTTAGCTTGTTTAAGGTGGCTTTATCAGGTCCTCCAACCTCTCTGGGACCCTTAGTCTTCTTATATGGAAAATAGCCTCTATAAAGAGAATACACGTATAGGTATCTTCTGACCATTGCAATTGTGTAAAAACCATTCAGTCATTTCCTGGTACTTAAAAGACATTCAGTGATGGTAGTCAGATTTGGTAAAAGTATGCGTTTAAGTCAGCAGTTCTCAACCTGTGGGTCAAGACCCCTTTGGGGGTATGGATTGTATGTATGGATTGTGATAATAGTTGTACGAGCCCCCAATAAAATGATTTAAAAGAAACATCCTGAAATAACACTGATGAGAGATTTCAGAGTCAGGCCATTAAAATAGCTATGATAAATAGAAAAAAAACCTCAACAAGCTTTCTAGTCTCTATGTAAGCAAGGCTTTTATCACATTGTATTATGCCCATCTTCTGTTTGTATCTTCTCTGCCTGACTCATGCTACTTGAAGAGGTGAGGGTTCCCATTTCCCAGGTGCAACTCAAAGTAGGTGGGACTCGTCGGTTTTAGTGGATTACGTTTGCTTCCCTTGTTAGGGCAGAGATCCACAACTCTTCCAGTCTAAAGGCCTTTCTTTCCCATCAAGCTCCTTTGTGATCGGCTCTGGTCATGACTGGGTGTGTTCCCTCTGCCTCCCAGTCTCAGAACTGGGGATTCCTTTCCTGTGAGACCCTTCACTGCCCCTCTCAGCTCCTCACGATCATTCTCTAGAAATAGGGCCAAGGATGGCATTGCTAGGGTCTTCGGAGGGCTCCCGAAGCGACCCTGCGAATGCTAAAAACGTGAGGGCAAACTTGGCTGCTGGATCCTTTACCTTTGTCCATGGACACTGCGGGGGCACAAGGAGTCAGCGGACTGCTGGACTGCGGGACTCCGAGGAAGCGGTCCAAGGCAGAGCCCTGGCCATGACGGCAGGAGGCCTCGGACAGGCGTGGACCAGAGCAAGCGGCGCCTGCAAAACAAGACACGCACCTCCCCGGGGCGCCCGGGGACAAGGGGGGCCGGCTCACCCGGTCCCTCGAGGCCTCGGGGCCCCGCTGCCAGACCCCCAGCACCGCACGGACCAACCGGGGGCCGCGCCGGCAGGGGGCAGCCATTGCCGTCGCAAGGCACGCCGGGAACGGAGCGAAGCTCACCTCTGATTGGTCGGAGAGGCGGGCGCGCCGAGCGGCCCAACCGAGAGCGGCGGAACGCCGCGTGTCGAAGGTGGGTGGAGACGAGCCGTTCTGGAGGCTCGCCGAGGCTGGAGGGAAAGGAAGAGGAAAATGTGTGGTGTAACGTTTGTGTGAGTATGGCCATTGTTTCGGACCCTCGTCCATTGTGTGTTCTTCCCCTGCCACAGTTTTTTTTCCCTCTTTCCCCACCAAAGGCTCTCTAGCCCAGCTTCCCGAAAGACTACATCTCCCATGAGGCCAAGCGGCGGAAGCCGGCATCCTACTGTTGGGTTAAGCCAAACCCAGAGAAGCTCACGTGTTGCTGGGATCGTGCGCGCATACACGTGAGCTTCTCTGGGTTTGGCTTAACCCAACAGTCTGCACGTATTTAGTCGGCCTCGGGAAGCCTGAGCCTTGCTTTGCTTTATGTGAGCCTCCTGCTAGGAGTGGTCGCAGCCTGAGAACCACCCCGAGGGGGCGTCACTTTCTAACAGGGAATAACTAAGCAGGCCCTTATTCCCCAGCTATTGTCCTCTCTCCATCCCTTTCTGGAGTAACACAAAACGAAAACACACAGACCGAGATCCCACGAAAGGAAAAGCAGCGGTTTGGCTGTGTAGGGTCTCCCAGACAGTCTTAGCGGCCTGATAAACTGACTGACCTTGATCAATTTGTTGATAGGTTTGAGTTCTCACCCACTGAAGCCTACCAATCAAGTTATTGAAACCAGAGATAAATTCTGCAGGGGGTGAGGCATTTATTACGCATCTACTAGGTGCAGCCCCTGTCTTGTGCTGGGGATACATCGTGAACAAAATGACAACAATCTCCTACATCTTGCAACTTGCACCCAGAGGTGGAAGGATCAGGGTAGGATGGCCTGATGATGCCTCCCTGTGGGTGTGGCCTTCTCATGAGGATTCCAGGAACTCTTTTTCTCCCTGGAGGTGGCAGGAACTCTTTTTCTCCCTGGAGGTCGGTCTCTCTCTCTCTCTCTCTCTCTCTCTCTCTCTCTCTCTCCCCCCCCCCCTCTTTCTCTCTCCCTCTCTCTCTGTTCCTTTCTCTGCTTCACCTTCCTGTTGAATAGCCTCACTCAGATGAAGAAGCCAGACCTGTGCCAGCGTTGAGGTGCTTCCACCAGCATTGGATCCATAAGATTTTTCACCCTAAGAGATTTGTATACAAGAGCAATTGAATGTTGAAAAAACATCCCAGACCAGTTCAGATCAAGTCCATAAGTTTAATAGCAGCCCATATGTCCGATACCAGTCTATAAATTATTCTTAAGACTCACAAAACACATGCAATGACTCTGAATGCAGGAAGACTACAAGCCAGTGGGTGGAAAGTCTGTGGATCCAGTGGCTGTAGAAGCAGCTCAGCGCTGGTATAGGTCTTCATGTGGCTCCTCCAGCTTTCTGAGTTCTGAGTGCATCAACTTAGCTCCAGCAGGCTCATCTTGAGTAATGTCTCACAGGGAGTGAGTGTGTCCTGCCTATTTTTATCTCCTCAGCGCCTCCAATTGAGGTCATCAAGCTGGGACCTGATTGACAGGCTAGTTTCCACCCCTTCACTCTTAAGTCTCAAGTTGACAACAGTTTATGTAACCATCACATGAGTGCCTCTGTATTTGTTTTTCTAGTCAATCCAGACTAACACAGCAGGCTTTGTTCTAGGAATGGAAGGTTGGTGTCCAGCAAAGCCCTGAGTAACACAGATGGACAGAGACTCTGGGCAGCCCAACTCACTGACACTTTTCAAATGGCACTAGATTGCAGTGTTCCAGCAGCTTGTTCTGTTAATGGAAGTGACAGCCTTTTGGGGAACATGATATTCTAGATGCTCCTTGGACATATGGGTTCTCAGAAAACACGATGCCTCCAAATGTAGGGGCCAGCCAGCAATCAGAACAATACATCTTTGATGCACAGGTGAAATGCCATTTTAACTACAGTTGAAGAAAAATGTCAGATTGAACCATGGAGGATGAAAGGCTTCATTCCATAAATGTAAAATCAAGGCACACAGATTAAGGACTACAGTGCTGGAAACAGGTAACACTGTGAAGGAGTCCCAGAGATGAGAGACAAACGCAGGGGAAATGCATCTGAGGAATGTGTTAATAATCCCTTTCTTTCATGGAGATTTCCCCTTGTGATACTTACATAATTTATTGTCAACTTGAATATATAAATGTGAAGAGGTGGAGGCTAGCCTGCCAAGCAGGTTACAACCTGGTCGTGTCTCCTTGTTGGTGTAATCTCATAAGAAGGGACCTGGGAAACACACACACACACACTCCCTACCCCCATCCCTACCCCCAGGCTCTGCTTTCATCTTCCGGTTGACTCCATGTCGAGACCTGTGTAAGCCCTGGAGATGTGTCTGCCACCATTGGATCCACAAGACTTTGCACCCACCAGCCTGTGATGTTCCTGCATTCTGCATCCTTGTGTGTGGTTTTGTGAGTCTGACGAGGGACGTGTGGACTTCAGTAGTACTGGACTGAGATGTTTTATCGATGCATGATTGCTTCTGTATATAAAGCTCTTTCTTTGTTTTTTTTTAAACATTTTATTAGGGGCTCATACAACTCTTATCACAATCCACACATATGCGTACATCAATTGTATAAAGCACATCCGTACATTATTTGCCCTAATCACTCTCAAAGCATTTGCTCTCCACTGAAGCCCTCTGCATCAGGTCCTCTTTTTCCCCTCCCTCCCCATAAAGCTCTCTCATACATATATATGAGTGTACCTGGATTCGTTTCTTTAGTTAGCCTGGCCTAACATACCCCTCATGGAATATTAAAGAGAAATTATCTATTTTGTGAGGTTACCAGTACTCTACTAGTTGCTATGTAGTTGGTTCCAATTTACAGTGACCCTAGGTGCACAGAATAAGCCATCAAGGCTATGGCCTGTTGGAAGGCGATCTCCAGGCTTTTATTCTGAGGCACTTCTGGTTGGATTAAGCAATATTTTGGTTAGTATTCCAGAGCTTAATGGTTTGGGCCTCACTGCCATCCAGCTTTTTCCAACTCATCAACAAAAGGACAGATTAGAACTATGGGCTTCCAAGACTAAATCTGTGTGGAAACAGACAGCCTCATCTTGCACACCCAGAGCAGCTGGTGCCTTCTAACTGCCGACCTTGCACTTAGCTGTCCAGCGTGCAACCCACTACACTACCAGGTCTCTACTTGGTGAGATAAGGAGAAGCTAATTCAAGGAAACACTGATGCCAAGTTGAGTTCATGTCTCTCAGTTTTGCTGTTAGCTGTGTAAACTTTAGACAGGTTAAGCTCTCCAAGCCTCAGTCTCCTCATCTGTGAAATGGAGGTGATGATAATAAGTGCATCCAGCTAATCCCAATGTCCTTTGGATGTAGGATTTAGGACTGTGGTCTCTCAGTGACTGCTCCCAGCCCGAGGCTAGTCATGAACCTTTTCTTTCCTTCTTCCATCCCTCTTGGCCATCTAGAGTTTGGCTGCGACATGGGTTCTTTTCTTTTGAATTTCTCTGACTGCCCCTTTGTGTGCTTCCTTCTGTACGGGACAGGCTGGTTAATCTGCGGAGGGCTCCTCATGGAATGCTGACTGGGATTTTGTATAAAGAAACTGGGAACTTTTCCTACTGGTCCTAGTGTTGCACCTCCATTTCCAGGGTCAATCTTGTGCGTGCGGACAGGGCACAGTTCGCCCTTCACCGCTTCAGCTGTCGAGGGACAGGAAGATGAAGAGGAAAAAGGGATCACCATGGTCCTTCCTCTAGAGACAGTCTCCCTCTCCGTGTTACATCCTTCTCAGTTATTTAAACAGTATTCATCTTTTCTATCAGAAAAGCAAAAACCCAAAACTTCCCCGGTGCCCAGGGAAGTGGTGTCTCTATGTTCCCCACTAAAATGCCGCAGTGAAGATGGGGGAGAGGAGCAGGTGGATTCCAGAGATTTCCAAGGCGCCAATCGGAGGGAGGACATCTTAGAACCTTCCAGGGGCCTCCTCTGAAACAAGCACCTCGCTATAGCCTGCATCCCCAAGCCCCACTGTCATCGCCTCCTCTAATGGCTGCCACGGCGATGCTGGCCTTTCTGTCCCTTGAAGGTGTACCAAGCACCTCCATACCCCAGGGCCTTTACACCTGCCACTTTGGCGTTGTGTGTACTTCCACATGACTTCCTCAGAGATGTCCTTCACAGGATGGATCACTAGGTGCAGTGGGCTAAGCATTGGTGCAGCCCCATCAGCTGCTCCTCTGGAGAAGAAAGCTTTCTGCTCCCAGAAAGAGTCTTTAAAGAGTCTTGCAGTGACAGAAGCCTGAAGGAGCCGTTTTATTTTCTGAGTTGGCTGAGTCAGAATGTACTTGATAGCAATGGATTGGAATGCTGCAAGAACCTCTCAGTGGTCTTCTTGGCTTCATTCTTCCCAACCTCCTGATGACTCCCACCCAACATTTGCTTGCTTCAGTCTTGACCTCGCAGTAAAGTGCAAATTTGCCTTTCCCTCACAAGTCTCTATTTTATTTATTTTTTATTTTGCCACTCCCCTTTACCAGCTGGATTGAATTTCTTTCAGTTCCCTAATTTCCCTGGGTGATGTCTCACCTCCAGGCCTTTCGCAGGGTGTACGTTCTATGACTGGTTCAATCTCCCTGTAAGGACCCTGTTTTTCTCCTGTGACAAGGCTGTTTATAAGACATGATTGAGCACACAGATTACAGAGCTAACAACTTGAGTTTGATCCCAGCTCTGTCATTTACTAACTCTATAACCCTCAGCATTTAGTTTCTGTCTTCTTCAAGTTCTGCCTCTGTAAAAGAGAATAGTGGTAGTGCTCTGAGAAGGGTTATTAGGTGGTTAAGTGAATTGATTCATGTGAAATGCTGAGGATAGTGCCTGTTAAGTGCCATTGAGTTGGTTTGAACTCATAGTAGTCCTGGATGCAAAAGACTGAAATATCATTAGGTCATGCCCTGTCCTCACAACTGTGACACTTGAGTCCATTGTTGAAGCCAGTGGTCAGTCCATCTCCTGGATTATTTTCCTTGTCCATCCATCTCCTGTTTTACCAAGCACGATGTCCTTTTTTCAGGGACCTGTTTATCCTGATAACACACCCAAAGAGCATGAGATCAAGTCGCACTGTCCTCACCTCCAAGGAGCCTTCTGGCGGTACTTTTTCCAAGACAACTGGTTTGTGGTTCCAACAATCCAAGGTACTTTCCATATGTTTTTCTAAAACCATAGCTCAAATACGTAAGTTATTTTGCAGCACTCCTTATTCAGTGTTCAATTTACAATTGAAAATACCATGGCGGCTTCGCTGGAGGGAAAATGTTTTGAGAATGACGAGGGCAATGAATGTGCCAAATGTGCTTGACACGAGTGATACATGTGTGGATTGTGATGAGAGTTGTATGAGCCCTTAATAAAACGATTTAAAAGAAAAAAGAAAAGACCGTGGGTTTGGGTCAGACACACCTTAGTCCTCAAAGTGACCTCGTGGGTCTTTAGTACGTTGAGGAGGTCTCGTGCAGCAGGTCAGCTCAATGCCGTGCTAGGTGCGCAGCCACCCTGTGCACAGCAGCAGAAGGAAACGCCGCCTGGTCCTGCGCCAGCCTCACAAGGGTTCCTGGGTTGGAGCCCTTCTTGCAGCCCCGGGTCCACTCATTCTGTTGAGGGCCTGCCTCTGTTTTGCTGCTTGGATTTCTTGGCTGCTGCTTCCATTATCGCTGATGGCAGATCCAAGGAAAATGAAATCCTTGACAACTCCAAACTTCTTTCTGTGTATCATGATGCTGGTTATTGGTCCAGTTGTGAGGCTTTTGAATTTCTTTACATTGAGTCCCAATCCCTCCTGAAGGCCCCAGTCTTTGATTTTCATCAACAAGCGTTTCAAGTTCAACCAGCACGTGGGGTTGTGCCATCTGCATCTTACAAGTTGTTAATAAGTCTTCTTCCAATCCTGATGCTGTATTCTTGATATAGTCCAGCTTCTTGGATAATCTTCTCAGAATACATATTGGCTAAGTATGTTGAACAGATACAACTCTGATGCTCACTTTTTCTGGTTTGAAGCCATACGGCAATCGGGTATTCTCATGATTTGTGCCAATGACTGCCTGTTTCCTGGCCCATGTATAGGTTTCACATGATCACACTGAAGTGTTCTGGAGTTCCCATTCTTATCAGTTTTATCCACAGTTTATCATGCTCTACACAGACAAATGTGTTTGCCTAGTCAATAAAACACAAATGAACATCTTTCTAGTATGACCCATCTGAAGTCAGCAATGAAATCTTTTATGCCATGTCCTTTTCCGAATCTGGCTTGAATTTCTCGTAGGCCCGTCTGGATGTGCTGCTGAAACTAGTTTTGAATTATCCTCAACAAGATTTTACTTGCATGTAATATTAATGATATTGTTCAGTAGTTTCTGCATTCTTTGGGTTCACCTTCCTTTGGGATGGGCATAAACATGGTTGTCTTCCAGTCAGCCAGCCAAGTAGCTTTCTTCTCAGTTTCTTGGCATAGCCAAGGGAGTGCTTCTCATGTCTTTTTTTTTTTTTGTATTCTTAAATTCCTGTCACCTTGATTTTTGATAATGCCTTAAGTGTGGCTTTGATTTCTTCCTTTAATGTCATCAGTTCTTAATCATAGGCTACCTTTTGAAATGGTTGAGTGTCAGCAAAGTCTTTTTGGTGCAGTGACTCTATTCTTTCAATTTTCTTTTCATTCTTCCATTCATAGTTCAATGTTTTGCTCATGGAATCTGTCAATTTTTTTACTACAGGCTTCAATTTTTTCTTTATTAATTTTTTTCTTTATTATTTCATCTTGAGACATTGTGAGTGTCTTTTTCCTTTGTGGCTTTCTAAGGTCCAGGTTTAAAAAAAATCATTTTATTGGGAGCTCTTACAGATGTAATAATTACTAGTTCAATTAGATCAAGCTAATTGTACAGTTGTTGCTGCCATCAGTTTCAAAACATTCTTTTCTTCTTTTTTTTTCATTCTTTTTCTCCTTGAACCTGTGTTATCAGCTCCCTTTATCACCTCCCCTGCCCTGCCCCCAGGGACCCTTATTTATTTACTTATTTTTTAATTAAATACTTTTATTGGGGGCTCTTACATCTCTTATCACAATCCACTCATTCATCCATGTGTTAAGCACATTTGTACATATGTTGCCATCATCATTTTCAAAGCATTTTCTTTCTACTTGAGCCCTTGATATCAGCTTCTCATTTTTCCCCTCCCTTCCCCACCCCCCTTCTTCATGGACCCTTGATCAGTTATAGATTATTATTTTTCATATCTTACATCATCCTCTGTCAGCCTTCACCCACTTTTAATCCTCTGTCAGCCTTCACCCACTTTTCTGTTGTTTGTCCCCCTGGGGGGGTTATATGTTGATCCTTGTAATCGATTCCCCCTTTCTCCCCCTACCTTCCCCTTATCCTTCCAGTATCTCTATTCTCATTGTTGGTCCTAAGGGGTTTCTCTGTCCTAGATTCCTTGTGTTTCAGGCTCTTATGTGTAGCAGTGTCCCTGTTCTGGTCTAGTCTGATTTGTAAAGTAGAATTGAAGTCATGATAGTGGAGGGGGGGAAGCAATAAAGAACTAGAGGCCCTCACAGAGGGGTCTAGGGGAGGAGATGAGTCAGTCAGGGTGCAATGTTGCACCACTGAAGAATACAGCTTTCCCCAAGATCCGGGATGCTTCCTCCCCCCAACTACCATGATTTGAATTCTACCTTGCAGGATTGGATAGGGCAGAGGTTGTACACTGGTGCAGATAGGAGCTGGAGGCACAGGGAATCCAGGGTGGATGATACCTTCAGAACCAGGGGGTGAGGGGCGATACTGTGAGAGTAGAGGGTGAGAGGTTTGGAAAGGGGGAACTGATTACAAGGATCTACATATGACCTCCTCCCTGGGGGATGGACAACAGAAAAGGGGGTGAAGGGAGACGCCAGATAGGGCAAGATATAACAAAATAATAATCTATAAATTATCAAGGGCTCATGAGGGAGGGGGGGAACGGGGAGGGAGGGGAAAAAAAAGAGGACCTGATGCAAAGGGCTTAAGTGGAGAGCAAATGCTTTGAAAATGATGAGGGCAAAGAATGTACAGATGTGCTTTATACAATTGACGTATGTATATGTATGGATTGTGATAAGTGTTGTATGAGCCCCTAATAAAACGTTAAAAAAAAAAAAAAGAACTAGAGGAAAGTTGTATGTCTCATAGGTGCTACACTGCACCCTGACTGGCTTGTCTCTTCTTTGTGACCCTTCTGTAAGGGGATATCCAATTATCTACAGATGGGCTTTGGGTCTCCATGCCTTATTATTGTGTTATACATTATTATTGTTTTCCATGTCTTTAGCATCCAATATATACACATCTACCTACAATTCTGTTATTCGTTCCCCTCAAGTGGGATTATACAGTCATCAGCATCCCCTTTCTCGCCTTTCCCCCTCTCGTCCCATACCCTCAGGGACTCATTACTCCCATTACTGTTTCTGAGGGGTTACCTATCTTGGCTTTCCTGCATCAAACAATCTTAATTATGCATATGGACATGCTCATGTCTAACAAGATTAATGTGGCAAAACAAGAACCATAATAGTGAGGGGAGGAAATATTAAAGAGGTAGGAGATAGTTATGTGTTTTATCAGTACTGTACTCCACCCTGGTTGTAACATCCTGTCTGTTATCTTATATCAGGGGAGTCAGCCTTTAACAAATCATCACAGGCCCAGCAGGCACAATTGTACCACGATAATATATAAAGATTATAGTAAAGTCATAGAGAATAAGAGAGATAGGAGAGAGAGAGAGAGTAAAATGAAGGAGTCAGACACATTTCATGGTAGCATGCTCACCTCAGCCCAGCTTGATGGTCCACGTGGGGATGTGGAAGGTGGAAATGGCAGGGGAGAGAGAATTTTATTTCTAATCTGTTCTTATATATCTTTTGGGCATGCAAGCCCCCTGATTATAGGTAAAGACATGCATCACATGAAAGGGTTGTATTATAGGTAATACAATAATGAGGGGGAGATCTAAGGGTATACACTCAATAGGAAGGGGGGGCTAGGGACACGCATTTGACAAGATGGGCGATCCGAGATTCAGGGAGGCAGCCTAACTTTGGATGTCACTCAGCAGGTTTGACCTGTTCTAAGCTCTCCAGGGAAACAATCATATCCTATCAATAGTGTGTGAGTCCCACCTACAGTGGACCAGACAGTCAGTCTGATTGCTCTGAATGGCTGATTGTCTTCAGGGAGAATATCTCTAAGCACCTGCCTTCCCACCATGTGCTGGCAAACAGCCTCTAAGGTTTGGCATATCTTTGGGGGAGACAGAGCTGGAGAAAAGTCTTTTTATATCCCACAATCTTACAGGTGGGTTTTGGGTCTCCACGACATCCATGCTCCTTCACTTCAATTTGACTGCTTGTCTTTTGAACTTCTGATACCTGTTCCCATTGACACCTCATGATCACCCAGGCTGGTGTGCTTCTTCCATGTGGGCTTTGTTGCTTTCCTGCTAGATGGCCACTTGTTTACCTTCAAACTTTTATAACCCCAGACACTATCTTTTAATAGCCAGTCACCATCCACTTTCTTCACTACATTTGTTTATGTGCCCATTTTGTCTTCAGTGATTGTGTAGGGAAGGAGAGTATCATACAGTGCCACATTATTAGAACAAACCGTTCTTGTACTGAAGTAAGATTTGAGTAGAGACCCAAAGTCCATCTGTTTCCTTGTTGTATTTACCCACAGAGACACACATATATATGAACAAATACACTTATCTTTATGTATTTACATATCTATATTTATACATATATATATATATATATATATATATATATATACCATATGTACTCATGTATAAGTACACTCGGCTTATACATGGGTTAGTGGTACCCCAGCGAGGTGTAACATCTCGCGGGTGATTGCCATTCCTCCGCTGTTCATTCAAAGCCCCGCTGACACTGTTGGGCTTTGAATGTTTGTTTACTCACATATAACCAATCAGAGCCGTCCTATGACGTGGACAGCTACAATTCTCAGAAGCACCTGTAGTGATTCACTTACGCCGGCAGCTGAACTGGTAAGGATGTGTCTGTGGCTGCGCACCGTCTCTCCCCTCTGGTCTCAGTGTTAATTCACATCCTGCATCCCCCACCCGCACAGACTCCCCCCCTCTCCTCCTGGCTAACATGTCAAGGGGCGGGGAGGAGTCATTACCATGAAAGTTCTTTTTCAAAGTCTTCGTTTTTTATCCTATTAGAAATGGATACTCTTGAACCAAAACAAAAACACTGGTCATATGAGGCTGGTTTCAAAACGAAGGTTGTGTCAAGAGCAGAAGAGAGCAATAACAGTATTGCAAGTAGGGAATTCTGTGTTGACGAAAAGCAAGGGAGGGAGTGGTGGAAAATGAAGGCTGACTTGGAACAGATTCCAAAAGCTAAAAAAGCTCGTCGTGGTTTAACGTCTTTTTATGGGGCTCTTGAGAGTGAATTGCATAAATGGGTTATGGAGTGTCGTCAAAATGGTTACTGTGTAACGCGCATGGGAATCCGCATATGTGCTCTACAAATGGCTCAGGATGACAAATATAAAGCACCAGACATTGAAAAATTTGCTGCATCAGCAGGATGGTGTACCTGCTTCATGAATAGGTTTGGCCTACTATGTTTGAGACAAAGAACAAAGATTTCCCAGAAATTGCCACACGACCTTGAAGAAAAAATTATGTCATTCCAGTCACTTATTATAAAACAAAAAAGAATTTATAATTATGACTTGGCAGATATTGGGAATACGGATGAAACTGCCATGACTTTTGATCTTTCAAGCAACAGAACTGTGGCAAGTTTAGGAGAAAAAAACATTTTTCTCAAAACCACAGGAAATGAAAAAAAAAACACTTTACAGTTGTTCTATCATGTTTGGCTTATGGAACTAAGCTACATCCTGTCATTATTTTTAAAAGAAAGACCTTGCCTAAAAAGATTAATTTCCCACCAAGAATTACTGTGCATGTTCATGTTAAAGGCTGGATAGATGAAGACGGAACAAAAAAATGGCTGGAAGAATTTGGAACCGACGACCAGGAGCAGCCTTAAAGAAGAAGCCATCGTTACTTGTTTGGGATATGTTCAGAGGCCACCTATCGGATAACATAAAAAAAATCGGCAAAATATAGTAACCAGGTGGGCTTAAATCTGTACTGCAGCCTCTGGAAGTATCTTTGAATAAGCCTTTTAAAGACTGTGTGCGAAGGATGTGGCATGAATGGATGTCATCTGGTCAAGCCCAACTAACAAGAGGAGGAAATCTCATGAAGCCTGACATAGAGTTAATAGCAAAGTGGGTTCGAGATGCATGGGAAGGCATTCCAGAAGACATGGTGCGACGTGCCTTCCAGAAATGTAGTATTAGTCATGCTATGGATGGCAGTGAAGACTGCGCTTTGTATGAAAATGACAGCAGTGATGGTGATGACAGCGATCTCAGTGAGGACAGTGTCTCTGATGACCTCACACCAGCTGAAGCTCTGCATTGGGATACGGATGGTGATGAGGAATCCAGTTTTGAAGGATTTTAACTCTTTACAATCAGCTTGGTTGCTGATTGAGCTCAGGGAATAGTACTCTTAAGGTATCATTGTTGATACCTTATTGTTTTTGGTTTACTAATGCTAAATGACTTGTCCTTTAATTTATGCTTTTTATTTCAAATAAATATTTAAATGCATTATCCCACCGATGTCTCAATTTTTAGTAATTTTATTTTCATTTGTTTTGATTATTGAAACTCACCAATAGCTTCTGCATTTTCCACCAGTTTTTCTGGTTTCCCAGGTAATAATTAGGTACCTTGGCTTATACTCGGGTCGGCTTATATTCGAGTATATACAATAATTTTTACTTTCTTCTTCCTACTTTTTCTTTCCTCTTGCCCCACCTTCATAATTACTTATCGTTCACCTCTAATTAATTTATCTCGGATACATTTCAATTGATCAAACATGACCAGGAATGCTATACCTTCTTCCCTGCCTATTTTAATACCCTTGCTCTTCCCCTGTCCTTGTCATTGTTGACTCTCCACTCCCCTCCCCCCACCTCCGTGGTCCCTTTGCTCTCTCCTAGGGCTTGCTTATCCTGCCTATCTTAAATAGGTAGACACCCAAAAGGAAAAAAAAAGATAAAATAAAGAAACAAAAAGGAAAATCATACAAATAGTTCCATGTCTAAGTGTTCTGGTGACCCAGAGTAGATGAATCTCTCTCTGCTAACTAGAGAGACGGACTTGTTACCATCCACCAGTCCAGTCCCCATTGCTCTCAGGGGTCCCTGTCCCAGGACCTGCTTACCTAGCAGCACCTAGACTCTCTGCGTCCTCAGCATTGGGCGCCAAAAGGTGCCCCTCCTACAAATTCCCATTGCTTTTCCTGTAGTTAGGGATGGAGTGGTCTGGTCTAGTGCCCCCCCCTTTCCACCTTTAGAGTTAAGTGTGGCCCCCTTGTGAGTAACCCCCAAGCAGTTCCTCTGAGGTGCCCAGCACTGCCGGGGAGTCCTCAAGGGCTTTGTGGCTTTGCTCCCATTGCTGCTCTGGTGCTCTCCCCTCCTGGCTTTCTAAAGCACTGATTCTTATACATTACATTATAATGCTTTGTCTTCTCAAGCTGCCGTCTGACATTGTTCTTTTTTTCATCATTATATTAGGGGCTCATACAACTCTCATCACAATCCATACATACATCAGTTGTGTGAAGCACATATGTACATTCATTGCCCTCATCATTCTTAAAACATTTGCTCTCCTCGTTTGACATTTTTCATTCAGTTCTTTTTTATTTAAGCATTTTATTGGGGGCTTGTACAGCTCTTATTTCCATCCATTTTGTCAAGCACATCTGTACATATGTTGCCATCATCATTTTCAAAACATTTTCTTTCTACTTGAGCCCTTGGTATCAGCTCCTCATTTTTTTTCTCCCTCCCTTCCTCATGAACCCTAGATAATTTATAAGTTATTATATTTTCATATCTTACACTGACCGATGTCTCCCTTTATCCACTTTTCTGTTGTCCGTTCCCCTGGGAAGGGTTATATGTAGATCATTCTCGCCCCCCTTCTCCCCCCCTTCTTCCCCTTCCCCTCTTGGTATTGCTACTCTCATTATTGAGTCTGATCATTCAGTTCTTTAACTTATCATTTCTTCCATTGGTTTAGCTATTCTTCACTCAAGAACAAGTCTGAGCCTCCTCTGAAATCCACTTGGGTCTTTTTTCCCCTTTCCTATCTTTTTAATGATCTCTTTCTTGCTTCGTGTGTGATGTTCCTGATGACAACCCACAGCTCATTAAGTCTTTAGTCATTAGTGTTCAGTGCATCAAATTTGTTCTTGGAATGTTCTCCGAATTCAAGTGGAATATTCTCAAGGTCGTATTTTGGCTGTAGTCAACTTGCTTTAATTTTCTTAAGCTTCAACCTGAACTTGCATCAGAGCAATTGACGATGCTCTGTTGCACACTTGCCCCTTGGCCTTATTTGGGCAGATCACATTGAACTTCTCCATCGTCTCTTTCCACAGAGCTAGTCAGCTTGATTCCTGTGTATTTCATCTGGTGAAGTCCATGTGTATAGTTGTCGTTGAGTCTAATCCGAACTCATCAAAAGCCTGTTGGCCTGGAGTCCATTCTGACTCAGGAACCTTGTAGGAAGAGCAGCGTGGCTCATCGGATTTAGGACAGTGCTTGGCAGATGAGAAATTCTACGTACACATTTGCTGTTATATCTTCCCCCGAGACTGTCATCTCTCTGAGGGTTAAGATGAGAGTTGTTCACTACTGTAGCTCATGCATCTAAAACAGGGTCTGGCACATAGTAGGTACTCAGTGGATTTTCACATGGTGAGTGAACAAATGGGATCTGTCTATGTGGGTACAGCACTATATTCTTCAGGCTAAGGTTCACAAAAGTGCTCCCAGGTTTCCAGGTGGAGAATCCAGTGCTCACATCCTTCCCCTCCCCCTTTCTGCTACCGAACCCACACGTCAAACCCATAAGGCCTCTCCTTTCAAAACCAAGTGGACTTTCCTACTGGTCACTGCAAAAGTTGGTAAGGAGACTTAGCTAAATGATGGGCTCTGATTACAGAAATGACAAGACTTAAAAAAAAATACCAGCAACAGTTTCATTGGCACACAATCCACCTATCAACAATTCAATAGCTTAGTCCTATCAAGAAGAGTTGGACCATCATCACAACTCTTAATTTTAGAATATTATTTTCTTCTTTCTAGTGCTTACTGGTATCAGCTCCCTATTTCTTCCCAAATGGCAAGACTCCTAAGGAATGAATCATGAGTTGGGAGGAGGAGCCTTCTGGGAGGCCTTACCATGGTCCATGGTTGCTCCTGTTGGAGAAAGGCAGTCAGGGGAGCGCTGACACTGGGGCGCTCCAACAAGACGTTCCCTTTCAAGTGATGGAAACCTGACCCAAACTGCCTGAAAGAAGGAGGTCTTATGTTTGCCCATGCAACAGAAAAGGCCCACTTGAACTGGCTTCATGCACAGCTGATGAAAAGGTTTAAGTCATGTAAATAAAACTCAGTTTCTCTTTCTGTCTCCAAGCTCTCTTTCCTCTGGATTGACTCTCCCCTGTGGTGTCCAGGTGGGTCCAGCAGCTCCTTATGTTCCATCTTCTCACATCTAAGGGCAGTGGGAAAGAGCAAGATTCTTTCTCAGAAACAAAATTCTTAGTACTTTTTTGCCTCTGATTGGGTTACTTTCCCATGTTGGGAAACAGTCATTGTTGCCTAAGGAATGCAATGTACTGATTGACTTGGGTCTGGGCGTCCTGTTCCATCCCTGGAGCGGATTTCATCCAAATCACATGGTGTGAGGTGCAGGAGAGATGGCTCTCTTCCAGACTGTTACTGGACAACATGAATGAATGCTTAGTCGGGAAAACAGCAGCAGCAATAAAACCCCTTCAATAAGACATTCAAGTTGAAGCTGCTACCAAGGGCTCAAGTAGAAAGAAAATGTTTTGGAAATGTTGATGGCGACACATGTACAACATGTACAAGTGTGCTTAATACAGTTGAATGATGGAATGTTATAAGATTTGTCTGAGTCCCCCAATAAAATGATTAATCAAAAAATAAATTCAAGTTGAGAAATGGCTCAGGAGGTCCAAACAGAATGGCTCAAGCCCTGGAAGAAGTAAACTCTCATAACATAGACTCCAGGAGGCTGTGTGTGTGAGGAAGTTAGGAAGGCATGGTGCACAGAAGCTTCCGCATCAGCTCTGACCTTCTTTTTAGTCATCCATTCACCAGAACTTAGAGTCGAGAAGAATTCTTCCTTCCTTCCTGGCTCTGTACTTCCCCTTGGATGCCAAATGTGTTCTCACGCCAAAGGGTAATATTTTTACAAGTAATGCCCATTCTTCTAAGCCAGGGATTGCTCTAAGGCCCCACGACCAACAGGGTGCTCTGCCTTCCACCCTGCTCTGCCAGCTTTTCTCTTCCACCCTGTCTGTGTTAGGATGGTCCCACCTAGACAGGAGGCTGGTCAAACATTAGGCCTGATCTTTGTGTATATTTGTTTTTCTTAGGAGCTGGATTAGAGGCTGATTTTATACACTCTTTTTCTGCAACAGTGGATAGCCATGTACTTAAAAGCCACAAGCATCTGACGAGAAAGACAAACCCCAAACCCTTCAAGTTCTTAGGTTTCTATGAGAAGAAGGCATATGGGAGTACCAGTCAACTCCTTAGTGAGCCGAAACTTTCATTCAGTGCAGTCATTAGACGGCAATCTTCCTGGCTCATTTTACAGAAAGATAAGAACCCCAGTCATAAGCAGGCTTTATTGCCTTCAGCATTTCCTTGAAGCTTAATTTTCAGTCTTCTGAACCTTTACTCTAGAGCAGTGGTTCTCGACCTTCCTCACTCTTTGACCCTTTAATACAGTTCCTCATATGGTGACGCCCCAACCATAAAATTCTTTTCTTTTTTTTCATAAAATTATTTTCATTGTTACTTCATCACTGTCATTTTGCAACTGTTATGAATGGGGCGACCCCTGTGAAAGGGTCATTCAACCCCCAAAGGGGTTGTGACCCAAAGGTTGAGAACCGCTGCTCTAGAGCCTTTTCTTTCCAAACTGAAGGAAAATGTGCTTAATCTTACATTGTTGTTGCATGCCTTTGAGGCTAATCCGAACTCATCAAAATCTTGTGCCACAGAGTCCATTCTGACTTAGACTGGAAGTTTACAGGGCAGAGTGGAACGCGCCGTAGATGGTCAAGGCTGTAAACTCTAAGGAAGCTGGCGGCCACATCTCTCTCCTGAGGAGTGGCTGATGGGTTCAAACAGTTGACTTTTTGCTTATCAGTTGAGTGCTTCATTCACTGTACCAACGGGGCTCCCTTTTCTGACTCATTAACAACAACCACCATAACAAAACTCATGGCCATCGAGTCTGCCAGCTCATAGTGACCCTATAGGACAGTAATTGCCCTTGTGAGTTTCCAAGACTAACTCTTTATGGGAGTAGAAAGCCTCTTTCTCCTGCAGAGTGGCTGGTACTTAAGATCTTGCGGGATCACAGCCTAATGTGTAATCACTATGCTACCTGGGTTCCTCTTACTCTTAGCCACCCTGTATGACAGACTTGAACCGTCCCATAGTGTTCCTTAGGCTGTCATCTTCATGGGAGCTGGCAGCTAGATCTCTTCTCCGGTGGAGCTTCAGGTTGTTCAGCCCACTAACTTCTGGCTTAGCAGCTGAGTATTTAAGCATGGTGCCACCAGGGCTCTTTAATCTGATATTGTCTCAGGAGTTCCAATCTTCATAGCAGATCCTGCCATCAGGAGTGTTTGTGTGTGTTTGCTTGTTTTTAATTTCCTGGGGAGTAGAAGTAAACACCATCCACAGAGAGAATGGAACTTATTTTTTTAAGTCACTTTAGACTTTGGTTCTTCCATCTCCAAACTCTGACTCGTAGTGGGGGACCGGGGCTAGATGTAAATGGAAGACATGATTATGGGGAAATTAGAGTGTTTAGTTCTTTACCTCATTTTCTCCTTGGTTGTAGTGCCTCAAGGAGACCTTGTAGCTTAGTGGTTATGCACTGGGCTGCCAACCTTGAGGGTAACAGTTCAAAACAACCAGCAGCTGAATTATGTATGTAGAAGTTGTTGAATTGGTGAATGTTTTGTTGTGTATATTTTCCCCAAAAATTGAAAAAAAAAAAGACATGAATGAGTATGAGCATGGGGAAAAGAAAATGTTCTAAAATTGTGATAAAGATTGTACAACTCGTCTTTTATTTATTTAGTTATAATCATTTTATTGGGGGCTTATACAACTCTTATCACAATCTATACATACATCCATTGTGTCAAGCACATTTGTACATTTGTTGCCATCATCGTTCTCAAAACATTTCTACTTGAACCCTTGGTGTCAGCTCCTCATTTCCCCCTCCCTCCCTGGCCCCTTCCCTCATGAACCCTTGATAATTTATAAATTATTATTATTTTGTCATATCTTAGACTGTCTGACGTCTCCCTTCACCCACTTTTCTGTTGTCCATCCCCCTGGGGAGGAGGTTAGATGTAGATCCCTGTAATTGGTTTCCCCTTTCCACCCCACCCTCCCTCCATTCTCCCGGTATCACCACTTTCACCACTGGTCCTGAAGGGATCATCCGTCCTGGATTCCCTGTGTTTCCAGTTCCTATCTGTACCAGTTGTACAACTCTTCTTGATATGGTTGAAATATTGGATTGTATGATATGTGGATGAAATGCCAATAAGACTTTAAAATTTTTATTTTAAGAGTTGCGGTCTCAGGTAGTGCTACACTGTCCGATAGGGCGACCAGGAATCAGAATTGACTTGATGGCTGTGAGTCTGGTTTGGCAGTACCTCACTTGCCACTTTCAAGTCTATGTTGTTGAATTGCCAGAAAACTCCATTGAGCCCAATCTCTTGTCGAGTTATTGCAACAAGCAGCAGAGGCTACAGTTGTGATTCACCAGAGTAAAAGTATGTTTTTTGTTTACCACTTTGCAAAAGAGCCAACCTCTACAGTGAGCCTAGAAGCAGAACTATGAGTCTGCCTGCGAGCCCTGGAGGCCCAGTACTTACGCACCTGCTGCTAACTGAAAAGTTGGCCATTTGAGCTTCCTAGTGGTTTCACAGAGAAAGAGGTGGTGAACTGCTTTCTCCTGTAAAGATCACAATCCAGAAAACCCGCCAGGACAAATCTGTTCCATTACAGCTGGTCTGAAGAGTTCAAATGACTTGAGGGCACGTACCAGGTGGTCTGCAAGGTCCTTGATGGCAGCTATGGGATGCCTAGAATAACTCTGTCCAATTAACAGCATGTTTTTGTTAAATTGCTTGAACTTAGAGGTGTCCTTATCTATTCTAGGAGCCCTGGTGGCTCGTAGGTTAAGCCCGGTGCTGCTAACGGAGAGGTCGGTTGGAATCCACTGGTTGCTCTGAAGGATAAAGATGAGGCAGTCTATTTCCATAAAGACCTGAAGAAACTATGGCGTAGTTCTCTGCCCCACTGGGTCACTGTGAATAGGAGTCAACTCGGTGGCAGTGGATTGCGCATTCTAAGAGTAGTCACCTCCTCCGTAAGGCCCCCAGAGGTCTGGGGTGTTAAAGTTGTATATAATTACTTCAATGTATTCGAGACGTGATCTTCTCCTTGAAATAAATCTAAATGCATTATTAGTGGTCACCTCTTAGCATGTGAATTCAGGCCATTAAATATACCCAATCAAACCCATCGCTGTTGAGTTGACTGCATGGATTGGAACTCAGAGAGAGCCTGTAGGGCAGAGCAGAACTGTCCCATGGGTTTTAAAACCTTTAGATCGTAGCAGAAGCAGAGTTCCACATTTGTGTGTGTGCGCGTGTGTGTGGGCTCGAATGTCCCACCATTCAGTTGAGGGCTTTAACCACGGTACCACCACGGTTCCTCCATTAAATGCAAGTGACTGGATTTAAGCCCTCCAAGTGTTAAAAGGTTATGGACGGCGCAGTCCAAGAGTTTAATAACCTAGGTGAGGTGCTCCAGAGGTCTTAAGAGCCCAGGGCTGCCGCCAAAGCCGCTAGGCCAAGGCGCCCTGGAGGCCAGAGGCGCAGGCCCCGGGGATGCGGGGATGCGGGGATGCGGGGATGCGGGCGCGCGGCGTCAGGCACTGAGGAGGACGCCCCGGCGCGGGCTGCGCAGGCGCGGACGGACCAGAGGGCCCCGGCGCTCCAGGCTGCGCAGGCGCGGAGCGGCTCCCGGCGAGTCCCGACGGCGGCGGCGGTGACTCAGGGCCGGGGCGTCGAGCGGCGGCGGCGGCACCAGAGCAGCCATGAGGGCCGGGCCCAGTCCCCGACAGTGAGTGGTGGTGGAGGGCGGGGGCGACCGGAGGGAAGCGGGGTGGCCTGGCGAAGGATAAGCCGGCTTGGCGGGTGGGCTCTGTCGGGGGCGAAGGGGCGTGGGGGAGGGACTGCTTGGGGTGATGGTGGGGGACTTGGGGGCACGCCGCAGCGGATGCCCGGGGCCCCGGAGCGAGACTGCTCGCGGGAGGGTGGGCAGTGCGCACTGCAGAGGGCGGTAGCCCACGGGAGGGGCCGTGCCCCACGCTCCCCCGTTTGTCTTCGGCCCTTCCCCCCAGGAGCTTTGGGTAGCCGCTCCCTTTCCGCTCCTTTCAGGGGGGGGCGGGATGGAAGGTGACGGCCCTGCGGGGCTGAAGACCCCACCTCTGAACTGGGCTGGCAAGGACCGACCACCGCGAGTAAGTGGCCCCGCTGGAAGGAGCCCGGGAGCCGCAGCGCTCGATTTAAAGCTGGGAGGGGTCTAGAAAAGAGCCTGGGACCTTAGAGGCAGGTGTGAACAGAAGTTCCCCCCTGGGAAGCGGAGACGTAACCTTGGGCAAGTCCCACTTAACCTTTGTGAACCTCCTGAAGGTGTGCTCGAGCCGGCTAGTGTATAGGATTGAGCTTGTTTATGAAAATTGTAAACTGCTTTGCCGGTGTTAATATATCACCACCAATAATACTTGGCTTTAGATGTCACCAATATTATTGCGTTTCATTGTCAATAGGCACATAAGTGTTTTCTCTGTTGGACATGGCAGACATGCCAGTGTTGTGGTAAATCAGTTATCAGACTAGTGTCGGAAAAATACAATGATACTCTCTGGCATTTTTATAAATGGTGTACAGCTACCTCCTCACCCAAGGGGGAGGGACTAGAGACTGAAGGGCCAATGTGCTAAATGCTTTCTGAACCTAGCTCACTCAGGTTCCCTTGTAATGCAGTTGTCACTAATGTGCTTTATTACAAGTTGAGAGAAGGGGTTTGAGATGGCTGGGAAGGGCCACTGTTGGAGAGGTGTGCAAATGTACTCTTGTTATTTTAAAACTGGAAACAAGTTTTTCTCTGCAAAGGAGCCTCTGGTTGTCCCAGGTCTGGGTCCCTATTTTGGGAGTTAAATAAGCCTACAGCAGCATTTCAGCCCCCCTCCTCCTCCCCCATTTTGACCCTTTGGATGGAGCACCCAGGGTGGGCTCTCAGAGCAAGGCAGAGGCAGTTGTGCAGGAGTCCAAGAGGTGGCTGGCTCTTCACTGAGAAACTAGAGCAGCAGTGCTGGGGCTTTGTTGTTTTAGGATAGACCAAAAAAACAACAAAATGGGCAGAGGTAAACCAGCTTTCTTGCCACAGCCTGTGAAAGAGAGGTGCAAGCTGCTTTCAAAAGGACAGAAAGAGACAGATGCTTCAGCTTAACTGGCAGTGAGAAATGATAGCTGGAATTGGAGAAACCTTTTGGGTGTTCTGGGAAATTGGTGAGTGATTTGTCTCTCAACTGAAGCAAAAGATAGAGAGCAGCTGTACTAGATCCTTGAAGATTCACATAAGGGGAATGAATTATTTTGTAATTTATTCAAAATGGGAGAAATTAAGTTTAGTTGTCTTTAACTTCCCTATCTGGTAAAACATGCCCAGTGATAGAGTTGTTTCTTTTCTTATTTTAACTTTTTGCTGTTTTTCTTTGGTTTACCCAATAGCTCCTCTCTCCATGATGTTGATTATTCATTTTTAGAGGTCAAGGAAAGAAAGCGCTTGCTGCTGTTTTCATAGATCATGCCAGAATGCAAATGTACTCTTTGACCACCACGTGAAAGATGAAGCATAGGTATAAAAGGTTAGAGCAAGCCTAGCCTTCTTGAGTTTAATACGTGGATGTTTTATTTTTAATTGGGAGAATGCTTTTCCTCCTCTGTTGGAAATTTCCACCATCAGTTCAAACAAGTCCATAAATGCCATCTGTGTTATGTTAAAATGATTGGAGTTTGTTCAGCCAGGATGAGAATTTCCTGCCCTCCCCTCTGCTATTCTCTTTCCTATTTGTGGTTATTTGTCTGCTGTGGATGATAGTTGACCAAATGAGTCCTTCCACTGAGGGAATGGAAGGAGGCGGTCGGAGCCTCAGTCCTTGAGTGAGCAATCTGTCTGAAGTGAACCACAGGCGGTGGGGACATGAAGACTTCCTCCACTCCCTGACATAGCAAGCCTTAAAATAAAAAGGAGTAAGATGTATTAACTTATCTTCTGATAAATGAATTCCCCTTTTTCTTGAAACATCTCATGCCTCAGGGAAAACTTTGAAGACATTTTATTTAAAAGATAAAATTATGCTTTTACCTCCTACCCACCTCCTCTTTTTTGCCCTGAGTTCTGCTTGAATATAGAATCTTAGTTTCTGTAGAACCCGTCTGATCTTGCAGCTTGTTCCTTTGTGATATTTTCACAACAACCAATTATAGAGAATAGAGCCCCCTGAGTCCCCCATGGGGGGAGGGGAGGGCAGGTTTCTAACAGGGTGCTAACAACTTTAAAGGAGGATTACCTGCGAAGATGTAAAGAAAAAGTTAAAAGATGTGTGTAATCTTAGCAAGTACATTTGCTCATTAGTTGCTACTTTGGAAGGAAAAGGATTCAAGGGTGAACCTATGGTTGAGAGTAGCCTCAGGAGGACCACAGTTTGTAATCCCTGTTTAGCACTAAAAAGTTCAAACCCACTGCCATTGAGTCAAGGCCAACTTGTAGTGACCCACATAAGGTTTCCCAGACTATAAATCTCAGAAATCAGGAGCAGACCCTTATCTTTCTCCTGTGGTGGGACTGCTGGTTTGAACCGCTGACCTTGTGGTAACAGCCCATTGCTTATCTAGAAGCAGCACCAAACATAGCAATCACAACCCATAATTGACAAATGTGTTAGAAACTTTTGTAACCTTATTGTGTGCCTTTGAACTGAACTTAATTAACAGCTCTGTGCCTATTTTCTCATCTATAAATTGAAGTAATTTACTTCGTGGAGTTGTTACAAAGATTAAATATGTAATTTTTCCATGACTATTTTGAAGTCCCCTGTATAAGTATTTATGTTACAAAGTAATAACTGATCTCATCAAATCTTTGGTACCAATGTTTGTAAGGCTTACTGTTATTTTGCATTAAGAAAGGATTGCAGCTATTGGAGTTGGCAATGCCATGAATCTTAAGAGGTGTCCTGTTTTCAGAGATGATATGTGAAAAAAACCTAAGTTTCAGAATTGGCGAAGTACAGTAGGAGTTCTAGAAGAAAGGTACAGCTTATTATGATAATTGAGGGAAGTACAGCTGTTGTCAAAAAAGGCATCCTCTGTGGAATCTGATGGACAAGGAAGCCAGGGCATTCCCAGCAGACAGTAAAGCCTGAAGATGGGGAGAAGAGAAGGCATCCTTGATTTATGTATGCCCACCAGATTGGGCTAAGCAGGAGGAGGAAATGAGCTAAGACTTTGGCAGAGTAATATTGTATAATGCAGCAAAACAAGATAGGAAGGTTGGAACATTTTCAGAAGAGGCATCAGTCTAATGCTTGGATTTATACTCCTAAAATATTATAGTAATTTAAAAAAGATGATTCTAACCATCCACTTAAGAGGCAAGGGTGAGTGTGAGCAGCACAGTGGCCCGGGCAAGGCTGAACAAGCTTTACAGTTGACCAGATGGAGATAAGTGTGAAGTTACTGTACTCTTGGTGAGAAGTGGATGCTTTATTAGTCAGAGAAGTGTTTAATAGCTATTTTTGTCTTTTTCACTGCCTCTCAAGGTCTTGATTATGTCCCTGTCAGAGCTCTGTGACTTAAGAGTGGAAAGAATACAACCTAACAGGAATAATGCTAAATTGTCTTTTTCAGAGATATAGTGCCAGGGAATTAAATAATCATATTTGATTAGCTTTGTTACAGAATGGTGGCTTAGGTACAGCATTGGATCATATGACTTCATGGGACAACATAGGTCATTTAAAGAGTGATGTAGAAGACTTAGTTACTAATCTTGTGGGAACTAACCCTGAAGCCATTGGGGAAAATACAAAAAGGGGAAATAATGTAAGTGTGACCTTTTAGCATGTCTGTCTTGGTGGCACATTGAGTTAAGCACTGGGCTATTAGCCAAAAGATGAGTAATTCAAGCCTACCTCTGGAGAAAGATGAGTCTGTCTGATCTCATTCCACTGCCTCCCAAGGTCTTGAATATGCCCCTGTTAGAGGGTTTACAGTCCAGAAAACCCTATGGAGCAGTTCCCCTCTTCTATAGCATCGCTCTAAATCAGAATTGACTCAGTGGCAGTGAGTGTTTGATTTAGATTTGTTCACCATTAAGCTATAACTGGGCTTGAATCTTTTAAGATTACTGGTCTCTGGTCTCATGAAAACTGTTGATCCCTTGGCAGTTCAAACATTTAAGTACCTGTTCTATGCTAGGCATTGTGCTAGATACGGGGAATTAAAATATGAATGACATAATCCTTGTTGCTAAAGGCGTCACATTTAATTGGAGACCAAAACATAAATGATTATGAATCAGAAGGATGTGTGTTATCCTAGAGATCTGCAGCAAGTGCTTTGGGAGCTTTAGTTCTGCCTGGGGTGGGGTGGAGGGGGCTTTCTAGAGGAATTATGACAGGCCTTGAAGGCTGAATACAATTTGACAGCCTCAGAAAAAAGTAAGATTAAAGCAGTGCGTTCATGTACGGAGAACAGTTTACCCTAAGGCACAAGGGTACAAAAGAATATGGACCTGCGGGCCAGTGCTTTAATGTGGATATATTGTGCAGTACTAGGAAATAGTGTCTGTAAGTGAGGTGAAGGATTGGTTGGCACCAGTTGTTTTTGTAGATGTTGTGGAGCTATAGAAGAATTTTAAGCCAGATTAAGGAAAATGCTCAGAATACAGCTTCAGAAAATAATTCTTTTGAAGTTAGATTTAAAATGGAATTAGTGACAAGAGACTAGTTGATTTTGAGAGTGGTGTGATCATCTGAGATACATTGAAAACCTTAGTTATAGTAAGGATGGTGGAATTGAAGACAGACTAAAGTTTTTTTTCATTGCAATCTATTTTCTTTAAAAAATAATTTTATTGGGACTCGTGCAACTCTTATCACAATCCTTACATCCATCCATTGTGTCAAGCACATTTGTTACTTTTGTTGCCATCATCATTCTCAAAACATCTGCTTTCTACTTGAGCTCTTAGTATCAGCTCATTTTCCCACTCCCTCCCTTTTCCCCTCTCCCCAGTGAACCCTTGATAATTTATAAATTATTACTATTTTGTCATGTCTTACACTGTCTGATGTCTCCTTTCACCCACTTTTCTGTAGTCTGTCCCCCAGGGAGGGGGTTTTAGGTAGATTCTTGTAATCCCTTCCCCCTTTCTACCCCACCTTCCCCTTCCCCTCCTGGTATCTCTACTCACCACTCACTGGTCCTGAAGGGTTCATCTGTCTTGGATTCCCTGTGTTTCCAGTTCTTATATGTACCAGTGTACATCCTCTGGTCTAGCCGGATTCGTAAGGTAGAATTGGGATCATGATAGTGGGGAGGAGGAAGCATTTAAAAACTAGAGGAAAGTTGTATGTTTCATTGTTGCTACACTGCACCCTGACTGGCTTATCTCCCTGAGACCCTTCAGTAAGGGGATGTCCAGTTGTTTACAGATGGACTTTGGGTCCCCACTCCACACTGCCCCTCATTCTCAGTGATAGGAATTTTTTGTTCTTTGATGCCTGATACCTGATCCAGTAGACACCTTGTGATCACACAGACAGGTGTGCTTCTTCCATGTGGTCTTTGTTACTTCTGAGCTAAATGGCCACTTGTTTACCTTTAAGTCTTTAAGACCCTGCACCAAGGGTCCTCAAACTTTTTAAACAGGGGGCCAGTTCACTGTTCCTCAGACCCCTTGGAGGGCCGGACTATAGTTTAAAAAAAACTGAACAAATTCCTATGCACACTGCACATATCTTATTTTGAAGTAAATAAACGGGGCAAAAACACCCCGAGGGCTGGATAATGTCCTCAGAGGGCTGGATAATGTCCTCAGCGGGCTGCATGTGGCCCGCGGGCCATAGTTTAAGGACCCTGCCTTAAGCTATATCTTTGATAGCCTGGCACCATCAACTTTCTTCACATTTGCTTTTGCACCTGTTTCATCTTCAGCGATCGTGTTGAGAAGGTGAGCATCATGGAATGCCAGGTTAATTGAACAAAGTGTTCTTGCATTGAGGGAGTACTTAAGTGGAGGTCCAATGTCCATCTGCTACCTTAATACTAAACCTATAAATATATGCACATAGATGTATTTCCCATATATAAATTTATTTACATATGTACCTGCCTGTATTTAGACCTCTATATATGTCCTCTGTATCCTAGTTCCTTCTTTTATTTCCTTTGACTTTCCTCTTGTTCCACTATCATCATGCTCAGCCTTCAATTGGGTTTCAGTAATTCCTCTCTGTTACTTGCCCTTCATCAAGCCCTACCAGGCCTCCTATACCCTCCTCACCATCGATTTTGGATCACTTGTTCCTTTGTCCCTGGGATTGTTAACACCCACTTCCTCTCCCCAGCCTCCTCCTCCCCAATGTCCCCAATAGTCCATTGTTTTCTCCTTCAGATTGTTTATCCGGCTATCTTATCTAGATAGACCTATAGAGATAATATGCACAAAGAACTAGACAGACAATAACAAAAAAAACCAAGGACAAACAAAGAATAAAGCTTGTAAATAGTTCAAGGTATGTTTGTTGACCTTTAGGAGTATTATCCTGTGGAGTCTGATGGGGTGCCAAGTCTTGGCCCCAAAGTCTATTTTTGTTATTCCCTGGGGTCTTCATTGCTCTGTTCCCCTTGCTGTTCTGTTGCACACACTTAGTGTTTTGCCTCAGTGTGGTGGGGCACAATTGGGCACAATTCCCACACTGTGCCTCCAGTGTTGTCCCCCGTAGTCCTATGGATCAGTGAGGGATGTCGAATCTCATAATGGAGCCAGCCCTGTGGTTCTCTCTGTGCTTAGGCTGCTCTGAGCAGGAATATCATCCTCAGGGCTTGGTGGGCCAGGATGTGCTCCACTCTCTCCTCTTCTCCCTTTATTTGTTTCTGTGTGTTCTGATCAGACATGTCCCTCTCCCTGAGCTGTAGCTTTAGTGCTGTCTTCTATAGGAAGACGGGGCTGTCCACGTAGTTGGGATTGGAGCCAGCACCTCATAAAAATATATTTATCCTTATTATTCTAAAGCTTTTTATAGTGTATTAGGTGAAGGTGTATAGGGAAGGTCAGTTTTATATTTAACAGTTCTTGCGCATTTTGTGTGTTTCCATTGCAATCGTCTCAATTTACTATCATTTATCCCTTCTTCCCTGTGTTTCTTGTTTGTTTCCCTTTTCTAGCTTAACACTCTGTACTTTGCTCTTAGGTAACTGTCCCTTTGATCTTCCCCCGCAGGAGTGGTTAGTTCCAGACCTGAAGGGTGTCTCAGGGCCATAGTCTTGAGGGCCCACCAGTCTGTCTTTTGTGATTTTGAGCTGCTTTTCACGTTTTTCTCCCACGCTACCCAGGATTTCAGAGCATTGCTAGTATTGACCAGGCACCATGTGGTCCGGTCTTACGCTTGTGGAGACTGGTGCTTGCATGGTCCACTAGTCTGTTGAGCTCATGGTTGTTGTTTTTGCATGTAAGGACTGATGATTTTTTTTTTTTGGTGGGTATTTAAAAAAATTTTTTTTTTAAATTTTAACAATTTATTAGGGGCTCATACAATTCTTATCACAGTTCATACATATACATACATCAATTGTATAAAGCACATCTGTACAGTCCCTGCCCTAATCATTTTTTTCTCCCCTCTTTTCTTTTTTTACATTTTATTAGGACTGATGATTTTTATAGATAACTCAATCGACATCTTTCTTCTTTCCCCTCAACTAGGACAAGCCAATAGTTGCACCTCAGATGGCTGCTTACAAGCTATTAAGACTCTTGTTGCTACTCCCCATATATAGAATATATAACATTGTCTTTGTGAGCTGTGTTAATGCCAATTAACTTTCATGTTCACCCAAGACATATGGTCCTGCACTTTATCCTCTGCATGGTCCAGCACATTCATGGATACATTTGCAGCAAAGATAAATACAGATACCCTCTGTCAAATGTGTGTATGTTCATGGATATAGTCCCACTCTCCCTCCCACATCTGTTTCGCGTACAGTGTCTATCCAAGTATCTCCTTGTAGATACCACTATTTCTGGACTGTGTATATTACAGTCTTTTGCCTCTGTTGCCTTTAACTCACAAAAATCTTTTTAGAAGGAGGACCCAGAAGCGTCTCTTCATTGATTTTGTGTAATTGAGGGGAGAAGGAGTTGTCAGAGACAGATTTGAAGCTGCTAGCTTGGAACAGCTGAAGTGGATGTGAGGTCATTAACCAAGTTAGGGAATCTAGGACTAGGAGGAGGTTGTAAATGAGGGGAAATGACTTCAGTTTGAGGAGTCCCTGGGTGGAGTAAACCCTTAAACGGTTGATTACTAGCCAAAAGGTGGGTTCCAACCCACTCAGAGGCACTTGGAGATACCCTTCCGAAAGGTCACCGTCTTGAACACCCTGTAGAGCAGATGCACTCTGTCTGTACACGTGAGACTGCCCTGAGTCTCAATTGACTTGTCAGTAACCAACAAGGTACTAAGGTTGAGGTGTCTGGGAGACAGTCAGGCTAATGTCTAATAGGATTTTTCAGTGTTTGGGTCTAGAGTTGAGATGAAATATTTAGAATATAGGTACAAATTTGGTAGTAGCATAGAAGTACCAGTTAAGGCCAGCTTGCTGATCTTGTGATTCTATGCTCAAGTGGCTTTTATATATTGTTAGATATGTTGTTACTCTTCACATCATCTAGAGGGATTGGCAGTTATGAGACTATGCTACTAAGAGCCTTTTCCATAGTAAGAAGTTCCACAGTGCTGGTGGTACATTTCCTTATTTCCCCATATTTTTCTTTTTTTCCCCCCATTTTTTAATATACTACATACTTGCCTTAATTTTCAATTTATAGACTGTAAACAAGAATGAAGTACAAAGCCTTTTCTCTTAATGAGAGCAATGTATTCTTAATTAAATAGAAATAGGATATCTTTCACGATTAAAGTAAGTGCATATGTAGTTAATTTTTGGGGGGTAAGAGGAAATTACTGTACATATTAGTTATGGATTTTTCCCCTGTTCTCAATGAGTTTCCCAGACTTAAAAAAGATTGTCTTTCTATTATCAGTTCTATTATAAATCATTTTTTAAAAAGGAATCTGTTCCTTTGAATGCCTCAGATGAGAAAGTGGGTGGTGGTGGTGGTGTGTATACACCAGAACTTCAGAAGATTAGCTTTAAAGAACTTGGGGCAGTTTTGAACTAGTGATGCCAGGATAGTCAGTTTAGTTAGAATCAGGATTTCTAGCTCTCAAGTTTCCTGTCCAGTCTTGTGCTACACCATAGCTTCTTCTCCCCCCACTTCCCCACCAGTTATATAAGAATGAAAACACCAAAGTAAATAGACTTGATAGCTAAAGCTGTACATGTCATTATTACTTTTAAGGACAGTTTGCATAAATTGAGTGATTTTTATAGTTCATGATTTTTAAATATAAGCCGATTCATGTCTTTTATGAGAAAAAGAAATCTGTGTAGTATCTGAAATTAGTAGACTTTTTAGCTGATTTTGTTTGTTTGTTTAAGCAGGATGACTGGCTGTGACCAGGGAGTCAAATGCTGGGGGGAATTGTCCTTTGGGTTTCAAGTTGGTTCAAGGCTTAATTTTCTCTTCATCCCCTTTCTCTGGGATTTAATACTTCATGATGGAAAGTTTCAAATATATGTCAAAGAAGAACAGTTTACTGAACCTTTATCACTGCTATAATCATTGTCAACTACAGTCAGTCTTCAATGTAATGAACCCCTATTCCTTTAAACCCACTAGGCTTAAAGTTGCTCCAAGGGAGAAAGGTGAGTCTGTCTGCTCTCTTCAAGACTTCTAGTCTTGGAGACCTTGCAGAGCAGCGGTGCTCCACCTGCCTCAGGTCACAGCCGTGTCATACAGCTCCTCATGTGGTGGTGACCACCAACCATAACATGATTTTCATTGCTACTTCATCACTGTCATTTTGTACTGTTATGAATTGGGCGACTCCTGTGAAAGGGTTGTTCAGCCCCCCAAAGAGTCGCGACCCACAGATTGAGAACCGCTGCTATAGAGGGTCACTGTGAGTTGGAATTGACTCAATGGCAATGGTTAAAATTTTAAAAATTTTTTTGTTATTATAATTGTTAACTCAAGACCAGCCTAATTTCATCTTTGTACCCATGCCTGCTACTCCATCCCTGATTATTTTGAAGCCAATTCCAGGCATATTGTATTTTCACAAGTATGTATTTATACATATCTCTAAAAGACAAGGACTTTTTTTAGAAAATACTTTCGTCAACTTTTCTTTAAATATTTTTAGATTATTTGACGATCTATGTTGATTTCCTTTGAACCATAAATTCTTAAGGAGCATTGCATATTTTCTTTTAAATCTTTTATTGGGGCCTTGGACAGCTCTTATCACAATCCATATATACTTCCATTGTGTCAAGCACATTTGTACATTCATTGCCATTATCATTTTCAAAACATTTTCTTTCTACTTGAACCCTTGATATCAGCTCATCTTCCTCCTCCCCCACCTTCCTTTCATCATGAACTCTTGATAATTTATATATATCTTTTTCCCATGTCTTACAGTGACTGCTGTCTCCCTTCACCCGTTTTTCTGTTGTCCATTCCCCTGGGAGGGGGGTTATCTAGATCATTGTGATTGGTTCACCCTTTCTTCCCCCCAAACCCTACCCCCCCACCCCCGCCTTCCCCTTCCCCTCTTGGTATCACTGCTCTCATTATTGGTCTCGAGGGGTCTATCTGTCCTGAATTCTCTGTGTTTCCAGCTCTTATCTGCACCAGTGTACGTGGTCTGGTCTAGTCAGATTTGTAAGGTAGGATTGGGTGCATGATAGTTGGGGAGAGGAAGCATTTAAGAACTAGTGGAGGGGGAGGAAAAAAAAAAACTAGTGGAAAGTCGTATGTTTCATCGGTGCTACAATGGACTCTGGCTTGTCTCCTCCTTGTGACCCTTCTGTAAGGAGATGTCCATTGTCTAGACATAGGCTTTGGATTTCTACTCCGAGGTCCCCCTCACTCACATTGATAAGATTTTTTGTTCTGGATCTTTGATTCCTGATACTTGATCCCATCAATACCTCTTGATCACACAGGCTGGTGTGCTTCTTTGGGCTTTGTTGCTTCTCAGCTAGATGGCCACTTGTTTAACTTCAAGCCTTTAAGATCCCAGATGCTATATCTTTTGATAGTTGGGCACCGTCAGCTTTCTTCACCATATTTTTTATGCACTCATTTAAATGACAAGGACTTTTAAGAACTTTAAGCGTGTGCGCACACGTAATGCACCTTAATATCATCGGATAGTCATGGAGTTTTCACATTTCCCCAGTTGTCTAATAATTTCTCGATTATTTATTTGACAGGATTTGAATAAAGTCTATACATTGTGATTTTGATATATGTCCTATTTATCTTTTAATCTATAGGTTCGCCCTCCATCTCTTCATATATTCATTGAAGATCTCTCCTTTTTAAAAGCTGCTGTCACCTTCTGCTCTTTTGGAAGACTCTTCTTTCAGCATGTCTGCAAAGTAGGACATCTTTTCATTCCCTCCCCTGTGTGCTGTCATTCTAAACAAGTGTGTGTGCCTCCTCTCCTCTCTGAACTGACATGGTGCCTCCCTGCATAGCCCGGGAGCGAAATAACAGGCAAACTGTCAATTCTTGAGTATAATTTGTAAGAGTGCTGATAGAGAGGACCTGCAGCTACCAGTGGGAATAGGGAATACATTATCTCTTAACCTATATTTAAGGGATGAGGAAAGGCTCCTGGACAGAGCCGTGTCCAAGCTAAGACTTGAAGGATGAGTAGGAGTTGGGTGAGATTCAGGAAAGGTCATTGTCAGCACAGAGACGATTGTAAAGTACAAAACATTTAACCAATATTGATTTTTATTCATTTAGACTAAATAAACACCATGTCTTTTAGGAAAGTTGAGTTTTTGACTTTATTGAACCAAATTACTTTAATGCAGTCTTTGTACAAGAAGTTTTCTTTTTTCCTTTTCTACATAACTGCAGGAAATCTCAGCTGCTGGGGAAATAAAAAAATCAAAGTCCTTTAACTAAACACAAGGTTCTCAACCCTCACAGTCCTTCCCATGCTTTTTCCTCAGGTAACTAACTTCCCACCTAAGAATAGACACTTTGTGGGAAGGTTTAATAAAGCCTTTGAGAAGCTAATTCTAAAATTTATGTGGAAGATGAAAGGGACTGAAACAACAGTTTTGGAAAGGACAACAAAGTTGGAAGACGTACTTCCCACTATAATAATATAGGCAGAGGGTAAATAAATAGACCAAGGAATCCAGAAGTGGACCCTTATTATTAAGTAATGTAATCATAATTCATTTTTGACAAAGGTGCAGAGGCAATTCATGGAGGAAAAACCGGCTTCTTCATAAATAGTATTGGAGCAATTTTGTATTGATATGCAAAAACCCCTATCACCAACAAAAATAGAACCTCAACCTACATAGCACATAAACCAAATTCAATATAGATCATAAACCTAAATGTAAAATTATACAATATTTAGAAGGAAACAGGAGAAAATCTTATTACCTTGAATTAGGCAGAGCTCTTTGATGCAACACCAAAAGCAAGATCCATTACAAGGGGAGACAAACAGCAAAAAGATAGTGTCCTTCAATAAATGTAAAACTTTTGCTCCGCCAAAGACACTGTTAATGACTGAAAAGACCAACCATAAAGAGTTGGAAGAAATACTTGAAAATCAGGGGAGGGCGAAGGAAAGGTGGGGTAGAAAGGGGGAACAGATTACAAGGCTCTATATATAACCTCCTCCCTGGGGGCTGGACAGTGGAGAAGTGAGTGAAGGGAGACGTCGGATGGTGTAAGATATGACAAAATAATAATAATTTATAAATTATCAAGGGTCCATGAGGGAGGGAGGGGAAAAATGAGCTGATACCAAGGATTCAAACAGAAAGCAAAATTTTTGAGAATGATGATGGCAACAGATGTAAAATGTGCTTGACACAATGGATGTATGGATTGTGATATGAGTTGTACGAGCCCCCAATAAAATGATTAAAAAAAAAAAGAAAATCATACATAGAACTTGTATTCAGAATGTATAAAGAAGTCAACTGAACAAGAAGAAAGTAAGCATAATTTAAAAGAGGATAGAAGATTTGTATACTCTATTCAGATATGGATGGCTGTTTCTTACAAAATTAAACATACATATCCCACGTGATACAGTCATTCTCTGCTAGGTGAATGACAACCTATTTTCACACAAAAACCTGTATGTGACTTATTTGTAGCGGCTTTACTTGTATTCAGCCCAACCTGGCAGTAACATAGATGTCCTTCCACATAAGTGGATCACTACCCTGTGGTATGGCCATGCATACTACTCAGCAGTCAGAAATGGTGGGTCGATGGAGGAGCCTTGGTGGCACAGTGGTTGCACAATGAGCTGCTCCTTGTGAATGAATTTAGCAATTCAACACCACCAGCTGTTTCAAGGGAGAAGAATGGATGGAGCTACCACATTCTGTTATGATTACATTTATATAACGTCTAGACAACTCAGACTATGGGGATACTTGAGAACAGATCAGGGATTAAAAACCATTGCCCATGGATAGTGATAAGAATTGTACGAGCCCCCAATAAAATGATTTAAAATAAAAAGGCTGGCAACAACAACAACAAAACAAAAAAAACTATTGCCCATTGGGTCAATTCCCACTCATAGGGACCCTATAGGTCAGGGCAGAACAGTCTTTGGGTTTCTCAGACTGCAGCTGTTTACTGGAGCAGATAGCCTCATCTTTGCTCCCTATGTGTGGAGGGAAGGAAGATTTTAAAGAATTCCGAAATGTAATATCCTAAATATATTTGAATTTTGAACTGTTAAGTTTTGTTTTTCTTTAAATCATTTTATTGGGGGCTCTTAGAGTTCTTATCACAATTCCTCCATACATACGTATGTCAAGCACATTTGTACACATGTTGCCATCATCATTCTCAAAACTTTTTTTGTTTTGTTTTTCTTTGAATATATTTTACAAATTTAAAAGTTACAGAGTGGAACATCTCTGAGGGAAGAATTTACATCCTTCAGAATAGCTTTATTTTATTTTGGAATGTTGTACAGTCTTATTCTGAAGACTTCAAAGATATTTTGACAGTTCTTTTATGCTTGTTGGGTTTACTTACTACTAGCGTTTGTTCCCCACTCTCTTCTTCCTATCTTAGGTCATTGCTGTATTACCTGAGAACATACTTTCCACTTTAGTGCATAAAAAGTTTTTAATAGTGAGATTTAGCATGTTAATTGGGGGATACCTGGATTTTATTCAAAGTTTAGCTGAGCTGTCTGTGCACCCAGGGATTGCTTAGGTGGACTGAAGTTGTGACAGGAGACATCCTTCAATATTCCTGGAAGTTGTGTAGTTTAGCTTTCAGACAAGTGTAGGTTTTCAAATTCAGGAAGACATTGAGAAATGGACTGTAATTAGGCAGCTGAGGTAGGTGCATTATTGATTAACAGCACACCCTGGCCCTCCTTGGCATTCAGCCTCTTCCCTTTGCTTTCTCTTGAAAGACAATTTGAACTAATTGTGCCCTGTGTTAGTCTGGGTAAACTAGGGAAACAAATGCACAGAAATATGTATAAGAGAGAGTTTTATATAAAGGGTAAGTGTACATTGAGAAAGTATCCTAACTCAGTGCTGTTGAAACCCATACGTCCAACATAAACCTGTATGTCTGACACTAATCTACAACGCCCTCCTCCATCTAACGAACACAATGACACCGACTGCAGGAGGAAAACTGAATCAGTGAGCGTGTAAGCATGTCAGCACTGGCAGGGGTCTCCACACGGCTGCTCCAGCACCCAGGGCTGCATCAGGGTAGGTCCATGTGACTTCTCCCTGGGGATGTCTTGCAGGAAGAGAACCTTGCCAGCTGAAGCAGGGAACTGGCTCAGGCAGCTGCACTCTGGTCTGACCATCAGAAGGCAAGAGACCTGAGAACTAGAAAGGCGAGGCTCACCGAGCCATTTATATATCTGCCCTTCAGTTAATCCCACATGTGTATATCAGCTGGCTTGGCACAATAAACCTTAACAATCTCACGTCTCTGCTCTTATTTTTCCACATCTACTCTTTTTTTTGGATGCAGTGTACTTTATTGATGGTACATGACAAGGTCGGGCTCTGTAAGCCCCTCCCCTTCCTATAGGGGGTCTGGATGGAACATTCTCAGTGTGTTGGGGACAAAGGCTCCCCAGCAGCTGAGGGCCTCTCTTCCTCTATTGCTCTTGCTGGGGCTGCTGGTCCAGGGGGACTTTTACTCCTTGGAGGCCATGTGGACCATGAGGTCCACCACCCTGTTGCTGTAGCCAAATTAATTGTCATACCAGGAGCTGAGCTTGACAAAGTGGTCGTGGAGGGCAATGCCAGCCCCAGCATCAAAGGTGGAAGAGTGGGGGTCACTATGGAGGTCACAGGAGACAACCTGGTCCTTGGTGTAGCCCGGGATGCCCTTTAGGGGACCATCGGACACCTGCTTCACCACTTTCTTGATGTCATTGTACTTGGGAGTTTTCTCTATATGGCAGGTGGGATCCACGATGGATACATTGGGGTTGGGGACATGGAAGGCCATGCCAGTGAGTTTCCCATTCAGCTCCGGGATAACCTTGCCCACAGCCAGTAGATGCAGGGATGATGTTCTGGGCAGTCCCATGGCCGTCATGCCAGAGTTTCCCAGAGGGGCCGTCCACGGCCTTCTGGGTGGCAGTGATGGCATGGACTGTGGTTCCACATCTGCCTTTATTTTCCATCAGACCTCAAATTTTTTTCTTTTTTTAAAATTAATTAACTTTTTAATAATTTTATTGGGGATTCATACAACTCTTATCACAATCCATACATGCATCAGTTGTGTAAAGCACATTTGTACATTCGTTACCATCATCATTCCCAAGACCTCAAATTTTTAAGTAAGGGCTTTTGTTTAGATCTTTAAAGATAATTCCCCTTAGCAAAAGATTGTCGGGTTTCTAGTTAGGTACCTATGCCTCATGTGAATATTTCTCCTTGGTGAATTGTTAATGCACTTGAACCTGTATTCCTTTAATGTATTCTCCCCCAACTTTTCTCTCCAAGGCTACCACGTGGAACTTACCTTTCTCTTTTCCACACAAACAGGTCTGTATACTCCATCCATTTTCATGCTGGCCTTTCTTTCCTTCTCTGTAGTGATGGTCCCACTGTGACCTTAGTTTACCACTTAGTCCTCGTTAGTTTGAATTTATAATCCTCTAGTCTGTAATATAATTTGTCGCCCCCACTCTGTTCCCACGCTCCCCTACTGCTTTATTTCTTTGTTTTCAAAAGCAGCCTCTATCTGCTTGTTCCTCCTTCTCACAGCTTATTTATTCCTCAAGCACTGTAATTTGTTTTTTGCCCCCATCCCTTCACTGAAATGACTTTGCTCCATGACCTAATTGCCAAACGCAGTTGACACCTTTCAGTCCTTAATTTGTTTAAACTATGGTCTTTAAGCTGGGGTACCATCCACATTTGGTCTTCTCTTTATTTCTTCTTAGTCTTCTTCATAGTCTTAGAGTCCGCTTTATGCTTTTGCTCCAGCTATTTTCTTTTCCTCCAGGGACATATCCTTCAGAATAGTAGACATGCTTAACCAATAATCTAGTGAGTCTTTTAATTGAAAAATTAGAATTTAGCTTATAGCTCATCCCCAGGAAAAAGCTACTGCCTTCAAGTTGATCTGACTCATAGCAACCCTGTAGGATGTAGTAGAACTTGATAGGATTTCTGAAGCTGTAAATCTTTTCAGAAGGAGACTGCCTGACTCTCTCTTTACCCCCTCTCATGGAACGGCTTTGGGGTTTGAACTGCTCACTGGTGGTTACCAGCCTAGTGTTTAACCACCAGAGATCCTGTTGGCATTATGTTTGTTTAGTGAAGGCTGTTCTGCTTCATCTGCTGGATTCGGAGTTCTTTGTGGGTAGCTTCATCTTTTTCACTTTTAACTCGACATAAATATCACGTAAATGTTTCTGCTCTGGGGTTTGTTGGGAGGCTTCCATAGAATGACTGGTTTTGGGGTGCAGACTTGTTTAACTGTATATTGTTTGTGTGTATTGCTGTGTGGAGAGGTTATTGTATAAAGAGTGATATGGAAAATTTGTCTCTGGTTTCTGTACATTGAGATGTGGATATTTACCATTTTCTATACGTTACTGGGAAGTTGTGTTTGAGATTAAGTAATATTTAAGTCTGTTTTTGTTGTTTTTTTTTTCTCTTCTGAGCCTTACCCTGCCTATTTTACCATTGGGATATATGTGTCTTATATAGTATTTATTAAAATGCATCATACCTAACAATATTTTTTAGGGTTCCAGCATGAATTTCATTAGTGAAAAAGTTTTATTGGGGGGGCTTCAAAAAGTTTATGGAATGATTTCATTGTCTTTTAATTTCATTTTCCACTAACTTTTTGAAGCCCCCCTCATCTGCAAAATTGTACAAACAATTCACTAACAAAAGGGTTAACTCTAACATTTAGTAACACACCCTGCCAAATCTATTGTATTTCCAGAGTGTGTTGACACTAGCATTACTCAGGTGAAGTAGAAGTCCCAGCTGTTATGGAGCTTATAGTCTGAGAGTAAATAGATAACAACTTTTTAAAAATTAGTGATAAGGGGAGCTGATATCAAGGACTTCAAGAAGAAAGAGTTTTGAAACTTATGTGGTAGCAATTGTACAATACTGCTTGATGTGATAGAACTATGGAATGTTATGGAATCTGTAAGAGCTCCTAATAAAATGATAGATAAGTGACAAATGCTACACAATTGAATTGAAATAGTCACGTGGTAGAGAATGAGGGGATAGCTAGTGTAGACTGGCAAAACAGGGAGTACCTCTCTGAGAGTCTGGTTTTTAAAGCATAAGGATGAAGACCAAGAGATGAAGAATTTCAGTCAGAGGAAGTAGTTATTCAGTTTATCTAAGAAGGATTGAACATTGGTGTATTGGAGGAACAGGAAAGGCCAGTATAGTTTAAACATCCTTAGTGAAGGGAGAGATGGGCAGGCTGAGGAATGCAGAAGTTGGATGATCGTGAGATTTGAAAACTAGGGCCATTTGTTATCTTTGGTGATTTTACAGCTCAGGTATCATGAGAGTTGACATGGGGCTAAAAAGAATAGTCTGGTTGTTGGATGGAAATGGTGGGAGTAGGCCCACGACTGAGGGCAAGTTTTAGTTTAGTTTAGAGGGATTTCTGTTCTTAGAAAACGCCAGGCTCATTGATGACTTGCAGGTTTTTTATTGTAGCAACTAGGTGGATAAATAATGCTGTATATGGAGTTGGTGAGACTGAAGCAGACATATTTGTCAAGCATTGCTCTTTTGGTCTTGTCTAGTTTGCGATGTCCATCAGACAGTTAAATCAAGAAATGAGACAGACAGTTGGATAGATGAGCCTGGAGAGGTCCTACTTGGGAGAACTCTGGGCTGGAATTGTAGAGTTGGGAATCAACATGTAGATAGAAATTGACATAATGTAATTTAATTAGTTACCCAGGGATGGTTTGGCTCCAAAGAGAAAGCAGCATCAAGTGAGTTAGGAGGAAAATCAAGAGGCTGTTGTCATGGAAGCCCAAGTAAAGTGTTTCAGAAAGGAAATTGTCAACTGTGTTGAACGCTGAGATTCCATGAGACCAGAGAAGTGAAATATCCCACAGGGAAAGGGGGACCAGACTTCAACCCGGTGCTCCCAAGATGTGAATGCAACATGCCGGCATGGAGTAGGGAACCAGTACAGAGGTCTGGGGCTAGCCACAACCCCAACTACTAAGTGGACACCTGCTTATCCACCCAGAAGAATTTATTTCAAAAGACAGCATTGAATCTGCAGCTCAGGGAGAGGGACATTTCTGAGCACACGGGTGCTGATGAAGGGGGAGGAGGAGGAGAGAGTGGAGCACATCCTGGCCCACCAGGCCTTGAGGACAATGTTCCCAATTAGGGCAGCCAGTCCACAGAGAGGACCACATGGGCAGCCCCACTATGAGACATGATGCCCCTTACTGACCCATAGCTCTACAGAGGACAGCACCGGAGACACAGTGTGGGAATTGCACCGATCCGATCCCGCCACACCGAGGCAAAACACTTAAGGGGGTGCAACAGAACAGCAAGGGAATGGAGTGGCAAGGTCCCCAGGGAATGCTGAAGGTGGACTTTGGGGCTAGGGCGTGGTGCCCCAATAGACTGGACTGGAAAACACTCCTAAAGACCAACAAACGATCCTTGAACTAATTACAAGCTTTTCTTTCTTTCTTGTGTTTTGGTTTTTTTTTTTTGTAATTGGTTTGTTGTTGTTTTGTTGCATATTGTTGCTTGCTTTTGCTCTGTCTTGTTTTTGTGCGTGTTATCATCTCTGCAGGTCTGTCTAAATAAGATAGGCTGGATGAACAATCTGGAGGAGAAAACAACGGGACCGACAGTTCTAAGGGGACATGGGAGAGGGGGAGGTGGGGGGAAAGTGGTGTTAACAAATCCAGGGACAAGGGAACAACAAGTGATCCAAATTGGTGGTAAGGAGGGTATGGGAGGCCTGGTAGGGCATTCTCAAGGGTAATGTAACCAAGAGGAATTGCTGAAACCCTGATGGGAACTAAGCATGATAGTGGGACGGAGGAAAGTCAAGGGGAATAGAGGAAAGAGCTGGGAGGCAAAGGGCATTTATAGAGGTCTAGATAAAGACATGTATATATGCAAATATATGTATGAGGATGGGGAAATAGATTTATGTGCATATATTTATAGGTTTAGTATTAAGGAAGCAGAAGGACTTTGGGCCTCCACTTAAGTACTCCCTCAGTGCAGGAATACTTTCTTCTATTAAATTGGCATTCTATGATGCTCACCTTCCCGACACAACTGCTGAAGACAAAAGTGGGTGCGTAAGCAAATGTGGCGAAGAAAGCTGATGGTGCCCGGCTATCAAAAGATAGAGTGTCTGGGGTCTTACAGACTTGAAGGTAAACAAGCAGCCATCTAGCTCAGAAGCAACAAAGCCCACATCGAAGAAGCACACCAGCCTGTGATGACGAGGTGTTGAAGGGATCTGGTATTAGGCATTATCAGAACCAAAAAATCGTATAGTGAATGAGCTGGGGAGTGCAGAGTGGAGACCCAAAGCCCATTTGTAGACCACTGGAGATCCCCTTACAGAAGGGTCTCCTGGAGGAGAAGAGTCAGTCAAAGTGCGATGTAACACCGATGAAAAATAACAACTTTCCTCTAGTTTCTAAATTCTCCCCCTTTCCCCCCCACTATCATGATCCCAATTCTACCTTGCAAGTCTGGCTAAACCAGAGGATGGACACTGATACAGGGCAGACGATCCCTTCAGGACCAGTAGTGTGAGTGGCGATAACTGGCGACGTAGAGGGAGGGTGGGTTGGAAAGGGGGAACCACTTACAAGGATCTACATGTGACCTCCTCCCTGAGGGATAGACAACAGAAAGATGGGTGAAGGGATATGTCAGACAGGGAAAGATAGGACAAAATATAATTTATAAATTATATAAATTATCAAGGGTTTATGAGGGAGGGGGAGGGAGGGGAAAAGTGAGCTGATGCCAGGGGCTTAGTGGAGAGTATATGTTTTGGGAATGATGAGAGCAATGAATGTACAAATGTGCTTTACACAATTGATGTATGTATTGGTTGTGATAAGAGTTGTATGGACCCCTAATAAAACTATTAAAAAAAAGAAATGAAATATCCTTGAGATTTGGTCCACCTAGAGATTATTGGTTACTTTGAGTAGAACCATTTATGGAGTGGTGGAACTAGAAGGCTGATTGTAGTCGGCTGTGAGGGGAAATAGAATAAAGCATTCACCATCTTTTCCTTTTTGGATTCATAACTATTTTGGAAACCAATTTATTTGAAGACTTTCTGTTTCATTATTAAATTTGTACATATGAGGGGGCTTCAAAATGTTGGTGGAAAAATTCAAAATTTTCACAAACTTTTGAAGACCCCTGGTTTTCACATTCCTGTAAGATTTCATTAAAGTAATATAATCTCTTTTGTACTAGAGTTTTAGTTTACAGGGATTTCTGTTCTTAGAAAACACTTACGGTTCTGAGTATTATAAAGAGTCCAACTGGTGCAGTTACTGCTTGACACCTAACCAAAAGATCGTGGTGAGAACTCATCCCTAGGTTCCTTGTAAGAACAGTCCCCTTCCACCCCGCTTGCAGGCCTGTAGAGTGTCGTTCCACTTTGTAACACTTGGAGACCCTGTGAGTACAGAACTCACTTGATGGCAAGTGGCAGGAGTAAGACACACTGGTGAGTGAATGAGAATGTTTTTACAGGACTGCTGGATAGGCAGACTGGCTTGACCTTGGCCTTACTACAACATTGGTTTTCTCCGCTGTCAAGTGAGGATAGCAGGACCAGTTTAGCTCGGGGTGGTTGTGAGGCATGACTACTAAAGAAAATTATTGTAAAACACTTGCAAGTTAAAGTGTGATAGAAATGCTAAATAGTAATTCTGACTGGGATCTTGTGAAAATTAGCAACATACTGTCTGTTAGAGGCCTTGAGCTCCTTTTGAGAAAGGTGACATATTTTTATAAATACTATTTGAGGTGGAAAAATAGCCAAGAATTTGGGAAAGGATATTGCTGCCTTAATTTCTGGGTAACAACAGTGGATTGACTTTTTATTTAAATTATTATGTTATTATGTTGCTTTAATGGATTCATGTCACAAGTTTTTGCCATTTTTATATTTTGTTCCAGTGAGGGTGTGAATGTCATCTGATGGCTATTACAATGTTGATTGTTAAAGGCAGGAGGGGTCTGGGGTGATTTATTCTCTATATTTAAAGCACCAGTCAGTAGAACCACTCACCAAACAAAATATTGAAAAAGCATTTTAATTTATTGTGGGTGCATCTTGCAGACACTTAAATGCATTTAGGTGATGGTTGCAATTAGGCTCTGAAGAGAGGGACATGGCGCCATTTCAGGCAAAACTAGCACTCTTTGTTCCACACCTGAGGCTAAATATAGAATTGGTGGCATCATTACCTATAATGCCCTTAGACAGTGCTTGAAATTTGAATCTGATGAACTAAATTTTTCTCAGCCTCTAAAGTGGCATTACAATAGAGGGCAATTGGACTGCGGTTCTTTTGATGTTTAAAAGCAGGAAGAGAAAGGGAAATGGTTAAGTGATAGCCTGCTGAGGTGCTCAGAACGTTGCTGACCGTGGGCACTGTTTTCAGTGGGCACTTGTGCATTGCTAATTTTAGAGCAAAGTGGCATGCACTTCTTCGCTTTACATAGGTTGGAATTGAATCTTTCCCACAGCCCAGGACCTCTTTGTGTCAAGGACAAGTACCAGGTTTAGGTTTCTTTTCTCTGAGGGGAAGCCTGTACTTGCCTTTGTCTGTTTTCTTTTGCATTTGTTAACTGGAACAAGGGGCTCTGCATGGCTTGTTACCTTGGCAAGGACAGTTAAGTAAGCTTACTTTCTTAGAGATGCTGTACCACTATAGTTTTACAAAGACTTTCCATTTGCTTCCATCATTTGCCTGGTTCTTGTAGATTCTGGGAGTGACTTCAATTCTTTTATGTTCCTAGGTAAACAATCAGCTTGTGCCCTTACTTTTAGTTCCTTTGCATTTGATGTGCTTGTTTACCTGTGTCCATTCGTTCTCTGAGTAGATGTTTCACCATTTCTCTCCTAAATATTTTGAGGAATATATTAATGCTGCTGAGCATCTTTAGCTCTTTTCTTTTTCGTTTTTTTTTTTCTCTCCCAAAGTTTCTCTGGAAGCTGGTAGTTGACAATGATTATCACCTCAGACTGCCTTTAATATTGTTTAGAGAAAAACAATTTTCTACCACTACTTAACAACATTAATTATATTTTTTGACTATAAGTATTTGGTCAAAATACAAGGTGGGTTCCAAAAGTTCATGGAAAAATTCCATTATTTTTAATTCCATTTCCATGAATAAACCCGCCCATGTGTGAACATGGGTGTGTGAAAAGCAGTGCTTTGGGACTTACCTCTCATATTGTGGCCACTAACACTGTTCCATCCGCGTCACACATCTTTCAGGCTGACTAAGAAGTGAGAAAGTAGCTCTTGCGTCAGTTGCTAACCCAAGATGGTGTTTGGTTAAGTTGTTAGAAATTGTTTGCCTTGGTTATTTGAATAATGGTAAACTTCTTTTGTCACTTTACTTCCAAAGATGCATCAAGACGCTCCTTCTGTCTGAAGTCAAGTGTTGACTCTGTGTTGGTTATAGTTTGCTTTTTCTGGCTAGCACAGCCGCCTTTTTGTTTTCTCTCTTCTGACAGATTACAGGATTGTGGGGAAACAGCGTCCAGGGCTTTTTCAGGAACTGTGCCATTTTATCTACAGGCGAAGCCATTGGCTTTGGCATAGAAGAGAATTACCTCAGCATTTAAAGATGCCAAATCATACTTGATTCACAAGTTTGCTATCCCATTTTGTATATATGTGTATAACACTTCTCCAGGATGCTGGCTTTTACTTTTTCTACCATGTGCCATTCTATCAGTGTGGTAAGTTAACAATTTGTCCCTTTTCTCCAACCCTTCCTCCCTCTCCAAATTAAGCATCACAAACCTTAGTAAGAGATGTAACATTTACTTTAAAGATTGGGGAAATGCACCATACATGTTTACACTGCTCTTATAGTAACTTTGAGCCTTAATGCTGATTTATAAGTTAGTCTTCCCCCGAGGGAAGTTAAAATTATTTTGGTATGAAGATGATTTGCTAACCAACATTTCTCTTTACAGAGGTTTTTTGAAGTTAGCCACCCACTGCTACCTGACTCATAGGGACCTCCCTATGTAAGATTTCTGAGGCTTTATAAATCTTTATAGAAATAGATGGCCTCAATTTTCTCCCTAGGCTGTGGGTTTGAACCACCAACTTTATGATTACCTGTCTAACACCTACTCAACAGTACCACCAGGGTTCCATTTGAAGTCATCAAAGAAGACTAATTGCCAGGGAACCCTCTTTTCTCTTTTGGGAGATTTAATTTGTATAAGACAGCACATTTAGGCAACTTTTGTGTATTTGTTTACCCTTGACAATGGACTTTAGCATAATTTATCTTGATTTTAAATGATCGCAGTTTAAAGGAGCCCAGGTGGGGCTTCCAGATTAAGTGTTGGACTGCTAACCACAAAGCCAGTGGTTCCAACCCACCAGCCATTTTGCAGTAGAAAGATGAGGCTGTGTGCTCCATAAAGACCACAGCTTGGGAAATCCTATGTAGGGTTGATAATGAGTTCGAATCAACTAGATGGCAGTAGTTTATCGAGGTGTAGGCTCTTTCCATTTAGATTAAGTTGGGGAAGGTTGTGAATAAAGAATAAGCCAGTTTGGATAGGCTGGTTTGCTCAGTGTGAATGATGATCATGGGCACATTTTGTACCTCCCTCTGCCAGAAATAGTTCTGCCTTTCTATCTTTAAGGCATTATTATAGTTTATTTTTCAAACACACACATAAACTAGTGTATCTAGACTAAGTACCTTAAAGACAGGGGCTGTCACCTGTTCCTCTTTTTTGAGTTGAGTTCCTGACACACCAACACAAAACTAAGTGAAACCAAACTCATCTGACCTTGTAGGACCTTAGAAACCCCTGGGGTTTCTAAACCCACAACCACACCTTTCTTCAGTCAAGCAGCTGGTGGGTTAGAATGATTGACCTTTAGGTCAGCAGCCCAGGACTTAACCATTGAGCCATCAGGGTTTAATTCCTACCATATAGGAACACAGCAAATATTTGATTTTGTAAGTGAATGAAGGAATAAAATTAAACATGAAAGGAATGGATTTTACACTTCCCTCTAGTGTCAGAAAGAGAAAACACAGCTAGATTTTGTTAAAAAAAAGTTAAAGAACACCTTGTTCTACATTAAAATCGTTCAAAGCATTGCCTTTCCACTCCCCTCCCAACCCCCACCCCCACCCCCCAAGTAAGACATATTCCGCTTTATTGCTTTGCAGGGTTGGTTTTTTTAAATCATTTTATTGAGGGCTCTAAATCTCTCTTCACAATCCATACATACATCCAGTGTGTCAAGCACATTTGTACATGTTGCCATCATCATTTTCAAAATACTTTCTTTCGACTTGAGCCCTTGGTATCAGCTCCCTCGCTCCCTCATGAACCCTTGATAATTTATAGATTATTATTTTTTCATGTCTTACACTGACCAATGTCTCATTTTACCCACTTTTCTGTTGTCCATCCCCATGGGAGTGGGTTATATGTAGATCATTGTGCCTCTTTTTTAAAAAAATGAGTATCTCACACATACCACACTCACCCCCCCTTTCTTCCAGACCCACTGCTCTCTTTAAGTCTAGTGAATAATACTGCTTTTTTATCAGTCATTTGGCTCAATGTCAGGATTTTTGAATTCTATCAAAAGCCTTATAGCAGGTCTTTATGGGAGGAATGCCTTTCTTTTAAGAGCTCAAGGTTTCTACTCTGGTTAGAGTATCGGTTTCCCTGTTTTCAGTTCAAGTGAAAACTTTTAATTTTGATTGAAGTGTCCAAAGTGAGTGTCAAAGTTACTCTATTGTTCTTATTATAGATTCAGAAAATTTGAAAAATAAGGTACTGATATTGAGGTACAAACTGATAGGATTAGGTGGATGTTGCCTAAACTAGTTTATCTTTTTCCCTTATTGCTGAGTTGGTGTATTTTTATATTTTAGTGTATTTTCTGATTTATAAAAGTAAGGCATGTCCAACATAAAGTTTATAAACTATAAAAAACCTGTAATTCTACCCAACTAATCTATTAAAATTGTACAAAATTAATGCATGTTTATTTTTTTTAAACATCAAACAAAAAAATCTCTCCTCACTCCTTCCTCTTTCTCTTAGCCTTCTCTCAGGGGTAACCATTGGGGATAGATTGGTGTGTGTATTTCCATGGGCCTACAGGCATACAATGATCCTATGTGCTTAAAATCGAGATGTGATATTTTGTACTACCTGAAACTTGCTATTATAAAAAACTTTCTTGACTTCGGTGCGTATAGAAGAGTGCATATATCACAAATGTACAGCTTAATGGATTTCATAAGCTGAACATAACTATTTTACTAGCTTATAGGTCAAGAAACAACATTGCTAGCCTTCTGGCAGCCCCTCCTTCACCCGTTTTCCTATAATCCTGTGGATAAATGCTTACCAGTAGTGGCATAATTAGAACTTGGTTACTTAGTCTAACTTGGGAATGAGTGAAGAATGTTATTAATGGTTTTGATTCTGGTTGTTATGAGATATTGTATAATTTAATTGGTCTGGAAATAGAAATACCATATGATCCAGCAATCCCACTCCTAGATGACTATCCCAGAGACCGAAGAGCCATGAATGACATGAACAGGTAAGATAGACATCCATGTTGTTTTCTGCTGGGTTCTATAATTCTTATTAGAGAAGTTACAGTTCAGGTGAGAAATGTTCAGGATACAGCTGTTCTGTCAAGGCCATCTGCAGTGCTGCAGGTAGGCTGCTCTCTGGCCATTAGCCTCGTGACTTTCCTTTTGTTGGAACATTGTTTCAGATGTGTTTTAGGATTGTTAATAAATACCTGAAGGGCATGCCCACCCCTAAGGCATTCAGCTCCAGCTCCAAGGGTTGTCAACCCCAACTCCCCACAAGCTAGCCCCCTGTGGCTCTATCTGTCCGTGGGCTGGGCAGGCTCCCACTGTCTCATGCTCTGGCTCTTGATACTACTGAGCGCTCCTCTCCTGCTCCTCCAGTATCAAAGCTGTCTCCTGGGTCAAGGAGGTTCAGTGCACAGCAATCGCTGGGTCCAAAGGATGTCCTCCACTCCTGGCACTTATCTCTTGTAGTGAGAATCTCCCCCACCCCCACCTCCCGTTTGAGACATGATCCTAGCAGGATGGCGGTCACATTTAACATCGTTAACAGTCACGCACGGCTCAACACTCCAACCTAATCAGTATCTTACTCTAACTTCTACTCCAGGAGGCGAAGGTCATTTGGTGAGAGTAACAAAGGCTATACTAGAAGAGCCATATTAAATAATTCTCTGCAGTACACATGTTCATCACAGCACTAGTCAAAATAGCAAAAAGATGGAAACAACCAAAGTGCTCATTAGTGGATAAATGAATAAGCAAACTATGAAACACACAGTGGAATATTATGCAATGTTATAAAAAGAATAATAGTAATTCTGTGAAACACCTCATTGACATGAATGAACCTAGAAGACATTATGCTGGGTGAAATTAACCCATCACAGAAGTCAAAAGGTTTACACAGAGGAAAAAAACACACAACTTCTTTGAAGGTTAACAGGAATGGGAGGGAAAGTAAAGTAAATCACTAATTAGAGCAGTGTTTCCCAAAGTGGGTGATAACTTACACTTTTTATTTTTAACAGACCCCCTAAGGGGCGGCACCATTCCTGGAAGTACTGCAATACCAGGCTGATGCGTGGAGTGGAGGGAGCAAGCTCCTAGTCCAACTCCTACTTGGAAAAATACATTTAATATGTTGTCCTCGGATAGAGGACGTATCAGATATTAAACTGATAAGAACAGATAGTACACTTGATCTTAGCCAAAATGCAGAGGAGCGATAACGAATACTTTATCCTGGAGTATGGGCTATAGTACAGAAGTTTTAAATTCCAGTGGGTGCTGAGTAATTTTTTTTCTTGAAAAAGGGGTGCTGGTATGCCAAATAAGTTTCAGAACTGTGCACTAGAGGGCAGACGGGCATATGCATTTGGGTGAAGGGAAAGGCATCAAGTATACAGTAAGGGGGAGGTCAGCACAACATAAGGCAAAGGAAGACGGAACACAGGAGTTAAGACAACAAAAGTAAATAGTACCTACACAATCCTGCAATAACAGTCATTATAATCTACAAGTGGATACATGGATAGACACAAACTCAAGGAATGGGAAGGTGAATGGAGCTACACCCACGTTTGTGTGTGTAGGGGGCTTTGACAGAAGGTATTTCTACTTAGATATTTATATGTGCTGCAAATATATTTGATTATAGTAGAGCATACAGGGGGCAAAGGAATGAAAATTTCCTACCCATAACCAGCATGTTGAGGGTAGTGAATTGCTAACTAGTCCTGGGTTTCCAGAGACATTTAAAGTGATCAGGTCATATAACTCCTTTTCCACCTTCTTGTAAGAATGAGATTATATGAAATTATTTGAGCTCCATGTAAGAAGGGACTATTTAAAGTGGTTTTGTTTTTATTCTAAAGTTCTTGAGGAATTCAATGTGGTTATAGCATATGATGTAGTATTTAACATCAAGAGCTTTTGGGGGGGGATGTGAAATGGCAATTTAGGATATAATTTGTCTTTTTCAGTTCAGGTTTTTTCTCAAATGAGCACAGGATTTTGTTCCACCACCTAAGAAATAAACATTAGCACATTCAATCCCAGCACCTTTAATACCCTAAATTGGCATTGACTGACTTGTTTGTACAATTTGCCACTTATGCTGTGGTCTGCTGATTGAGGTTCCCCCCAAATCCCCCTCCCATATTGGTTTTAGAAAGAGATGTTTGCATCTAATTGTGCTGAAACCTAAGCGAGTGACTGCCCTGGGTTTAATGTAGGTGCCCTGGGTTTAATGTAGGATGTAGGTGTCTTGTGTCTGCTTGATTGGAACCCACTGTGTGGAGGTGGCATTTTGTTTTTGCACTTGTTTTGATGTGTTACTTTCTCCCCTACCTCACCAACTTCCACATACATTCCATCTCAATGTGACCCTCCACCCTTATTTTCTGCGTTTTTGGAAAAGGAGTTTCAGCTAGGAAGATCATTACACGTAGGATTTGATGTCTGCCTATGGTTATGAAGGCGTTCAGTTGATGAACCTGGAAACAGAAGGCAGAGAGAGGCCTGGGGAGCATCTTTGACAGTCGGCGTGGCGTCTCCCGGTGGCAGTTGCCGGGGATGGCCGCCACTTCGGTAGGTTGGTCACCCGCTGGACGAGGCTGCTCACTCTTCCCACCCCGGTAGAGTGAGGTGGGAGACGGGGAGCGCCACCACCTGGCTCAGCTGCAGGATGCTTCCAAGCTTTGGGGTGGGGGCCCTTAGAGGGGCAGCGCTAACAAAGAGGAGCCGCGCCGGGGCCGGGGCGGCGTGTGGCTGGCCTATCCCCGGCGGCCGGCCTCCCAGTGGGCCTCCCCGGTTGGCTGCTTGGCGAGCGTCTCCGCTGGCTCCCGGCCTCACCATTGGCTGAGTAGACGGGCGGGGCTCGCGGGCGGCCGGACGGAGCTAGGGGCGGGGCTGGCTTCCGGCGGCGGCGGGGAGGAGGGAGCAGCCCCGGCTGGGGGAGGGGGGTGTCGGCGCGCCGCGGAGTGCGGCGCTCCCAGAGCCTAGCACCGGAGCTGCCGCCTCCCCTCCCCCTGCCGAGGCCGCCAGAACCCCTTCTCCTCCCCTCCCGGGGCGGGGGCGAGGTGGGCTGAGCTGCCCGAGGCGGGCGGGGCCGAGCGTGGAGCCCCACCGAGCGCCGCGGAGCAAACCTCGCCTCCCTTTCTGGGCGCAAGGTGTGTGTGTGTGCGTGTGTGTATGTGTGTGTGCGTGCGTGCGCGCTTTCTCTAACGCCACTCCGACTTTAGCCGACTTAACCTTGTAAGAAAAGGGGAAATGGAATGGGAATTAAGCTTTCCACAGAGCACCAGTTTATTTTTATTTTGTAATTTTCCTGCCCTTGATCCTCCTTTCCCTTCCTTCATCTCATCCCTGCATCGGGGTAAGGAGATTCAAGACTCATCTTTTTTTTTATTTTTTTAACTGATGTGTCGATGTTGGTCGCAGAGTAAAATGCACAGAAGAAAAAAGGAGTCCTTTCTTGGGTACCATCTGATGCAGTAGCCGGAGAAAGGCGGCGCGGGTGGGGGGCGGGGGCGGGAAAGCAAGTCAGGAGTAGGGTTTTGGAGCTGTACTGTATCGGAGTCGACTAAAGCCATCGTCATCTTTCATGCTAGAACTGCCATAATCAGTAATACCAAGGTGCTCGGAGAAGGGAGAGGCAGCTCCATTCAAACGGTGATTAAAGGAAAATCCTGATAGTTGTTAGAGATTAACTGTCAAAAGTCCCTTACCTGAGTTAATTGTTGCGGGCTTTGTGTAGTAGCTAATTAACCCAGTTAATTAGAGCCCGCAAACTTACCTCCTGTTATAAACCAAACTTAAGTCTGACCTGTTTCTCTATAGGCATATTTCTTACCAAGGGGCTTCACAAAGTTCTTGGGAAAATTCCATCATTTTTCCTTACCTTGAACTTTCTGAAGCTCACTTGTATTCATAAGTTCTCATAAGGATTCGTTTCGCATCTATGGTCAAAACCAAAATAATTTGCCCAGGTGGATTTTATTTAGTTTATTTTCAACCATCCCCTCAGGGTGTGAATTTGGCTGACTAGTGTTACAACTTAAATGATTTTTATCTCTTTTGAGTCTCTGCTTCTACAATTATGGATTCTGTTTTCCTGAAGGACATGGATTTTCAGTCCTAATCAGGAACCTCATTGTAGGTTTAAAATTGTTATGGAAATTATCAGTTAAGCATATAAAACCTAAAATTTCTGAAATAGGGTGTGTGTGGGGGGTGGGGGTGGTAATGTTTAAACTTGGTTTAAATTGGATTGTCCAAACCAGAGATGTTTGAAGCAGGTTTATCTTACTGTTGATTAGTAAAGAGCTAACATGCCAGAAGGAATGAATATAATATTTTTGGCAGCACATTGGTAAATGTTCAGTAAGTGATTTGGGGTTAATTCTAGCAACCAGGCTCGGTTTCCAGATAGTGTTCTAACTGGAAATCAGTTTTGAAGACAAAATTGATATGCCAGAGCTGTCTTAGAGTTTTAATTGGAATAGTGTCTTTTTCTGTGCATTGATTTATTGGATCGCTGTTCAGTCAGAACCAGTTCGGGTGAAGGAAAGTGTAAAGAATGGGGGGATGGAATGGGAAAACGTCTCATGTGAGAGCATGTCAGAGGCCAAGAAACGTACAGATTTTTAATTTCTGAAATGGCTTTTGCATCAAGTCGTGCAATGAGTAGATGCACAGTGAACTTGTAGTTCGATTTTTGGTTTATTATTCATTTGTCCCTTCAAACTCAGTGAATCATGTTGAAATACGGAAGGAAAAGATTTCCCCCAGATGTTGCCTTACCTAACTTGTTTGCTACTGAAGAATGGAAAGTCTAAAGGCACTGAAGCTAGTGTGTAAAACAAAGTGCACTTTGATGTTTTAAGATACAGCAAACTTGAGAAGTGACACAACCCACTGGAAGGCCATAATCATGCACCACTTCAACTTGTTTGCCGGGGGTAGGGGGGAACACCCCCCAAAAAAGCCATGTTCTCATTCAATATTCTAGGTGGATTTCTCTTTTTAGTGCAGGTTACTTTGTACTTGACTCATTTTATTATATTTCTATTTGTTTAACCAATATTTTGCATGTTGTGATAATTTCCCCAAAGAAATTTTCCCAGGAGACAAAAGGCTGTATGCAGAAATACTAACAGATGTATCTATGTTAATCTCCAAATATGACATAAAGGTGATGGAAACCTTCAAATTTGATACTCTACAGGGAGACAATTTTATGAAGCCATGACTTCTCAAGACTAAGGTGTACTTGATTCTAGCTTTGGTATTTTCAATTGCCTTCACTTCATATGCATGCAAAAGTTGGACAGTGAATAAGGAAGCCGCAAAAGGATTGATGCATTTGATTTATGATGTTGGTGAAGAATATTGAAAGGACTGTTGTCTGCCAGAACAAACAAGTCTGTCTTAGAAGTACAGCCATAATGCGCCTTAGAAGTGAGGCTGGCCAGATTTCCTCTGTCATACTTTGGGTATATTTTTAGGAAAAGGACAGCATGCTTAGTAAAGTAGAAGGTCAGCGGAAGAAGGGAGGGCTTCTGGGAGATGAATTGACACACTGGCTGTAACAATGGGCTCAAACTTAAAACAGTTGTGAGGCTGGCACTGTTTCATTCTGTTGTGCATAGGGTCACCGGGAGTTGAATGACTTAACAGCATCTAACAGCAATGACAACGTGGCTTCCCGTAATTTCCCAGATGAGGGGACATAGTGCTGTAAAGGTCAAAGTAGCTGGTTTCATTTTCCTCAGCAATCTGTTTTTATCCACCCTGCTTATTTCTGTGAGTCACAGCTTAGAATGTGTTAAGAAAAGAGGCCCTGTGTTCTCCCTAAAGGGAGACTCAAACCAGATCGCTCATCACATCAGACAAGTAAAATGATTCCCTTGAGAAGGTGAAGGAAAAGATTGGACCCTTGACATTGCTTGATTTCATAATAATCAGCTTGAGTATTTGGAATTTGGAAAGGCTTGTTCAAGGTGATGAAATACTAGAGGAAAAAACCCTGAGCTCCCCTCTCTGAGAGAATTTGGAGATAATGAATGCATTCATAAGGAGATAGAGTGCTGGTAGTTTTTAGCTACTCAGCTTTGTCAGGTGTCAGTGGCAATATTTTGTGTGTGTTTATAACCCCCTCCCCCAGGAATTGATTCTTGTAATCTTGTGAGGAAGTTGTTTACTTCAGCGGTCTAGGTCTGAGGGAAGAGGACTTGGTGGCGGTGTCTCTTTCTGTGGACAGGCCAGATAAGAATGTGCAATTGATGGCTAGTGAGTTACTGAACTCTTATTAATGAATGGTTGCTAGGCAAATAAAATCTCAATTGATTTTATCCTCAAAATGTGGCTTACAGTCCTGCCCTTAGTTAGGGCCAAGGGCCAGCCAAAATGCCTTTGTAATGATACCCCCTTTTAAGAGTTCTTGGGAAGGAGGGGAAAAAATGAGGAGCTGATGCCAGGGGCTTGGGTGAAGAGCAGATGTTTTGAGAATGATGAGGACAATGTGCTTTACACAATTGATGTATGTGTGGATTGTGATAAGAGTTGTATGAGGCCCTAATAAAGCGATTAAAAACAAAAAATAAAACATAAGCATCAAAAAAGAGTTTTTGTTGCTTTTGAGTCTGTGTAGGCTGACAAGTGGCTCTGAATGAGGGACTAGATTGTCATCTGGATCTCACTTCATGTGTATAAGATAATTTTAGCTTTTGGTAACCTGGGCCCACATATATATTAATTTCTTCTAGATCAAGTGGTAGGGTGGGTAGGGTTGGGTTACTCTCTAATATTAATATATGATGACCGCTGTGTTTGATTGTTGGTTTTGTAACTAGTAAGGCAATGAGCTCAAACGTTCACTTTGGAATCAGGCCAGTGATAACACTGCCCTTGGGCTTGGACGGGTGGAAAAATAGGACAGAGTAAACAATTGAGGGCATAAATAATGAGTCTTCCAACTGAGCCCTGGGAGAGGGAGGGAGATTATCCTCAGAGCTGTTCAAACTGGCAGTGAAAGGCAGAGTCCACTGCATTAATTACCCGGACTGTGTTTGATACTGCATTTATTGTGGGATTAGTAGAGTTTAAAACCAAGTTGCCTTTCAGTTGTAAACTTTTAATTTGCCTCTCTTTTTTTTAAATGAAATGCAGAGATTGCACATTTAATTTTTCTAGACCTAAGGCCTTTGCTCTCACAACTTTGTTCTAAATAAGGGTCTGTGAGAATTGGCCCATCTTTTTGTTTGACCGGATCATAGAATTTTGCGTACTTAGTTATTTTAATCATTTGTGAATCAATATGTTAATAAAAGAAAAAAGTAAAAGGCCTTATTAACTTAGACGTGGGTGAAGGAATTGTTTGGTACCTTGAGTACATATTATAGTTTGAAGTGGAATGTGGAATTGTAGGATGTGATTCTGAAATATCTCCCAAAAAGTTAAGATGAATTTCTTCAGCCCCCAGGATTATTTCCAGTACTAAAAAGATAAATGTTTGCTCTTTTAGATTAGTTAGCAGCGTTCAGCCAAGGATTGAATAAGGATTTGCCCCCATTGGGCTCAGTATTTCTCAGGTAGGAAAAATCATGCCTGAGACAATCTAGCTTGGACATTGATTGGTTAATTAAACCACACCCATAGCCAAGGCCTCTGAGTTTTTCCTTCTTTGATTCTGTTACTTATTTTCTCCAAGAATTTCTTTCTGAATCCCTGTTTGAAATGATTTAAAATCTTCTTACCGCTGCCTTTTTATTTTCTTTTCCTGGTTGTGAAGGGTTTTTAAAAACCAGATGCCATTATTAATCAATAGCAGAGTAAAGTTGGGAATGAGGTGTTAGAGGAATGAAAGACACATAAAGGAGGAGTTGAAGTTTTGAATACTTGTTTTGAATGGGTCCCAGGAAAGGAGCACTGGACTGGTTAGATCAACTTCAGGCATGAACTTAAATTTGTTCATTTCAGGGTAGCCGAAACGGGCAGAGATGTATGTAGTCCAGGTAAGGGTTCATTCATGATCAGAGTTCCTGACTGTTCTGCAGGAGGGTATACAAGCCAAATGTAGACAGGTGAAATGTAAGGCAATTCCCAAGGCCAATAGCATAAACAGTCTCTCTTTTTCAACTGGGACTTTCTAGAGGAACAAACTGTAGACATTTGTTTTCTTTCTCTGGTTATTTAAGAGATCAGAAGGCCAGGGAGCTAAGAGCTTAGATTACATTTAGCTTTGTAATCATCAACACTAAGCCTGGCGCGCTGAATTGATTCTGACTTAGTGACTATAGGACAGGATAGAATTACCACATTAAGGGTTTCCACGACTAATCTTTCAGGAAGTAGATTGCCAGAGACAGTTTGACTGTTGCATTTGGTATTTGAGACTTTACCCTTGTTGCCTAATTGCACTGCGGACCTTTTGGCAAAATTGAACTCTTCCCAGTAGACCAAGCTAAACTCACTGCCAGTGACCCTGTAGACAGGATAGAACGGCCCCTGTGAGTTTGTGAGACAGTAACTCTTTACAGCAATAGAAAACCCCATCTACCTTCTGTGGAGTGGCTGGTGGTTTTGAACTGCTGACCTTCAGGTCAACAGCCCAAGAGGTAACTACTACTCCATTAGGGCTTCCTTCCAAGTAATGCACAGACGAACTAGTACATATCAGCATGTCTTCTTTGTTGGCATCCTTTCACCCAGAAAAATTCTGTGTCCTATAGCCACTACACCAAAAAGAACTGTAACTAAGCCCTTCTTTAGACTGCTTTGAAAACTGGACTGTATGTGCTAATGTTCAGAACTGTGTTGGCTAAAATGAAATCCATTTAGAATAGTCAGATTATGATTGAAGAAACACTACAGGTCATCACTTCAAAGCTAGGAATTTCTATAAATGCATTTTGGTAGGAAAATGTTCCTTCCTTCCATAGGAGTTCATTCGAATATACAGCAGATTTTAGAAGACGAGGTTTCCACGACCAATTGCTAGTTCTTTGCATTTAGCAAAGTGAGTTTGAGAATCAGCTGCTGATTGGAGTAAAAATCAGATTGTATGCCACTTGCAGAATTGAAATTATTTTAGACTACATCCCCATTGCTTCAGAAGAGAATCATAAAGCCTTATTAGTCATAACTTAGATTTCTTCTTTCCTTCCAAAAGCTAAGCCACGTCTACTATGTCATTTTCTCTATGCTCACACTGATTGTAAGGAAGCAGATAACGAGACTATAAGAAGTTAGAAGCAACTCATTCCAGATTGCAGTATATCAAGAAGAAGCCACAATTTCTGGGTTCCTGAATGGTGCCCTCTGGCTAGAAAACATTGATTTTGTAGCTCTTAAGGTACCAACTTGATTTTTGCTTATCATTGTTTCCCAGAACCTATTTCTTTCCATTTCAGAAATTGAGGCCAGTGGATTAATGAAGACTCCACATCTTGTTTTTAACCTGTCCTGTCAGGTGTTACTGTGGGTTCACTAAAGTGCTTTTACCAGTGTACAACCTCTGCTCTATCCAGCATATAGGAGCTGGAGGCACAGGGAATCCAGGGTGGATGATACCTTCAGAACCAGTGAGTGAGGGGCAATACTGGGAGAGTAGAGGGTGAGTGGTTTGGAAAGGAGGAACTGATTATAAGGATCTACATGTGACCTCCTCCCTGGGGGACGGACAACAGAGAAGGAGGTGAAAGGAGATGCTGGATAGGTCAAGATATGACAAAATAACAATCTATAAATTATCAAGGGCTCATGAGGGAGGGGAAAAAAAAAGAGGACCTGATGCAAAGGGCTTAAGTGGAGAGCAAATGCTTTGAAAATGATGAGGGCAAAGAATGTACAGATGTGCTTTGTACAATTGATGTATGTATATGTATGGATTGTGATAAGAGTTGTATGAGCCCCTAATAAAATCCGTTTCTGTGAGACACAGGACAGTGGTACTATGCTTTAATGTTTCCCCAGAGGGACCTTCCCACTTAAGAAAAGTGCTGCATCTATTTCTGTAGTAAATGGCAAAATTAAGTTGAGACGAGTTTTTTTAGCATGCTGTATTTTTATTTTTGCCTCTTCTCCAGTCTAAGCAAATGCCCCAGATGAAGTACATCCTATCATTCACAGGCTATTTTGAGGGAGTGTGTTCTTCAGTGCAGCTCAAAGTGAGAGGCTGATGCCCTCTGAGCCTGCACACCAATTTTGTAGCTCTGAAATTGTTTTGTTTTTTAAAATCATTTTATTGGGGGCTCGTACAATTCTTATCACAATCCATACATACATCCATTGTGTCAAGAACATATGTACATGTGTTGCCATCATCATTCTCAAAACATTTACCTTCTACTTGAGCCCTTAATATCTGCTGCTTCTGAAATTGTTTATACCAACTCCCACCTACTTCCTACCTGTCCACATCTGTTCATCTGAGCTCCCTACAACAAGTTTACAAAAGTACCATTGCTCAACCAGGACAGTGCTAAGGCTTGATCAAAGACAGTTCGTTTAACACAGTCTGCTACGTGTACAGACATGCATTAGTTAATTGAGTTTTTTAAAAGTGTGGAGGGCCTAGGAGTCAAATTTGAAAGGAGAAAAAACAGTATTATTTAAGCATTAACAAAAAAATCAATCTACCTTATTAAAAACTGCCCTGCCAGCTTGTGCTGAGACTGCAGATAAACCAGAGAGACAAAAACTAGTCTCAGTAAGGACCGTGTGGACTATAGTGCTGAAAATTTATGCCCCGCTTCACTTGCTTTATTATTGTTAACTTTTCATTGTAAATATATAACAAAGCGTTTACCATTTTACCTTTTTACATGTGTAGTTCATTGACATTACTATGTGGCCTTAGTGTTTTTAATAGCATTTACCATTTTTTAGAAGTCTACGATTTCCCTGTTTGTTATACCTGTCTGCTCCCTACCTTGAACCTCCAACACCCTAGTTAAAAAAACTGGAAGCACCAACAGAGGTAGGAAATCAGTTGTGTTTATTGCTGTGTTCTCGGTTCCTAGACCAGTGCCTGCTATCTAGTAGGTGCTCAGTAAATGACTTGGAGATGTACACTTTGGTGGCTATGAGGGAATTAGAATTGGAGTATAGGGAATGGATTATTATCTTGGAGGAGGGGTGGGGAACTGTTGCCAGCGAGTCAGTTCCAGTTCATGGTGATGTTTCCCTGCAGCTAATACTAAATTAGCAACTGTATTTTAGCTGAAGGAAAATAATGTGTGGAAAAACTCACGGACGAAATTAGCCTAGATCAAGCAGCTACAGGCATGTTAGTAGTATGCAACATGAAGGATTATCATATAAAGATAGGTGACTGCTTCACCTTGACAGAAGACCAAGAAATAGGCAGCAGCTCCTCAGCTAGGATCCTAGGCATGCAGGTGGGTTTCCTGATTTTGAGAATAAAGAGAGGATGACTAACGAGGGATGGATTCTCAAATGGAGTTTGAGAAGCATCAACATGAACGCTCTTACAAAATTGTAAAGCTCTATATGAATGTAAGGCTTTGTTAATGATTTTATCAAGTCACCTTTGTAAAGTTAGAGTCATAGAATCTGGAAGTTGGACTTCGTAGTTACCTAGTACAAATTCCTAGCTAATAACCATCATTCCTCATAGATGGTCTTTGCTTTTGCTTCGGCATCTCCAGTTCCATGCTGCTGTTGAATGAGCTCAAACTTGTGTTGGCTGAGGATTGCCTTTCTTTCAGCTGTAAGATATTAACCTATTTCATTGCTTGAGTTCAGACATAAAGCTGCTCCCTCCTTCATGTGACAGCCCTCGGATGACACTCTTTGAGATCTTCATCATCTGTCACCTCGACAGTCACTATAGCCACTTACCTGGCTTCTGTCATCTCCTGTTTGTCTTTCACAATTACAGCAGATTTATTAAAAATAGACATCTGATCATGTTTCTCCCCCTTAAACTGTCTTTAGCTCCCCATGGCTCGCAAGATAAAATCTCACCCTAGCTCATGGTAATAACTACCATCATCCAGTAGATACTAATGCTAGGCATTGTGCACATATAATTTTCTGTAATCAGAATTACTCTGTAAAGTATCAGGGCTACTTTCATGCTAACATAATGGTGAGAACATTCAGCTGTGACTAACCAGCCTCCTCTTAGTCTGCTGTTGTGTGTACTCTGTGCTGTAAATCCCGTCATAATTTGGCACATCAGGTTCTTCGCCAGGTTCAACACATCCACCTTACTCACTGTACCAGACCACTTCTGGCTCCTGAAACACCATTTAGTTGGACAAATACATGCCTTTCCTTATGCAAAATTTCCCTCCTCAGAATGGCTTTAGAATGATCTACCCTTTTCAGTCTGGCAAATTCAAACTCAATCTTAGTGACCTGTGCTGGTGTTCTCCCCCCCCCCCCTTTTTTTTTTTTTTTTTTTTTGCTATACTCTTGAAGTAGTAGTTGCATTTTCAGGGTTCCCAAAAAGCTTTATTCAAATTTCTCACCATGGACTTTGCTCCTTATATACATATTCCCAACACCTAACAGTGTCATCCTGCCTGGCACATAGTAGGTGATCAATGAGTGGATAAATGATGTCCCTGCTAGGTTTTCTTTTTTCCAGGCTAGACACTCCTGTTTCCCTTTACTATCCATTGTAAAAGGTTATGATTTTTCTCTATTTTTCACTTAGTGTTTATACTATTCCTAGACTTTTACATATTTAATATTAGTTATATTTTAATGAGTAGAGGAAGTATTCTATAACCTTCTTAAGTAACTTTGACTTAAAGTTGTACTAAGTGGGCACATGGCTGGTGAATACTTTTTTTATATATATATTAATAAGGTCAGACCAGAGTATCTTGAACCTAAAGTGAATCCCTTCTGAGTGGTGTTTAGAGGCAGGTGCTGGTGTAGGCAGCAGCTCAGCACTAAGGATGGCTAACCTGGTACCCGGATTAGGAGAGAGGCCCACAGGAAGAATCCAAATAACATGATTTGGACTTTTAGCCTCCAGAGCTGTGTGAAAGTACATTTTTGTCCTTTAAAGCCCCCACTTGGCATAGTTGTGTTGTGGCAACCCTGAGACATGAAGGTTCTGGTGGCATTCATTTCTAGCTACCTTCTTGCCAGAATAGAGTTGAAACACCTTGGAAGGGATGAACAGAGGTAGCACTTAGTGTCTACCTGCTCTCCTCTTCTACTTTCGGTTGCCGCAACAGGGTACCTACTTTATAGGTCTCTATTGATAGAAAGACCACAGTTTTTGTTTCTGAAAACCAAGTCTTCCTGAGTGAGACACCACAATGACCAGAGGAGTTGGCGTTTCCGTGGCCTGTAGACACAGCTAAAAAGCACAGGCTCTGCCGCTGAATTCCAGGAGAAAGGGCACAGTTCTTATCCAGAATTTAAAGTAAATGAGTCAGGCTGTAGGAATCTGCCAACTCCACAGTCCATTCAGAAGTGATTTAATCTTTGCTATTGAAGCAGATCAACAGTGCTGTTTGCCTGACTCAAAAGGAAATTGTCCAAGATTTTCTTAGAAGAAGAAAGATCACTTGTCAAACAGGAGCTTTGGCCCTGTGTCGTCATGTCACCACCACACACGCATGCTAGTGGCATAGGGTGCATCTAGCGCATAGTTGGTAGGGCATGGAGGCTAGGCCACAGTGTCTTTCTTAGAGAATCTAGTAGAAATCCCACAGTTCTCAGCATCCTTCATTTAGCCTTAATGGACTTGGTTATTGTTAAAATGCATCTTTTTCAAAGGAAGCACCAGTTAATGATTTTTCTCCTGGCCCAGTATGCTGGGCATTAACTGGAACTGCTGAGTGATTTGCAGTGAGGAAACCATGAGAGCAATTTCATGTTTGTCCACAAATTATCATTAGCAGTTTAATTTGCAGATTGAAGGAGCAGGAGGAGTGGGCTGCTCGCCAGTCGCAGCTTCCCTGGATCAGGGCATTGGTTCAATTATGTCCAATTAACTTTTATTGCAGACAGTGGTGATAATTACTTGCAAGTCAGTGGTTTTTTTCTTCTTTTTTCTTCAATTATTCAAGGCTGAAGTATGAATTTGATGGATTTTAATAACCAGAATGATAACATTTCACTCCCTCTACTGCAGTTACTTCTTTTTCTAGGCCTTTTTAGACAAGAGGTCAAAGCCTTGTAAATATCCATCTCACAACTAAAATACACCGTCCTTCTTTTGGAGCACTGTGTAGGGTCATATATTTTAAAAGAATCTATTAGGAGCATCCTTAATGGCTCTTTACATGCTGAGGTCATGTCATACCCTTGAGTAATAGACTGAGATGGAACCAATGTCACTCACAGCAATGTGCTTATTGTAAGATTATTGTAACTGACAAGGTGCAGTGTGGTTGCATTTTAAATGTTTTTCCAAGTGCAGAAGAAAGCCTTTGTTTTGCATGTTTTCTGAGTCAGTAGGCTTCTAAGAGCTTGTCTCCTTGGCTCTATAGCAATTTTTCTTTTTTTTACTATAACTTATTTTTTCCTCATTTTTATTTTTAAGCTCTATAGAATTTTTTACCATTCTAATTTAATAAAAAGTTATAACATCTTTGGAAACTGCCCTTGCTAGGTCCCATGAAAGAGGGCTAGAAAAGGAAATTAGTTTCTTTTGACCTCTGAAATGATTCTTGAGTCCATTTGTGATTTCCCCTCATTCTTTCTCTTTAATATTCTTGTTTGATGTTCACCCTGGAAAGCGAATGGTTTTGTGAGCAAAATCTTACCTCCTTCAAAGGCAGAAGCCTGAAGTTGCTTCCTGCTGGGGCTGTTACTAGCTCATAGAGCTTGTTTCTTGAGGCTGCTGTTGCCTGCCTTAGTGTGCTCGGTTGCTAGGCTCTCCACCCATGGGCTGCTTAGACAGATCATCATGGATATGGCCATGTAAAAATGTTGAGGGGAAGTTGCTAGGAAGTAGGGTTATGTGTTGAAAGAGCTTGTTTTTGTTAGCATTTGTGTGAAGTGAGGGAGGAAGAAAGTTGATGGTGGTATAGAGAGGGCCGTAATACATTTGTCCTTCCTCCAAAACTTCCCTGACCATGAACAACGCCGCGCCCCCCCCCCCCCCCCGCTTTCTCACAGTTGGGTTTTTCCCGGATCATACCTACCAGAAAAGATGAGGAAAGGGTGAGTGATAAATATCATCGGTGTACTACTTCAAAGCTCCTCATTGGCTGCCTCTGCAAACCTTTCTGCTGTAGAATAAGCAAGACCTTGCCAGCCATCTGCTGTTGGTGTGAAAGTGGAGAAGCTAGTCATCGGGGGTACTTTTCAGGAAGTCTGGAGATAAAAGCTTATGATGTCATTTGAAACTTTATATAGCTGCGAGGAAAGAGTGTCAAAACTCTGTTGCACTCCAAAAGACATCTTCTAAAAAGGCCTATCTTCCAGGCTAGAGGACAGGCGAGTTTGCCTTGCAATTGATGTGCCTTTAGAAGGAAAGGCCTTGAAAATCTCCTTAAAATATGAGCATGCAGGTAAAAAGAACAAGAGGTTTTGAATTCCCACTCCAAAGAAAGGCAAGTAATTAAGTAATGCTTCCTTCAGAATACTCAGTTCCTTTGGAACCTTCCTGAAGGTGTGAAAGTTCCCCATTTTGAGGATCAGAGAGTTGCATGAATGAATTGCCAGAACAGAGTGGAGGTGAGGAGATAATTTAGTCACGGGTTCTAGTGTATACACACGAGTAATAAGGTAAGTGTAGAAAATTTATTAAAAGCTGATGTTTCAGAACGATACAAGAAACCGAGCACTCCCCAATTCAGAAATAAGTCATATGTGTTAAGATAAAACCAGAATGGTCACTTAGCAGGACACTAAGTCCTCTATGGTCACCCCTTTTCCCTGCCTTCAACATGGCTACTTTTTTGTTTTTAATAAAATTTGTAAGTAATCTCAAATACACAGACAACTTAAAAGTTCAGAACAAACAATACATGTATTTTTCCTTTTGAATCATTTGAGAATAAGTTACTGGCCTAGTTAATGTTCCATCATCCCTGGATATTTGTGTATCTCCTGCAAGCAAGGACATGCTTCAGTGTTATCACAATTATCAAAATCAGGAAGTTAGCATTGCTATATTGCCACCATATAATTCTCAGACCCTTATTTAAATTTTCCTACTTGCCCAAATATAGTGCCCTTTAACCATAACGCAAAGGATCCAGTTCAGAATCACACATTACACTTATTGGTCATGTTTTCTTAGCTTCCTTCAATCTGGAACTGTTCTTCAAACTTTTGTTCATTTTCATGACGGTGATGCATTTAATGATTGTTGTTCGCTGCTGTCAGGGTGGACTCCGACTCGTGGCTGCCATGCGAACAATGGACTCGGACATTTGTGATCGGCAGACCTACGATAGTAGACCACCAGGCCTTTGTAGCCTGTTTTAGTCTGGATGTTCTGATGAAACCTGTTTGACATGAGAGCAACATGCAAGCCTACACTGAATGACTGATAGGCGGTAGCTGCATTCGAGTCACATTGGCTGGAATTGAATCTAGGTTTCCCGCTTAAGAGGGATGAATTCTACTGAATTACCACCGTTCCATTTGCTTGATTACCAACAGTTGTTTTGTAGAAGAAATGTGTTCAATTTGGGTTGGTCTCTTGGTTCTTCATGTTAAATTGTGTAACACATTTTCAGCAGGAATATCATAGAAATGACACTGTTATTTGTTGCTTATTTCGAGTGGTACAGAATCTTAATTTGTCCCATACTGATGATGTTCAATCATTTGATTAAAGTAGTACCTGCTAGAGGAAAATGGCTCCTCGGCTCGTTGCCTTTTTAAAAAACCATGTAAACATATTTAACTCTAAAGATACCCATATGCCCTACCTTTCTTTCCTTTCAAAGATAACTGCAAAAGGACTGCCTGATACTACCCAAAGAACATCTTGTGGACAGTGATAGAAAACAGATATTTGCAGCTGGTCTGCTCCTGGCACCTGGCTCCTTCACTCAGTATACCCGTCTACTGGCTTCTCTGATACCATCTGTAAACATCTCTCTCTGAGCTCCCCTCCTGAACGGAACATCCCGTGTCTGTGGACATGTCGCCTTTGTTCTTTAAGCACTCATTTCCCTACACAGCAAGAAGTACCAAACTTACACTTTGTACCAGTCATTTATCTAAAGAGTCTTGGAGGAGCTGGTATTTGGAAAGTAAGATCCAAGAAGACTGGAAATCCTGCTGGGATTTCCCACACCAGGGCTGCCTCCTCCCACTAGCGCCCTGTTTTGTGGACCTCCTCCTTCCCTGGTTTGGGTATCTCATTTTCTAATCAGATTGAAGTGAGGGGACTGTGTGAGGGAAGCACTCTCAATGGTTGAGTAGGCCCCGGAGAGCGTCTACACAGTAGAAATTAGAGAGGACAGTGCATAGCTGGACTGTGTCAAGGAGGCATGCACCAGGAATTGGGAGCGTTAAGAACTTTGTTTTCTACCAGTGTCTGTGATGTTAATTTAGGTGGTATTAGCTTTGAAATAAAGAAGGTAAGTCATTGAGACATCTTTGGGATTAAACAAAGGCACCTTCATAGCGCTATGGTTTGGTGGGATGTTAACCGAAAGATCAGAGTTATAGCCTGCCAGCTGCTCCAGTGTCTGCTCCTGTAAATATGTACAGTCTCAGGAACCTTAGAAAGGGTGGCTATGCATCGGAAATAGACTTGATAGCAGTGAGTCTAAGTTTTTGGAGGGTGAAACATAAAGCTAGGTAATTTTCCTGGTTCATTCACCTTGTTTGGGAGAGAATTAACATATTTAAAGTGCATATTTGACCGGTCAGAACCAGTAACCTACTTGGGTAAATAACAAAGCTGACTGATTAGGAAATTTCTCAGGGCCGCAGAAGTAGGTAAAGATTCTGCTAATCTGTATGCATTCTGGTTTTGGAATCCTTGAGAGATTTAAAAGACTTGGTTGTTTTGTAATCAATTCCTGATATGAGGGAGCTTCTGAAAGCCCAGTTCAGAATATCTCAGTGTATTTTCTCTAGATTCTTCCAACAGAGGCTACTGTTCTCTTTCCTTACCAGAGATTGAGCCAGTATTCCAGATTTCATTAGCTAGCGTGGCAGTGCAGCCCGAGAGTGACAGAGAGCTGTTGCCTTTCTCACACACCGGGAGGCTCCTGGGCCCTTTTGAGCTTTCAAAGATCTGTTAAGCTTCAGAAACCTGGTAACGCCATGGGTCCATGGAGTTGAACTCTAAATCCCAGCTTACGGTAATGGGCCTCAGTGACATGACAAGGTAAGATCTTTGAAATTCATGAACGCTTTTTTTATGAAACCCTCACCAAAATACAGATTTAGGGTCCTCATGGTCTTTTTTTTGGGGGGGGGAGGAAAAATAGAACAGAAGCTATTAATTATTCATGCTTTGCTCTGTTACCTTAAGCTCTGTCTGTTGGCAAACTGACCCAAGAAAGCAGCTGAGAAGAAGACAGAATTTAAAAAGGCACTGTATGAGCTGTCTAGGAGCCCTGATGGCTTAGTGGTTACTCCTTGGGCTGATAACCATAAGGTCAGCAGGTCAAAAACTACCTGCTGCTCCATGGGAGAAAGATGAGGCTTCCTATTCCCAAAGAGAGTTATACTCACAGAAACCCACCGAGGCCGTTCTGCTGTGCCCTTTGGGGTCACCTTGAGTGGAATCAACTCAGTGGCAGTGTCTGGCTTCTTGGTGTTAAGTCCTAAGTCATTCTGGAGCTCTTCGAGAACTGGTTCTAAGAATAACGTTACCAAGTGACTATAGTGGATGTTGTAGAGTACAGTGTGGACCCCCGCCACCACCACCCCAGGGCCCCCCAAAGTGAAAACACTTAGAGAACAGGAGGATGCTTCCTGCCAGACCCTGGTGAGTTCCATGCTACTTAGCACGCCCCCCTCCCCAGCACAGCACAGCAAAGGGAAACTGATACAGACGCGGTGTGAATCTGCTCTGTAGGTTCGCAGGGCCACCTTCTCATAATTACGGGAAGAGAGTGCTTAGTGCTAGGAGGGTTTGAGAGGCAGCTAACTAACTGCCTTCCATGCTGCTTGTATTACCACCGCCGAGTCAGTGTCTTGTATGTGGACGCCTTTAATCTGAGGATGTGGTCTGAGCATGCGAGCTTTCTTACTCTGGTGTGCAGGCAGTATCCCAGGATCTTCTTACCTTGGTATAGCTGCCGGCTTATACTTTATCCCTAGAGGATTTTCACTAAAATATGGTTTCAAAGTTTTCAGCTAGCCAAAGTGAATAGGATTATTGTGCAAAGTGTTGACTCGGGATAAGTATTTCCCCAAATCTATAGAAAAGTCAGTAATTGCATTCACATTTAAAAACAAAACCATGGCTTAGAATTATGTTTCTAAAAGATGATGACAACATATGTACACATGTGTATAAATGTACAAATGACAACATATGTATAAAATAGATATATGTATGGATATATATGTATAATAATTTCATGGCTATATTACAATTACCATCCCATTTTACAAATGAGATTGTGTTACTTTCCCAAGGTTACATCGTTAATAAGAGCTGTAAGTAAGTTGTATGTAAGGTTACATAGTTAATAAGAGCTGTAAGAACCCCCAATAAAATTTTATTTTAAGATTATTTATAATATATTATGTATGGATTATGATAAGAGTTGTATGAGTCCCTAATAAAATGTTTTTAAAAAAAAGACGTCGGACAGGGCAAGCTATGACAAAATAATAATTTATAAATTATCAAGGGCTCAGGAGGGAGGGGGGAAGCAGGGAGGAAGGGGTCAAAAAAGAGGACCTGATGCCAAGGGCTTAAGGGGAGAGCAAATTCTTTGAAAATGATGAGGGCAATGAATGTACCGATATGCTTTACACAATTGATGTATGTATGGATTGTGATAAGAGTTGTATGAGCCCCTAATAAAATGTTTAAAATAAAGTATTAAAAAATACTGTTAAAAAACATGCTTGTTAGATTAATGTCAGTTATATTAATATACTTTTATATTAATAATTATATAATATAAATACTTAAACATTTTATTGGGGAATCATGCAACTTGATATATTTATAATTAATATTTAATATAATTTTATTAATGAAATCCATAAAATCTATTTAAAATAATTATGTTTCTATTACATACAGTAGTGACACTAAAACCAAACTATAGCAGTTCAGTCATCTGTGACTCATAGCAACCCTGTAGGACAGAGTAGAACTGCCCCATAGGTTCACTAAGGCCAGGAATCTTAGGAAAACAGACTGCCATGTCTTTGTCTTGCAGAGCGGCTTTTGGGTCCAAGCCATTGAATTGACTGCTCAGGTGGCAGCTGAACACTTTAACCACTGCACCACCAGTGTCCCTGTAGTACTGGTTACCAAAACCAAGCCCATTGCCATGGGGTCGATTTTTAACTCATGATGATTCCACACAGGATTTCGGACACTCTAAGTCCCCAGGAGCAGATCACCTCATCTTTCTTCTGTAGACTGACTGCTGACCTGTGGTTAAGCAGCATGCCTATCCCACAGTACCAGCAAGGGGAGGTGCTCAGTCAACAGTGGCTCGAGAGAGGTAGCTGTGGTATAGCATAATCAGTATCTTTCAAGTGTTTTGTTATGGCTCACATAAGGATTGCATCCCAGCAAACACATATATAAATGTATAGAAATAGAGATAATTGAAACTCTAGGCATTCTTACTCTATGTGATATTTTTTATTCACTGTCTTTTAAAAGACTAGTTACAACCTGCAGATTGTCTAATGGCATGTGCCACAAGTCTGGAAGTGAAGACATCCACAATCTGAGCAAGGTGTCTTAATCATCTGGAGTCTGGGTTTCCTAACCTGTAGAAAATGAAAGATACTGTTCCATCAGACTGAAAGATCATTTCATACGCAAACATGATTCAAGCTAAAGAACCATAGAATGCAAGATGGTGGTTTAATTTTGTTAGCAAAATAAAAAGTGACTTGGATTTTGTAGATTAGGAAAATAGGATCGCCAACATTTAAATAGCCTATTTATTGTTTGTTGGGTACTGTCCAAAGGAAGACCTGAGACAGAATGGATGGACACAGTGGCTGCAACAATGGGCTCAGACGTAACAGCAATTGTGAGGATGGTGCAGGCCAGGCAGAGCTTTGTTCTGTTGCGCACTGGATCACTATAGATCGGAACCAACTCAACAGCACCTAACAGCAGAGTCATTTAATCCTCATAATAATTTCATGGCTATATTACAATTACCATCCCATTTTACAAATAAGATTGTGTTACTTTCCCAAGGTTACATCGTTAATAAGTGTCGCTGGACTTTGACCCTTGTTTGCTTCAGAATTCTTAGATCTTAATAATTCGAAACAATATATTGAGAGGTGACCTCTCCTTTTGCTTTGGCATACCCCTCAAAGCACGATGGGTCACCAGCATGTCTGCTGCAGTCACCCGTGACAGTTGGGCTGGGGTTTGTGGCCCTCGTCACATGTGCTCAAACTGGCACGGTCTGATCTGGAGATAGGACCTCTGTGTACCAGCAAACAAAACTCAGTCTTGAAACCAGGGTTTGTATTGGCCAGATAGAGCCTGGTGGAACTCCAGAGACTATGGCTTGTAGTCACCCTTTCCTTCTGGACAGAACTTGCTCTCCTGGCTCAATTTTTAGCTAAACAATAGGTCTAATGGGAATAACATTAGAGAAGTATGCACACCTTAAAATGGTCACCCTTTTGAGATCAAAAGGCAGTATTTGCCCAAGAAAAAAGTTCAGAAGGACAGGAAAGGTGGAGGAATGGAAATGGGATACAGGGAGGAAATGGGATAAGTGATGTTATATTATGGGGATTGCAATTAGTGACATGAAACAAAATGTATATGATTTGTTGAATGCAAAACTGATTTGCTCTGTAGACCTCCCAATTCACAATAAAATGTTTCAAAGGGTAAATGTTAAAAATACAAGTTTACCTACCCGCCCAGCCCCCAACCAGGGTGAAACATGAAGGGAACGCAGCAGAGCAGCAAGGGAAGCAAGGCAACAAATCCCCAAGGAATCCAGAAAACAGACTTCTGATTTGGGGGTGGGGGAGCAGGGGTTGGCACCTTATCAGACCCGAACAGAAAACATTCATATGGGTCAGCAGACAGACTTGGAACTATTTATTGACTTTCTCCCTCCCCCCCCACCACCACCACCGCATGTCTATCTATATAAAATAGTCAGGATTATGAATAATCCCATGGAGAAAGCAATGAGACAGACAGTTCTGGGGAGACATGGGAGAGGAGGAGGTGGAGGATAGGGAGGGGGGAAGCCAACAAACCTAGGGACAAGGGAACAAAACGATCTCAAATCAACATAGGTGGGGTTTGTTCAAGCACATTGTAGCTGAAAGGAATTACTGAGAATTACTGAGAGCCAAATGAAGGTTGAACATGATAGTGGGACAAGAGGAAAGTAAAAGGAAATAGAGGAAAAAACTAGGAGGCAAAAGATATTTATACAGGTATAAATATAGGGATGTAAATATATTAATACATAACGATAGGGATATAGGTGGTCTATGTACATATATTTTTAGGTTACAGGATATTGGGCCTCTACTCAAGTCCTACCTTGACACAAGAACACTGTTCTAATAACCTGGTATTCTGTGATGCTCACCTTCCCGACATTTATCTCTTTGCCCTTCAGTTAATCCCACATGTGTTTATCGGCCCAGTTGGCACAATAAACCTTAACTATCTCAGGCAAGGAAGTCACTAGAGAAATCTGGCCTGTTTGGCCTGTTTTAATGCCTGAAGTGGAAGGAGGGAGAAAAGAAATGAACAAACACCTTGTTTAGCTTTTTCCCAAACACAAGCCCCAAATTGAAAACAACGACAGGCCCTCAAACTTCACACTCTGTGGCCCACTCTGACTCATCACAGCTCCATAGGACAGGGTACAACTGGCCCAGTGAGCTTTGGAGACTAGCTTGTTACGGGAGGTGAAAGCATCCTCTTTCTCCAGCAGACCGGCTGGTGGTTTCAAACTGCTCACGGTGTGGTTCACAGCCCAATGTGTAGCAACTATTTTTTAAGAGCCTCTTAAATCCTGTTCCATGTTGTGGCCATGCTCTTTTGCACTATAGAAGCCACATTCTGACACTACCTTTTCCCTTTCGATTAAAATGAATCTCTGCCCATAAACTGACTTGGTCTGGGGTTTAGTCTAACTCTATAGAGTAAAGGACTTTTGAAATACTGAACATTTAAAATTGTGTCCTACTTTTTTAGTTCCGAAGTTCTAGTCTTTTAGTGTCTCCAGCTACATGTAAGATCTGTGTTTCTCTGTCACTTAGTAGCTTTTTAGGGATTCACTCATCTGGAATCTGAAGCTCTAAAGATGAAACTTACCACATGGTTGTAGCGTATTTAATTACATGTTTCAGATAATAATTTGAAACTTTCTGAACCAGCACACATTTCTAAAAGTAGGTTCCTTCTGACCTTGCTTGCCAGGGACAGTTTCAGGTACTGATGAGCAAAGTTCTACTCCGTCTGCTGACTGCGGGTTGTTACAAAGGCGCAGTGTGGGGATTTGCAGCGGGAAGCCCACTTTCCTAGTGCCTCAAGTTTCAGTGACCCAGGCCCAATTCTTGCTTCCTGCATAGGACTTTGAGGACTCGGATCTATTGCATACCTTAGTGGAAAATTGCCAGTTCTAATTTAGCTGGCCACACGAGTAAAGTCTGTATTTTCTCATTTCTAGACACACAGATTTCTGTGTAATAGAGGTTAAAGTACTAACGTAGTACCAGGCCTTTTTCAGCCCCTCTGTCCTCTAACTTTGGAGTGAAGGTATACCCACATAAACACTCACGCATGCCATGCTCCGGCTCACGCATGTGCGTGCACTTGTTAATGCTTTGTGTCCATGTGCTTCAAGGACATAGATGCTTCCATCAGTCCCAGAACCTGTGATTATGTAATATGCATTACTTTCAGGAATGAGAAAAGGTAAAAATGAGAGATGCCAAGCAGTAATACTTACTAAACACCTTTTTGTGACTACCCTTGTCCCTGGCCCAGTAACTTGATGGGAGGATAACTAGAGACAGATTCTGGTTTTAGAAAACTCAGATTCAAGTTGAAAAGTTAGAATATCCAGGGCAGCAAATACCTTCATGGTACTTTGAGTTACTTGAGTCCTGAGAGAGAGAGAGAGAGAGAGAGAGAGAGAGAGGGGGGGGGGGGAGAGGGGGAGAGGGGGGGAGGGGGAGGGAGGGGGAGGGAGAGAGAGGGGGAGAGAGAGGGGGAGAGAGAGGGGGAGAGAGAGGGGGAGAGAGAGGGGGAGAGAGAGGGGGAGAGAGGGGGGGAGAGAGGGGGAGAGAGAGGGGGAGAGAGAGGGAGAGAGAGAGGGAGAGACAGGGAGAGGCAGGTGCTCACTGGGCCAGAGGGGAGCAGGAGAAAAGGACTGCTTCCTGCCTTAGAAAGCCCCCTTTAAGGACTGGAGAGAGATTGGAAACAGGTCAGGAAGAGGACCTGTTGTGGCGGGTTCTGAGGGAAGTTGCACACACACACATACACACACACACACCACCACCACCCCCTGCCATCTTGCTTCCTGAGTCTTCCACCACCTAGAGAGGGGTGGGAAACAGGTCAGGAAGAGGACCTGTTGTGGCGGGTTCTGAGGGAAGTTACACACACACACCACCACCACCACCACCACCACCACCACCCCTGCCATCTTGCTTCCTGAGTCTTCCACCACCTAGAGTTGTGAGGTCACACTTGGCTAATGATGTCTTGGTCCCCTCTTGGGTTAAAGATGGAAAACAAAGAGGCCTTCATGCAATGGTTAAAAGTTACTCAGATTGTGCAAATAGTAGGAGTATCAAGTAGTTAGGAATTCGTTACCCGGCCGACAAGATTACCTGCTAAATAGATTGTTTTATCATAACCTACAAGAGAGAGCTGATTTTGGTCTGATTTGATAGATCGGCAATTTTGCCATCTTCGATCCTGTTTTATTTCTCCCATAGCAGTATTTTGGTACCTCCTTTTAGGTTTGAAACTCATTGATTTTCCCCAGAGTAAAGGAATGGAGTAGGACAAAACTTTCTCCCCACTCCCACAACTTTTTATTTTTTAAAAATCTTTTTAGGTAAGCTCGTGGCTTATGAAAGATTCCTGGTGGCATGGTGATCACACATTTGGCTGCTGACTACAAGGTCATTAGTTTGAAACCACCAACTGCTTCTTGGGACAAAACCAGCACTTTCTACTCCCTTAAAAAGTTCATCTTAGAATCCCATAGGGTCGCTGTGAGTCGGCATCCATTTGGTGGCACTGAGTTTGGTTTTTTTGGTCTAGTGGTTCATGAATGAAAAAACCTAATCAGGGTTAGTGGTAACAAATTTTAATTACTGCAGTCTCTCAATAGTAATCATTCTTTTCAGATACATGTATTCAGAATTTGTGCTATTGATACATTTTGTAAATTGGAGTCACATAGCAGTTCCTAACATTTCATTTCCTTACCTGGTGCCTCGGAGATGTCACTGCAGATGTCACTGCTTCCAATTTAAAATGTTTGAACCAAATCAGGGCTCAGAAACTGGACTAGTCAACCTGAGTTTGGGTGGGTGGGCTTTCCTTTTGAAGTGCGGGTTGATGCAGGGAGAAAGATAGAGCATCAAAAGAGGTGCTAGATGCTGGGGGAGTCTGCTGGACAGCAAGCGCTCTGGATTGCTGAGTTGGTGGTCCTCTTTTGTGTGTGCCACAAATTAAGATTACTTTGCTGGCACTTTCTCTCCTCTGCCTTTTCCCTATCAAAAAAAGATACACTTGGAGAGGACTCTGCCACTTTTCCCTACCCTCCAGTGGTCTTAAGCATAGCAGTACAAACATGTCAGTGTATTCTGGCATAGTCTTACCCTGAGGCAGAGATGGTCCTTTATCAGATGCTGCCCAGGAGAGCAGAGAATATGATGCCATAGCTCTCTCATAAAGCCTCTGGTAGCCTCTGACAGAGGTGATCTGCAGGGGTGGGGGCGGGGCAGGGAGAGATGAAAGTACTTGTGTACTTGCCCAGTGGGTCAAGGGTTTGTTCCGTAATTAGAAGTAATCTGGGAGATATTGGCACTTGTGCTGCTGCCCCAGGAGAGTTTGCACACCAGAGTTCTGTACGCACAGGCCTGCTTCTTAGTAGCAGGCCTTCTAGCATATCAGTAGGCAGTAGGAAAGCTGGCTGAGAGCTTCCTTCCAGGCTCTGCCAAGGAGATCTTTGTGTCTGTCTAAGGCTGACATCTGCAGCTCACTGGAGGTTCATTCAGAAGTCAGGAGTTGAATTTTGAGTCCCTTTCAGAGGGAGTGCTTGTGTTGATTTTGGGGTCTGGGTTAGTTAAGGTTTATTGTGCCAACCTGTGGGGTTAATTGACGGGCAGAGATCTAAATGGTTCCATGAGCCTCACCTTTCTAGTTCTCTGGTCTCTTGCTTTCTGATGGTCAGACCAGGGTGCAACTGCCTTAGCCAGTTCCCTGCTTCAGCTGACAAGGCTCATTTCCTGCGAGGCATCCCTGAGGAGAAGCCACATGGACCTACCCTGATGCAGCCCTGGGTGCTGGAGCGGCCGTTTGGAGACCTCTGACAGCACTGAGATGCTTACACGCTCACTGACTCGGTTTTCCTCCTGCAGTCGGCGTCATTACATATATTTTGTGAGATTTAGGAGGACTTTGTGGATTGGTGTCAGACATATGAGCTAATGTTGGACTTGTGGGCCTGGGCAGCACTGGGCTGGGATGTTTTCTTGATGTGCACTTAAACCTTTATATAAAACCCTCTTAAACATGAGTTTCTGTGGATTTGTTTCTCTAAAGTACCTAGACTAACACAGGGTCTAATTGTACTTCTGATAATATGAGCTGCAAAATTATATCGGAATTTATTTTCTTTTTTTTAAAAAACATTTTATTAGGGGCTCATACAACTCTTTTCACAATCCACACATATACATACATCAATTGTATAAAGCACATCCATACATTCTTTGCCCTAATCACTCTCAAAGCATTTGCTGTCCACTTAATCCCTCTGCATCAGGTCCTCTTTTTCCCCCCTCCCTCCCCGCTCCCCCCTCCCTCATGAGCCCTTGATAATCCACAGATTGTTATTTTGTCCTATCTTGCCCTATCCGGAGTCTCCCTTCCCCCTTTCTCTGCCGTCCATCTCCCAGGGAGGTGGTCACATGTGGATCCTTGTAATCAGTTTCCCCTTTCCAACCCACTCACCCTCCACTCTCCCAGCATCGCCCCTCACACCCCTGGTCCTGAAGGTATCGTCCACCCTGGATTCCCTGTGCCTCCAGTGTACACTATGCACTGTGTACACTATGCACCGGATTCCCTATGCACCAGTGTACAACCTCTGCCCTGTCCAGTCCTGCAAGGTAGAATTCGGATCATGGTAGTTGGGGGGAGGAAGCATCCAGGATCTGGGGGAAAGCTGTGTTCTTCATCGGTACTATATCGCACCCTGACTGACCCATCTCCTCTCCTAAACCCCTCTATGAGGGGATCTCCATTGGCCGACACTTGGACCTCGGGTCTTTTCTTTTTTTTATTGGAATTTATTTTCAAGGAAAACACAGATGGTGATCAAAGTATGAAGGTGATTGGAAGTTGTTGTTTTTAATAAAAGGGCTGTGCTGTTAGCAGACCTCCAGAGGAATGTGTATATACCGCTTTCCAAACGGGTAGTGGAGGGGCATTGCCAAAACATGACCTCGAGGATCCCTTGACTTGCTAAACACATGACTGAAGATCAGCTGATTTGTGGACACCTGGGACATCATACACGAAGGAAGAAAAGGTCATTAAAAAGACAAAAGAAAAAACAAAATGCATGTCAGAAGAGACAGAGTAGCTAAGGTGAAAGGAAGAAATGATGAAATAGAAGAACCAAACAGAAGATGTCAAAGGGTAGTGTAACTCAAGATAAGACCGTATATACTCGTGTATCAGCCGCGTTTTTCAACACATTTTAAATGCAATTTTTGTGGTAAAATTAGATACTTCGACTGATACTCGAGTATTTACGGTATTACCATGACTGCAAAGAGCCGGAGCAAGAAAACAAAAGAGGTAAAACACATTCAAGTGTATCTCAAGCTAAAAATTCAAGCTAGGAGTTGCAATATTGAAGGGTTTTGTCAAAATTGAAGGATTCTGTTGTCAAGATAATGAACATGCAGGAAGCATCAAAGAATGGAATACCCAAAATTGCTATCTCAAAAAGAATTGATCAATGGCAACTATTTCAGGAGGCAGCAGATGATCAAGAACAGATGATAAAGAAGTCCAAGCTGCATGGAAGACATTGGCCCAAAACAAGGGCTAAGAATCGATGGAATACCAATTGATAGGCTTCAGCAAATGGACGGATGCAGGGCTGGGAGCACGCACTCACTTGCCTATGCCAAGAAATTTGGAAGGCATTTGCCAGGGCAACTGATTGAAGGAGCTTCACTTGTGCCATTTAAAAGAAAGTGACCTGATTGATGTGACACAGAAATCATTGAACAATATTAATATCACAGGAAAGTAATTATTATTTTTTGCTGAAGGTTCTTTAGAAATGGTTCCAGCATTACATCGACAGAGAACTATGGAAAATTCAAGCTGGATTCAGAAGAGCGTGTGAAATGAGGGATATCATTGGTGATGTCAGATGAAACGTGGATGAAGGGAGAAAAAGATTTACTTGTGTTTTACCAACTATGCAGAGGCATTAACTGGATCATAACAAATCATGGATGCCTACAATGAATGGCAGGTCCAGAACATTTCATGGTGTTCGTGCAGAACATGAACATTAACTAAGAGGAGTCATTCACACAAGACAAGGAGGAGAACTGCAGCATACTCCATGTTTTTAATCAGGAAAAGTGCCCACCAGGCTTGTGTATCCATTCGTTATACTTATTCAGTCTCTGTGCTAGCAGATAATCCAAGAAGCTGGACTATTTGAAAAAGGCAGCATTAGGACTAGAGGGAGAGGCATTAATAATTTGGCACATTTTCAAGAAGAGGAAGTTGGTCTCTGATGGCATCTTCAAAGCTGAACTGAATGCGTTTCTCACTTGGGACCTAGCTGAAGATGGTAACTCTGGAGTTGAAGTTGGAGTTACAGCGACTGGGACAGAAATCATTGTCCTAGCCACCAAGACACAGGATGTTCTTGCTGAGAAGGGTGGGAGGAGCCGAGAGTTGACTGTTGTCTTTCAGAAGAGATTTGACTTCCCTGAGGGCAGTGTGGCACTTTATGCTGAAAGGGGGCCACAAGAGGCCTATGTTTGAATCATTGTGCAAGCAGTCTCTGCTCCAAACTGGTCAGAGGGCTTGCTATGTGGAGGGCCTGCTATGGCATGCTGTGTTTCATTTTGGAGAGCGAGGTTGTGGTGTCTGGGAAACTCCTAGGACAGAGGGCTAAATGAATGAAGTTCATGGGCGCCTGATGATCCACAGCAAGGCTTCTCAGGCAGGTGTGCTGGGCATTAAAATGATCACGCTGCCCTGGGACCCAAGTGGTAAGAAGGACTCTAAGAAGCCGCTGCCTGACCATGTGAGCATTGTGGAACTTCTGGGTGAAATGCTACCCAGCACACCCATTTCGAAGCAGAAGAGCGGGAAGCCAGAGCCTCCAGCCATGCCTCAGCCAGACCCCACTTCCTAATAGGATTTCCTTGGCAACTGGATCTGGTGTGTGGATGTTGCTCTGTAAAGAACTTTTAAAAACTCTTTTAGCTTTCTTTTCCCTTTTGGGGCCATTGCTGAAGGAGTAGCCGCCAAAATGAAGTTCAATCCCTTTGTGACTTCGGACCGGAGCAAAAACCGGAAAAGGCATTTCAATGCCCCTTCCCACGTTCACAAGGAACTTCCCCGCTTTCCAAGGAACTTAGACAGAAATACAATGTTCGGTCCATGCCTATCCGCAAGGATGATGAAGTTCAGGTTGTGCGAGGACACTACAAAGGTCAGATTGGCAAAATGGTCCGGGTTTACCGGAAGAAGTACATCATCTACATTGAGCGGGTGCAGCGAGATAAAGCTTACGGTACCACTGTCCATGTGGGCATTCACCCCAGCAAGGTGGTGATTACGAGGTTAAAACTGGACAAAGACTGCAAAAAGATCCTGGAGCGGAAAGCCAAATCTCGCCAAGTCGGAAAGGAAAAGGGCAAATACAAGGAAGAATCACTTGAGAAGATGCAAGAGTGAAATATCTTGTACACAACTCCATTAAAAGCGGCACATTTGAAAAAATAACTTTTAAAGATGGAAAACATAACATTGCAATATGCAGGTAAACAAGACTTTGCTTGTTAAAACAGGGCTTAAAAAACAAAAAATAGGGCTCGAGGAACTTACTGATCAAGATTGAAGACTATACCCTTCGATGTGGATCACACCTTAACATTTAAAACACAGCAACAACAAAACGCACACAACTTGACCATTAAATAACATCATGATAGAGGCAGTGGGGTGGGGGAGGAAGGGGAAAAACGAGATGATACCAAGGGCTCAAGCAGAAAGCAAATGTTTTGAGAATGATGATGGCAACAAATGTACAAATGTGCTTGACACAATGGATGGATTGTGATAAAGTTGTACGAGCCCCCAATAAAATGATTTAAAAAAATAACATCATGATAGAGAACAGATTGAAATTGTCAAGGATTTCATTTTACTTGGATCCACAGTCCATAAACGCAGCAGTCCAATCAAACGATGTATATTGCAGTGGGCATAGATGCCCTGCCGAGGACTAAGGTGCACGTGACCCAAGCCATGGTACCTTCATCCGCTCTTGTGCATGTGGAAGCTGCACACAGGAGAAAGGCGAAGCAAGAATCAGCACCTTTGAATTATTCGGGTATTGAATATACTGTGGGCTGTTAGAGGCATGGACAGATTTGCCTTGGGAGAAAGATGGCGTGAATGCTCCAGAGGAGAAAGAATGACAACAGCAACAAAAATGAGAATGGCAAGACTTCATTTCACATACTTTAACTTTGTTATCAGGGGGACCAGTCTCTGGTGAAGGACATCGTTCTTGGGAAAAGGTCGCATAAAAGAGGAAGACCTTCGATGAGCAGCCCCGACAGTGGCTGCAGCCATCAGCTTAGGCGTAGCAGTGATTGTAACATTGGCACCGGCCTGGGTAGGGTTTGCTCTGTTGCCCATGGGGTTACTGGGAGTCAAAACCATCTGGCACCTAACAACAACAATTTATAATCCCCTTCCCCTCCTAGAAGTTTGCCCTTAGTTGTCTTAGGACCCTGAAGGACAGGTTATTAAATCAAGATCAGCACTCAGAAGGGAAAGGATTGTAAAAGAGTTACCTACGCTGTTCGCTGCAACAGCGGTCTTTTTATTTAAGGCTCTGCAGTTGGCACACTGTTTGTTCTATTCTCCCACCCACCAGAGACCTAAAAAGACCAAATCTGTGCCAGAACTCTTGGGCAGCGCTATTCCCATTGAGGCATTCAGTCTTCAGTTCTTTTTGCCTTTGCTATCTTCGACACAGTTGAGCAGCCTCTTTTACGAAGTATCTTTTCAGTTGCCTGGCCTTGCAAGCTGGAGCTCTCTGATAGTCATCTCGACAAGGTAGTTTCACATACCTGAGCGTGAGCTGCTAAGGGAAATAAAGAGGCTTTTGTGGATTCCTCTTTTGTTGTGATCTGAAGCTCTAAAATGCTACCCCAGTTTCTGGGGTTAGCAGTATGGGGAAAGAAGTTTATGTATTTACTCCATTATACTTCTGTGAGAAAAGCCTGGTCCTTGATACACAAGGAATTTGCAGTGTTGACTGGGCATATGTCCCTACAGAAGACCACTTTGATGTCTGAGTACTTGGACTGTGTGTGTCTTGTGGTAGACAGCAGTGATAAAACCCAGGACATCTTGACACAATGTCAGGGTCACTCCCCCAGATCGAGCTGTGCCTGCCTATCACCTCCTTGTCTTACTCTGGGAGCCCGATGTTCCTCCCTCCCCTTTCTTTTCTAAGCCCAGGAGGTCTAATTGTGTGACAGTTTACAGGAAAGGTGAATCCCAGAACCTACTCTCACAAATAGAGTATGCTTTTAAAGTGCTTTATAGATTTTCTGGAATGCTGCGAAAACCGTAATCGTTTGTTGATGTTTTATTAAAGGAATAAAAAAAAGTGCTTTATAATGCCTTTTAAGGAATCCAGGTGATGCATCAGTTAGGAACTTAGCTGCACATAAATTAATTAATTAAACAAAAACCACATAGAATTCAGCTGCTAACAAAAGGACTGGTAGTTTTGAACCCATTTGGAGTCTCTGCAGGAGAAACAAACCTGGCAGCCAGGTTTATGTATCTGCCATCAAGTTAACTCTGACTCACAGGGACAGGGACATCTGCCTCTATGGGTTTTGAGCCTTAATTCTTTATAGGAGGAGAAAGCCTAATCTTTTTCCTGAAGAGTAGCTTGTGGTTTTGAACTGCTGGCCTTGTGGTTAGTAGCCCAGTGCTTAACCTGGACCCATAAAGATTACAGCCATAGAAAACCATAGAAGGCAGTTCTTCTCTGTCATTTAGGGTCCCTATGAATTGAAAATCAACCTAACCTCAACAGGTGTACCTTTTAGGATCTTTCTAAACTTGGGCCTTGGCTGCTTCTTTGGTTATGTTCCTGGTGTCTTCTTTGAGGGAGTAACCAGTGTTCCTTGACCTTTTTTGTTGTTGTTTCATTAATTGCAGTGTGAGTGACTGCCCTATGTTGTGTTGATGCCAGTCTGCCATGCTAGCCTGTCTACCAGGGCCAGGTGACCTGTCCTTTCAGCTTCTTCCTCACACGCAGATGAACACTGGACTTCAGAAATGTAAGTAATCGTCATCCCAGGGAAGGATGACGTTCTTCATTTTGTGTGTAAATCTCATTTATCCTAGAGATCCATCTGGCAAGTTGACTGAGCTTTGGTGCCTTCCCGGTATTCTGCAGAGACTGCAGAAAAGACTACGGTGTGCGACACTTCTCTTAAATCCTATAATTCCCCCCAATGTGTCTACGATCTTAATTTTCCTTCCTTGCTCAGCCACTGCTAGAAAAGGAGCTTTAGTTCCCCCTTCACGCAAGTGTGTTAGTTGGAACTCTCATGAAGATTCAAAACTCACAGTCCAAGTTACTTGCTCGGTCTCTGAAACAGGTTATTTATACCACTCTGTTGTTTTGAACTCCAGAGTCAACTCTGCCATGGACACAGACAGTTCCCTTGACTTTGCTGGCTGCCTCCGGAGCCAGTGTGACTTCATTGATCAGCAAGTAAAGAAAGGAGCTCTTGCCCCCGGGAGGGGTGGGGGACCAGCTTTCTCAGAATCTCATGTGGTGCAGTGGTGCATTCCTGCTGACACTTCTCACAAGACTGACCCTTGGAAAATTGTCTGTTGGATTCCTTTCTTAAACTTGCCGGAATTGGGGCTTGATATTTCATATCTTCCCAGGCTCCCACCTCTTATCCTTACGCTACATGGATATGCAGGGAAAAGATTCCATCCCTGGCTCACTACTGCATAGGGTTTCTTCAAGTGTGAAAACAGCCTTACATTTGGAAATAGAGCTTTCTTTTGGAGCAAAGAGAGGAAGACATCAGTGAAGCATCTGGGATTGTTCTTTAATAGGGGGGAGTGTGATTCAGTACCGTAACAAACTGTTTGTTTAAAATTTTTTTTATTGCCATTCTTTATGATAGGTGTTGGCAAACTTTGGCTTTGGGGGCCATATGGTCTCCGTACCAGCTATTCAACTGCGTTGTTATGGAGTGAAAGTAAGTAGCCATAGATGAAGTGTAAATGACTGACCATGGCTGTGTGCAAACTAAATTTTATTTACAGAGACACACAGCATCTGGTTATGGCCCACAGTTTGCTGAGACCTAGAACCTGGCTAGTTCTGGAAATTGGCTAGTGATGCCAACTCTACAGAGAGACAAAACTGAACTCCACAGCTGCCTGTCACAGCAGGCACGCTCTGCTGTCTCAACTTTCTCTCCAGTCTCTTCTTAATAAGTGATGGAAAAGTCAGGAGATTCTCTGTGCTTGCCAGCCAGTCAAATCAGCATGCTGCCTGCATTGAGCCCAGTTCTGGGCTTTCAGTAGCACAACCAGAGAAAGATTGTGCTGGAAGACATACGACAATATGACAAAGAGAAACTCAGGTTCTTTCATCTAGTTTCTGACAGCTTCACCCAGAGATGGGGCATCAAAGGAAGAGTGACTTGGAAGAAGAGACAAATTGTCAGCTTTACCTTGGTGCACAGCAAGCCCCAAATAGCATTTGCTAGCCACTGTCCCTCAATGTAGTCTCAAGGATTGGTGTATCCTCCCCTGGTTTTCCAAGTGTACCTGTCCACTTGGGGGCAAGGTATTTGATGCAACTCTTTCTTCCTTGTTGCAATTCTTAAATATCTCCAACAGAAGAGAGCGCCTCTTGACTTTCTTTCTTCGAGGGAGGAAGAGACACAGAGCCTGGCTAATTGTGGAAATTGACGTGATGCCAACTGCAGAAAGACAAAACTCAAATCTACAGCTGCCTGTCACGCTCTGCTGTCTCAACTTTCCAACCTTTTCTTTTTTAACCCCCCCTCTCCCCACCCCAATATAAGAAGGAAAATTCTGCCCTGTGACTGGTAGCACTGGACATTTACAGTGAAGGCGAGATGGAGCGTAAACTGTCCCCTGTGGGCACCAAGAACCAGGCAGCTATTGAGAAGCTAGGCCTGTCAGCTGTAAAGGCTATTAAACTAATTTTATGATTCTGTTACTTAGCCTTTCTCTGTCCCTCATGCTTGGGAGCATCTTAGATGTTGGAAACACAGCTTAATGTCTGCCATGGAGGGGATAGGTCACAGCTCTGTGTAGCATTGAGATAGCTGGCCTGGGGACAGACAAGATGGACCAGGGTCAGGAGACAAGGGACATGCGGCTTCTTGGCCCAGCACTGCAAGTGACCAAGTAATCTGCTGCTCCCCATGCCTCAGCTGTTCTGTACAGAATCGAAGGGCCGGACAGCAGCATTTGCTCTTCATCCCTTTTCTATGCGTAGTAGACGAATTCCGACCTTCCGTGTGTAATTGGCTGTAAGGTGAATTGGAAACTGGCACTTGGTAGAAGACCACCATTGGAGTTAGATGAATGGCTGCCTAGAGTTTTTCTGGATTGTTGATTCCATGATGTCTCTTGCTTGGAGAGCCCTCAGCAATTTTGGAACTCTGTACTTCCAAATTGTGTTTTCCTCTGACCCATCCCTTCCTAGTGGCCCAGAGAATGCGTTTTTGAACCTTGTTTTGTTTGTAATCCCAAGCCTCTGCTCCTGTTTTTCCCATCTCAGGGACAGGTATGTGCTAGTGGCTCAGTAAATATTGACTGAAAATGAATGACTAAAATGACCAAAGGCCCTTGGTCCTTGAACCAGCTCTCAGACAACAACTTTGATCTCCTTTTGGCATAGCCTTGGAGAGTGGGGCAAATGTCAACATTACCTTCTCTTACTGATTTTTTTAATACCTTTTTATTAGGGGTTCACACAACACTTATCACAATCCATACATACATCAGTTGTGTAAAGCACATCTGTACATTCATTGCCCTCATCATTCTCAAAACATTTGCTCTCCACCTAAGCCCCTGGCATCAGCTCCTCATTTTTTCCCCTCCCTCCCCGCTCCTCTCTCCCTCCTGGACCCTTGATAATTTATAAATTGTTATTTTGTCATATCTTATACTGTCCGATGTCTCCCTTCACCCACTTTTCTGTTGTCCCACATGGAAGAGGTTATATGTAGATCCTTATAATTGGTTCTCCCTTTCCAACCCACCCTTCCTCCACCCTCCCAGTATCGCCACTCACACCCCTGGTCCTGAAGGGATCATCCGCCCTGGATTCCCTGTGCCTCCAGCTCCTACCCGCACCAGTGTACATCCTCTGGTCTAGCCAGATTTATAAGGTAGAATTGGGATCATGATAGTGGGGGAGGGGCGGGAGAAACATTTAGGAACTAGAAGAAAGTTGTATGTTTCATTATTGCTACATCGCACCCTGACTGGCTCCTCTCCTCCCTAAGACCCTTCTGTAAGGTGATATCCAGTGGCCTACAAATGGGCTTTGGGTCTCTACTCCGCACTCCCCCCCCTCATTCACAATGATATGATTTTTTGTTCTGATGATACCTGATCCCTTCGACACCTGGGATTGCACAGGCTGGTGTGCTGCTTCTATGTGGGCTTTGTTACTTCTGAGCTAGATGGCCACTTGTTTATTTTCAAGCCTTTAAGACCCCAGATGCTATATTTTTTGATAGCCGGTCACCATCAGCTTTCTTCACCACATTTGCTTATGCACCTGCTTTGTCTTCAGCGGTTGTGTCAGGAAGGTGAGCATCATAGAACGCCAATTTAATAGAAGAACATGTTCTTGCATCAAGGGAGTACTTGAGTGGAGGCCCAATGTCCTTCCGGTACCTTAATACTACACCTATAAATATATGCACAAAGATCTATTTCCCCACCCTCATATATAAATATATTTGCATATGTACATATCTTTATCTAGACCTCTATAAAATGCCCTTTGCCTCCCAGCTTTTTCCTCTATTTCCCTTGACTTTCCTCCTGTCCCACTATCATGCTCAGTCCCCACCAGGGTTTTAGCAATTCCTCTTGGTTATATTACCCTTGTTCATGCCCTATGAAGCCTCCACACCCTCCTCACCACTGGTTTGGATCACTTGTTGTTCCCTTGTCCCTGGATTTGTTAACACCACTACTTTTCCTCACCTCCCCCTCTCCCTTGTCCCCCCCTGAACTGTCGGTCCCGTTGTTTTCTCCTCCAGATTGTTCATCCAGCCTATCTTATTTAGACCTGCGGAGATAATAACATGTATAAAAACAAGACACAGCAAAACTAAGCAACAATATACAACAAAACAACAACAAAAATAACCAAACACAAAGAAAGAAAAGCTTGTAGTTAGTTCAAGGACTGTTTGTTGGCCTTTAGGAGTGTTTTTCAGTCCAGTCTGTTGGGGCACCATGCCCTGACCCCAAAGTCCACCTTCAGCATTCCCTGGGGACCTCGCCGCTTGGCTCCCTTGCTGTTCTTTTGTACCCCCTTAGTGTTTTGCCTTGGTGTGGCGGGATCAGATTGGACGCAATTCCCACAGTGTCTCTGGTGTTATCCCCTGTAGGCTGTGGGTCAGTGAGGGGGGGTCATGTCTCCTAGTGGAGCAGGCCATGTGGTCCTCTCTGTGGACTGGCTGCTCTAATTGAGGTCATCATCCTCAAGGCCTGGTGGGTCAGGATGCGCGCTACTCTCTCCTCCTCCCCCTTCATCTGCTTCTGTGTGCTCCGATCAGATAGGTCTCTCTCCCAGAGCTCCATATTCAGTGCTGTCCTTTGAAATAAATTCTTCTGAGGGGAGGGGCTCTTACTGATTATTTGTATGCCCTCTGCCCCCTAGTGGAGGGGCCTGAAAATGACGAATGGGCCAAATAACTGAATAAATACTTTAAAATATGAAAAATGATACCTTTTCAAAGTACTCACCATGTATTAGGCACTTTATCAAGTGTTTTTCCTTATGTTCCCATTGTTTCTCAGTAACCCCAAATGGAAGACTCTTTATCCTCAGATAAAGAGTGATACCAGGTGGTCACGTTACCAAGGTCACATGAGTGAGTGAGTATTCACTGGGCTTACACTCAAGTCACACTCCAAAGTAGTCTGTTTCAAACACATTGCCTGAGCTTCTCTATCTGCACATACAGGCTCCTGCTGATGCACCTCGATCCCCTGGCCTTTGAGGGATAATGGGGAAGTCTCAGTGAGGAAAGACTATACTCCCAAAGTTCTGGATTCCTTCTCCCCAGGCCCTGGTGTAGGCAACTGTGTTTGCTATTCTATTTAAGTCTCAGGCTCAAGGCAGTTGGTCCTTTCTGTGGCCAGAGCAGCCACACCTGCTACCCTTGAATAATTACTGTTAACACTTCTGCTTTCCCTTCACATAGCATTTGTCTCTGAATTGAATCTATTGATTTTAGTTAATGCCAAGAAGTAGGAGAGCAGGGACCATCTCTGTTTATAAATAGGACATGACTTAAGACAGAATCGTTCTATGATGAAGCTAGTACTTGAATCCAAGGCTTTCTAACTTTTTTGCATCCCCAGATCCCTGATTCCCTCTGCCTGGTGTCTAGTATGGATCCCAGTTGTAGAAGACAGTGAAGGGCGTGGTTTGCAGTGCTATGGATTCTATATTAGCCATGCTTTTAAGACAAAGAAGTACCAGCGTGCCTGTGTAGGAGTGGAGATAAAGAAAAAACTGCTGAGAAGGACTTGATCATTTTTGTTTGTGTTTTTGTGGATTGTTTGGAAGGGTTGGTTTTAAGTGTGGTATGTGAAGTGAGTGGTGCAAGATTCTCAGTGTGGCTTCTGTCTTTGACTTCTTGTGACTGTTTTTTAACAAAAATAGTGGCTCCTTGTGCTGGCTCCCTCAACCCCCGCTTCCCTCTGATCTTGAGTCCTTTATTCGGTTGTCTTCATCATTGCAGTTAGCAGGACACTAATCAGTGTGGACCTGTCCTCTAGTCCCTGAGACCGTATTCCTCTGTCTGGCCAAGCTGCCCTCCTGCAACAAGGAACAAAAGAAACCTCTCCCCACCCCAGCAACAAGCTACTATACCTTTGTCTCTTACTTGACCTTCAAGTAAGAAGCAGGCTTCTCTGCTACCCCAACATGGGAGGGAGCACCTTCCACTTCCTTTCAGCACTCAAGCCTGAAACCTTCTAATTCCATTGCTCTGCTGAACTTGTTTGGCCATATTAATAGCACTCACCAGGGTCAAGTTCCCATGCAAGGAGCTGCATGCTGGCTGACCAGGTCAGCTTCTGACGGTGTGCTGCTGCCTTCAGTGTAAGAGACTCCCTCTCAGTGGTGCCAGACTGTAAAAAAAACACAGAAGTGTTCTTCCTCAGAAGAATGCAAAGAAGGTCAGAGAGTTAGCCCTGGCTTCTGGAGACCGAGGCTCGTCAAGGGTCATGACCTGTCAGATACAAAGCTGAACTCACACTCTGCTCTTCGGCTTGCTGCCTAGTGGGTGGGAGATTACTCTGGGCCTTCCCTTCTTAGTGGCCTGGTTGTCACCACACAGTCCTCTCCCCAGACCTCCCCCACATTGGTCCTCGCACAAGCACTCCCGTTTTTTAGGGAGCATCTACTCTTTGTTGAGTAAATAAAACCGGGCCGTGGCTATGGTGGTGTGTCTGCTGAGCCTAAGACATTGTGCCAGGACATAAGAGCACAAGCCTTTTTTTTTAAAGATCATTTTATCAGTTGTATCAGGCATATTTGTACATATGTTGCCATCATTATTTTCTAAACATTTACCTTCTATTTGAACCCTTGGTATCTGTTCCTCCTTTTACCCTCTGCCCCCCCACTCTTGTGACCCCTTGATAAATGATAAAGTATTACTATTTTCATACCTTACACCGACTGCTGTCTCCCTTCTCCTGTGGTTTCTTCCCCCCCTCTTCTCCTTACCTTCCCCCTACCCTTCTGGTATCGCTACTCCATTTCTGTTCCTGAGGGGTTTATCTGACCTGGATTCCATGTGTCCTGAGCTCTTAGCTGTACCTGTGTACATGATCCAGCCTAGCCCACAGTGAAAGGCAGGACTGGGGTCATGATATTGGGGGGTGAGGAAGCCTCAAAGAATCAGAGGAATAGTGTGTGTTTCATTGGAGTTCTACTTCACCCTGGTTGACTCATCCCTTCCTGTGACCCTTCTGTGGGGGGCTGTCCCATTGTCTACAGATGGGTTTTGGGTCTCTGCTTCTACCCCTTTCGTTCTCAAATATGTTTTGTTTGTTTGTTTTTGGGTCATCTGATGTTTGTTACCTGATCCTGTTAACACCTCATGATCACACAGGCAGGTGTGCTTCTTCCATGTGGGCTTGTTGCTTCTCTGCTAGATGGCCGCTTGTTTAACTTTAGGCCTTTAAGACCCAGACACTGTATCTTTTAATAGCCGGGCACTATCAGCTTTCTTTACCACATTTGTTTTTGTACCCATTTTGCCTTCAGCGATCCTGCCAGGTGGGTGAGCACCACAAAATGCCAGGTTGTTGGAACAAAGTGTTCTTGAGTTAAGGGAGGGGCTTGAGCAGAGGCCCAAAGTCCGTCCACTTCCCCAATGTATTGCCATATAAATAAATATATGTACATATGCTAATACCTCAATTTTATGAATTAATATATTCACATAAGTGCATACCTATGTTTATACCCTTATCCATAGCTTTGCTTTTTGATCTTTCCTCTGTTTCCTTTTACCTTCCTCCTGCCTCTTAGTAATTCCTCTCAGCTAGATTGCTGTTGCTCCACCACTCCTGGGATCTCTACATCCTCCTACTTGTTGATTTTAATTCCCTAGTTGTTTCCCTGCCTATGGCGTTGTTTGCTCACCCCTCCCTTTCCCCACCACCTCCTTCCCTTAAGTCCTTTCTCTTCGGACTTGCTTCCCATGTCTATCTAAATATAGGTAGGCAAACCAACACTAGCATAGACAATACAAAAAGAAAACAAAAAATGAATAAGAAGAGGGGGAAAGTGTGTGTGTGTGTGTATAACAATAACTAGCAAAAAAAAGCATACATAATTCCAGGGCTGTCCGATGACCTTTTTGACTATCTCTTCACTGGTCATGGCAGGTTCCGGGAACTGCCCCTCCGAGCCTGGAGTCTATTTTGGAGACTCCTTGGGCATTGTGGCTTGGCTGTGCTCCTTTCACTGGTCTGTTCCATTCCCTTCTTGGTTCTCCCTGCTGTCGGGGGTTCAGACTGGACTCCCCACCATGTGTCCCCAGGATTGTCTTCTGTTGTGGTGTGCTCCAGCACGGGGGTTCATGTCTCGAGCTGTTTGTCAGCCCTACAGTCCTCTTTCTGACTCAGCCACTCCGTGCAGAGATGTAGTCCTTAGGGCTCGGTGTGCCTTTATGGGGTCTAGAGCCCCACTCTTTACCCTTGTTTGCTTCTGCGTGCGTGTGGCTGGCCGGCCTGTCCCCAACCTGTAGGTTTAACATAGCTTTTCCTTTTTTAAAACATTTTATTGGGGGCTCTTACAGATATTATAACAATCCATAATTCAATGAGATCAAGCATAATTGTACAATTACCATATATACTCGTCTATGAGCTAGTTTTTCAGCACATCTTTAATGCTGTTTTGTAGTAAAATTAGGTGCCTCAGCTGATGTTTGGATCGGCTTATACTCTGTCTAGTATATACGGCACTGCGACCGTTTTTAGAACATTTTCTTTCTTCTTTAACTCTTTATAACAGCTCCCCTTTATTCCCTCCCTGCCCCTCAGGAACCCTTATTCTTATAATTTTTCTTTCTTCTTATATGTACCCTTTGTGCTCGGGGCTGCCTGTTTGAGGGGGGAGCCAATCCCTTGCCCCTCCTAGATTTGTACTTCTTTCTCCTGCCTCCAGGAGCAGCTTCCACCAGTGGCTGCCCACTAATCAGCAGTCTTCTCAGATGAAGGCAGCCTGGCCTGTTTATTTCCAGCCACCTCACTGACTCGCTTCTGTTCCGGTGGATGCCCAGTGATGGGACTTTGAATGGGCTCTCCTCTGAGCCTAGGCCAGCTGGGGCCGCAAGCTAGGCAGAGATTCAGCCAGATTAGTCCTCAGTGTATTCTGGCTGCCTTCTGCCCTGGGAGGAAGTGGAGGTGGGGGGGTGGGGGGCGGACACAGTCAGCTAGCTGAGTTGGATTCACAGCCAAAGATCTTTGTTTCTGCTCAGTATAGTCGATGTCCTTATTCATTCAACAGGCATTTATTAAGCACCTTCTGTATGTCCTTAAGGGAGACCACCCTCCCTCAGAGAGAGGGCAAGCGAGGGAGAATCCATTGCAGGAGGCTGGCATCCTTAAAGAGCTCTTGTTGTCAGGACCTTTTCCTGTCTGACTGAAAGCACCACATCCGCTGCAGGACCCCCCCCCCCCCCCCCGTGGGAGGGAGGCAACAGGAGCGTTAACATTCATGAGGAGGCACACCGAGTGCGTGAGCCCCAACCTCTTCCGTTCTGGAACATGACAGCTGACACAGGCCAGACACAGACTGTTCTGGGCTCTCCGAGTCCTTTCTTCTCCATTGCCCCCTGCTGCCCGCCACTGTTGTCATCCTCACAAGCAAATGACATCAAGCCTTTGATCCTCACCCAGTCAGGCAATAGATGTTAAGCCCTAGACACAAGTGAACTTGTGATATGGGCGAAGGGAGGGCTGTTTGCAACTTAGTCCTCTGCTCCTGAAAACAAAGCATCCTGTCTCCTGTCCTAGACTCCCTCCCACCCACCCTGTGGGCGTGGAGCCCCGGGTGCCGGGGCCAAAGGGAAAGCCCTGCAGATGGCGGAGGACTTGATCCAGGTGTCCTGGAGCAGGGTTGAGGGGTCATAGAGTGCCCTGGGGAGAACTTTCATGTCCCTCCCCAGGCCAGCGTGGGCAGCCCCCCCCTCATTTCCCCATGTCTTTGTGGAAATGGCTCAAGGCTGGCCCTCTAAGCACTGGGACGTTGGAAGTTGCCCTGCTGATCTGGACCTTAGCTCCTTTTTGTAAGTGGACATTCCAACAGGTCCTGCTCCTAAAGTGCCAGTGAGGAGGGCAGTGCTGATCGGGACCTGGGGCTGGGTCTAGTTAACGCCCCCACTGGACCCTCAGCAGGGGATTTCCCGGAGGGCTGGTTGGCTTGGCACTGACGAGCACCCTCTCCCTCTCTGCTCTCCTCCCCTTCTCTCTCTCTAGGGGACACTACACAGAAAATGAGAACTGCTCACTATCCTACCCCAGCCGAATTGGATGCATATGCTAAGAAGGTCGCAAACAACCCACTGACTATAAAAATCTTCCCCAACAGTGTGAAGGTTCCCCAGCGGAAACACGTTCGTCGTACTGTGAACGGCCTCGACACATCAGCCCAGCGCTACAGCCCCTACCCGACTCAGGCTGCCACCAAGGCCGGCCTGCTTGCCATTGTCAAAGTGCCAGCCAAAAGCATACTCAAGGACTTTGACGGCACCCGAGCCCGGCTGCTCCCTGAGGCCATCATGAACCCCCCAGTGGCGCCCTATGCTACTGTGGCACCCAGCACTTTAGCCCATCCCCAGGCCCAGGCTCTGGCCCGCCAGCAGGCCTTGCAGCATGCACAGACCCTGGCCCAGGCTCCTCCCCAGACACTGCAGCACCCTCAGGGTATCCCGCCCCCCCAGGTGCTGCCCCACCCTCAGAGCCTCCAGCAGCCTCAGGGCCTGGGCCACCCTCAGCCCATGGCCCAAACCCAGGGCTTGGTCCACCCTCAGACCCTGGCTCACCAGGGTCTCCAGCACGCCCCTAACCCCTTGCTGCATGGAGGCCGGAAGATGCCAGACTCCGATGCCCCCCCGAATGTGACCGTGTCTACCTCAACTATCCCCCTTTCAATGGCAGCCACCCTGCAGCACAGCCAGCCCCCGGACCTGAGCAGCATCGTGCACCAGATCAACCAGTTTTGCCAGACGAGGGCAGGCATCAGCACTACCTCAGTGTGTGAGGGCCAGATCGCCAACCCCAGCCCCATTAGCCGCAGTCTGCTCATCAATGCAAGCACCCGTGTGTCGACCCACAGCATCCCCACACCAATGCCTTCGTGTGTGGTCAACCCCATGGAGCACACCCATGCGGCGCCCGCCGCACTGCCCGCTGCAGGCCTTGTCAACCTGCCCACAGGCATCTCTCGAGCCCCCACGGGCTACCCAAGCGACCTCAAGTCAGTCGCCTGGAACCAGCACCAGCTGGCCCACCTACAGCAGATGTGCAGTGAGGCTGGCGGCACGCCGGCAGCCCCTGGCCTGACAGGCAAGCATGCAGCAGGACGCGAGCTGGCAGGGCCTGGCTTTGTGGGCAAGGCTCCTGCCTACCCGCAGGAACTCTGCCTGGCACAGTCCTTCCACCTGAAGCCGCCCCTGGAGAAGCCGAGCCCATCCCCACCAGTTAATGGTCTGGCAGCCCCATTGGCCTACCCCAATGGTCACTACTTCCAGCCCCTGTGGAACAACATTCTTCCCACTCCCAATAGCGACAGCTCGGGGTCTCAGGACCTCACCATGCCGTTCCACGGTGGGCAGCCCACAGGTGCACCCCTCGACTGTGCTGCGGCTGCTGGGGCCCACTACCGAGCAGGGACCGGGGGCGGCCCAGTGGCAAGCCAGAACAGCTTGATGCAAACCGTGGATTACCTGAGTGGGGATTTCCAGCAGGCCTGCTTCCGAGAACAGAGCCTGGCCATGCTGAGCAAGACCCACCGAGCCCCTGGCAACCGCGCCCCTGACCCCACAGATAGCCGGAGTCTTCATATCCAGCACCCAGGGTATAGATAGGGAGCTTATCTGGCATCCACCGCCCTCCTAGGTTTAGTCTTACTTTGGAGTAACTGGATAGGTTAATTTTTTTTTTAACTGCTCCAGTGTGATCACTCTTAGTTGTCTGCAAGAGGGAATTTGGAGGGATCTGATTGAGGGCAGAGGTGGGTCCTCTGTCATCTCATCCTCCCCTCTATCAGCCCCTCTCTCCACTTCCTGCCTGTCAGTCCCTCTACCATGGCCGTCTCCCTGCAGCTGTGCTGTTGTGTCCTGTACCTCTGGCCAGTGCCCCTTAGGACTGAGGACACATCTACCGAGGTGAGGTAGATGGAGGTTACAGGCTCGCCCTCTCCCGTCTGTCTTTAGGACGGAGAAGCCAGACATTCTGAATCCTCTGGGAGCCAATTTCTTATTTACCCAAAGATCTCAAATCAAAACCAACTCATCTTCATCCCCTCAGCTCCTTTCCTCAGAGCTCTGTGTCGCATCCTTACTGATCGCAGTGCCACTGCATCTGCCCTTGCCATGTCCTTGGGCATTCTGCAGACAACCATAGCCTTGAGACATGGGAACTAGGTCTTCAGATCTCCCCACCCCAGCCCTAGAGAAATGAAATTCTGGAGCCTAGAAACCCAGAATCCAGAGGCTCACCGAGTCAGGCCCTGTCTGAAGGCTCCTGGAAGAATCCCTCTTGTTTCTTCTCCTGGCTGGTATTTGCTGGCATTTCTTGACAGTCCTTGGCACACTCCATCCAGTGTACCGGACATCCCTTTCTCACTGTGGCTTCTCCTTTCACTGTCAGCTGCCCTCATCGCCCAAATCCTCCTCAAAAAATACTACTTTAACAAGCTACCTTAACATGAGGAATAGTAGGTAAGGGGTGATCACACTGGAGTCTGGAATTAAAAACACCAAAAACAAAAAATGAAAAAAAAATGCATTTGGTTCTCTCTCCACTGTCAAGTCCTGCTCTACACTGTCAGTTGTGACTGTCTCTGTACGAATGTAGTGTGGGTTTGAGTAGCATTGTGTGTGAGCGGCCCCACAGGTACATGCATCCTCCCAGCCCCTCAAGTTTAAATAAGGAGGAACAAAAAACAAACACAACGCCTTAAGCTCTTTGAATTACTCCTTTACCAAATGAGCATGGTTTTGACCACTGGAGATGGGCCCACATTGGAGAAAGCCCCTCCTGGCCCTGTCCTTAGAGCACACCCCCACCCCATCCATGCTCCCCCAGGGTCCTGCTCCAAGTGAAAACTAGCTGGCTAGAGATGTCACACTGCTGTAAAGTTAAACTTAGGTTGTTTTGTTGTAAATGTTTGCACCTTCTGTTAAAGATACATCCTTGGCCTTTTTTCTTTTCTTTTTTAAAACAAGCCCTGACCCATCCTCTTGTCTCTGGGGAATGTGAGCTGATGTTATTTAAGATTTTGGATTTTGTTTAGAATACTATCCACTGTTCTTTAGCCAGAAATTCTTTAGTGACCTGAAGCAATGTGACTGAAGACCAGTTCTTAAATTATGTGTTGGCAAATTGCCTTATATTTAAAAAAAAGAAAGAAAGAAAGAAAAAAAAGCCTGGTTGTGTTACGCCCAATGATAGCAACCCGGGGCCCTGATTTATTGTCCCCTTTATTTCCCTGCCAGCCCTCTCCCCAGCCCTTCACAGAGCCCCACCCTCTTTGCAGTTCAAGCCCCTGCTCCCCATGCCTCATCCCCAAGCTTCTGCTGTCAGTTTTCCTTTGAGCTGCCTCTCCCTGCAAGCTGGGCCAGTTTAGGAAATTGGACTGTCCACCAACTTGGGGGCTTTAATTCAGACCACCTTAAACCCACCTTCCTGTGAGGGGCTGCCTGTCTGCAGTGCCCACTCCTGCCCCTAGTCTGCATGGATAATGTACTGTGAGCTCCCGCCCCACTGCCCTCACCCTTGTAGTGAGCGGCTTCCTGATTCACCCTGAGCACCCCTTCAGCCAACCCCCAGCCAGCAATAAGGGTCCAAGCCAGGACCTCCTGCCCACACTCCCTGCCTTCATCCCATTCGATCCTTGGGGGATGCCCCTACTCACTGCACACACTGTAGCATTCATTCACCATCTCCCTCACGTTCTCACCTGTGGTGGTTTCTGGGTGTGATGGGGTTTTTAAGATTATAAATCAGTAAAAAAAAACCAAAACAAAAAAAACAAAACCTTCCTTTTGGCCTTGGCCTATTCGTTGAATGCTGTGAATGTTTGAGGTGCTTGTCTTACAGGTTCATAACCAGACGGGAGTGCGTCGGGAAAGCCCCCTTAGTCTATCACCCCAGACCTGGGACAGATGGGAGTCCTCACCCACTCCCTCCCCCTCTCCCACCAGGAAGGCTGGGGGCAAGGGTAAACATGCCCCTCACAATGGCTGCTTTATCCTCAACTGGAGGCTTTTTACCAACCCACCACCACCTCCACCTCTTGGAATTTCTGAAGATTCTGTACTAGAGGTAGAAGTAACAGCTACGATAACTGGCTGCCTCTTAGAAGCTGCTCCTTGTGTTGGGATAAGAATTGTTCATCACATCCCTCCCTTCTGCTAAGGTGGTTTACTATGGGAAGGTGGGGAGGAGACTCATCCTGGATCACAAGCATGGGCAGGTGGCTGCTGCAAGGCTGATGGCTTGCAGGGCGCACAAAACCCCTTCTGGGTGTGCCTTTCTGTGGAGCACCCCTAGGTGCTTAACCTTCCCCCTCTAAGTCACTCATGTGAAGGCAGGCTGCCTCCTGCCTGTGTTGGATGAGACTTGAATCTGAGACCACAGAGCAAACCCAGGAGCTGAAGCGATGGTGCCCAGCTTCAAGGTGGGGTCTTGAGGTCGACACTTTAGAAATCAGCACACGTTCTCATGGGGAACGTGGCCTGTGAGTTCCACAAAGCACTGTGGCAAGGGAGGGCTGGGTCCCTTTGGCGCAGTCCTAGGAAGGAAGCATTCCTACGGAAATGTGCTGTGGGTGTGCAGTGGCCCTGTCCTGGCAGCAGAGCGAGTCAAGACTTCCCTGGAAGACGCCTGCCAGGAAGGGTGGGCCACCTATCTCCTTCAGTCTTTTAGTGGGAGGAGTGGTGGCACGAACTAGAGCCCTCCAGTTTCTGACAGTGTTGACGTTGCCCGTCCACTGGGCCCCCTGTAGGTTAGGCAATAGTAGGGCATTTTATGCTGATTAGTTCATTGGATCTGTCAAATTGAGGGAGTGGGCAGGATGATTCTAATTTTACCAATGAGGAACAAAACTTGCCCAGAAGTATCAGTGAAAAGCCCCAAACCCACCTATTGCCAAAATTAAAAGGAGCTACGCTTTGAGGGCCTGTTGGAATTTATAACAAGGCAAGTCATGTCCCAAAGCAGTTGGAAGAATCACTGGTAAACTGATCCACTCCTGTTTCACGTGTAAAATGTGGGCCCCATTGAGGTCCATGAAGAGAAAACCGAAGAGCCTTTCCAGGCTTAGCCTAACATTAAAAACTTAACTCTGCTAGGACCATGTGTCACTTCATTAAATCTTCCCTACAGCCCCACTGAGCTCTCCTTGTACTAAGGGGATAAAAGCTATTTCATGTGACTGGTAGTGCTGAGTGGCAGCTCTTAAACCAGAGAAAGCCCTGCTTGGGGCACAGGGACCAGTCAGGGCAATCGTTCCATGTAGTCAGCAGAGGGCAGCATCAAGAGACTGCCACATACAGGCCGATGCAAATGCCAGTGTCTTCCACTAGAGGGCAGTGCAGCGGTTCCGAGACCAGGCCACAGGTTTCTTTAAGCAGGCCAGAGAAGTCAGACCAGATCCAAGTTAATAAATACAATTCAGGATTTATTAAAAATCAGGGAACCCCCCCCTCCTGCCGTGCCCTTTGGCACTAAGCAAATAAATAACCAGAGGGGCAACAGCTGGGGAGAGAGGCCTGAGAATCAGATCTCTAGACAGGCTCCCAGTGACCCAACCCTTTCCCCAACTTATGGCTCTTGGGATGTGGTACCCACTGGCACCTCAGTCCCGAGTAGAGTGGCCGGCACAAGGCATGTCTGCCCTACCCGAAACAGGCCCTGGTGTCACTTGTTTGCAGCCCTTGATTCTAACCTGCTGTCCCAGGGACCAGGGTTGAAGCACCAATTGGAGGCACCTGAGGGTGGTAGGAGGTGGTGGGTGTGTGTGTGTGAAGAGGGGTACTAGAACCTGGGTGGCGGCGGTGGCTGAAAGGGGGTCCGGCCCCTCTCCAGAGTCAGCCTGTGCCCAACTGAGGTCATGTTTCCCCTGGAGCCCCCCTGCCCTCAACTGAGGATCTTCCGGGGCAGTTCAACAGAAGCCCGGATGAAGACTGCATCATCCCGAACGTAGTTTCGCTTGCGGATGTCCTGGTGAGAGATGAACTTGGGGTAACCAAAGCCCAGAGAACTCTCATCTAGAGAGCCCCGCCAAGTGCCTGGCTTCTGGAAGTTCTTCCAGTTTGGGTCAGGGTGGAAGGTCTCGGTGACATGCTGTGGCTTAGCCAGCCCAGGGTCACTCTGATCCAACAGGGAGAAGGTGACACGGCGGGCAAAGGGCCACTCCAGGAGATTGTCGAAGGCGCCGGGCAGCACTCGGATATAGAGGGACAGATGCGTGCCCTCGCCACTACCATTGCCATTGAGGAAGGCGGACACCTGCAGCTTGTAGCCGTACTTGTGAGTGTAGAAGGCTGGGCTGAAGCACTCCAGGTTGGGTTTGGCCTTGGCCTCCTGCAGGCGGCGCCCGTAGCTGCCAATCTTCCAGATGAGCATGCCATCGCTGCCCACAGACAACTCCTCCAGCTCCCGGCGAAGCTCCTGCAGCTCCTGCCGCTGTCGGCTCACCAGGGCACACATCATGGCTAGGTGTGGCTTCACACTCTCCTCCACGTGCCGCCCCATTGCCACCTTCGGGCACTGTGTGCAAGGCCACAGGCAGAGGGGGAAGGAAGGGACACTGTCAGAGGGGCAGGTCCAGGGGGACAGGTGGTGATAGCTACCGGTTGGCTGACTCCCAGCTGAGTAAGGAAGATTGAGGTCCTGGGAGGTGCCCGCATGGGCCAGCTGGGGGCAGGGCAACAGGTTCAGAGCAGCACAGCAGTAGGAAGCTTGGCCAGGCTGAGCCACCGGGGAACAGGGAAGAGGCAGATGGAAGTGGGACATCTCACCCTGTGCTTGCAGCCTGAGTCTTTGAAGGGGCACAGCACCAGGGCGGTGTTACAGCTGTCTTTCAAATGGCCTGGCAGGTCCTCTCGAGCCACAGTGCCCACGCCGCACTGGTTGGGGCAGGCTACAGGCAGCCTGGGGCACTGGTACTGGTGGCTCTGTTGACGGAGAGGCAGCAGTCAGTTGCCTGACTCCCTGCCACCTGCCCTGCAGCCCAGCCGAGGAAGGGCCTCACCTGGATGGTATCGAAGACAAACTCCTTGCTGCAGTAGGTGCACGGCTGGGTGCGCTTGGGGCACTCGGAAGTGGCATGCTGGGCCAGCAGCCGCCGCATCATGCGGGCACCACACTTGTTCTCACAGTACACACTCTCCTGGGGGCACATGCCCTCATGGGTCTGGAAACCAGAGGAGCTGAGCTGCTAAGGGATCCTGGGGCGCCTGCCAGGTGTGCCACCTGCCCTTAGTCTCAGCAGGGTGCCACTTACCTCATAGGCCTCCCCACTGAAGTCACAGCCACAGAACTCACACTTGAGGCGGCGCTTGGGGCAGTCGTGCTGCAGGTGTGCAGGCAGATCCCGGCGGCTCAGCTTGGTGGGGCAGCGGTTGGGGCAGGGGACCACGTTGAAGCTGCAGGTGTTCAGGTGGGCCTGGGGCGTAGGGCTACAGTCAGTACCCACCAAGGGAGAATAGTCCACCCGGAAGCCCCAAGTCTCACCTGGAGGTGTCGAAGGGGCCCGCTCCAACGACAGCCCTCCTCACTGTGGACGCAGCGGATGGGCAGGCCCAGCACCTGTACCTCCAACTCGGGGTCAGGGTAAATCTAGGGACCAGGGGTGGCTGATCAGGGCCGAAGCCAGGCTGCAGCCCCCCCACGTCCCTTCCTCCCCACCAGCTGGGCTGGCTCGCCCTGAGAGCCGGCAGTAACCACACTTGAGCTGTTTACCCCTCTGTGCCCAGGAATGGAGGACATGGCAGGTGGCGTCTGCTCTGGATCTCAGAGTACCCCAACACAGCTGCTCACACACACTCCCTTCAGAGCCTGAGCCAATCAGCCTGGTCAGTCTCAGGCTGCCCACCACCCAGCTCCTACCACTCCCCACCCCCACCCCACCCCACTGCCCTGTTGCTGAAGGGATTCTGGCCCTTGGCCACCGGAAGGGGAGCAGAGCACATCTTACGGGCACAGAGCTGCTCTGTGCATCCCCACAGGCTGGACATTGTGCCTGCCCTCAGGCAAACTTTTGCAAACTGGCCTGGTAGGAGGAACAGGCCACCTTTGTGGGGGACTGGTGAACCTGCAGGGCTGGGTTGACATTGGTTCTGGGCCTGCGCCATCCTCTACCAAGGGCACCAGCCTGCACCTGGGCCTCTGCCTGGCCTGTGGACTCACCTTGGCATAGTCTAGAGGAAGTTGGTCCTCAGGGCATTTGAAGACGCCTTCACTGTGAAGGGGAAGAGGCAGGGTCAAGACTCCACAACTCCACACTATAGGGAGAGCCCTGGGCTCCACCTCCCTCAACCTGGGCAGTCTCCTCTTCCTGGCCAGACCGGTTCTCAACCAGCCCCACTAAAGGACAAAGGGGCAAGCAGAGGCCTGAGGGCATTTCCTCAGTACCCCCCAAAGATCCCAGCTCCCAGTCTTGGGCCAAAGGGTAAAGCCAGCTGCTTCAGGCAGCATTTGGCTAACAGGTGGCAGCTGGTACCCCTCCTCCATAGGTGGCAGCTGGACTGTGAAGGAACAGGCTGCCCAGTCATCCCCTCCTCCCTGGTTGGTTCCCATTGGCTGTGGGGAGCCCAGGGGGTGGGAGAACAGGAATGGGCTGAGTGTAAGTGCCCGGGCTGCCCAGCCCCCATGAATGCCTGGCCAAGAACCTGGGCAAAGGTCATCTTGTGAGCACCTACTCCCATACCCTCCTTCTCTATGAAGGAGTGTCTCCCAAAACAGCCTGAAAGGCCAAGTTGGTACACACTGCCACCCTGCCCTGGGCACTGCCCGAGAAGGGTCATTCTGCAGGTGACTGGAGGGCTCAGAGGCCAAGCAGCAACAGCGTGGGGCAGGCCTGACCAAGCAGCTCAAAGGGCCTTCGTTCACCCACAGCACAGCCCACAGAGGGAGCGGGGGCCAGGAAAGCTGTCCAGAAAGTCTGCCCTGCCACTCTGGTCACTGTCCAGCAGGGACAAGAAGCTTGCTGACCTTGCCCACCCTGCCTACTGTCCTCTCCATCAACCCCCACCCCAGGCTGTCAGCATCCAAGGAGCCTGCCCGAATGTCCTCCCACACGCCAACATGGCCTCACCGGCAACCCTGGCAGGTCTCGGGAAGCCTGGCCCACAATGACACTTACTCCTAGGCTGGAGCCACGTGGTCCAGGCCCCCGGGTTTGTAGCCTATGACCCACCACCACGGGTCACGCCGGCGACGAAAAGCACAATGCCTGTGCAGGCACTGAGGAGGAGTGCACACCCGTGTCCCCACAGGCAACCAGCCTCTCCTGGACCATGCTGAGCAGTTACCCTGGCAAGGGGGGCCGGGGGGACGGGGGTGGGTGGGCCAAGGGGAAGAAGAGGCCCACTTGGCTGGGCCAGGAATGTGCTGACTTAAGTGGTTTTGAAGAGAAGAGGGGAGGGGAGGTAAGTCCCCAGAATGCTGGCAAGAGCAGAGCCTGGGCAACACGGGGACCAGCCTTACAGAGGTTGGGCCCCAACTATTGCCACCCTTGGTTGTGGGGTCCGGTGGTGAGGCTGCTCCAGGCAGTGGAGGCCCTCAGCAAAGTGGGGGAGGAGGAGAGGCAGGGCTGGGGCTGCTCCAGGCAGTGGAGGCCCAGGGGAGAAGACAGGATGGGGGGAGGGTTCAGTGGGAGAGGAAGAGGGGATTTCCGGGAGGGGGAGGGGAAGGAGCAGTCCCAAGAGGGGCAGAAGAGGAGGGACAGCAGCAGCCTGACAGCCCCCTCCTTTCCTCCCCGCGGCCCGGCAGGGTGGGTTAGCTGGGGGAGGGGGCCTCAGCTGGCCTCGGTGGACTGGGGCAGGGCGAGGAGAAGACAATGGAAGTGTGTGTCTGTCGGGGAGGAGTGTGTGTACACTGGAGGGAGGCGGGCCGGGAGGGGAGGGGACAGCAAACAAAGGGCGGTCGAGGTTTCAGCCAGCTAGGGGCTGCACCAGACAGGGTCCCCACAAAGGATTACCCTGCCTGTGTCCCTCAGGCCCTTCACTTTCCAGCCAGGGCCTGCAGTTGACCTGGCCACCTCTGTGTGCTGGGGACACGACCTCGCCAAGCGCGGGGGCTGCTCCAGACTGCCTCCGCAAACCCCAATCTAAGCAGTGCCCAACGTGGCCGTAGTCTCAAGTCCCGCCGGGGCGCCCGGAAAGTCACAGGATGCCTAGGAGCTATGGGGTGCCCTGTTCCTAAAGAGAGAGGGCAGGGGGCGCTAGGGAAAACCAAGGCGGCGACTTATTGACCGCCCATCAAGACCTCCCAGGGGAAAGGGGGGGGAGCCATTCACAGGCTCCCGGCTTCAGGGGCGGGGTGGGGGTGGCACGGGGTCCTAAGTCCTTTGCCTTGTGCAAACGCAAGGTCCCCAACCCCTTTAAGCCTGTGGGTGACCAACTGAGTGACCGTGGGCAAGTGGCAGCCTTTCTTTGCGTCTGCAGCTGAGATGGAGAACAATGGGGCCGTTCCAGGACTACTCGAATCTGAGCGCTTCGACGGCGGGGAGCTCGGCGGGGGCGGGGGCGGCGTGAAGTGCCGTGGGGCGGAACGCTGGGTTTTGTTCCCCGTCCCCGTCGTCCCCCCATCACATTCAAAGTTGCAGGAGGAGGCCGTAGGGCCGGCCACGGGTCAGGAAGGGCGTCTCTCCCCAGCTCTAGACGTGGCGAAGGCACCGAGTCCTGCCCACCTGGAAGCGGGTGGAGAGGCTGCCCCCGCCCGGGACCCTCCGGACTAGGGCCCAGGCTACTCCCCGGGTTCTGACGTCACGCCGCCCCTCGTGACGTCACGGCAGCAGCCCCTGCGGTCATCCGGCCGCGGCGCAGACAAAGGCCCCGAGCACTCCGGCTTGCCCAGCCCGCCACGCCGCGTCCCTCCGTCCCCGGCCCGTACCTGAGGAACTCCTGCAGGCAGGTGTCGCAGAAGCGGTGGCCGCAGGTAGAAACCTGCACGGGCTCGCGCATGGGCTTCCCGCACAGCGGGCACAGGAGCCGCCGCTTGGGCTTCTCCAGGAACTTGTAGTCGAAGCCGGGCATGGCGGGCGGGCGGGCGGGCACGGGCGAGCGGGGCCGGGCACGAGGCGGCCCCCGAGCCGGCGCCTCGCTGCGGCCGCGCTCCCGGCTCCGCGCGGCGCCGACTGGTGGCCGCGCTCCGGGCCGGGCCGGGCCGGGCGGCCTCCCGCCGGAAGAGGGGGCGGAGCCGCGGCCGCGCGGTCCTAGTGCCCCGCGCCTGGCCCCGCCCCCTCCGCCCGCGGGCCGCGCCCACAGGCCTTCCTCTCGCCTTGCGGGGCTCACTCGGGGCGCCGCTCGCCCTCGCCGGGGGCCGACGGTGCGCGTCGGGGGAGGAGGCGGGCCGCGCCCGCCACAAGGCTTGCTTCTCCACCAGCCACAGCTGGCTCTCGGGCCACGGCTCCAGGTGCTAGGGCCGGGAGGCCGCGCCGGGCGCGGGGCCAAATGAACCTCGGCCGCAAGCTCGGGCTGCGCCCACATTCCTCCCTCCGCCGGCCCGGCCCCGCCCTGGGCAGCGCTGCCCCGTGGGTGTCCGGCTGCCGCTCCTACCTCTGAAGGGACCACAGGACAGGCAGGCAGCTGATGTTTTTATTGGAGCTACTTCCTAGTTCTCAGAGAAACTGGTCAGGTTCAGCCCTTCCCCAGCCCTGTTGGACAAATGCCCGGGTAAGGAGCAAGGGTCAGTAGGATCTCCCTGCAGGAGACAGGTCTCTCTCTAGTCCTGTACTTATACAGAAAGGAGGGGCACAGACGTGGTGCTAGGGCTGAGGTGTCCGACAGCCTGGGACCTCTGGGCCCCAGGCTACGCTGAGGCAGGGCTGAGCGGGCAGTCCTGGCAGGCCCAGGCTTGCCAGGCTCTGTGGCTTGCCCTTTCTCTGGGCACCAGGGATTTATTTTCTAACTGGGCTGGGGGAAGGTGCCCAGAGGCTTTGGGTGCAGTCACAGGCACCTCCACCCCCCCCACTGTTTTTTTGGCCAAGGTTCTTTCTGGGAATCACCCTGCTTCTAAAGGTTAGGCTGGGCTCCTCAACTCCACCAGGCTGGACTTGAGTTGAGGGATGTGCTGGAAGGACAGTCTTGGGCTGAGGTTCACAGTCCAAGACCAGAGGCCTCCCTGGCCCTCATGCCCCACTGTGGACAGTCTAGGAAGCTGGCAGGCCCCAAAGGCCCCTGGGCTTTTCAGGACCATGCAGAGAAGCAATTTATCTGCTGTCAAGAAGGATGTCCACGTGCTTCAGGGAGGGACAGGCTCATCTGTGACAGCTGGAGGGGGAACAGAAGAGATATCACTGTATCTCCCCGAGGAGCAATGACCCAGTAGGCAACACCCTGCCTCTGTGCCCTAAATTGAGGTCCAAACCAAACTCAACTTGTACATGTCAGCCCCGGACCCAAGACCCAAGAACAGCCCTTCTTGCCCACCCCAGGCAGGGAAGCTGAGCTCTCCCACCCCCATCCCCCACCCTACCTCAGTTCCTACTTTCATGGTTCTGGAACTGAATATGCTTTTGGTGACTGGGGCTCTGGGCCAAAGGAACCACTAGGGAGCTGGGTCTGGGCAGGGGCCAGCTGGTCTAACCCCCAGGTGGATGGGGTGAGAAAAGTTGTAGCTCACGGCGAATAGCCAGGAGTGTGTTTCCATGGCAACAGGACACCGAGGTCACTGTGTAGGGGTGTGTTTCTTCCAGCTGCACTGGCCGAGGGAATCCGGTGTCCTCATCCCTCCGTCCCAGTCGTCCTCGGGCTCCTTTGCCCCATGAATACACCTCCCCGTCTGTCAAAGAGAACCCCAAGCAAGGATATGGGTGGAGCCACAGCCAAGACAAAGTGCTCAGAGATTGTGCATTACCTGAGGCTGCACAGCCAGCAGGGCCCTGAGTGGGAAACCCCATCGCCTCCCACGAGCCTATTCACATCTGTCCCCCCTCAGTGCTCGCTCCGCTCCTCACCTGCCCCAATGGCTACAGTGAAGGCATCTCCACAGGCCACCATGGCCACCCTGACGCCTTGGAGTCCTTGGACCTGCCAGGGTGCCCGGCTGCTCCGGCGGGCACTGGTACCCAATTGCCCATGCTGATTGCTGCCGAAAGTGTAGCAGTCACCTGAGGCTGTAGGCGAGACCGGTGCCTGAAACCAAGTACCACGGAGGCCAGATGAAGCCACCTCTGCCCTCAAGTGTCCCCATTTACTTGCCTGTCACAGCAGCTGAGTGAGCAGTGCCCAGGTCCACGCTCAGCAGGGGCTCCTGGTCCAGGGGTGCAGAGCCTAGTGGTGTGAAGCTCAGGGCTTCCTCCACCTGCTGGTGGGAAGGAGGCTCCTCCCCTGGTGAGAGGTGGTCCAGGCCCAGCTTGTTGAATCTGAGTGCAGAGACAGAAGGCCACAACTGGTGAGCAGCTTGGAGACCCTGCTCTTCCCGACCTTTCTGGGCAAAAGCTGGCTGACCAGAGCAGAGATCTGACCCTGATGGAATAGAACAGCTGCCCACCTGCAGCCCCCCTCTGTTCTGGCCCTCAGTGGAGGAGGGTGACGATAGACAGAAGGCATACTAGTAGCCATGAGTACAAGGGGCAGGCCAGCCATCCTGGTCCACCTGCTCACCTGTTACTCCCACAGGCCAGGGCTCGGCCAGGCACAGTGAGGACCATAGAGGAGTCGATGCCACATACTACCCGTTGGGCTTCGTGTCCTGGGGGCATGGGCACCTGCTGGGGGCAGCTATGCGATTCCCTGGTACCTAGTCCCAGCCGGCCTACAGGGAGAGTCAGGATGAGGATGCTGGTCCTTCCCCTGAAATGCCCTCCCTTGGCTCATCTGCCCATCCAGATTGCACTCCTTCAGACCCCTGCTCAGCCTCAGATGCTCTGTGTCTCCTCTCGATGACATCCGCTACCAGCACTCAGGTCCCTACATCTCTGGGCTGCTGGCTGTCACCCTCAAGCCTGATGGGGCTCACCCCACCACCCCCACCAGACTGTCTTCCATTAGGGTAGTCACTTCTGTCGCTTAGCGCCCAGGCTGCTGCCCAGAGAAGGCCTCCCTAGCTATTGCTGGAGGAATGGACAGTCCCTCATTCCTCGGTCAGCTACTGAAGGAAGCAGCCATAACCTGTCCTTCCTGTCGCAGCACCCAGCGCAGGGTGGGCACATGATGGTGACCGTGTGCAACGAGGGCTTGCTGAACGAATCGGCTTGGAGAGAAAAGGAGTGAGGAGGGGAGAATGCCCCCCACCCCACCAGTGGGATGGAACGTGGTAGTAGGAGGTGCCAATCCGGGCTGAATGTGCTGGGAATTCCAGGCTAGAGGCCAGCTCGAGAATTAAGAAGCTTACCACCATCGCCGCGGCCCCAGGCAAAGAGTTCTCGCTCAGTGGACAGGGCCAGCACGTGAGAGGCCCCGCAGGCCACCTGCACCATCTCATAGCCCAGCAGGGCCTCCACAATGGTGGGCTGGGGAGCCAAGGGGACGCTGTGGGCAAGGGGTCTGGGACCAACTACCTGGTCTCAAGCACCCAACATAGGAATGAAGGTGGAGGCTGCAAACAGAAGTCTGTCTTTTTAACTCCCCCTCCCCCAACACACTGCCAGGTGGGCAGCCTTTGGGGAAGCTTAGTCTCTCAGTACTTCCCCCATAGGACCCACAACAGGTGTGAGCCACAGCGAGAGGGACCCAGGGCTACTTGGAGTTCCCCTTCCTCCAACTGGGGTGTCAGCTCCCAGGCATGGGTTCCGGCCACCCCATACTTCCCCCTACTTCCTCCTCCCCAAGTTCAAGGGACACCTACCTGGCTGATGTCGGTGAGGCAGCCATGGCCCAGACACCCATTGCTGCCACTGCCAAAGGTCATGATGATGCCCCGGTCTGAGGAGGGGGCATCGAGAAAAGGGCAGAGGGGGGTGGGGTGGGCAAAGAGAGGCTAGTTTAACAGGCCTGTCCAGGTACAGGCTCAGGGAAACTAGGAAAAGGGGGCAGGAAGGAGGGCAGAGCTAGGAGGGAGGGGACAGTGAGCGGCCTTGGGCTGGTGACTCAGCTTCCAATCTCAGTGTCCCCATCTAGGGCATGGGGACAGGTAGAGACTGTGTAGATCATGTTCCTGGGGCTCAACTGGGGGAGGAAAGCCTTGAAGGAGTGTTTGCCAAGAGATGCCCAGGGAAAGCAGGGCGGGGGTGGGGCACCCAGGCAGGGCCCCTAGCGGGCTCACCAGTCAAACAGGCGGTGAAGAGGTCCCCACAGGCCACATGCTTGATGGTCACACCAGACTGGCCCTCCAGGAAACGAGAGACGAACTGCGGCTGCGGCTGCTCCATTGCCCCGGGGAGGGCGACACCCCCAGTGGCACCCAGGGGTGGGGCCTGCGGAGGCAGGCAGGGGAGGAAGAGGACAGGAGGTGACCAGCTCCTGAGCGGCCTCCCACCCTCCCACAAGGCCTCCCAGCCAGGCCCACCCCTAGCCTGCTCACCTCCCACAGGATGAGGCGCCCAGAGCGCGTGACGCCAGCCTTCTGGGTGCGCCCAGCCGCCACCTGAACCACCTCGGTGTTGAGCATCGGCAGCCGCAGCGGGGCGCTGAGTCCGCTGCCCCACGCATACACGGAGGACAGGAGCGGGGGGATGGCTGGCCGCGCAGCACCCCGGGGGATGCCTGCAGGGTCAGCTCAGGCTCACTGACCGATCAGAACTGTGGGTACCGGATAAGGTGGCCCCCTTTCCCCCCCCCCCCCCGCAGTCACCTGCCCCAACTTACCTCTGCAGCGAGCGCTGGTGGCCCTACTGGCTGCACTGCCGGGGGCCATGGGTGCTCCGGTGGTCAAAGGCTTCTCCGCCCTGCAGGACAGATGGCCTCAGGACGCGCACGCTCCACAGCTCAGCTCTCAGAACATGGGAAGGGAAGGCCTGCCCCTGGGACGCCCTAGCCCTGGGTTCCCTGTCCCCCCGCCCCGCCCGGGGCCCCTGGGCACAGGCCTCCGCATGCGGACGCTGCCCACGTCCGTGTGGAGGGTGAGGAGCGCGCGGATGCAGAGCGGCTGCGCCATGATGTGGCTGAGCGGGGGCCGCCGCGCGGGCTCCAGGCTGAGCAGGCTCAGGACCAGCTGGCGGAGCTCGGGGCTGTATCGGTCCGAGATGGGCGCGAAGGTGCCGCTCATGATCTTCAGCACCAGCGCGGGCAGGTTCTGCGAGGGCATCAGGCGGAGGGCTTGGCTGGCGGCACCCGTCACCCCCAGCCACAGATCTGCCCTCAGGAACCTTCAGTTTGAGAACAGGGTCCCCAGAATCCTGCTAGGGCCAACCCCCACCCTCAGGAATCCCTAGGCTGTTGGGGCAGCTACAACCATGTCCTAAGAAGCCCCCCCACCCCTCCAATCCCTGCCCTCCCAGGGCTGGAAAAACCAACTTTTCCCCTGGAAGGGCCTCTCAACTGATCCTTCTAATGGGGGCGCACTCAGGGCCTATCCTCAGGAACCCTCTGTCTGAGGGGGTCACAGCCCTGCCCGGGGCTACTCCGCTAGTCCTGGGAGACATGACTCAGCTCTAAGCAAAGAAACACTGAAGTGGTGGGAACTGAGAGGTGTTTGGGGGTGGGGATTGGGAGGGAGAAATTTCCCAGTTGTCCTCCTGGATGTACTAATTGCTGATAACTCACCGCAGCCTCAAAGGCCCTCTTAAGGCTGGCCAGCTCATAGAGGACACAGCCCAGGGCCCAGATGTCACTCTTCTGGTTGTAGGGTTTGCCCTCACAGAGCTCAGGGGAGATGTAGCACGGAGTGCCCACCACCTGCAGCAGGGAAGTCAGCGTTACAGCAGAGGGCGGGAAAACAGCGGAGGGCGGGAAAGCGGGCAGGGCTTGCTCTGCACACGGGTCCATTCAAGGTAGCTTCTTCCCAAAGCAGGTCAAGGTGCTTCCTCCGGCAGGACTACTGAGGCCAGGGTCTCGGGATAGGGGAGACGGAGGAGGTAGGGATGCATAGTAGGTCTTGAGTGCCCCCCTCCCCTCTCCCAGACCTCCCCCCCAGCACCCAGGTACCGTGTAGGCCTTGCTCTTGCTACTCAGGATCTTGGAGATGCCAAAATCGCCGATCTTGACCACCATGCGGTGCCTGTCCAGGAGGATGTTCTGGGTCTTGAGGTCCCGATGCAGGATGAGGTGGGCATGCACGTGGTGCAGGGCAAGTAGGATCTGCACGAAGAAGTGCAGGATGGTCTCCTCCTCCAGCAGGGAATTACAGCGCTTCTGAATGAACTCAGCCAGGGTGCCACCTAAGGCCACAAGGGGCAGGTCAGGAGCTGGGTTTTTCCATGCCCGGGCTGGGCCAACTCTTTTTCCTTTTCCTAATGATGATGATGTAAATAATTTCATTGACATAGATTCCACGATCAATTCCAGAACATCTTCTCTCTCATGGGATTCTAGCCCTGATCCTCAGCTGAGCTCAGTCCAAGGGAGGTAGCTGGCTGGTCTCTAGCAGCCTGCTCCTGAGGCATGGAGCTCCGGGAGCTGGGCCAAGGCCAAGGCCAAGCCGGACTCACCTGGTGCATACTCCATGGCAATCATGAGGGCCTTGTCCTCCAGGAAGTTCTCGTAGTACTCAATGACATTGGGGTGGTTGAGCAGCTTGAGGACCTGGCACTCATTCTGGGCTGCCTGCCGCTCTTCCTTGGTCATCTGTTCCACTGGGATCTGCTTGAGGATCACCAGCTTCTGGTCAGCCTTGCGCAGACACAGGTGTACGATCCTGGGGACACACAGGACCAAGACAGGCACCCAGTGAGGCAGGGCACGCCTGGTGCCTGGGTGTTCCTGGTGGTGGCAGGGGCCATCGAGTCAGTTTCAACTCACAGTGACCCTGGGCACGACGGAACATCCTCGCCCCTGTGATGTGTGAGCCCGTTGTTGCAGCCACAACCAGGAGAGGGAAATGGACAGCCAGATCTCAGAGTCGTCTAACTATGGAGCCCTGGGGCCCAAAGGTGAAAGCCCAGCTGCTAACCCAAAGGTCAGTGGTTCAAACTTAGCAGGAACGCTGAAGGAGAGAGATGTGTCAGTCTGCTTCCAGAGATAGCAGCCTTGAAAATCTTATGGGCAAAAAAAAAAACATAAAGAAAGAAAAAGATAAGAAACTCTGCTGGGCAAATCCTCTGTCCTCCGGGGTTGCTGAGTCAGAACAGGCTCAAAGGCAGGGGTCAGCCAGCCAATGCCTGGAACGCTGATTGGGCACGGGGGGATGATCACAAACGTGGTGTGGGACCTTGTGCAAGTCATTTCATTGTTCTGAGACTCAGTTCTTCCACAGGCTCAAGGGAGGAAAGGTAATCTGAGGTTTAGGCTCCCACAGCAGTGTCTGGGTACGGCAGTTGCTGTGGGGCTCAGTTAACCGGGTGCTGCAGTTAACAGAAAGATTGGCCTTTCAAGGCCACCCAGAGCCACCTTGAAAGAAAGGCCTATTCATCTGCTTCTGAAAAATCAGCCATTGAAAACCTATGAACCACAGTCCTGCCCTAACACACACCGGGCCGCCAAGAGTCACAGTCAACTTGATGGCACCTTTGTGTGTGTGTATGTGTTAAGATCTGGGGTATATATTCAAGTATAAGCTGACCCAAATATCAGTCGAGGCACCTAATTTTACCACAAAAACTGCATTAAAAAATGCGCTGAATAAAGGTTTGAAGATAAACAAGCGGCCATCTAGCTCAGAAGCAACAAAGTCCACATGGAAGAACACACCAGCCTGTGTGATCGAGTGGTCCCAAAGGGATCAGTTACCAGGCATCAAAGAACAAAAAATCATATCATTGACTGCACACCTCCATGATATGATCGCTGAAGACAAATGGGTGCATAAGCAAATGTGGTGAAGAAAGCTGATGGTGCCCGGCTATCAAAAGCGATAGTGTCTGGGGTCTTAAAGGCTTGAAGGTGAACAAGTGGCCATCTAGCTCAGAAGCAACAAAGCCCACATGGAAGAAGCACACCGGCCAGTGCGATCACGAGGTGCCAAGGGACCAGGTATAAGGCATCATGCAAAAAAAACAACAACAATATAAGTGTGTGTATATATGTGTATATGTATATGTATATATATACCATACTAAATGAAGGGGGAAGTGCAGAGTGGAGACCCAAGGCCCAAGTGTCGGCCAATGGAGATTCCCTCATAAAGGGGTTTAGGAGAGGAGATGGGTTAATTAGGGTGCGAGGTAGTACCGATGAACACAGCTTTCCCCCAGATCCTGGATGCTTCCTCCCCCCAACTACCATGATCCGAATTCTACCTTGCAGGGCTGGATAGGACAGAGGCTGTACACTGGTACATATGAGGGCTGGAGGCACAGGGAATCCAGGGTGGATGATACCTTCAGGACCAAGGGTGTGAGGGGCGATGCTGGGAGAGTGGAGGGTGAGTGGGTTGGAAGGGGAGACTCCGGATAGGGCAAGATATGACAAAATAACGAGGTATAAATTACCAAGGGCACATGAGGGAGGGGGGAAAGGGGAGGGAGGGGAAAAAAAAAAAAAGGACCTGATGCAAGGGGCTTAAGTGGAGAGCAAATGCTTTGAGAATGATTGGGGCAGGGAATGTATGGATGTGCTTTATACAATTGATGTATGTATATGTATGGATTGTGGTAAGAGTTGTATGGGTCCCTAATAAAATGTAAAAAAAGAAAAGAGGAGAAAAAAATGATTAGGGCAGGGACTGTACAGATGTGCTTTATACAATTGATGTATGTATATGTATGAACTGTGATAAGAATTGTATGAGCCCCTAATAAATTGTTAAAATTTTTTTAAAAATTTTTAAAAAAAGATAAGAAAAAAAAAGAATGATTAGGGCAAAGAATGTACAAATGTGTTTTATACAATTGATGTATATATATGTATGGATTGTGATAAGAGTTGTATGAGCCCCTAATAAAATGTTTTTTAATAAAATAAAATAAAATACAAAAAAAAATAAAATCACATTAGTGAAATATTTTTTTAAAAAATGCGCTGAAAAACTCAGCTTATACACGAGTATATACGGTAACCGCCTGGGTTCAAACTCAGCTCTTATTACTAGCTGTTCTGTGACATGTCAACTGGATATTTGTGACAATACTTCACAGGGTTATTAAGTGAGAAAATAAGGATAAGGCACTTTGCTAGTGGTTGGCATGTAAGAAATGGTCAATGAGTAGAAACCAGTCGTCCTTTTTGTTCCCCATTCTTACTGTTTTCTCATTCCAACTCTGTGGTCAATGTCTGTGTGGTCAAGGTTGTTCTTCCCCAGGAAACCTTCAGTAAACAGCCTAGTATTTAGCACAGCTTGTTCTTAGTTGCGACCTGATGCACAACAGAAGAACACACTGACCGGTCTGCACGATCCCCACCATTGTTGTCCTTGAGCCCCTTGTCGCCACTGTGTCACCTCATCTCATTAAGGGGCTTCCTTTACTTGCCACCTCTCTACTTCCCCAAGCCTGATGTCTTTCTTCAGTGACTGGTCTCTCCTGATTACATGTCCAGAGTACGTGAGATGAAGTCTCATCAGGCTCCTGTCCAAGGAGCCCTGTGTGTACTTCCAAGATAAGAGGTGTGTTTCGCTGGGAGTCCATGGTGCTTTCCGTCTTCTTCGACAGCACCAACCGCAATTCAAATGTAGTCATCCTTCTTCAGGCTTCCTTATTCAATGTCCAACCCGCACAGGCACACGAGGCAAAGGGAAACATCATGGCTTGGGGCAGGTGTGCTTCAGTCCTCAAAGTAACTTCCTTGTTCTTCAGCACTTAGCACAGATTAGGAGCTCCATCAACATTTGCTGAGTGCATGAACTATTACAAGCTGACCATCTGAGTCTCAAAGTTCTGTGTCCAGCCCAGACTTCTCTGAGTCCCTGCCTTCCACACCAATGACCTGCTGCAGCTCTCCACCAGATGACTGGTATATCAAAACCAAACCCAATGCCTTCAGGTCCACAGCAGCTCTCAGCCACCTTATCTAGCATGTCCAAGGCTGTGTAACCTTCAGAGGAGCAGACAGCCTCATCTTTCAAAATATCACGAACCTATGCCCTCCCCTCCTTGCCAAAATATCACGAACCTATGCTGGCCCCCTTGATGTTATCATCACCTTGCCTAAAATTCCCAGCAGCCTCTGAAAGGGTTCCTTTCACACATCACCCTTGAATCTAAATCCAACAAGGCGGCTAATGTGTTTCAAACACTCCAGTCAGTTCAGACCATTCTTCTGCTTAAAGCTGCTCTTCTTATTCTGCGATACACGGCTCTACCCGCTGTCTAGTACCTCATTTTGCACCTTTCTCCAGCCCACCCACCACACCCCAAGTGCACCAGTCCTTTCCTCAGCGCCTTGACCGCTCCGCATGCTTCCCCTTCCTATGGTCTCAGTCTTCACTTCCCCACCAGTGGTCCTCAACCTTCAAGCCTTGGCTTTCAATCTCACTGCTCAGAGCAGTCTTCCTGGACTTGTATTCTCCTAGTAGTGTGCCTGATTCCTAATCTCCTCAAAGCCAATGAATAACTTTCCTATCTGCCACAACTTCCTAACCCGCCTACCAATTTCTCGTTTATTGTGTGGCTTACTCTCTGGTGCATAAAGCTCTGCGAGCAGAAAGACCACACGTGTGTTAGTCATAACTGTAAACTCAGCCGCGGAACCTGACTAGCAGAGATGCGCTCGGTATTTGTTGAATGAATGAGTCAGGAGGAATCGGATCTCGGCGGGGCTTAGCGCTCCTCGGGGGCGTGGCCTCGCTGGAGGCGGGGCCTCTCGCCAGCCCCACACCGGAAACCTGGGCGGGGCTGCTCCCAGTGGGCGCTCACGCCTTGGGGGTGGGGCTCGAGGGGCAGGGGTTGCACGATCGCAGCCGGGGCATCGTTTTCTTCCCCCCACCCGAGCACTTTGCACCCGCAGAGCCCCGGCTCACCCGAATGCACCTCTTCCCACCACTCGGATCCGCTCGTACTTCTCCATCTCTGTGCTCGGTCTACTTCCGGAATCCCGCACATGGAGACACGGCGCGTGCGCGGTCCCGCCCACTCGAAAGGGCCGACCCAGGTCCAGGGCGCTGTCTGCGGGGCGGAGCGGCTGGAGCCGGGCGCTAGTCCAGGCCCACGTGTCTGCCGACTCCCGGCCACCCTGACAAGCCTGCCCTTCGCTCTGTCGATCCCACACCTCTCTGGGTCCTGGGAATGGGGCGCCATGCCATTTGTTGGGGCGCCCCCAGGGGTGCTTCACCTCCCCCCCGTGGCTGGATCCTCGCAGAACCTCGATAGTCACGAAGGGTGCTGCGCCCGAGAGTTGCCCCTCCGCTGGCCAGGTGCGGGTGGCGAGTTAGGACAGACGCTGCCGGGTCCACGAGTGACGTCATTTCAGAAACAGAGCAGAGTCTCGCTGAGCCAAAACCAGACCGAGAGCGTCTCGGTCGGCCGAGAAGGCACCGGGGTTAGTTTCGTGTTTGCTTAGGGAGGGGCGTGGGGAACCCCGGGTGTGCCGGCTGATTCACCTGGGGAGGATGTGACCGGGTTTCCAGCCCGCACGGTGAACCCTGAATTTGTCAGCAGCATCCAACTGCCCCCCACCAACTGAATAAATAACGTTGCAGCTTGACCCTCTGCGCTCCCCTAAAATAACATCCCTGGGGCAGAGTAGGGGGAAATGAGGGGCAGGCTGACTCCTATCTGAAGACCATCCCCATTTCCATTCGGCTGGGGTGGGTTCAAAGCTTTTGCTCAGAAGCAGGGGGTGCTGGTGTAGGGTCTTGAGAGTCCAAACCCAAACCAAACTCACTGCGCATGAGCCGATCAGGGCCCATAGCGACCCTCTAGGGCAGGGTAGAACTGCCCCGGCGGCGGGTTCGCCAGACTACAACCCGTTCCACGGAAGTGGGAAGCCCCACCTCCGTCCCCCACCCCCAAGGTCTTGAGGATCCGTGAGTTTAATTCCAGGTTTTTGGCGCCTCCTGCACTGCTGGAGCACCATAAAATCTCAGTAATAAGGAGGATGGTGATTAGTTAAAGGTTGGCGTCTCTTATTTCTGAGTGGGTGAGGAATTTTGACGAAAGGGGTATTTAGCCTCTGCTCCCGCCCCTGGAAACCCAAACCCACCCCCATGGCTTGACCAGGAGAGCCCAGCCCTGGGCCGCTGGCTCGGGCGCGCCGTCGGTCGGGTCGGCCGGTTGGCGGACAAAGCTGTCCAGAAAGCCAGCGGGAAGCGCAGAAAGGGCCGGCCGTTCACCCGGGACCACTCGTGCTCTCACCTAGAAACCGGGAGCCCGCCGAGGGTTAATGTGTAACCTTGAAGACAGCAAGGGAGGCAGAACAAACACATCAACACCGCCCAGGCTCTGGCTCGCTGTCCCCTGCCCGCAGCCCCACTCCCAGCGCCAACCGCCCCCCCCCCCCCGTCCCCGTCCCGCGGGGTCTCCGTCGCCGGAATCTGGGTACCCCGCTGGCAGCGCTGCGGCCGCGCTCCCGGGCGGCGGGAGCCCTCACTGCCGTGCACAGGCTGCCACCCAGTGGCCGTCCCCGCCGCCGCCGCTGGCCGCTGGCCACGGGCCCGGAGAGCGGGGGTCACGCCAGCCGCCTGGACAAATGGTCTGTCTTCCCCGCCCCGTCCTCCAGGGATCCGGGCGAAGAGGGAGGATTGTGACAGCCGTGCGGCCCCGGAGCCCTAGAGCGGCTGGGAGGGGAAGAGGCGACAGGTTGCCCAATCGCTCCTAAGCAGCCAGTTGGTGCGGGCTTGGGGTGGGAGAGTCGCGGCAGGAGACACCGGTGGCCCAGTGCCGGGACGCGGTCTGGGCCGGGATCACAGTCCGAGGCGGCGCTCAGAACCCTCCCCGAGCCAGGGGAGGTGCGTCCCGCCCGCGCGGCTCCGAAAGGCGTTCGGGGAGGAAGAGGGTGGGTTCGCCCTGTCCCCTCCCTGGGCGGGAGGCTGGTGGCCCCGGGGAAATGGGGGCGCGGGGTAAAGGCGCCGAGCGGGCGCGGGCGGAGGGGCGCTCCGTCGGCAGTCGGGAGGCGCCTCCGGGACAGCCCTCGCCGCCCGGAGCCGTCGGGGCCCGGGCGGGGCTGGGAAGACCCGGGGACTGGGCCGCGCGCCCTCGGCGCGGCGCTGGCGCCCAGGGGACCCGGGCCGCGGGCGGGCGGGGCGGGGCGGGGGCGGGGCAGGCCCGCGCGGGGAGGGGCCGGAGGAGCACAGGGGCCTAGAGGGCTCGGCGAGAACTGTGCGCGGCGGGCTGCCGGCTGGAGCGCCGGCGGCGGCGGCGGGAGACGCGGCGGGCGGATCGGCCGAGCGAGCCCGGTCCCGGAACCACCTGAAGGCGGCCGCCCCGGGCGCGGACGGACGGACGGACGGCAGGGAGGGCCAGCATGCCCCTCTTGCTGCACCCCGCCTTGCTGCTGCTCCTGGCCGCCACGCTGACCTTCCGGGCGCTCCGGCGCGCGCTCTGTCGCCTGCCCCTGCCGGCTCACGTGCGTGCCGACCCCCTGCGCACCTGGCGCTGGCACAACCTGCTCGTCTCCTTTGCGCACTCCATCGTTTCTGGGGTCTGGGCTCTGCTGTGGTAAGTGACGGGGAGAGTGAAAGTGGCTAGGGGATCCCAGCGCTGGGAGCTGGGACGGATTTCGCCCACCATTCACGGGTAGGCTGAGGCCCAGCAGTCTAGCCTGCGTCCTTATTTTGGAATCCAATCTACCCAGGAGCAGCAACGGCCCCCGGGGAGGGGGGGGGATCTCACCTGGGAAACCAGAAGCACCTGGGTTTTGGCCAAACCCCTCCTAGCTCCCTAGGCAGCCAATAGCGCGGGAGCGGGTGGGCCCAGACTCCCCCGGGACTGGCAAGAACGATTGGGAAGGGTCCTTGGGGGTGCCGAAATGAGAGCCTTCCCTCCCTTCCAGCATAAGGCAGACCCCCGAAATGCTGGTGGAAATTGAGACGGCGTGGTCGCTCTCCGGCTATCTGCTGGTTTGCTTCTCTGCAGGTAGGACTTTTCCAAGAAGCAAGAAGTCAGATGGAAGTTTTTAAACCCCATTCATGACCAAACTCCATTCTTGTGCTAGGTTACTTCATCCACGACACAGTAGACATCGTGCTCAGCCATCAGACGAGGGCTTCCTGGGAATACCTTGTGCATCATGTCATGGTGAGAAGCCGAGCAGGGTGTAGACCTGATGCTCTGGGAGGGCGGTCCTATTGTAACCCACTTCTCACCCATCCCATGTCCTTTATCTTGCCTCATGTTAAAAGCTAGTACCTCCTTAAACAGACTGGAAATTCCACTCAGCCTGACCCTGTGGGCAGAGATCAAAGGCTTAATCATGTTGGGAAAAAAAGTGTTTTATGTATAAACTACATGATACATGTAGTTATTCCAGGAGGAACAAGGAGCAACCGTACACTCACCACCTTCAGAGGTTTTTCTGTGGGCTCCCTAACCCCCATTCTCTCTTGCCTTTTAGGCCATGGGTGCTTTTTGCTCTGGCATCTTCTGGAGCAGATTTGTGGGTGGGGGTGTGCTGACACTGCTGGTGGAGGTCAGCAACATCTTCCTCACCATGCGGATGATGATGAAGATTAACAATGCCCAGGACCATCTGCTGTACCGGGTCAACAAGTACGTCAACCTGGTCATGTACTTTCTCTTCCGTCTGGCCCCGCAGGCCTACCTCACCAGTTTCTTCCTGCAGTACGCAGGCCAGAGGAACCTGGGTGCCTTTTTACTGAGCATCCTGCTCATGCTGGATGTGATGATCCTCATCTACTTCTCCCGCCTCCTCCGCTCTGACTTCTGCCCGGAGCGGGCCCCCAGCCAGCGGCACAAAGACAAATTCTTGACTGAGTGAGACACAAGAGCAGATTCATGGCAAGCCCAACTGGCACAGCCAAGGAGAGCGGCCTAACAGAAACTGGGACTCTGCCCCCAGACTGGGGTGGCCAACCTTACTCAGACATCTGCAACGATTGAAAACACTATGGAAGTACTTCCCTCAAGTCTTTTTGTTGAGCAAAGTGTAAGGGAAGCAGCCAGACTGGTTGGACATGGTAAATGAGTGCTGGACAGGTTGTTACAGGAAAGCTAGCCAACCCACACAACCCTGCATCCGATGCTAATGAACACTTTTGAAATTGTCCCCCCACCCACCTCTAAACTGGTTGGCTTCAGTGTCTCCCAGGGATTATGTATTAAAAAAGGGGGGGATTATATAAGGCCTCCATTTCTTTTCCTCCTACAACGGAACTAATTCAGGCAAGCTCTGGTCTTATGGCAACCTAAACTGGGCTACAAAATACCAGGAGCTGCTTCTGGTAGTACTAGTACCATGAGAGGGGCCAGCGAACCTTTGAGCCAGTAGAGCTTGCCCTTCACAACTTAAATGATTTACTCGGGAGCCAACACATTAAATCATTATGTCAATAACTTTAATTGAAAATTTTCAATTTTATTTTTTCCATTTTCCCTCAGAGCCACATGGCTCATGCACTACAGTTTGCCAACTCCTGCAGCTAGGTGTGCTGTTACAAGGCTCCTCCGGAGCCCACTCGGAACACAAGACAAAGACAAGAGTATATATTGAAAAAGTTTATATTTAGCATTAGCCAGCTGGGCTCACTTTAGATGATTCCAATCTGAAAAACAAAAGGGAACTTTGTTACAAAGAGCTGCACTATGAAGCTGAAATCTTACGGTGAGGGTTGAGAACTTGGACGGACAGGTGCCATCAGTCAGTCAGGACTCAGCGCCACATGTCAGGCTTTGGTCACCAACAGGCATCATCTGCACCCAGGAGGTGGACACTGAATCTGTTTAAGAGGAAGCTTACTTTGTTGGCAACATCTAAAGCGTCATAGTCAGGAGCCAGTCGAACATATGCCTTCTTCTCCCCGTCAGGCCTGTGACAGAAAAGGAAGCCTCAGACCCACAGGGTCAGCAACCACCCCATTCCCACCCTCCTCCTGCCCTTAGCCCCTCGGCGCATCAGTGGTTCCTTTGCACATGTCATTCTTTTCTCCAAATAGTGATTTTTTTTCCATCATCTGCGCGCGGTAGGTAGGGAGGGCATTGGGAAACAATGCAGGTGACCAGTCACTTTAGGAGCCAACCCTAGGGAATCCACTTCTTTCTAGAGCCTGCTTCTACCTATAAGAAAAATGGGCACCAGACTTGCACATCTGAGCTTTAGGAGAACAGCTGATACCCCCCCTCAAAAGTTCAGACTCTCACTGCTCTGTTCTCTGCTTCTGCAAACCACCGCAGGGTTTCTGACTTTTCACCATGGCCTGGACCTTCTCCTAATCCCAGGGGGCCCCACTCACCTGATCAAGGTGTTGACCTTGGCTACGTCAATGTCATAGAGCTTCTTCACAGCCTGTTTGATCTGGTGTTTGTTGGCTTTGACATCCACAATGAACACAAGTGTGTTGTTATCTTCGATCTTCTTCATTGCAGACTCTGTGGTCAAGGGGAACTTGATGATGGCATAATGGTCCAGCCTAGGGCAGACGTAAAAGGGGGTCAACTGGCCTGGGCCCAGAATAAGTTATGTGCCCTCTTTGGGTGCCCGAAGCTGACAGAGACAGAGTCCAGTGCATCAGACTAAATAGCAATCATTTCTATCAGACTTTGGTCGCTGAATAGATGTCATCATTTGCACCATGAAGCTGGAGGGGTAAAGCCCCAAAACATTATTTAATGCTCCCAAGTATCAAAAGACCCTCACGCGGTCAGCGCAAGGCAGGAGACAGGAAAGGCAGGCATAAGTGCCACAATCTCTGCCCCTCTGATTGTGTAAAATTGGCTCTATGCTCACAGGCCACTATTTACTGCTCAGATTTAATTTTAAAGTAGTCTTGAGACCTTTCCACCCCCAATTCAGATAAGCTAGGTGCTACTCAAACACGACTTCCTGTATTCTGGCTCAATTTCTCACCACCCTAGGGTTACACAAGTACACACCTGAGTCTGCTGTATTCCCCGCACAGCCCACTATCTTTAGACTAGTGGGAAGAGACTACCATTGGTGTCGGTTATTAAGCGCGTCTCTCCTCATTTATGGTGAACCTCCAGACCAGATTTCATTATCCTGACACTAAGATACACAAGACTTTTATCCAGAGTCTCACCCCACCCCACAAGTCCTTGTAAAGTGTGACATTTTGAAAGGAAGTAACAAAACTTTCAACATGTTGCTGAACCCATCACGGTCACCATCTGTCTATCTAGAATCAACCAACATCCTTGTTCTCCATGCAGTTCTGGGTCTCTGACAGAAAGGACGCCCAACCCTGACCAGGCTGACGCAGATTTACCACCAACATTCTTACGCAGGGCAAACAGATTCCTAAATTAACCAACAGAGGACACTTTCCTCACGGACACAAGGGCAATACTGACTTATTTCTCCTGGGGGCGCTCTTCCGAGGGTATTTGGGCTGCCTTCTTAGTCTCAAGGTCTTGGGCCGCCGGAAGGTGGGTGACGTGCGGATCTTCTTTTTTTTGTGGCTGTGGACGCCTTTCAGCACGGCCTTCTTGGCTTTTAAAGCCTTTGCTTTGGCTTCCGTTTTGGGAGGGGCAGGAGCTGGGAGAGAATGAAAGAATACGAGAAAATGGGGCTCAGAAATCCCTCGTCCGGGTCAGAACGGCTGTGGTGGACACCCGACCACACGTGCGTCAGTGGTTCCTTTGAAGACATCACGCATCTCAGATCACGTTTTTTTTCTCCATCATACGCACGATCCCGAGGGCGGTGGAGATCCCCTTGGGGTGATCCGGGGATAAAACGGAGGAAAAAGGGAACCAGCAGCATTGATCCAACTACTTGCCATTTCCTGAGTCTCATTTACTACGGGGGTGGGGGCGCTACGTAGCCTGGTCCAATCATAGAGAAGATGGTTACGGTTGAGGCCTGATTCTTTTCAGCAATGGTGATAAAGGAGCTCCGGCAGAGCTTCCCCGAGCAGGGAGCCGACTGCCTCTCCCTAGCACACGGTGCCGCCCCGCATTGCCTGCTCCGCCGCCGACCACGCGGCTGGGCACACACGCCGCAGCACGGCCCAAATGCGGTCAGCGGCTACGAACCTAACCCCCAGGGACTAGCCCAGAAGCTGCCCTCCCAGTTCCTCCATTCTGCGGAAAGCTTAAACACGCCAAAGGTGGCCCCGAGACCCAGAACAGACCTTCCTTCTTTGCCTTCGGCGCCATCTTCGTAAAAAGGGTCTCCCGAGTTCGTTCTCACGGGCTTATAGCTACAAGTCTCACGGAAATCTCGCGAGGCCTGTTCCTTAAAGCGGATTGGGTAATTTGTAGCACGGCGTCCGCTGGTAGTGGTTGTTAAACTTTCGTATCTCCTCAGGAGGAACTGAGCATGCGCCACCCCGCTTCCCGTCAGGCACTAATGCTTATTGGGAGTTGTAGTTTTAAAGAGACGCGTGTTTACTTGCTCAGGCCTCTGGGTGATGTAGCCGGCTGCTGTTTGGAGGCGGTCCCTGGCGCTTCCCATTTTGAGCAACTTCCAGTCCAATGAAGAAGGCCAGCATTGCCAGCAGACAGTAGCACCGCCACTGGAAAGATTAAGTTAGGATGACTCTGGGAGAGAGGCGCAAAGTCCTAGAACATTAGAACAGCGTTTTCCCGGTGGGAACTGAGGCGCTGAGGGATGTGGTTTCGCTATAACGTCGCGATTTTGGAGGCTGTAAAAGTCCAGGCCAGCAGAGGGACAGAGGAAAGAGGTCCACGGCGGCGGGCATATTAACAGTTTTACCTGTGCCAGCGTCAGGCATCATGTCTTCCCTGTAATACTCTTGACGTTCTACCAAGATGTCGCTCAGTTTCCCCAGGGCTCCTTATGAATAATCTTATTCATGATCATCTCCTGCCCAGTGCATCTTCAGCGATCAGTGTTATTCAGGGTGGCCTTCTACGAAGACCTGTGCCCCACCTCCTACCCGCCCCCCTTTTTTGGTCCCTGCCCAGATTTCTACTTTGACCCAAGTCCAAAAAATATTTTGCAAAAAAGGAAAAGTCCTTGTAGGGGAAGGTCGAAGGGGTCAGCGTGATGGACGTCGTCTGTAGTAGAAGACGTGACCAGAAGCTGTGACTTCCCTAAAGGGCAGCGGCGTCCGCGGTCCATTTGGTCCTCTCTTCCCGCCCCGCCCCCACCCCTCGAGGGGCGTAGCTTGGTTTTGAGCACCCCTTAAACTACACACTCCAAGCTTCAGATGTTTTCTCCGTGGGCGCCCTGATCGATCGGGGCACCCCTTGTCTGCGCTGCCCTGGCTCGCTCGCTCTCGCGCGCTCTCTCTCTCCGCACCCCGAACCCAGGCAGAAGGGCGAGTGGGGGCAGACTGTGAGTCACCTTCTGGGCCTGGAGTCGAGGAGGAGGCGCCGCCTCTCCTTGGGCCCCCTTCACTCCCCCGTGCCCCTCCCCGCCGGCTCCAGGCCTGCTCGGATGCTGCGCAGCAGCCACGAGCTCCCCATCACCGGTTCGCCTGGGTAAGGGTCTCGCCGGAGGCAGGACCCAGCACCGGGGTCCCATGGAGACAGGCTAGGGATCCCCGATCGACCCGGACGAGCTCGGACCTAGGTGGGGGCGGGCCTCGGTAGCCAGTGGGGCGTCAGGGACCAGAGGACAGGAGGCGGGAGGCCGAGGCGGGCGGTGAAGCGCAGCCCGGGGCTGCCGGGAGAGGGGGGAGGGGGGCAGTCCCTCTCCAGGAATTTCCGGGGATCAAGTTACCGCACCCGCCGAGGGCTCGAGGTGGGGGACGTGGAGCTGTGCAGCGGCCGGGACCCCTGGCCCCGCGTCTAGCGGCCCTCGGCTGTACCCTCCTGCCTGACACTGACCCCGTGTGGCAGGGCCACCCCGAGCCCCGCGGCCGCCGGGCTATGGTAGGGTCGCCTCCATCCCGGGTGGTCGTCGGGTCCCCACGACCCCGGGTTGTGGTAGGAGCCCTCCGGCCCCGCGTCATTGTCGGGTCTGCAGCGGCCAGGGCACCGCCGGACTCCGGCCCCCGCCCCCGCCCCCGCGTGCCGGCCGAGAGGACCCCCCGCCCGCGAGTCATCTTCGGGACCCCGCGGACCCGGGTGGTTGTGGGCTCGCCTCGGCCCGGGGTGACCGTCTCTCCTCCGTGGCCGGCGGTGGTCGCAGCGTCCCCGAGGCCGCGGGCTTCCGCAGGCTCCCGGTGGCCTCGAGTTATAGTCGGGACGCCGCGGCCGCCGCGGGTGATCGTTGGCTCTCCGCGGGCCCGGGTCCCCGGGGCGCAGCAGGGCGCCCTGCCAGGCCGCAGCCAAGATGAACATCCTGGCCCCGGTGCGGAGGGACCGCGTCCTGGCGGAGCTGCCCCAGGTAGGCGCCAGGCCACGTCGGGCCTCGGTTTGCAGCGGGAGTGTGCGGGGAGGAGGCGCCAGCTGGCTGGTGTGTGGGAGGGCTGGGTCGTCTGCTTCTGGGTGGTCACCCCCCTGCTTCTCCCCCTTCCCCCCGGGGCTGTTTGGCAGCCAGACTGGGGCGAGGAATGGGTGGGCCCCATTCCTTCCACCCTTCTCATTCAGTGCCTGAGGAAAGAAGCCGCTTTGCACGTGCACAAGGATTTCCGACCTCAGGTCACCTGCGCCTGCCAGGAGCACCGGACCGGCACCGTGGGGTACGTTGGGGACGGCTATAGCAAAGCCCTGTGGTCACCACCAGAGCGCATAACCACCCCCCTCGGATTCTGCTTCAGCCCCTGCCAGCACCAGCGGTTGATTTCCCCCTTCTTCCCGACCGGGTGCTTGTGAGGCCCCAGGAGGGGAGTTGGGGTGGAAAGGAGGCCAATGCCTGACCCGGAGAGGGCGGGCATCTGCTCCCCAGGCACCATCCTTTAGCCCAAAGGGCTATGCCTACAGAAAGAGGCCCGTTTAGGGCTAAAAAGCAGTATTTCCAGTGATCTCTGCTACTGCTAACATGAGCATTTGCTCTGCCACACAGCGATGCTGGGTCTGTTTGTGTCCCATCAACCAGAAAACACCATCGCTTCTAAGATACATTTAAGAGAGCTGTAAAGATGCGCGGGCAGCAGGGAGGGGGTAGATAGACCAGACTATATGGGGCATTTCTCTTTCCAGGAGTGGTTGCTGTTATCGTACTTGGCTGCTAATCTAAAGGTTGGACGTTAAGTCTACCTAAAAGGTGCCTCAGAAAGGCCTGGCAATCTTCCAACAGTGTCGCCCTTGAAGCCCCATGGAGCACATGGGGCTTCCAAAAGTTGGAATCAACAGCAGCCGGATCTCGCATGAATTTTCACAACCCCCCCCCCCATAAAGAATAGCCTGAGGGGAGGAAGGGGGAACTGATGGAAATGATCAATGCATAATCCCCCCTCCCTCCAGGGGAATGAACAGCAGAAACATGGGTGAAGGGAGACACAGCGGGTGGGTGTAAGACACGAAAACAATAATAACATAAGTTATCAAGGGGTCAAGAGTAGGGAGGAAGGGAAAAAAGGAGCTAATACCAAGGGCTCAGATAGAAAGTACATGTTTAAAAAATGATGATGGTAACATATGAATAAATATGCCTGAAAAAGTTGATGTTTGGAATGTTATAAGAACCCCAAAAACATTATTTTTTAAAATGATAAATAAATAAAGGATAACCTGTGACTTCCTAAATGTTGGAACTGAGGTTCCAATAGGCTACATGACTTGTCCCGAGAGTTGGCACCACAAAGTGAGAGCCAGCCCCAAGGTGTGAACTGATGCCTCTCTGTGGCTGAAGCCCCAGACATCTCTTCTGCCCAAGCTCGTCTGTGGGGTAACCTCAGCAGCTACCTTTCTGGACCACGGAGGGGGACATTGGACCACCCTACAGTGAAGGGACCAGTACCCACTCCCCCTGCCTGTTCTTGTGTTCAGCAGATTTAAGATCTCCAAGGTCATTGTGGTAGGGGACCTGTCAGTGGGGAAGACTTGCCTCATTAATAGGTAAGGGGGCTGCTGCAGCTGGGCTGGCCAGGGTGGGGCTGGGCCACGCCGGCTGGGCTAAGGGCCCCAGCATTTGGTGTGCCCTCAGGTTCTGCAAAGACACCTTTGATAAGAATTACAAGGCCACCATTGGAGTCGATTTCGAGATGGAACGATTTGAGGTGTTGGGCGTCCCCTTCAGTCTGCAGCTGTGAGTGCTTCCTCTGCCTCTTTGAGCTCACCCTGCCCCACCCACCGACCCCTCACCCCCCACACCCACCTGTGCTTCGCCCCTCCTCCTCCCAGCTGGGATACTGCCGGACAGGAGCGGTTCAAATGTATTGCATCCACCTATTACCGGGGAGCTCAAGGTAAGAGGCTAGATAAGATGGGGGGTGGGCCTGACAGTGTGCCTGGTCTTTAATCTAGGGCTGGGGAGTCGGGACAACAATTCACTAGTGGCCTCTCCATCGACTGATGCTGTTTGTGCCGCTCTTGTAGCCATTATCATTGTCTTCAACCTCAACGATGTGGCCTCTCTGGAACACACCAAGTAGGTCGACATGCTGAAATGTAAACGGGGAGAGGAGGGGGGCTCTCAGAAGAGGCAGTTCAGAGAAGGGGGGGCAGGACAGCTAGCGTCTGGTAGGGAAGAACACCTTTGGGGGGGGGCTGCTGGGGGGCATAGTCACATCAGTGGCGAGAGCTGGTCACTCTTACTCCCCTGCTCCTCTGACAGGCAGTGGCTGGTCGATGCACTCAAGGAGAATGACCCTTCTGGTGTGCTGCTCTTCCTTGTGGGTTCCAAGAAGGATCTGTGTGTGAGTGTGTCCGAGAGGGGACTCAGCTTGGTGGGGCATCCCTCCCCTCTTCCCCCCCACCCGCCACCTGACTCTGACTCTGACCTTTCCCCAGACTCCTGCTCAGTACGTGCTGATGGAGAAGGATGCACTCAAGGTGGCCCAGGAGATGAAGGCTGAGTACTGGGCAGTCTCGTCTCTCACAGGTGCGTCGGAGGTTTCGGGTGCTCCCTTCCAGCCTGCCTTTCCTTCTCACTTCACCCCGAAGCTGTGCCCGATGCCTCCAGGCTCCAGGCCTGTTCCTTGTGTTCAGGTGAGAATGTTCGAGAATTCTTCTTCCGAGTGGCTGCACTGACCTTTGAGGCCAACGTGCTGGCTGAGCTGGAGAAATCAGGGGCCCGGCGCATTGGGGACGTTGTCCGTGAGTGCCTGCCTGGATGAGGGAGGGTGGCAGAGACTTTGAGGGACTTCCAGTCCCTGAATCACATAGCCCCCGCCCTTCTGCAGGCATCAAGAGCGATGACAGCAATCTCTACCTAACTGCCAGCAAGAAGAAGCCCACGTGCTGCTCCTGAAAGGTGAGGGCTGTGTCCACAAACTGCCAGCCCTGGGCTGCTAGGCCAGCCCGAATCCCTCCGATCTGGACCCCTGGATATTTACACTGAGAGATTTATTTTGTTTTTCAGACCGAAGAGCTGCCCCTTGATGGCAGTATCTCCAGAGGCGTCGCTGGGACCATGCTACTCGCTTCCTGCTCCCGGGCACCATGCCAAAGACTGGATGCCCCAGCCTGTCTCCAGGGGCTCCCTAGGGTACCCAGCAGGTGGGCTGGGGCGATCCCTGCTGTTTCGTTCAACCTGCTGGGGCCTTTGGGCATGAGGAGGCTTTATTATACCAGCTCACACGTGCCTTATGCATTAAACTCTTGGTGTTCTTAGCACTCTGGGGCTCGACTTCTTTGTTGGGGAGAAGGACTGTGGAATGGGGCGGGCGGCATAGCCATTTTCAGGCCTGGAGTCTTCTGGGATTCTGACCATCCTTGGTCTTTGGATAGGGCACAGATAAACCAGAAGCTCGGGGACCCGTCTTTGAGAATGAGCTGGCTCCTCCTTCAGTGATTGAGAACCAAATGTCTGGCTTTGGGAAGCCTTTTCATCAATCCCTTCCCCAATTACTTGATCCTTTTCTTTCTTTTTCTTAAATCTGAATATCTGCCATTGGAATCCCCTCCACCTCTTGCTTTTTTGCCTTGATTTTTTAAAACTCTTTGCTCTTCAAAATATTTCTCTTTGAGTACAATGAGAAGCAAATGAGTTTTTAGCTCTGTTTTTCACCTCTTTATGGTGAGTTGAGACGTGATTGAGTTCTGGATTGACCAGAAGGTGGAGGAAACTTAGGAGCCTGGTTCACTCAGAAGACAGGTCATGGTCAGGAGGACCAGTACTTGAATCTTCCTGTCCACCCTTATTGATGCTGGGGATTAGGACAGATCTCTTTATCCTCTGCTTGCCTCTTTATCTGCAAGACGGGCTGCTAATACCACACTCACAAGGTTGTGGAGATGCAGAAGAGCTCAAAAGTTTTCACTAATATGATAACCTGTTGGGGCCCAGTGACTGTGGCCATCTTACTCAGCACCATAAATGGGCCAGAAGACACCTGGGCCATCAATAGAGGGATGCATGGGGCCTGAAAGCTCATGAAGGGAAAACAGATCCGGATGCCCACTCAGTGGGTGCTCTGTGTCCAGCCTTGCTCCTGTCCGCACCCAGCCCATTTGTCTTGGCTTATCTGCACCTACGTCCTCCACTTGCAGCCCCCCGGTTGCTAACGAAGAGATCAATGGAGACTCCCCCAGCCGCTATGAGGGACAAAAATGTGGTTGGCCTCTGAAAGCTTGCAGCCTTGAAACCCAAAGGAGCAGCTCTACCTTTCCTGCAAGGCGGCTGTGCGCCAGGGTGGACTTCGACCAGCAGGAGGGTTTTTTGCTTCCACTCAAATACACTGCCCTTTCTCAGGCCTGACTCCCGCTTCCTCTCCCTGACTTGTTCAGGACCTCCCTAAAGCTATGGGCAGTGGTCTACCCACTCAAGCTCCCGGATCTGGAGAAAAAGGGAAGGAAGGTTGGGAACAGGCAGGGCTGGAGTAGCATGATGAACTTGAACAACTCACTTCAACCATCATCCTTTCCCTGGAGTCCTCATGCCATCATGCCATGAGGGAGCAATGCCGGGGTGCCATCCTGTTCTTTTCTGTCTCTTCCCCCCTTGGGCTCTGCTGCCCCCCCCCCACCGCCTCAAACCCCAAACCCACTGCCATCAAGTCTATTCTGACTCACAGCCGCCCTCCATAGGGCTTCCAAGGCTGTACATCTTTCTTTGTTCAGACAACTTCTTTTTTTGTTGTTCAAACAATTTCATTGACATATAACTCGCATATCCTATAATTCAGTGGTTAAATATGTTAGAGTTGGGTATTCACCACAATCAACTTTAGAGCATGCTCCTTCATTCTTGTATCCATTATTAATAATAAGTTCCCATTCCCATCTCTAAGACTAAATCTTCATGGGAACAGACAGCCTCATCTTTGTTGTTTTTTCAAATCATTTTATTCGGGGCTTGTACAACATCGTAATCCAAACATCCATCCATGTGTCAAGCACATTTGTACATTTGTTGCCCTCCTCATTCTCACAACTTGTTCTTTCCAGCTGAGCCCCTGGCATCAGCTCCTCGCTTTTTCCCCTCCCTCCCTCCCAAACCCTTGATAAGTTAATAAATTACTTTTATTTTTTCATGTCTTACACTGACTGATGTTTCCCTTCACCCACTTTTGTTGCCCGTCTCCCAGGGGTTACATGTAGACCATTGTGATTGGTTCCCCATTTCTCACTCCCCTTCCCCTTCCCCTCTTGGTATCACTACTCTCATTATTGGTCCTGTGGGGCTTATCTGTCCTGGATTCCCAGAATCATCTTTTTCGAAGAGGTGCTGTTGGGTTTGAACTGCTGACCTTAGCAGTCTCAGGCTTACCCGACAGAACACCGAACTCACTGCCATGGAGTTGATTCCAACTCAGAGTGACATGGCCAGAGTGGAACTGGCCCTGTGGGTTTCTGAAACTGCAACTGTTTACAAGAGGGGAATGGCTCATCTTTCTCCCACAGAGCAGCTTATGGTTTTGAACTGCTGACCTTGAGGTTAGCAGCCCAATTTGGGACCCACTACACCACCAGTTTTTGGCCATGCTTAGAATTCTGTTCATTGAGTCTATGTGAAGTCTGTATCACAGTATGGCCTGGGGGGGAGGGAAGAGTCTGTGTGTGTGAGGACCAGCAATGTGCATGCGAGCCCATTGTGTCAGGCTGTGTGCTGAGTACGTTTTTCTTGTGTGCTATGTGGCAGAGAGGTTGGGCTGCTAATCTCAAGGTCAGCGGTTTGTTCCCCAAGAGAAAGATGAGGCTGTTGTATTAGAGCGAAACTTCTGAGCACCCTGGTTTGTAAAAGGGCAGGGACAGCCCCCTGTCCCTTTGCAGATCCCACCCCCACCCTACACACCTAGAGGAAGCCTCCGATGAGATGAGCACTGGTTGTTCCTTAACTGAGCATGCAGATAATCTTACCCTCAGGCAGCATGCCTGGGGAATGCCTCCACCCTGGCCAGCCCTGGGAGGGGCAGTCCTTGAAGGAGGTCACCATACTGGGGAAGGTACGGGAGGTTGCAGTCTTGAGTGGCGCCCTATCTGCCTTGGTCAGAGGCCCCCTCCCAAGCCTGGCCCTGTCCCAGCTTCTGTGGTCGCACCTGTAACTGTGATGCATCGATGTGGCACCACCACGCCTTTATGACAGTTCTCTGTGCCCCCCGTGCCCTTTTTAAAGCTCTGGATCTCAGGGAGCCCTCGGACGCCGTCTCCACCGCCCGCTGCTGGTCTCCCTCATCGGATCGACGTGTCTGCGCCTGTGTTGTCTTTATCTCTTTTAAGACTGAGTAAATGTTCTCTTTAAATTACCTTCGGGCCGGGGCTCTTTTGTGCCCTAAAACACTTTCTACTCCCATAAAAAGTTAGTCTTGGCAGTTCTCTCCTGCACTACCGGGTTGCCACGAGTCAGAACTGACTGGCTGGCAGTGAGGTGTTTGTCTGTCTACTTAGGCTATGTGTGAATTCCCTGTGCGCATCTTTCAGGGTGCGGGGTGCGCCTGTAGTGCGTTACTATGAACACTGCGTGCCTTCTGACGAGGCAGATGGATGCAGCTACATACGTGCTCTTTATTGGGTAGTGACTCTGGCGGCCCCCGGGGGAGAGGAGGGGACACTGGGGCAGGGGGACTGGGGGGGCGGCCTGTGGTGGCCCCGGACCTGGGCCGCCACGGCGCTAGAAGCGGCACCACCACCTCCGCAGGGCATTCGGGAGTGGGCCCCGCCCGGCGCAGAGCCTGCGGCCGAGAGAGCTCGAGCTTGGGAGGGAAGGTCCTCCGACAGCGGACAGCTTTCACTGCGGCAGGTGGTCGATTTCCCGCGGGCTGGGGGCGGGGCTCCGAGCGGCTGAGCAGGGCCCTCCGGCGGGGCCCGGAGCCAGGCTGTGAGCGTGGCGGGGGCGGGGCTAAGGGCCGAGTGGGCGGGGCCAGGGCGGGGCCACGCGCTGGGGGGTCGGACGAAGCCGGAAGTGCACCTGGGCAGGAACTCGGGATGGGACTGAGGGCTGGGCCAGATCGGCCGAGCTAAGGTTTTGGCCATAGAGGAGGAAGGGTTCAAGGTGGGACAAAGGCCTGGGAGGAGCTGGGAGGTCCCGGATGAAGAACAAAGCTTAAGGTCAGAACTAGGTTGGGAAGACCAAGGCCATCTCAAGGTGGGGGAGGCGGGCGGGAGGGGGGCGCCTGGCAAGCATGAGGCGGGGCTAGGGGACTTGGGTAAACTGAGGTTGGGGCTGAGGGGTTGGACTTCCGCGAGGAGCGAGCCCCGTAGAGACGAAGAACTGGGCTGAGAGCGATGTGGGTGAGGACGACCCTGAGGATTGAAAGATGGACTAGGGAAGTGCCTGGGCGCGAGACCAACAACTGGGAGGAGAGCCAGAGCAGGGGTAAGGAGGGGCGGGCAGCAGACGAGGGTGGGCTGGGGGTCGGGGGCTGACTGGCCCGAAAGGCTAGGCGACCGTGGAACCTCCGACGAGGCTCCCGGGAGAGGAGGCGGGGCCAGGGCGTGGGGGCGGGTCCTCGTCAAGTCGGGGACCAATGATTGAAGGACTCGGGTCCCGAGGCCCCGGGAGGCTCGCCCTCCGCTTGGCTCGGGGCGGTGCTACCGGAGCCGGAGCTGCCAGCTCCGCGCTGCAGAACTGGGAGGCGCCGCGGGGCTTTAGCCCGAGCCCCGGGCCACCGCCCATGAAGCACAAGACCAGGCCGGAGCCCACAGTTCAGCGCCCACCCGGTCCGCGAGGTTGGGGCGGGCGGTTCCATTGCCCCTGCGGGCGGGGAGAGTGTGGAGGTTCCGTGCGTGACATCATAATCGCCTCCAGACTGGGGCGGGGCCGCAGCGGCCTTTCCCCACCGCAGCGGCCTTTCCCAGCCGAAGCGACAACCCTGATCCTTGGCCCTAGTTCCCTCCTTCCCTTTCCCTTTCCCCCCCTCCCTCCCCCCTCCTTTCCTTTCTACTTACCCTGCTCAGCTGCTCTGGTACCGATCCTAGAACCCCACCCCCGGTACCGGGGGTGCACCTCCGCCCGAGGGACGGGGAGGAGGACTTGGCAAATGTGCATCACCTGTGAGTTCTGAGTTAGGCCCCTATGTCCATTACCTAGAGAGGGACCGCACGCCCCCTGCCCTTTCACTCCATCACCCTCATTATGAAGTCCCTCGGGTGTCCACGCTCACTAGCTCCTGCTCAGGAGCGCCCACTGCTGCTTCAGTCCAGGGCTCCCCTTCTGCCCCGGAACTGGAGAGCAGCTCGCCTTCCGTGGAGCTGAGCACCGACTCTGTCTTTGGTGGTTTGCCCCGCCCGCCCACAAACGGGAGGTTGTCAGGGCCTGTGGCACGTCGTCGGGTCAGTAAAACACAAACTGGCAATGGGTCTGTTTCGTGGGGGCCCTGGAGTGAACACACAGTTGAAATTGTGACCCTGGCTCAAGGCCTGTGGCTGGCCTAGGAGTCCAGGCTAGGTGAAGGTGGCTATGGAGCCAGGAGGGGCCGAGTTCAATCCAAGGATGAGGAGATGGTGTCTTGCAGATGAAAGAGCAGGTGTAGTAAGAAGGTGACAACTGAGAAAGTTGTTGGCTTCAGACTTGGTTGGGAAGAGCTCTCTGTTTCCATGTGTGTCCTCAGCCAGCCCTAAGTCGAGCTGAGGCTGTGGAACCTGGGAGACCTGGGTTTGAATGTGGCCTCTGCCATGTGTGTGCTTTGAGGAGTTACCTAGGCTCTCTGCGTCTGTGTTTCTGTCGTAGAATGGGCTGTGGTGAGGATCTAGAGGGGGAGGCACCCTGTAAAATGAGGGTCTGCTATTGAGAAGGGCCCCCTTCCTTGTCAAGTCTAGCTCCCTAGCAAAGATCCCAGGTTGGACCCTCGGTAGAGTCTCCAATGCCACAGTCTTCCCGGGAGAGGTTTCTTCATTTATCCACTCACTGAATTCAAGTTACCAGCCATCATGAACCATGGCCCGCTGCTCTCAAGGAGAGCGACCCCATAAACTCATGAATGTCACTGGTCCCAGGTACTGTGGCAGAGGAAAGGGCACAGGGCAGATGGTCAATCCCACATGGAGTATGTTGTTCTTTCAGAGCCGAGCAGGTGTTTCTGAGCAGTCAGAGGTGAGGAGTGGGAGGTCTGGGTGGGTGAGAGAAGCTAACAACTGAGGAAGGAAGCAGGGTCTGGGTCTCATGGGTCACCCTAAGAAGTCTGCACGTCATCTTGAGGGCAGAGGAGGGCTATTAGGAGGAACATGGGAACCCAATTGGAGTTTTAGAAAACTCATTGTTAGGCATGGACGAGTGACTAAGGAGGAAGGAGCACCGGGCCGCAAACTGACAGGTTGGCAGTTCCAACCCAGCAGCAGCTCCACAGGAGACAATGTGAGGGTTACGATGTGTGGGACTCACCTGCGCTGCCCTACGGGGTTGTCATGAGTGGGGATGATCTCGACAGCAATAGGTGATGACGCAGGAGGCAGAGAGGCCAGGCAAGAGCCGACCTCAGCTTTCTAAGTGTGAGATGAAGGTCTACCTCAAGAGAGGGAGTGGGGATCAACTCAAGATTACGAGGTGGCCAGAGAGAAGATGGTAGATTTACGTCGGTGGGACACCGGGAATTTAAGATATTTTAGGGACAACCAAGAGGATATTGGGTATACTCATATGTCCAGGAAAGCAATCTGGGGCAGATGCCCAATGGATGTCATTTTATTGATTGGTATTGAAACCATGGTTGTGGACATTAGCCAAACTGAATTTGTAGTTTTCTGAGAAGAGTGATTATCGTCAGTACTTACAGGGTACAGCAGAGGCAGGAAAAACCTAGTCAGAGAAGAGGAAGGTGAGATGGTTGTCATGGAAGCCAAGGGGACATCTCAGCTAGGATCAGGAGAAATAGTCCCTGGGCGTGGCCTCTAGGCATTCAATCCCTGGTGGTCTTTTTGAAAAATGGCTACTGTCATGTGGTGGGTTTGGAAGAGATTGGTGGTGGGGAAGGTAGTGAGGATGGCCTTCTCTGGTGACCAGTCTTCTCTAGCCAATGTCTCTGTTGAACACGTAAACATGGGCTGGAAAGGAGTCTGTGGTGGTCGAGGGAGCGTCAGGATGGGCTGAGTGCTCTGTCTGTTGCCAGTAAAGGGAGAAGGGGAGAATTCTTGCTGGGGTCTCCAGCCCATTGTCTGGGCAGGAGGGATGGATGGGTGCCTCTTCCTCAGGCTGTTGGGAGTCGCCATGGGTTGTGCAGGTGAAAGTGGCTGCGGGGAGGAGAGCTTGTGGGGGGAAGAATCTGAAGTTCACCGCCCTCCTCATCTGACCTTATGTGCAATACCGTGGGCCGTGGGCTACGGGAGGATGACCTCGTTCGTGCCTGGTGAAAGCCACCAGACAGACAGGCCTCTGTTAAGCAGGGCCTGGATCTGATACCCCAAAGGATAAGGCTGAGTGTGGGAAGGAAGGGGACATGGCAGACTTGTGGTGGCTGGTGCCTTGGGTAGCTGTTAGACCAGTGGGAGGTCTTCTCACTTAGGGATACCCTCTCACCAGATTCTCCACACCCTTGGGCTCACTCAGTCCCATTCACTGTTCCAGCTCAAGCTTTTAGGAAGCCTTCCAGAAGCGGCCTCCTCCCTGGTCTCAGCCGGTGCCCCTGTTCTGTGCTCCCACAGACCTGCCTTCCTACCATTTCCTCATCCTCACTCCCAACACATTGTCATTATTTATTTATGTACCTCCTGTGTCCCGCTCCACCCCACCTCACACCCCCTCTCCTGACAGGGGCTGGTTTTAGGGACTTTTCTCTCCCGTAAAAAGCTCTGCATCGTCAGCATGCAGCTGGGCCTGACCCCTGGAGCATCTCAGGAAACGGGGAATGAGTGACATGGGGAGGGCCACCGCTGCCACTTTGTCCTCTCTCAGACATCAACAGGTTACCCAACTGGGAGCGAAGACACCTGGATAGCGGGGGATCCAGCACTGACACGTCTACCTACTCCTCTGAAGGTAGGTCCCTGGGATCCCTCCCCTTCCTGCCCCCCACACCCGGGAAAGCTGAGGCCTGGAGATAGGCAGGAGGGAGGGAAGTGTTTGGAGGTGATAGGCTTACCCAACCTTCCTATGTACAGCACTGTGTTGTGCAAGGGTGTCTTTCATGATAGGGTTATGGTCACATGCTCAGTTTGCAGACAAGGAAATTGGGGTACAGGTCTGCCTGCCCTGGCGCACTCTGTGAGTAGGTGGTAAGATTTGTGTGCTGAGGCCAGAAAGCAGCAAAGGGCACCAAGGGATCAGTTAGAGAGGTGGTGGGGACCCATTCCCCTCAATGCCTGGCAAGGGCCGGGGGACCAGGTGGGGCAAGGCTCAGGCCAAGTGGCAGCTCCTTTCGCAAGCACTCGAAGGTGACTTGCATTAATGTACCCACACCCTATAATGCCAAACCTGTTGTTGGCATGTCAATTCCAAAAGACAGGGAGCCTGGAGGCCAAGGTGAAACAGCCCCAGGAGTTTCGCAGGCCCTCCTCTCGTCTAGGGAAGCCATCACAGCTTTCTCCCAGTGAGTCCCATGTACTGACCTTTTTCAGTCGCAGCTGAGCTTACCCACCACTCAACCACACCCACTGCAATCTCTTAGGGTGCTGAGACTGTAAGGACACAGATCTTGACAGGGGCAGGCAGCCTCATTATTCTCTCAGAGCAGTTGTGGTTCTGAACTGCCAACTTGGTGCCTAGCAATTCAGAGCTTACTAGACGGTGCCACCAGGACTCCCTCTGGGTTCATTTCTGGCAGATAGCCAGTGTTAAGGCTGGGCCAGTTCCATCTCTCTCAGGGTCCCCAGCTAAAGGCAGTCCTTAGGATATAGTTCGCTGCCACAACATCCGTGCCAGGCTGTCATGGCAACTCCCTTCCTCCTCTGTGGTGGCTGGTGCAGGGGGAACTGAGGTTATCTGACACTTTCTCTGCCTGCTGTGAGACCTCAGGCAGAGACTTTATCTGGAGGATGGTGGCCTCAGAGGGTAGAACCAAGAGTAGGTAGCAGCCTTGGGCATGGGTAAGGAAGGTGAGAGGCGCTAAGAGTGGAGAATGGGAGGCCAGGATGGGTTTAGTCTGTGGAGCACACCAGCTGGGAGCCCCTTCTGTAGAAGGTCCAGAAACCCTCTTACCTGGAGCTTCATCTCTGGGCCCTGGAAAAGCAGACAGGGCATCTTTGGGGGTTGGGGTGATGCCTCAGAGCAGGTGGCAGGGCTCAGGCTGGTTGCCCAAATGTTTGTACAGCTGGGACTGGTGAGTAGGGCTGGGTTGGGGGCAAGAGCTTGAAATAAGAGCTCCTGGGTATGGGAGAGTGAGAATGGAGTCAGGGGGAGAGAAGGGGCTTAGAGGGGCTCCAGAGGGCCAGAGCAGAAGTGATAGAGGAGAGGGCACCACAGGCCAGGAGCAGGATGTTGGCGGTGGTCTAACCCTCGTGGCTCATGAGGCCATCACAATGCTTGTGGCTTCCGAGGCGGAGGGGTACGTGCAGGGTGGGCATGGAGGTGAGGCTCTACAGGGGACTATGAAGTCTGGCAGGCAGGTGAGGAGGGCAGGGAGCAGTCAGTAGAGGACCCAGTGTGTGTCAGTCCCAGGCCTTCTCCTGGGGCTTTGCAGGGGGTAAGGGGGGGTTGAGGAATGGACTTAAGAGTTTATCATAAGCTGAGACCCTAGCAGTTGTCCAAGGGAGCTGGCGAGGCAGGTCAATTTGCTGATCTGTGGAGACCCCAGGGGCGGCTGTGCCAAGTGACCCAGGCTCTTACCCCTCAGCTGACCTCCCGGAGAACGACAGGTGCCACTGTAACCACACGCAGTGTGCTAGGCACATCCTCCACCCCCTGGTCTCGGACTACGGCCACCACCAGCTGCACCTGCACGCTGTCAGCCACTGCGACTGTGATTCCAGGTGAGGGCCCCTCCTCGGGGACCCTCAGCACAGTGGAGACACTTGGGCCGTTCCCGCTGACCTTGACCCAGTGCGCCACAAGCAGCAGGGGCAAGGGCCCAGGGGGGGAGGTGGGGGGGCCAGGCTGAGCGTCTTGTGTGCCAGGGGGAAGGACTGTTCGGAGAAAGCCAACAGCAGCGGCAGCAGCTCCCAGGATGTGGGCCCCGCCTGCTTCAAGATCATCCAGACCCCCTGCTACGAGCTCATCCCAGAGGAAGAGTGCGTGGAGCGGTTCTGGTACAGCTGGTGAGTACTGGCAAAGCCGACGGGGGAGACGGTGCTCTCTTGGGCACGGCCTCCCCCCAACCTCCTGCCAGCCCTCTTTCCCTGTCGCCCTCCCCTCGCAGGTGCAAAAGCTACAGGCCTGTCTCGGTAGCAGTGATCCACCACCCTGTCCACCATGAGTACGTGGGAGATGAACTCCATGAAGACGAGGAAGACACTGGCCAGACCCCCATCCCGGCCCAGGGGGGGCCCGCCAAGCCCCCTATCCCGACCCAGGTGGGGCCTGCCAAGCCCCCGGACACAAGCACCGGCACAGTCACTGGCCTCCCCACCGGTGCCCCCGACTCGGCAGCCCCCATCACCATCTGGCGCTCTGAGAGCCCCACAGGGAAGAACCAGGGCAGCAAGGTGACCAAGAAGGTAAAGAAGAAAAAGGAGAAAGAGAAAGAGGAGGAGGAGTCGGACAGGGAGAAGGCGAAGCTGAAGAAGAAAGTCACCAAGGGCAAGGTGACGAAGAAGAAGAGCCCACTGAAGTCGGAGTTGTCTCCTCCAGACTCGGCCCGTTCGGCCAGCCCCCGAGAGCTGGCCGTGATGTCGGAGTCCAGCCCAGACAGCCGGGAAGACCTGGAGAGCGAGGAGAGCAACACTGAGCCCCGGCAGGAGAGACCCTCCAGCGAGGAGAGTGCGCTCGCCTCTTCTCCCAGGAAGAGAGAGAAGCCGAGCCCCACCAAGAAGCCGGCGAGGAAGCTCTCCCCAGCCAAGAAGGTCACCAAGAAGAAATCGCCTCCAACATCAAACCCCAATCTCAGCTGAGGCCAGGGTGACCAAGGTGAAGAATAAAGTCACTCGAGCCTGTAGCTCCCCCTGTTCTCTCTCCCTGCAACGGGCTATGGCGCTCGGGGAGGGGCCGAGGAGCTGGGGCTGGAGGGGTTCTGAGGGCTAAGCCAGCTGCCAGCGCATTAAGTCCAGAGAGGAAGCGTGGGAGACCTCTCTGTCGTTCTTGTTGGGAGAAGGGAGGGCACAGCCATGGTTTCCCCTCCTGTCCTTGGGCTGGGGCACTCTGGGGGTGGAGGGTTGCCGGGTGGGCAGGAGGGGAGCTGGCTGCCTGAGTGGGGCGGGGCGCTAAGGGCTGCAGTGAGGCCCACAATAAAGTAAATGCTGCATCCACTACCATGGTGCCTGGCCTGCCTTCTCTAAGGGGCTCAGGGCACCATAGGGAAAGGCTGGCCCTGCTCTAGCTAGGCCCTTGTGGGCTTTTGTGCCCTGCAGGGAGCATCAGGTTCTGGCAGAGGGCCAGTCCTATCCCTGTACTCTTACCCTGCCTACCCCCCCTTCCAAAGTCAAAGGATCCTGTATGAGGACTAGCAGGGGCAGTGGTCCTTCCTGGCTTCCCCACAGGGGCAAAGGGGGCAGAGCCAGACTTCCCCCAGCACTGACTCACAAGCTTGCAGCCAAGCCCTTGAGGAACCACAGGGAGACCAGAAGTCCAGAACAAAAGAGGTGGTAGGGCTGGGCCAGGAAGCTGGCTGTCCTATGCTGCTAGGAAGGACAAGTTTCCCCTACAAAATCCTGGCCCAGCTCCCTGACTCAGGGCCCACGTGCACGAGACAGAGACAGACTCTCTCTCCTTTCTTGCGGGGAGCCTACTCTGGGGCAGGAAGACTCAACTGAGTTGGCAGAGGTGGCAGAGATGAAGACCCAGCCGACAGAAAGGACACAGGAAGGTACAGGGATCGGGTCCATTTTGCTGGAGACAGACCACCCAGACCCAGGGGCAGAGGAGCTGGTGGGAAAGGGAGGCCCAGACACTGGGCTCAGCACCTCACACACACCTGGCTTCCCAGCAGTGGCAAGGCCAAAGGAACAACAGGCAGCTAGGGAGCAGCCTGGAGTCCTGCACTGCTGCTCTTCACTGCCAAGACCCCTCGGCAACTGGCCTGAGCTGGAAGTCTGGGCGTGGGCGTCCTCACTCCACAGCGCTCTGAAGGGTGCCCCTCCTAGGGACGGCAAGTTGGAGAAAGAGGCCGCAGCAAGGGTTCTTTAGAAACACTGTTTATTCCAATGACAGGCAGGAAGCAGAGGTGGCAGCAGGTGGGTAAGGGCGGTCAGGCAGGGGCCGGCAGTGTAGCTCTGCTCTGTCCCCTGCTTTCCTGCTCCGACAGCCACTCTAGCTGTTGGCATCGGGGTCAGAACCCTTCCCCTCCTGCCCCCACTGAATAAATAGTATCCCTCTCCTCACAGGAACCAGGGGAGACTGCTGTTGAGTTGGTGTCCCCTTCAGAACTGTTGTGTGGGAGCAGAAGCTGAAATGGCTTGCAAGAATACAACAGCTCCATCATTCTCAGTCTCCTCTTCCTCCTCCCTGCCACACTTCCCCCACGAGCCCAGCACAGATGATTGGCGAGGACCTGGGATGTGGACCGGGGAGGAACCGTGCCTAGGGCACACTGAGATCAAGTTTGCAAGGCCATCCAATGTCACCCATCCAGGCTGACCACCAAAGAGAACGTCACTTCACGCCACTTTATGGACAGAAAAGGAGGGGACAGGGAGTGAGGCTGTGGGCAGCCAGGCAGGTCTTCTTTCCCAGGCTCAGAGGTCAGCAGAGTCCTAGGAGCAGGCCCCCTACCGATCCATCTCATCCAGGAGCGGGGTGGCATCGCCAGCAATGGACATGGGGGTGCTTTCGATCATGGGGCTGGGGGAAGGCCGAGGCGTTAGCCGCTGCTTCTGTTTCCGCCGCTCTGCCTCCTTTTCCTGCAGCCACTGCTCGGCCATCTTCCCCCAGTCGATGGCTGCATGGCTGTTGGACCTGTAGCAGGAAGGGGGGAGGGGGAACCTTTGAGATAGATGGCAGCCTTCCCATCGCTTCACTGGGGAGCCCCCACCCCACCACCTATGGGCAGCAGCCTCTTTGCCAAACTATACTCTCCTGTCCCCCCGGGTCCCCTCCTGCCCCAGAAAGCCGTCCCCTGAGGTTATCGCCTAGGTCCCAGGCTCTCGGAGGCCCTGCCTATTCTCAGCCCCTGGCCCCTTGAGGCTCCTCCCCTATTAATAGTGCGCTGAGACTTACTTTGGCTGTTGTTGCCGTTGCCGGGAGCTGGAGGAGGGCTGGGGCTGGGGCTGGGCCTGGGCCTGGGCAGACTGCGGGGTGGTGCTGGCCTGTAGCTGGTGGTACTGCGGCGTGGTGATGGGTTGGCTCGGGGTTGTGTAGGAGTAGCTGGGGGTCATTAATGGCGTGGCCACTGGCTGCTGGGCTGGCGTTGGGAACACCTGGCAAGAGGTGCAGAGTCAGGGAGTGCTTTGGGGTGATCTGGCCTTGCTGCGGGCAGTTGGGATTAGCACAGGACTTTCAGTAGACCCTCTCCTGCAGTGTGGGGCTCTGAACAGCAGACGCAGGCCAGCAGAAGCCCACAAATTCCAACCACCCGCAGTTTCTAGGAGCTATCTCCAAGGCCTCTGGGGAAGTTTACTGCCCCTCGAGTGGTCAGAGGAAAAGGAGCACCGCTGCCTCGCCGACAGAGGGTAACCATGCTCACTGGACTCCTCCCTGCCTTACCGCCCACCCCCTCAAGCCCGACGGCCTCAAGCCACATACATGATAGGCGCTGCTGCCCCCTCCACTGCCCCCGTAGCCATACTGGCTGGAGGCCCATTGGGCAGGGGTGGTGTTTGGGTTCTGTCCTTGGCCTGTCACGGCAGCAATGGCACTGAACATCTGGGAGGTCATGTTCTGGGGTAGGGCGTTGACGGCTCGGGTGAGATCTGTAAGCACACAGAGCAGAGGGCAGAGTCGATGGTGCAAGTCCCTCTAGCTCCCCAGTGCCCAGCCCTGCCGGATTGTGCTGCTCACCGGCGAGGTTGATGTTGGCGGGGGTGGCATTGATGGAGGCAGGGGTCCGAGTCCTGCTGCTGCTGCTCGGGGTGATGCCTGCAGGAAATGGCTAGTGAGTGATGACTTTCTGGTTTTGACTCAGGGGTCTAGGGGTGGCAGAGGGGCAGGCAGGGACAGTGCAGAGGCCAAGTAGAAGGGAAACCTTTTAGTGCTATGAGGTGAGACAGAGAAATAGCTTCAACGACCACGCGGGTCTTGGCCTCGCCTCCCAAAGGCCGGTTTGAGTACCCTGAGCCAGGCCTAGGTGTGCTTTCAACCATCACCCAGAAGTCGGGCCAATTGGGACTCACCTGGGACAGGATCCTGGTAATGATCCTTAAACCACCTGAAGAGGCTGTTCACAGTGGAGAAGACTTGGCCCCGGTACCGGAAGCCTTCTGGAGTCACAGTGACGTATTCTATCCTGGGGTTGGGAAGGAAATGGATTCCATCAGACCGCATCCCCGTGTAGGAGCAACCAGGCTGGGTGCTGGGGGAAAGTGAGAGGAAGAAGCCAGGGCCTGACCATCACCACAGGGGAGCCCCCTGGGTTGTACAGCTCCATCAGTCACTACATCTACAGGGCGGCTGGGAATCAAATGAAACTGTGAGAGCACCCAAATACCGAGTGGTGATTAAAGAGGACTATAGTCTATCTCCGGCAGCTCCGGTGGGGGCATGCACCAGGCTGCTAACCACTAAGTTAGCAGTTCAAAGTCACCAGCCACTCCCAGGGAGAAAGACAAGGCTTTCTACTCCTGGAAAGCCTTAAGTTAGTCTCAGAAACCCACAGGGGTAAGAGAGTTCTTCCCTGTCCTGTAGGGTCGTCATTGTGAGACAGAATTGATTGGAGTTTTTTTTTCTTCTTATTGCTTACTGATTTAGTACAGTCAGACAAACAGAAATGTGCATTCACGCTGCAGTCTAGGGCCAGTGGGAGAATGGAGGCAGGCTGAAGGATAGAAGGCTGGGTGACTGTCTTGTGTCACCGACACCCAGAAAGTAGGTCCAAGGAAATAGAACTTTGTCCTACGACTTGTTTGTAAGAACATGGTGAGTGAGCACTGGCAGAGACCCAGACACCACACCACCGTAGGAAGGCCTGTCAGAAGATGTGACTGACCGCCGAAGCCACGGGAAACGCTCCGTGTGCCGAGCGATGGGGAAGATGAGGGGTGGTTCGTCCCGTCACTGCCAGCAGGGAGAGAGCCTGGCGAAAAGCACCACTCCCCAGAGGGAGAGCCGGGCAAGGCTGGTGAGTGTTCGCCTGCTGTGACCCTGTGTCTGTCCTGCCTCCGGGTGGGGAGAGGAGCCAGGCAGGCAGGAGAACTGGAGCGACAGCTCCAGGGCTCAGGCTACCCTCCAGCTTCTGTGGGCCCCAGTGCTCACCTGGGTTTACCCCGGGGCTGGTATCCCAGGAGGAACTTGCCGGGAAGTTCCTTGCAGGCACAGATGAAGTAAGGGATGAAGGTAGGCTTCTCCTTCTTCGTTCTGACAAGCAGCTCCTCTAATTTCTGGGGGTAGAATGGGCAGGTTGGGAGAGTAGCAAGTGTGGCACCCTATGTCAGCCTCACAGACCGGGCCCTCCGCCAGCACCCGGCTGAGAGACTGCCAGTGCAGTGCGCCTGTCACTCTGAGAGCTCTGGGCTCACCTTGCGGTCCCCACCACTACAGTCCTGATAATATTTGTGGTGCAGAAGATCGCGGGCAAAGGAGGCCATGGGCTGGACGTAGCGGGCAACAATCTCATCCAAGTCTTCAAATTCCTGTGGGGAGAACGGAGAGGGCTCCTGTATTACAGTCAGAGCCCAGATTCCTGGGGTATCAACAAACCCACCGGGAAGGTTCCAGGGGAAAGGACCACCCTGGTCTACTGCTGTCCCTACGTCCCTTCCCGTAACCCATCTGTCTGGGTCATGCCCAGAAATCTTGGCTCACAGGCGCACCAGGTCTTTTAAATAGCAACTTGGTGCTTGAAATGTCACTGCCAACAGGAAAGAGGTGTGTGTCCCACCTCTGCTCCAAGTGGTCTTCCAACCTCAAAATGGACACCACCTAACTATTGCCCTGCTCTGCACCCCTAAAACCACAGATGATGCCAACAAGGTACTAATATCAGGCAAAGGTGACTGGGAGGCGGGGTGGGGCTCTCACCTCACTGTTGATCCACAGTGTGGCTCCCAAACTGAAGGCGTTTTCCTTGCCTTCCTCCCGGACGTCCACGTGCTGGTAGATGCCAGCACTGACCTTCCAGGTCACGGTGAGGTGATTCTCACCCTTGCTGCTCGGTCGGATGATCACATCGCCCTGGTCCATGGTCTCCATCATCTTTTCTGCTTGCTTGAAGTTGATGTTATGGAATGACGGGTGTGCGATGACTCGCTTGATGTATGCTACAGAGGGCAACAAACAAGCACTGAGCTGGGGAGGGGCCGGAGGTGCAGTCCCAAGTCCCTTAGCCTGGGCGCTCGGACAGGGCAGGCATGGTGACCTGGACGCTGAGCACAGCGCACTGACGGACAAAATGAGCGTGACTCAGAGAGGTCGGTAAGAGGGACACAGCAAGGGGAGGCGGGAGGCGCACTCACTGGTCCGCTGCTGCTTCCGCTTCCTGTCCTCATCCTGCTTGTGGTCTGCGGCTTCAGCATCAAAGTCGTAGTAGGTGTCCTTGGGCAGTTTCCACTCGTTGTTCCTGTCCATGAGGTCTGAGGTGCGGCAGGTCAGGTCTGCACTGAACTTCTCGATGTCAATCTTCATGATGCGACAGTGGACGGTCATTCCCACCTACATCCACAGAATATGTGAGCTGGAAGGGATGAAGATGACCTAGTCCAATGCCCTATCTACGCACGCCAAGAGCAGTGTCCAGGTGGAAGAGTGTAGTGGCTTGCTTGCTTGCTGACAGCTTTCGAGTGGCAGAGCAGGTCAAGGGGAGGCAAAATAAACAGTTGCTCTTCCCACCTGACCCCAATGGGCTGCCTGGCTGCCCTCCTTCTGGAAGAGCCCCACTTGCTTGGATGGCCACACAGAGCCTGGAGCCAGTGTGCGCGCCTGCGGGGACTCGGCAGGATGCTCAGTGGGAGGTCTGGGAGGAAACCCTCAAGCTTTCTCTGACTTGGAGTTTCTCAGGTCTGTCTCCCATAAGAGGGAGCCTTCCTTTTCCTGCCAGCATGTGAGCAGACAGAGGGGTTAACAAGGTGATATAACTCACGAGACAGCCATCAGGGAGAGAGACGTGCTCCCTGTGGCAGGAAAACTGGAACAGGAAGCGTTCCGACAGTCTGGCTCTCTCGCGTGAAGCCCGTTCGTTCAGTGCTCCCGTGCAAGTTCTCTGGTTGGGCCTGTAGAACCCACCTCCCGGGCGGCTGTGTGACCCTGCCCCTCTCCCAGAGGAGCATGTATTTCTCAGCTTTTGAGCCTGGGCCCCCACTTCCTGCATTTCCCAGGGGAGGAGAGCCCTCCATGTTCCCCAAGGGCAGGAGGCAGAAGGTGCTGCCCGTGCAGGTGCTTTTGCCCTGGCTTCTTCCACCTTGTTCTGAATCCTCCCGGACTTGCTCTCCACCAGGCAGCCACTGGGAAGAGGGCCCAATGTCTGGGGTGGCAACAGGGACACCAAAAGGAGAGCTGGTCTGAGAGGCTACCATGGCCTGGGTGCCTTAGACCCCACCATCCACCTACCTTCACCCGTTCTTCTGGACGCTTCACCACTTTGTCACTGAGGAATTTGGTGGGGATGAAGCCGGCGACCCCATTGTCTAACCGTGTCTTGACACCAATGGCCTGACCTGGGCAGGAACCGCTGTCGAAGTGGTTCCACACCTGGAGAGAGCATGTGGGGGTGCATGAAGACTGGGGAGATCACATGCTAGGGAGAGCTGCCAGGGCTGTGGCACTCACACCTGAACCCGTGGCCACGGACACAACCTAGCCATCCTCCCAAACAGATGGTGGAGGGCCAAGACTTTCCATGACTTCTACCTGGTGTCTGGTGGCATCAGACACCAAAAAAAACCTTTCACGTAGACTTCACCGACAGGGCCCTCTAGTCATAGGCGTGGCCCCGCCCACTGTGTTCTGACCCAGAGGGTGTAAGGAAAAGCCAACTGCCGATCTCCTCAGAACACCACGTTTCTCGGAACCAAGCACCCAGCCGCTTTGTTAGAACACGAACAAATGACAACAGCGGCTTCCACTCGATGGAGTTTAGATACTGTCTGACAATCTCATGCATGGGAAGTCTGCTTCAAAATAGTTGCCAACCCAGAAAAAGCCATCAGTGGTTTCAGTGACCTTTGACCCTCTGAAAAGGAAGGGATGCCTAGCAGCTGTGGGGAACAGGGCCCCTATAGGGGAGCTGCCAGCGAGTGTGAATCTGCAGGCACCCACGGCGTACTGCATCTACTCTACAGGTAGTGAAGCAGCAAGTGCCTGAAGTTTCCTAGTCTGGTTGGACTTGAACTCTGGAGGACAGGAAATCAGGATGAGGGGACTGAGGCAGGAGAGGGAGTGCACACGGAGGAGTCCCACCCAGCAGAGGGGGCCTGCAGCTGCCCTGCTGCCCGTGTGCTTGTCTGCTCACAGCGTAGGACGCACCTCACTCAGCTCAGGGAAGTTGTCCTGCTGACAGAAGGGACACTGCCACAGCCCCGTCTCATCGTTGCGGATCGCCTGGTCATAGCTCTCTCCCTGGGGCCGCCTGTGGGCGATGCCAGTGACGATGCAGATGATGAGCTTGCCTGGAGGAAGGGCACGTTTAGTGACAGGTGACTCCACCCCACCACCCTACCTTGTAGGGCCAGCCAACTGTGTTCATGGCCCTTCCTGCAGACCTGGTGATGGGGCAAAAAGGGACTCCAAGGAAGTCCTCAGAGAGGTGTAGGTGTCTGATTACACACTGCACTTCACTTTGACATTCATCCCAAGGCTGTTTATCTTTTTAAAAGTTGCCCTCGGCCTCCTCCTCCACCCCCATTCTGTTGGAACGGCTGCTTGGTTTGAGGGCATGCAGTCCATCCACCCCTCCCCCACTCGTCCTTTCTAACTACCAAAGGGACTCAGACTCACCGATGTAGAAGGTCTCCGGGGTCTCCTTGGTCAGCATGTTGAAGATCTCCTCGGTGTTGGGGGAGCGGTAGGCTGTCCTGAGGTCCTTGTACCGACAGCTCAGCTCTGCCCGGATGTCGTACAGGGTGATGTGTTTGTCCCCGTAGCCCTGGGGAATGGGGGGTGGGGTGGGATAGGGGGTGTCCACCAAGAGCCTGACAACTGCTATCCCACCTGAGCCACAGGGGCTTCAATGCCAATTAGCTCCTTCTGGGTCTTCTCTCACCGCCTTTCCCAACAACCCTTCCCTAACCTGCTCTGTAACTAGAGCCCTTCACGGAATCCCGGTGGATGAGAGAAAATGCACAGCTCGTCTGTGGGAAAGAAGGCCCAGGATGAAATGACCTCCAGTCCCCTCTCTGCCCCACGACCTCTGTAGCTGCCTGAGAAGCCCAGCAGCCGGCCAGGTTGACAGACAGGGCCAGAGTGCTTCTGTGGCATAGATGGCTAACCAACTGAGCCACTTGGGACGGCGCCTGCACCAGGTCGTGCACACGGCCACCCACCTGCCTCTCCAGTTCTTCTGCAAAGGCGTCAAGGTCCAGGTCCTTGAGCCGCTCTGGGTTTTCTAAGATTTCTTCCAGGGCCCCTGCAGGGTTGGCATCTTCAGCTGATTCATCGTATTCTAGGGCATCCACTGCCATCTTCCTGGCCCACTCATAGGTCTCAGGGTGGACACGAGAGCCATCAAGGACTTCAATGTATGAGTCAGTGCTAAAGGACAGGCAGAAAAGGGACCAGATATAGAGGATGCTTCCGGCAACAACCCAAATGTCCACCAATAAGAAACCGGTACATCAATTAAGGTACCTCGATACAATGGAATCCTATACAGCTACTAAGAGAATGAAGTAGATCTATGAAAGATGGCCTCAGTAGCTCGCTACGTGAAAAAAGTACAAAACACTATGAACCACAAGGCCATGTTCTGGTAGGAAATGGGTGGTCAGTAAATGCAGAGTGAGAAGAAAACGCAGGAAGACCGTAGCAGGCATCATGCTGTTGCGAGCGTGATCATTGGGGCGTGGCACTAAGGGGACCTCCACTTTCTGCACAGCATGTCCACATTCTGACTCTGCTAGGATCACCACACAGGACATGGACAGTAAGGTAAAGCAAGTGGGGGGCGGGGAATGGCCTTTGAGAATTGGCCGACAGCTCTTTCCATCACCACGCCTTCCCAAGCTGGTCCTGCCTGTGCACTCGCACGGACCAATGTCCCAGCAAAGCTGGGTGGGAAGGAAGTTTCAGGACTTGAAACCTAGTTCCCCATTGATTTCCATTAATGAGTGAGGAACTATGTGCCCGTGGAAAAGATCCTCCAAAGACTGAGTTGACAACTTCTGGAGAGGAAGAGGTCAATAGGGAAGTCCAAAGTTCAAGTGAACAGAACCCTCTCTCAGTACCATGAACTCAAGACATGCTGCATCTCTCCCCCGTGTCTCCTCCTCTCCTTAGCCGCCACTGCACACTTCTTCCTTTACCTGCTGCCCCCACTCGTGTCTGGCCACAACCAACCACCACCACGAAACAAGTTCGGTGTTTAAAGAAATCTTGTGTCTTCTTATAATTCATAAACAACAGTTGGCTCCTTTTAGGTTTCTCTCACACAGAAACGTTTCCTGTACCTGAACCGATCTTTCCCATCACTCAGTGGCTCTTGACGGTATAATGGCTGCTCACTTTGCTTTACCATTTTCCTGTGTTAAAATACCTGGCGGCCCTCTGACAGCGCTCATACTCTGAAACCCGAAAGCAAAGCCCAAGGGGAGTCCTCCTGGCCCACCCACACTGAGGGCATCACCTGTCCCCCAGGGAGGCCGTGTCGATCTTGAGGAAGCCAGCACAGTTCATGAAGACTTTGGGACCCATGTGGCACATGGTGACCAGCTGTGTCCGGCTCTCGAGCCGGGTGTTGTTCTGTTTCAGGATCTAGGGGAGAGGCCTGGAGTGAGCCAGGGCATGCGCAGGCCCCGCCTGCTGTCAGGTCTCTGTGAAATCGACCGTGCTGGCAACGCTGGTTTGCACTCCCCCTCCCCCCACCAACGATCCAGCTGAGCACCAAGTTATTTTGTGAACTACACCACACCACCAAAGACTTTACAGAGTCAACGTCTGGTTTGGAAAGCTAACAATAAAACACACACAGGCACTTAGCAAAAGGAAACACAGAACATCACCGATACTTTTGAAGCTCGCAGTGCCCTTCTCTCTGATTAAAGTGGTGGCATTTTAAATGTTCCCATTCAACCACATCCTACCTTCAAGAGGTGGGTCCCTTTGCGAGGTCCCAGTCCGCAGACGTACTGGATCAGGGCCTGGCTGTAAGGGTGGGCAATGGCACGGTTGACATCCACCCCAACCTCATTGACTCGGTTGATAAATTCGCAGTACAAGGCGCTCAGCAGCTCCTCCTTGACCACATGCTCCTGTCAACAGGCACAGGCAAGGCTCAGGTGACTGGGCCTGTCCAGCCACCCCGGCCTGCTCAGGAAACCCTACTCACCTGCAAAGGGTGAAACTTCAGACACAGGATGTCTTCATCAGAACTGCATACTTGGGCAAACTCAATCAGAGGGTCCTGGATGCGCCGGGCCAGGGAGACGGCCTGTCTCAGCACCGGAGGGTAATCCCGGAACTCTGCCTAGAATCGAGCCCGGGTCAGAAGGGCTCCCGCAGCGAGGGGACTCAAACAATTTCCCTGTTAAGTCGCTTTTTCTTCTCTGGGACCCCTTTTCCTAGGCCCAGTTCAAGCTCAGGGATACCCCAATAGAACCAAGGCTGGCAAAAGGGCGGACCTCTGTGTGGGGAAGTGAACAAACATAGCCCCGTGCCCGACAGACCTGCTGGGGAGGAGTGTAGCTGCTGGGCGGGCCCAAGGGGTAGTTCCAGCATTACCTCCGACTTCTTGCTGTTCATGTAGAGAACGGCCAACTCATTGTCAACCAGCTCTACCCCAATAGAGGACAGCTGTTGGCCCTGGTCCAGTTCATGTACAATGCGCTTCACATCCTCAATCAACATCTGGGCATCCCTGGAGGGGTGAAGGGTACTGTTTAGGGGTGCTTCTGGAGACACAATCTCATGACTAGGACGGGGTGGGGTTGGAGCGAGCTTTGGCATAAGGACTGATCTGTGGACCCCTCTGTGGTGCCTGCCATCTGGGGTGGGTGCAAGCCTCAACAATGAGGAGGCGGACGGTCTGTGGTCACAGCTTCTTCAATCCCCAGGTAGTCCTACCTGTTTTCTCCTGCCACTGTCACCACATGGGGCTTCTTGTTCGTAAGGAATTTCTTCAGGGTTTCAATGTCGTGCGCCTGCATGAAAAGGACCCGAGGAGCTCAAGACTCTGAGGCTGGGAGACCTCAAGCCTCCTCCAGCTCCACAGTCACTGGAGACCATGGGAGTCAGAGCAGTCAACGCTGGAAGGGTCTTTAAAATATACCTGGCCCCAGCTGCCCCAAACATCCATTCTTACGGCTTCTGTGGCCATCTGCCTCTGCTTAATATCGCCACCAACTAGAACCCGGCTCCAGTGACACTAAGCCACTGGTCAGATCCGAGGAAGGGCGGCATAGAAAACAGTCTCTTTCACTGTGAGGCGAAATCCGTCTCTCGTTTTGATAAAGTCCTTCAAAGAACCGATTCCTTTGGGTGAGGGCCCTTCAAAAGGTACAGTGAGTATGTGTCTCTCTCACTGAAAGACCCTTGCTTCCTGCGATGTGCTTCTCACTTAAGGCCCCGCCCTTTGTCCATGTAGACGTCCTCCTAGTTTATTGATGTCTGTCTGATTTCAGAGGCACGAGTCACACTGACGAGAGGGTGGGGTTACAAAGAGCAGAGCAGGGCACATGTTAAGATTGATTATTACCCTTATCTGGACCACGGGGAGCTTCTCGATGCTGACATCCCACTCAAGTTCCGTGGCCTCCACCCACAGCGCTGTTCATTTTCTCCTTCCTGGAATGCCACATAGCTTTTCCCCTCTCGGAGGTCCTCTCAACTTTCAAATCTTGGTTAATTTCTCAAGTAGAACAATCCCACACTCCCTTCTCACCTCACACGAGCCCGCAGGGCTGTGTAGGTATGGCCCCTTGCCCAACCTCATGCCCAATGGGGTGGGCACCTCAACGTCTTTGGCCTCCTGGAAACATGCTATCTAATGAAGGAGCTGGGATTTACAGTCTGAGGAGAAGACAGTGAGTATTTTTCAAGACACACTATACATCTTTTTGTTTCAGGGCTAGCTAGCTAACCGGCAGTCAGCACTACTGTAGCTTCTCTGAGGAGGGGGGGGCATCTGTTCCAACAGTGGTTGGTCGGTCAGCTTCCTCAACTTCTGAGGTGACCTGCCTTGTGAAACGTACTGCGCTTACTAAACCTTTGCCACACTTAAAAAAAATAACTCAAAGACAACGAAAAGTTGGTTCGAGGAGTACTTCTCTTTAGAACTCGCCCAACTTAACGACAAAAGGACCAACAAACCAATATAAAAGCAGGCAAAAGACTTGAACAGACATTTCACCGAGGATATAAGCACATGAAATTAGGCTTACTGACATGAGTCACTATGCTCCAAACTCGCTGCCATCAAGCCAATGCTGACTCAGAGACTGTAACTCTTGACAGGAGTAAAAAGCCCCGTCTGTCTCCCTCAGAGCTGCTGGTGGTGGTGGTTTCGAACTTGTGACCATTCAGGTCACACTCCAACATGTAACCAGTGTACCGCCAGGGCTCCTGACATTAGTCATTAGACATGCAAATAAAAATCACACGTAGATATCAACTCCACCCACTAGAATGCCTTGGATTAAAAAACGAAACACACAAACACAAACTCCAGAAGACAACAGGTGAGGCTATGGGGAGACCAGAACCCTCCTCCTCTGCTGCTGGGAATGGAGCTGAGAGAGAGAGAGCACCTGTGGGAATCGGCTGGCATTTCCTCAGCGTGTAAGACGGAGAATGATAGGAGCAGGCAAGTCCACTCCCAGATCTATACCCCCAAAGAATTTAGAGTAGGAACACAGAGACTTGTGCTCGCAGGACACTATTCACAAATAGCCAAAAAGGGAGACGGCCTACACGTCCACATCTCCAACTGAGCGGATGGGCAACCCGTGCTCCAGAAGTCATCCTGAGCCACAGCAGGACGGGCCTCGACAGCATCAGGCCGAGACATCGGCACAACGGACAAACGCACTGTAGGACTCCACAAATGTCCAGAGACGGGAGGCTATTAGTGATCACCAGTAGTGGGAGGATGCGGGGAGAGGAGGACCCAGTGCTTAGTGGGCACCGATGGCCTAATCTAGGAACAGATAAGGGAAATGACTGACCACCACCAGGAATACAATTATTGTAACTGTACATGTGAAAATTGTTGAAATGCTCCATGTTTTGTTACACATGTATTTAATGTAATGAAACAAAAAAGAACACTTCATTTTAGAAAAGAGCTGTTCCAATAGAGTTGAAAAGATGTTGTTGGAACGAGTGTACAAACCAGATGAATTTAAATTCCTCTCTTTGGAAGAAGAAGCCAGAGCAGCGAGAGTGAGGAAGAGGCTGGCTTAATGCCCCGGTGGCTTTCAGCTCTTGGAACAGGCTGACCCAGATGCTGGTAGGAACAGTCAACAATGGCAGCTCCCAGAAGCACCCAAGGCTTGGGGCCTGGCACCAGGCCAGAAGTCATTTTACACCAGAGAACTTGAGTGCCACCTACTGCCCGTGGAAGCCAGCCTCACCCTCTGAGAGCAAGGGCTGCCGCGCAGATGGCGACCTTGTATCGGATCTAAGTGATAGGCCCGGCAGGAGGCCCCCTCGGTCACCGGGAGTCACTAACCTTCTTTTCCCGCTCCTCCTCTCTCCAGGCAGTTCGCCGCTTGGTGAAATGGGGCAGCCGGAGGAAGTCAGTCACTTCTCCCTCACCACTGACCAGGGCGCAGAACACGGGGTGATCTCTGCTCAACCGAAGGAAGGAAAGGGGACAGTGCCACCACCAGCCGGAGGATGAGAATGGGGTCGGGGGACCGGGAAGGGAGGGCCGGGGCAGGGTGGGCAGGCATGAGCGGTACCTGGCAGAGGAGAAAGCGATGCCCAGGACACGAATGCCCTTCCCTTGGTTTTCCTCCATGAAGTCGTCGTCTTCTTCTACCTGCTGATCTGGCCGGTAGGGCGCCACCCTCAGCCAGTTGTACAACTTTCGACTGCAGGCCTAGAGAAGGGACATAGGAGACACCGGGGTCCAAGTGTGCTCAGGCAGCAGATGCTGGGGTACCTTTGCAAAAGCGCGTGCTGCCAGAGGCACCCGCTCCTATCCCGGCAAAGCTGGGAAGCACAGAAGAAGCTACTGGAGTGGGGAGGTTGGAAGAGGAGCCCCCCCGGCCTTGCCCTTACTGCTTGCCTTTCAGATTTGCTCCCCTCTGCCCCCCACCCAGGCCCAGGCTTCCTCCATTAGCTGTGGGATGACCGGGCACGGGTTCCCCGGCAGTCAGCTATCGGTGAGAGCCAGTACACTCTCAGACTGACCGCGCATGCTTCCCTCCTGACCTTTATGACGTACTCCTTGGCTTCAGACAGGAGCTTGTTCTTGAGCTCTTTGGCCACCTGAACGTAGAGGAACTGCTGCAAAGCTCGCTCGATGGCCATGGTGCGCTGCCGGTTCCACTCCTGTACCTGGTGGCTGAACTCGTCTCGGTAGTAAAACTGCTTGATCTCTTCAAAATAGGTCTGGTCGTTGCCATAGCTGAGGGGAGAGCCACAGCTCAGTTAGGGTTGGACACAGGCAGTCCCAATCGCCCCTGAATGCCGGGAGCGGCCACCCCGCAGGGCTGGGCTTACCCTTCGACACCCTTCATATCTATGCTGATGTCAATGGTGAGCAGGCCCTCATCTTCAGCCAGGCAGATCTTGAGAAACTGGTCATCTCTTAGTTCCTTCACAGGTTTGTTCTTTAGGTATTTGAAGGAATAGGCGTAGTGGGCCTCATCCACATCCTGTCCACATCAAGAGGGAATCATCAGCCTCCGGAGAGGCTGGGCCCAGGGAGGAAAATGGCCCTTTCCTTTCAGGCAGCCAGCTCAGTGAGGCACAGAGGCAGGAAGACCCGCTTCAGCAGTTTTAGAGTGGCTGGGGCCACACGTTGGTGCAGAGCCCTTCACCCTGCTTACCTTTCTACCTTTCTTGGTGGGGGTTATATTTAGCTTGGCTCTCTCCTGGAAGGTCTGCCTGAGCACCTGCCGGACGAGGGGCTCTCGGGCAATCTGCAGGGCTACCATGTACCGGGCACCTTCCAGCACAGATTCCGGCGTAGGGAATTGACTGTGGGGAAAACAGCGTAGCCATGGGATGGGGGTCCACCTTGGCCTCCAAGCCCCTCTCTCAAAGCCACCTGCTGCCTGCCCACCTGCAAACGTAATCCTTGGCCAGCTCCAAAGGCTCTGCGGGGAACTGCTCCGTCTCGTGCCGCTGGTAACTATCCCGGAGATTCTCTCCAAACTGCTCAGGGGTGAGCCCGAACTTCTTGGCCAGGCCATCTGAAACACACAGGAGGCCACCGCGGGGCAGCAGCATGTGGACACAGCTTTGAGTTAGAGCACTCTCCTTTACAGGAGTTGCAAGTGGGTGGGGCTAGGGGAACACTGAACAATGGCGAGCACTAGCTTTAAACACCTGACAGTGTGTTAGGCAGAACGAGGTGTTTTCTACATGACTCCTGGGCTCAGACTTAAGATGGAAGTTGCAGTTTCGTAACACAACCTCGCAAAGCTAGTTCTTCCTCGGGTCCCATGAGCTTCGCGCTGTTTCAGACAGTCTGGGCGAGTGTGTGTGTACCTGTGTGGCCGGGGCTCATGTAACAGGCCACTTTGGAACTGGTCCAGTGATCCACCCAGATGTCTTTACGTCCTCGTCCTAGCCCCCCCCGCCGAAGCTACCATTTACCTAGACCAGCGCTCTGGCAAATGGTGTACATGTCTCGGCGGGAGGCCTGCTTGAGCTCTGGCCCCCTCTGATCCTCATCTTCTGCCTCCTCACCTTCCCCTGGGGAGAAAACATTTTGTGTTAGTCCTCTAGTGGTCAATCACACCCAAATATCACAAGCACACAGAGACGCCCCAAGAGACACCCTGCCAAGAACATATTTGAACGAGGCCTTGGCCATCAAGCCTCCTGGGCTTTCCGCATGACTCACCTTCTTCATCCCCCTCTTCCCTTATACGCTTCAGTTTCTTGCGGCTGGCCTTGGCGGCATTCTGCATCTTGGGGATATCACGACCATAATAAAGCAGGAAGTGGTTGTACACGTCTTTCAGCTCATCCACCGACTGTACATCTTTGAGCCTAGGGGGTGCGGACAGAGACCACAGTTGCTCTAGGGAGATAGGCAGGATGTCTCCAGCAGAGCTCAAAGGCCTTGAGATCATCCCTGTCCAGATAGTTAGCTCAGCTTCATTACCAAGTCCACGTTATCATCTACCTCTGCCCCTAGACTCTGCAAACCATTTTCTGATTACTAATGCTTTCCCATGCAACTTTACCTACAAAGGAATGAACATACAGAGCAGCAGGCACGAATGTTCCATCCTTTTAACAGTTAACTATTTGGTAAATAAATGGCATTTGTAAGTTTGGACTGGTGAAGAGTGGGTCCTGTATTAATCTCACAAGGTCCAGCCTTAAATCCAAGGCTCCCTGTCCTGGCAGAAACCCCCACACAAGATACCTCTCCATGTCAGTCGTGTCCAGAGCCCGGATGCCATCAGCAAGAGGCTTGTCAGGATCAGCCGAGATTTGCTCGTACTGGTAAGCCTGCATCTTCTCGAACAGCCGCGTGAGGTTCTCTTTGCGGATCCTTAGCTGGGTCCACTGGAGGGGAAGAATGCAAGTGAGGGCTGGCAGCTGATTGGCTCTGAAGGCTGCTGCATGCCTTATCAGGACAGCCCAGAGGCTGGGTTGGCCCAGTGTCTAACCCGCTCCCTGAGGGAAGACAAGGATGCACATTACCTTCTCATCCCACTGCCACACTCTCCAGAGGTCATTAATGTGCAGTTCAGGCTCCACATACTCCTTCCGGTAGAAAGCAATAAAAGGCACCTAGGAGGGCAAGGAGACCACAGTTGCCCAGGGAAGCCAGGCCTCTCACAGGCACCTCGGGGCCAGAGCAGGGCTCCCCCTGCTGGGGACTAATGCAGCCATTCTCTCCATCCCTGGGGTCTTCTCTGGCCTCACACCTTGACCAAGGCTCCAGGGAAGCTACTGGTCCCCCACCCCCAAGGAGACTTCCAAGTAACGAGCCATTCTAATGAACTTGTCACCTCAAAATGCTGATTTCGCATGAAGCCCAGGGCTTCTTTGATCTTCTGGATTGTGCTGGGTCCTTTCCGACTAAAGCTGCTTGTCGGCTGCCCACGGTCCAGGTAATCACAGCTTTCCTGCAGTGGAAGAAGGAAGTCGGCAATGCAATGGCTTCCCACTCGGGGCTGGAGCAGCCGTTAGGAGCTGTGAATGTACTTGGTGGCCCACAAGGGCCGTGTGAGAGGAGCCGAGAGGAACACACTGTCCTGTAGTGGGGAGGTACAAGAAGTTTGGGGTGGGAGGAGTAGAAATTCTATCTTGATGAAGTCGCTGAAGTGGCTGCGAGTTCATATCAGAGTTTAAGAACCTTTTTTAAATACCTGTAGAGAAATGGTTGGTGTGGCAAAGGCATTCCGGTAGATCCAGTCAGCTTCTTCTTCTAGTTCATCATCTTCAGCGGCCTTGACTGGGATGGCACGGAGCTGCGGGGATAAGACAGCGGCATGAAACTGAGTCTCCCTTGCATCCACCTCAGGGATACTGGCCCTCCTTCTCTCTGGACCCTCAGAGCCACACTGTTGGCAGCCACGCCGTGCGGTCTTGGCATGACGTGGGCGCTGCTAAGGAAAGAGCACAATCTCGAGGACGGTGCTCTAGAAGAGAGGCCAGCGGGAGAAGGAGCGGCCGTGGGGGCAGGGCAGCACTCTTAATGCAAAAAGGAGGATGGGAAATGTAACCCCACCTAATCCACAATGACAAGGGCAACGCACACTTAAGTGTGGGAAGGGTCTATCCCCTCCAAGGGGGGCCGACAGCAGTTCAAGCCACTCCTCAATGTGAGCCTGAATCGCTCATGTCCGCCTCCTGCAAGACTATGTCCTTTTAGCAGCAGGTTTGGGGCGGGTGCTTTCTCACCTGGAACCGCTCAGGCAGGTCCGTGGCTCGGATCTCATTGTCCTGATCGGTAAGGTGGCTGCTCTCCAGCTCACTGGGCTCATACACCTCGAAGATGCTCCTGCGGCTCACGCGCTTCTTGGCGGTCTTCTTGGGGCGCATTCGGATTTCGCCCTCAGCCTCATCGTCCTCGTACTCGTACTCTTCCTCCAGTTCCTCATCGTCTTCGTTGTACTTCTCAAACTCGTCGTAGTCGAAGTCCACCCCGAAGATCTCCTGGGCTTCCTGCAGAGCCCTGTGGGCACAGCAAGCAGCAGTGGGCCCAGAGAGAAATGCCAGCCCCTTACTGGCTCCCAAAGGAACGGAGAAGGGGCAGAGAACGGTAAGGAAGTCCAAGAACCATCTTCACTAGAATTAAAGCCTAGCTGGTGGCATCTCTTTGGGCAATCAATTCTTTATTGCAGGATCAAAAGCTCATCTTGCTAGTGGGGCTCAAAGAGCAGCAGGACAGAGGTGTCCGCAGGTTGCTCAGAGGGCTCAGTGCTCCGCTGAGGCATGACAGTAGTGCCTGCAGAGCCCAGGCTTTCCAGCTTGGCTCGAAACCACAGAAACACCTCCATAGGACAAGCAGCCCACATAAACCACAGCATCACCTACCCTGAGACCAGGACTAGGTGGTGCCTGGCTATCACTACCAACCCATCTAGAAAACGCCAGAGATACCTTTTAAACTCTAAACCGATACTCCCAGTATCACCTGTACTCTAAAGAACAGACTAACTCATCAAATGAAGACTCACTCATGAGTACTGTGTGCCTTTACAAAGCATCCCCAAGAGACCAAATGGTCAACATTTACCTTAAACCCCAGGTGTGAAAGGGACAAGGACACACTGAACTAAGTGTACAATAAGAATTGGATTTGCTGTGTTATAAACAAACAAACCCAAACATGGAGCAAGCATTGTACCTGCAAGTGGAGGGTGTCGGAGCCTTGCCCAAATGTGACTTCTCCCTAACCCCACGGTGGCCGAGACACCTCAAAGCCTCAGAAGCGGTCTGAGATGACCCCTCCAAGTTAGGAGGCAGGCAAACAAGACCGCTGTGAGTTGAGCAGGTCTGGTTTGCCTCAGAAGAGACCCGACCCTTCAGGTGCTTTCTTCGCACCACACCCCATCCCACCCGACTCACGCATCGGTGTATCCAGGAAGCTTTTTCCGCCACTTGGGCTTCTTCAGAGGCTGCCCGTCATCATCCACAATGAAGTCATCAATGTCTGTACCGGGAAGAGGGCGGCTAGTACCCAGGCCCGAATGGCTGTCCCACCAAGGGATGAGGAGGGCCCTCACAGGAAGACCCAGGGATCTTTTCCCAAGAAAACACTTGCGTGTGTCAGGTGATGAGGGTCTATAGTGAAAAACACGCTCCCACCCTGTCCCCAGGGGCCATAAACTGCAATACCACATACCCGACTCTTCATCATCTTCTTCCTCTTCTTCTGGAGGAGCGATGGGGGCCTCCACAGCCTCCTGCCCCTCTTCCCCTTCCCCATCTTGGAAGATCTCCTCGGCGATGGCCTCTTTTTCATGCTCTTCCTTGCCATAGTCCTCTTCGTCGTCCTCCTCATCGTCCGACATCTTCTTGACGCGCCGGTACTTTTGCTAAAGGTGGAGAAGCCGCCCCGTGAGGGTCTGCAACGTTCAGCACGAGCAGGCCTGTTCTCCTTTCTCACCCCATCTTTCCACCCGAGAACAAACACATGACTGATGTGTCTCAGTCCTCAGGCCCATCTACCACCCACGACAGGGACTCGGCCCCTTGACAAGGCACTCCACGTCCCAGGGACACCAGAGTGCTTGTTCCTCCTTTCCCAGGAGCCACCAACTACAACGGGCTTCTCCTTCACCTTCAGGGACAAGGGTAAAGGCAGACACTTACTCCTCGCTTGACTTTGACACCCAAATTCTCTTCAATGAGGTCAAAATCATCATCCTCCAGGCGGTCATCGAAAGATGCTGCAGAAAACAAACCACACGGCATGGTCACTCAGGGTAGGGGGAGGCTCCTTCCCTCTTCAGCTTCCACCCAGGCGCACCTGACCGAGGCCAGGCTACTCACTCCGCTTTCTCTTCTTGTGGCCGACATCGTCTTCTGAATCCCCAGAATCGCTACCCTCATCCTCCTCCCCTTCATCTTCATCATCATCATCATTGATAAAGCCTTTCAGGTTGCCTTGCTCGTCTTGGTCATCTAGGTTCTCCTCCTCCTCTTCATCTGGAAAACAGGCCTGTGTGTGAAACAGACTGGGGCGGGCCATCTTGCTAGCCTCAATGATCTCCCTGCCCTGAAGCTAATGACTGGGTCCATGTTGAGGTTTTGGCCTGAGCACTGACTTCAAGCAGCGGCAGCGTCTGGAAAGGAATGCCTCTGTTCTACACCTGTCGTGTATCTTTAGGCAATATGGTCTTCCCCACTATCTGGTTCTTTGAAATCATTATTGTTGGCTTTGTAACCATGTACAATCTTGTTTTTCCACCTCATACACCCAGCAATTCTGTTCCTTTTTTCTTAATGCGTGTTTCCCATCTCACCTTCACTGCGCCCAAGAGCGGGGAAACTGGGTGAAGAAATACCAACACTGTTAGGCTCTTAAGGAGCAAAGATGTGTGTGTGTTTCCTTAACGGTTTACTGTCTGTCCCTCCCACTTACATAAGCTCCATCGGAGTTGGGTCTTTTTATTCCTAGTCCTGAGCACAGTCTGATATATAGCAGGTGTTCAGGAATGACAGAAATTCTCAAGTGGGTACCTCAGATGTAATAACTTCTGTGTTTAACTTGAGCCTCTCATCAACAAGAACTCAATTATTTACAGTTAGCAATAGTGGGGAGAAATCTGAGGGTGGGCCTCCTCACCATCATCTTCCTCTTCCACAAATTTCTTGGTGACTCGGGGCACCACCTCGCCGTCATCGTTGTATTCCTCCTCGGACTCCTCAGCCTCGCTCTCCACAAAATCAGACATCACTGCAGCTTCTCCTCCCTGGAGAAGACTGGACAAAGGAGAGATGACATGAAAAAAGGAGACAAGCGACCTCACAGGGCTTTTAAATCTTGCCAGTCTTCCTCTGCATGACCTTGTGGCTACCTGCCACTGCTCTGCCCCCCCCACCATTTCCCCCTGAGGTGGACAGCGCATGGAGGAGACGGTCTCCATCCGTCCCTTCTCCCAGTCACGCGCTTCTATGTTGCTTTAAGAAGACAATTACTCTGGGTCTCTGGATGCACCATCTTCATCCCCCAAAGACATTGATCTCGCTCACCATTTGAGGGTTGGAGGAAATAGTGGGCAGATAAGAAGTGATGTAGGGTGATTACATAGGTGATAGTGCTCAGGTGACATTACGTGACTCACTCACAGGAAGTCTGGACAGCCATACGCGCCAAGTGTATGACAGAGCCTTGACAATTAGGAGAGTCAAAAGGAAAATCCTTTTAAGAGATGAGAACATTTCATGACCTTGAGCTCACTTGTGTGAGTGCTGGATGGAAGCATTTGGGTGAAGAAGGGGTCTCAGGCAACAATAAGCAGCATTTACTTGGCCTGCATAACCCTTTCAAGAGAAGGCGGAATTAAAGGGAAAGATTTCCTGGACTAAAGAGTAGAGTTGAAATGCTGCTCCTCTTACCTACCAGCTACATACACTTAAGCAAAGTACTTAATGTGTCTGAAGATCAACTTCTTCATTTAAAAACCGAGGTTGAAAATATTAGGTACTTAGTTTTCTTTTTTTTAAATCTCAGGGGCTTTTTATTTTTGCAAAATTGGACAAGCCGATCCTAAAATTTGTATATCCTAAAATTGCAAGGTGCATGCATAACTGAAACATAAGGTTGTAGGACTCACATGTCCTATTTCAAAGGTTCAGTAATCAACACAGTGAAGAAGTGGAATAGGAACAGACATATAGGCCAATGGAATTGAACTGAGAATGCAGAAAAAAAACCCCTATACTTGGGAGGTCAATTGAGTTTTGACAAGTGTGCCAAGACCATCTGATGAAGAACAAATAGTGTTTTCAACAAAGGTTGCCATGACAACTGGCTATTCATATGCAAACGATCGAGGCTGGACTTCTACCTCAAGCCTTTTACAAACATTAATTCCAAGTGGAGCAGTGATCTAAATGTTAGGAACTACAACTACAGAATTTCACACAATTCTAAAAACCCTGGAAGGAAACACAGGTGTAAATTTTCTCAGTCTTACATGAAGCAAGTTTCTAAACATGATACAAAAGGACAAAAAGAAAATTTAAGACAATTAGGGAAAAAGGTTTCTGTATCAATGGACACTGCAGAGAAAGTTAAAAAACGAAAACCACACAACCCTCACAGAAGGCCCTTGTGCAGTGCTGGTGAGAGTATAAAAGCGTGCAGTTGCTGTAGATAGTGGTTATTCCCTCAAAAGGCAAAAGCAAAAAAAAAGGGCACCCAGAATTATCTTGTCGCTGTTAGGTGCCATTGAGCTGCGGGACAGCCAGAACACCGCCGGGTCCCCACGGTCTTCCTGACTGTGTGCTGCTGCGGCCACGGTGTCAGTCCATCTTGTCCAGCGAGCGGGTCTTTCTTGTTGACCCTCCATTTGACCAAGCAGGATGCCCTTTCCAGGCCTTGGTCTCCCCTGATAACATGTGCGTGAGACAGTCTAGCCACCCTGGCTTCCATGGAACATTCTAGTACTTCTTCCAAGGCAGAAGTTTGTTCTTCCGGTGGTTCACAGTATTTTCAATATTCTTCATCAACACTGTAAATCAAATGCGTCACTTCATCTTCGGTCTTTTTTATTCACTGTCCAACTTTCACACGCACGAGGTGAGTAAAAATACCGTGATTGGAGTCAGGTGCACCTGTCGTCAACGTGACTTCCTTTCTCCTTAACACTTACAGGAGGTCTCGTGCAGGCTTGCCCAGTGCAGTATGTTGCTTCATTACCTGGGTGCTTCTTCCATGAGTGTTGACTGGGGATCCAAGTAAAATGAACTCCTTGACAATGTCCATGTTTTCCATGTACCATGTTTCCACTGCTGGCTCAGCTGTGGGGGGTCGGAGTTTCTGTCTATTGAGGTGTCATCCATTCTGGATCCTCACCAGGGAGTGCTTCAAGTCTTCCTCGCTTTCAGCAAGCAGTGTTGAGTTAGCATCTAGCCTTCCTTCGATCCGATGCCATCTTCTTCATATCGTCCAGCTTCTGGGATTATTATATGATTTATCATGTGGCCCAGCAATTCCACTCCCAAGAGAACTGGTGCTGAGGGGTTGCAGCTCCCCAAAGTTCGCGAGTTCACTCACAGGTGGCGCTTAAGCCTTCACGAGGTCCAACTCCAACTGGTCCCCAGCCTCAGCCTCGCTGTCCCTGGGAGCCTGAGTGGCAGCAGCTGCATTCAGGTCTGCCTCAGGGCCTGGGCCAAGGAGCTTGCGGGGGTCTGCCCTTGTCCATGGGCTCCGTTGAGACTCCTGGGGGGCACACCTCTTGCCACTGTGCCTTCAGGGTCCTCTCCTGCCCCAGGGCGGGGGCCCCTGGTTCCTGCGAATGTACTCTCGGGAGCGGATGTCAGCCATTCCCAGGACGGTCCGGAGTCCCCCACCAGGGGAAATGTGGCTCCAGCAGTACGCAGGCTTCGAACCTTTTCCTTGTGCTGGCCATTCTTCTCCAGCCCAGCCACCTGCAGAAGCTTCTTGGCCACCCGACGCAGGGCAAGTCTGTGAGGATGCCCAGGTGGCAGGCCACCCCAAAGCCTCGCTGGTGGAGCACCCCATTTCCATCCACAAGAAGAACCTGGGGCACTAGGCTGGGATCCTTCTCTTGCAGCCGCTGCATGGCCTCTGCCAGGAAGGGCACCTCTCGGAAAGCCAGGAAACCTGACACATAGGGGGTCTTCAGGTTCACCATGCGACACTCCTTGTACGCCACCGCTTCCAGAGACAAGGTCTCCTCAGGCGGAGCCCCGGCGCCCAGATCAGCCATAGTTCAGCCTCGGTACTCTTTCAGGTACTTAGTTTTCTATGTCACTAAATGTTAACTGGTAATTTTCCTGAGGGTTCAATAGTTTTGTCCTACCCGATCCCAAAGGTTTCCCAGCTTTCACACCTATGAGAAGCCTGGAGATGGAAGTGGGACAGCCTGAGAACCAAATTGAGTTTGCTGGATTTGGGGTAGGGCTTAAGAACTACATACATCACCTAAATCATGACATCAAGATTCCACCAGGAACCCTGAAGTGGATTGTTGCCATACTCACCACTAACCCCGTCATGTATTGCAATCCATGGCAACTAGACCCATTTCCCCACCTAGATGGGATGTCTCAGGAAGGCAGAGACCACACCCAAATGGAGGAATGATAAAAGTCATGCAGACATAAACAGCAAGGAAAGAGGCATTCAGGCACTGGGTGATTCTGCATCAGATAAGGTGTCCTGCACAAAACAGGAACTGCTAAATGTCTGCTGAATGAAACAACAAACCTTTTCATATTGCCAGCTGAAACGACAATAGGAAGATCAAGAAAAGTGGCTAATGGCTACCTGCAATGATGCAAGGTGGGTCTTAAGTTCTGGTTCTATGGCTCTAATTCTTCTGAATTCTCTTGAAAATCATCAACTATCGAATACCAACTTATCCCAATTACCAATCATATTAAATGTGCTCGAAACAACAAAATTGAAGGAACTAAAATCTGATAAGGAACCCTGGTGGTTGGCCCAGATTTTCCGGAATGGTATTTCCCCTGGGTTGCCCGCTAATGTTAGGCACTGGGCAGCAAACGGCAAGATTGGCAGTTCAAACCCACCAGATGATATCAAGGAAGAAAGATGAGGCTATTTGCTCCCATAAAGATGTTAAATTCTGAAAAGGTAAGGGGTGGGTGGGTTCTGATGGGTAATTATTTTGCATTAAATTTTAGGCTGTTTCAGATGCTGTATTTTGACCTTGCCTGCTATGCTAAACTGATGAGTCAAGGTATAAAACTGCCCCGCAAAGGGGCACAATCTATACACAGGCACTGGATGGAATAATGCTTTACTCATAAGAGATACTTGCCCCTCATGGTCAGTCACTCCCTACAGCTACTGCAGGGCTGGTGGTCTGCACACTCTCTGCCCCACATTACAGGTGAAGGACCCTGTTACACCTCCCTGCTGGGAACAGGTAATAGTAGTAGGGGTGTGCTGGTAGGGAACCAGCGGCTATGAGATGTATTTGGGGCCATCTGAGAAGCCAGGTGGGCTTGTTGTGCTTGTAGGTCACAGCGACGGTGGCAGGCTACACTCAGCCTGCCTTCACTGTGCTCCTCCTAAGCTCTCCTGACTGTCTTCCTCTCCTACTACATACACTCTGCTGGGACCTGGGTCCTGAAGCTTGTTCCCAAGGAACTTACTGCCGAGTAGCAGGAGGGAGACATGGAACAAACATAACCCTACCACAATTTTTAAGTATTATGAGAGATGTATAGAGTAAGCTCCTAAGAGGAGATCTGGACAAACACTAACACACACATAAAATCAAAACCAACACAGGCCTTTCCTGGGTACTTAAAGCAATTTTACAAATTTACCCTGAGGGGCTAGTGCAGTGAGTTAATCATTGGACTCTGAAGCACAGGGCTGGTGGTTCAAGCACCCAGGCACCCTGGGGGACAAAGATGAGATTGTCTGCTACTGTAAAAATTTAATCTTGGAAACACTAGGAATCAGTTCTATTGATCACCATGAGCCAGGATCAATTCGATGGCAGTGGGTTCCATACGAAGGAGGGACGATGTCTACTGTACAACTACGAGTTCCATTTCACAAATATTCTATAACCCTTACACTGACCTCTCTCTCTCCATTCAAAAAAGAAAAAAGTAACCAGAGATAAAAGTCCCTTGTTCTAGGCTACACAACTAGCAACTACAAAAGCTGAGAACAGAACTGAGGCCGGCTCCAAAGTCAGAGTTGGTTTTACTATCCTCAGTAGTTCTCCGAGGTGCTCCGGGATCTCCACCCTCCTTCCTCGCATCTGTGTTCCCGGAGGTTGGGGACCACAAGCGACCAAATACAGAAGCAGTTCTAAGCATCCAGCTCTCTTCCATAAAGCCAAGTATTAAAGAGATCTGCAGCAATGTACAGCGTGCCAGTCTGCTCACTGAACGTATTTTCACTTTGAAAAGTATGGTTGGTTTTTCATTAAAAAAGCATTTATGTTAAAGTGTTATAGGCTATGATTTTTTAAATTCAAATATTAAAAAAATAGGTTTACTAGTGTGTACTTCACATTTCATACAATTTAAACATTCAGCCACATTAAGATTTGTATAATCATCACCACAATCAGAACATTTTCTTTTCCTGCTCATTGTTGTTAGTGCCCTATCTCTACCCCCATCCTCCCCTGGCTAGGCGATTACCTATCTCTACAGATCTACCTAGCCTCGATATCATATATAGAGCCATACACAACGCCAACAGGAGGCAAGCACACAAGCAAAAACCCAACAATGATGACAGGGTTACAATTTTACAAGGCAGATTTAAATCAATGCACAATGTGAAAGCCTGCAGACCATTGTACCATGCAGAAGTCTTGGGTTACACAAATGCCCTTTCTTTCTAGATTTGTACCTTTCAGTGCTGCCCCCAAAATCGAATGTCTCAAAATGCCTGCCAATTACAGTCGGTGATCTAATTTAATTTTGACCCTGTTCCTTCTAAGTCCTGAACCGATTCATTAAAAGTAGAGTCGGGTACAGTGACGCCCCCCCCCCCCCGAGTTTGCTTTAATTAGGCTAGCAGAGCCACTAATGCCGTCTTTTAAGGCCTCAGCATCTCTGCATAGGTCCTCGCTCCTGCAGATCGGATGCCTCACTGCCTGCTTAGCAGAGAAATGGACAGCCTACCTGATGAAAACAGCAGCCTTCTGTCGGGGGCAGCTGGTGCGCAGTGCTGCTCACCAGCCTGGGGAGGCAGCACGGTGTTCCCTTCCCTCCTGTACCCTAGATGGGCAGTAAGGCACAGCCTGTGCTGGAGCTGGGGGATGTCCCCCGTTTAACACACTGCCAAGATTTCCCGTCAAGAGAGGTGTGCCAGAAGCAATCCTGCCGCGCTGAATCTTGCGGGAGCTCGGTATGCAGAGGGTACTGCAGCAGCACTGCAGGCTGAGGTTGGCAAGCATACAGCCCAGAGCAAAATCACCAACAAGTGCCTTCGCGTATGGCTACCACCTATCATTAACACATGCTATCTGGGATGAGACCCATAGCGGCTACCTTTTTCTGTTTAGTATTTAAAACCCAAACCAAAAACTCTCTTTCCAATTTTCAAGACTGCGATTTTTTTTCTTTTTAGACTAAATCATCACTGGAGCAAAGAGCCTTATCTATCTCCCTATGAGTGGCTAATGGGTTTGAACCACTGACCTTGTCATTCATTAGCAGCCCACTGATTAACCTACAGCACCACCAGGGCTCCTTGTGTATAAATGTGCTACAGAAATAGGTCTAGTTAGGGTGTGAGGTGTGGAAGCAGAAGCACAGCTGCAGTACAGGAAAGATGAGGCTCAAAGGGAGAGGCTGGTGGTTGCCATGACAGTGGCTGGAAGAAGGGAGCTCAGATCAGATTGCCACAGGGGAGGCTCACAACAGTCCCTCCCTTGAACAAGATGTAGGAGGCAATTAAGAGGAGATCAGAGTGAAAAGAGATCTAGTTATATAGTCTGTTAAGTCCATCTACTCTTGCAGCACCAGTCAACGTTCACATTTTTTTTTAAAAAGGGTCAAGCTCCGTGTTGGGACTTGGGGATAAAGAAAGAGAAGCGATGAAAATATACTTCACTTTCTACCCTGGTGGAGTTCACAATCCATCTTCAAATGCATGTAAACAGGGACAGTTCGGGGTAATAAATGCTAAAGTGATACACACGGTCTATGGGAGCAATATCAAGCAAGAGGTGGAGGAGGGCCTCAGAAAGGGAGACTCAGTGCGTGGCAAGAATGAAGAAGGCAGCCTGGGGAAAGGCCACCTAAGCAAAGGCTTGAAAGGGCCCAGCACTCTGGCACAATGGAAACCACAGGACACTCACATTCTACGTTTCATGTGCCAGAGCCAGAGATCACGCCAACGGTGTTCAGGAGAGAACATTCCATTTTAAATGTAAAAGTCTAATAAAGAAAAGTTCGCAAATAACTGCAGAGTCTGTGGTTCAAATCCACTTTTTCTCCTGAGGGCGATAAAGGAGGCTAAGGCTATCTCCTCCCATCAGGATTTACAGATTCAGAAACCTACAGGGGCAGCTCAACTTGGCCCTACAGGGTTGCTATGAGTCAGACTCCTCGGTGTTTTAAAAGTAATTGTTCTTAAATCTTTAATGCAGAACTCATTAAAGTCAAGGGGGTTAAAATACAGAAAAGGTTAAGTCATTTTTATAGGAAATAGCCCTTAAAATCGTTTTAATGATGGAGAAGGAAAAAGCCCCACAGCTGTCGAGTCAATTCCAACTCAGTTACCTTATAGGGCAGAATCAGACTACCCATAGGGGGTTCCAAAGCGGTAAATCTCTAAGGAAACAGGAGGCCAATCTTTCTCCTATAAAGCAGTTGATCAGTTCTAACCACTGGCCTTTCAGTTAGCAGCCAAGTACTTAACCACTGCACCACCAGGGTCCCGCGAGCTGAAGTAGCGTGTCTTTAATGAGTAAGGGCACCATTGAGTCTCTAACAGAGTCGCCTAACCTGGTTTCCACAATGACCCGAAAGAGTGAGGAAATGGAGGAGCTGTTTTATTTCTGGTGGTGGGTGCTGGGAGCATTTTTCTCCAGCACCAGGCCCACCATATGAGGTGGCAGGAGCATGGAAGAGGGAGTTTGAGGAGAGGAAGAATGATGCATGAGAGACATATGAAATCCAAGAATCTCTGTAGGGAAGGTAAAGATTTTTTTACTCGACTAAAGGTGTGCAGTTTAAGGGGCTTAAGGTATTTGCCAACTTAACACATGTGTATTTAGTGACTGTCTACTATGTCTCCCTGAGCGGTTGCCTCACAAGGAAGGCCAGGTCATGTACTTCCAGAAAACCTGCCACTGAAAGCCCTAGGGAACACAGCTACTCAGACCGTCATGAGTGGTCACCATCTCAACGGCTGCTGGTTCCCACATGCTAGGCACGCACAAGGCCCTGACCCTAGGATACTCACTTACTGCCTGGAGAAGTCGCGCCAAATAAAAGTAGACCTTGCTATACAAGTGCTAAGAAGGAAAGAAATGGTGCGAATTGGATAGGGGCTGAGCACTTCTGAGTCTGTGATGGGTGCCAGGCTAAGATGCGAAAACGAGTAGGTTACGGCAAGCAGAGCCAAAAGAAGAGTTTCACAGCAGGAACAGCAAGCTAGACTGGCTTATTACAGGTGATAGCCTAGAGGTGAAGTCCTTGCAGACCGAAGGTAAGACGGAAGAGCCAGTTAAATCACAGTCACAAGAAGCCAGTGGCTTTGAGTAGGGAAAGGATGTGACCACGCTGCATGCAACATGGACTGGAGGGAATCTGAGTAGACTCAGGAGGTCACTGCGGTAGTGCAGGCACAAAAAGGGATGGTCAAAGAAGACAGACCGGAGGCAGAACTCTCAGGACTTCTTGAAAGATCTGGGGGTGGAAGGAATGGTAACAGAGAAGCATAGCACTGAAGTAAGTACCCATGCTGCCCAGTGGTCAGGTTTTGGTACCACTCGGAGGTGAGTGCCACTTCGTGGAGAGATGGAGACGATCAGCTGTGGAAGGATGAAAAAGGACGGTGTTTCATTTGGCTGTTAGATTCAGGACCACCATGAGTCTGAATTGACCCAAAGCAATAAGTCTATCTAAGACATATCCACATGCAGCTACCAAGAAGACATTCAGATGCATGACTATGGAACATCACCATTGGGGGGGTGGGGGAAGAGCGCTGGGTTAGAGATTTCAATTAGGAAACTGCCACCTATCGGATCATGCCTGGGTCATCTAAAGCAAGCTCCTCTACAAAGCAAACATTCAGGAATAAGCCTTGACTGAACCCCAACACTTAAACATTAAGTCGAGATCCAAAGAGCCAGAGGCAGTAACCAGAGAAATGAAGAAAAATCCAGAAAGGGGGTGGGGAACCAATGCCCAGGGAGAAGAGAGCTTCAAAAAAAGATTAACTGTGTTGCCTGCTGCTCTTTGGAGGAATATGAAAATAAAGTATCCATAGGATTTGGCAAGTGGTGACGTCAACAAAAATGATTTTAAAGGAAGGTAGAGAAGACAAACCAGGGTTTGGTAGGTTGAGTGAATAGGTGAGAAAAACTGAGTTGGTGAAGGTAGAAATTTAGGTTTGAAAAGAAATTTTTTTTAAATGGGGCATGTGAGGGACACTTGAACAACATCCGTACGCTCCTGGGAACCGATCACCAGGCCTTTCATCTAAGATACCTCTGGGAGGATCTGAACCGCCAACCCAAGTGGGTGACTGAGCAGCCAGCCATCTGCCCGCAGGCTGTATTCTTTCTGCGGTGCAACAGGGTCATTTAGAACCAACTCAATGGCATCTAATAACAACAGAAAAGAATTCGTCACCGACTGCTGATGAGGGGCAACCATGTTTTGGCCATCAATACATAGACTACTTCAGGAACGGATAACTTTCACGCAGCAGATGGAAAGCGGTTTTTCCTAAAGAAATTTCACCCAATTCAATATGGTTTACATTCTCCATGTTCACTAATAACCTCATACTACCTTGTCACTTCTGCTACTACCGTGAAATTTCCACAAAGCATTTTCAAAGAGGCTAGGCTTCCCCTAAAGAAAAATCGGTATCAGTTCTTGTTATATAACCCGGGCACAAACCAGAAGAAGGCACAGTTTTGACTCAGCCCCTTCTAATGATCTGGTAGACATCTAGCAAGCGTTTTAAGGAAATAAGCCAGCAGGAGAACGGGAAGGCTCCAGGGGCTTTAGGAACTACTGGAGAAATCCTGGTTTTTAGAAAGGGCTTAAGGATGCAGATATTTAACTATCCAACACGGGCCCGGGTGAAATTTAGCATCTTCCTACAGCTTGCTAGTCGAACGGCTGAAAGCTCCGAGGGTTTCCTCTCTCTAAGACAAACACTTCGATCACTTGATCCGGGCTCAGAAACGCCAAGCCCCTGCGGTCCCCAATCCTACGGCGGGGCCTCGTTTTCAGAAGCTGGAGAGGGAAGGATGGGATCCCAGAAAGCCTGTTGCTTCAACAACCTGGCTTTCCTCCGCCCTCCCTCCCCCACGCACTGAAGAAGGCAGGCCAGGGCCCCTCTCCTGGCCGCAATGGCTCCCCACGGCTCCTTCCCAGACCGGGCCAGGCCCCGGGGGCCCGGTGACTCCGCCGACCCGGGCGAGGCACGCCCTCGCCACTCGGGAACGGTCTTACCTGAACCCCGCCGCGTCTGGGACGCCGTCAGCCCCCACCGAGGAAAATGGAGTCGGCGGACCGAGACTGCGAGAGGACTAGTACGGACCCACCGCACGGCCCCTCCGGCGCCGCCGCCGCCGCGTCGACGTGCTGCGTCACTTCCGGCCCCCTGTCATTGGGTGGGGGCGGGCCTTTCCTGGCTCGCGCCGCCCACCGGGCTCTCTCCACGGAGGCCGCGCCGGCCGCAGCGGTTTAGAAAGACAGCTGTCGCCGCGCTCTGGGAGCGGAGCGAGGGCATCGGAAGCAACGCAACCCAACCGGCTCCTCAGCCACGCTGCCCAAAGGAGCCAGAAAGAGCCGAGCTCGGGCTCCCTTCGTTCCTCCCCCTCGTCGTCCCGCTGGTCACTTCCGGTTCCGGTTCCGGGAGGGGGAAACGGGCTCTTCTTAGCTAGGGCTCCGGGATCCAGCCGGGATGGCTGTTGTACAGCTACTGCTGTTCGGGGGCTTGTGGGGAGCTGTGGGGGCGTCCGATCTGGCAGTGGTTACATGCGGTTCTGTGGTGAAGCTGCTCAATACGCGCCACAACGTCCGGCTGCACTCACATGACGTGCGCTATGGGTCAGGTACTGCGGGGACTCAGTTGGAGTTGGCTAGGGAGGCCTAGCAGTCTCCGGAGGGGGCGGGACTTGGGGCGCTCTGGGGGTGTGGTCTGAGCGGGTTTGGGGGCCTGGTGGGGGGTTCTTGAGGATTAGAGGAGTGTTGGGGCGTTGAACTCTCCTAAAGCACCTTCATGATACCAACTTGGGTCTTGTGAGCTACGTGCCAGGCACGGTTTCAGGTGTCCTTTTTTTCGACCTTTAACATCTCTGAGTTAGATGCTGTTTAAACCTCATGTTACAGGTGAGGAAACAGACACAAATTAAACTCACAGCCCTGCTGCTAGTGGATGTCAGAGACGGGGCTCAATCCTTATCTGGTCCACTTTTTAAAAGCCGGTCTTCAGGAGCCCTGGTTTCGTAGTGGTATGGGTTCGGCTGCAATCTACACAGTGAGCACTTCAGAACCTCCAGTAGCTCCGTGGGAGAAAGATGAGGCTTTCCACTCCCATGAACAGTGACAGCCTCGGAGAACCTATAGCATCACTACGAGTCGGTGTTGACTCGATTGCAGGGAGTCTGTTTTGAGTTGTTTCAGCCACTCCTGGGTGGCACACTATTCAGTACAAGGGATAGTACGTTCTCTCTCTCTCTCTGAAGTTCTGCGTTTTCATTTCATCTTCAGCTTACATACCTGGACCCTACCCTCCATCCAGTTGAGCGTTGGGCTGCTAACGGAAAGGTCGGTGGATGTAGCCCCGGAGAAAGCTGAGGCAGCTTGCTTCCCTAAAGATTTTCAGCCTCTGAAACCTTAATGGGGCAATTTGGGCCAATAGGAGCGTTAGGACGAGAAGGGTTACCCTTCCTTCTTATAATAAACATAAATACACAGTAATTATGTGTGGCTTTATTCACTCAGCATAGATTGCATGAGCTCCTCCCACATTATAGCCTTGGTTTTGTTCTGCGTACAAGAGAGACAGTGAACCAGTGAACAGAGTACCAGAAAATAAAACCAGCTGGTGAGACCTAAGGGGCATCTACATCTATGATGGTTGCTAGGTTTCTGCCTTGGGTGACTAATGCTCCTAGTAGCTGAAAGGAAAGAGTACCTTTCAGATGGGCTCACCTGTGTGTCCTAGTCTTCCAACCTGTTTGACCAGTTAGGCTGGGAAAGGAACTGAATTGTCCTTTTGGGATGTCTTAATCCTAAGCAACCACTCAGTGAACACCTACTGTGTGTCAGGCATATTGCTTTTCTTGTTTCATCTGGTTTCTTACTTTGAATTTACTGAGTCAGAATGGGAGTGGGGCCAGGCCTGCCAATAGGAATCTATAGGCTTAAGAAGGCCTTCAGGTATTTCTGAAGGGCAGCCAGATTTGGGAACCAGTTTCAATCTGGAGCTCAGAAGAGAGAGCTTTGTGCTGAGGCTGAGATCCAGAGTTTTAGTTGGCGGTGGAAGATGTCATGGGGGTGGGGTGGAGGAGCTTGTTCAGGATGAACTGTGGTTCTCAACCCCTTGAGACACCTCTAAAAAATACAAATGCTTTTATTTTGATACTCAAGTGTCTCAAGAACTATTGTGTGTAAGTTACAGTTTTTAAGAAAAGGATGGTAAAAAAGGAAAAGGATGAGATTGGGGATAGAATTCTAGGTCATGTCAAGACTTAAGGATGAGAAGAAGTGGAAGAGGGATCTTTTGAGGAGACAGAAGTGCAGACCATGGTTGCGTGAAGCATGGGTGTAGGGATTCAGAGACCTGTACATCAGTAGCTAGGAACCATGATGGCAGACGCCTTGGGCTGCGATCTGCAGTTTGGAACCATCAGGTGCAGTTCTGTCCTGTTGTACAGAACCACTGAGTCGGCATCCACTTGATGGCAGTGAGAAGGCAGTCGCAGGAGCTCCCTGTAGGATCCTGGGTAAAGGTGGGCAAACAATCAGTTTCTCATGTTTCAGAAAAGAAGACCAACCCACCAATTTCTCCTTCCTTTTAGCTACTATCTTAAACCAAACAACCCACTGCCTCTGAGTCCATTCCAACACAAAGTGACACTGTCAGACAGAGTGGAAATGCCCTTTTGGGTTTCTGAGATGGGAAATCTTTCTCCTGAGGAACAACTGGTGTGTTTGAGTTGCTGACCTTTCAGTTAGCAGCCTATGGTGGAAATCCATCTGGACTGCAGAGCTCTTTCTCTCTGCCCTCAAGTCCGTTCTGACCCAGAGGGTCGGGGAGAACTACAAAAGTAGAAAGCATCATCTTTCTTCCGCAGAGCAGCTGGTGGCTTCAAACAGCTGACTTTGCCAATAGCAGGCCAATGAGTAACCACTACGCACCAGGGACCCTTACTTATGTATCTAGTACTCGTGAATGCAATTTCTTGAAATTGTACCATATGACACATTCTTTGGCGTATCATAGAATAGTCTTGTACACAGGCACTTAGTATTTTTGTATATGTTTTAGTGTTTTAGAAGAAAGCGTATGATCAAGTATAGAACTTCCTCCTCACCCCGGCACACCCATGTATGCTGCAGAAGACAGTATTGTGTGTATGAAAGAGAAGGACCAGGTGGTGCTCACTGCTCTTTCTTTTCTTGATGGCAGGTAGTGGGCAGCAGTCAGTGACAGGTGTAACCTCTGTGGATGACAGCAACAGTTACTGGAGGATCCGGGGAAAGACCGCCACAGTGTGTGAAAGAGGAACCCCTGTCAAATGTGGTCAGCCAATTCGGCTGACACATGTCAACACTGGCAGAAATCTACACAGTCACCACTTCACCTCCCCGCTTTCTGGGAACCAGGTGAGGTGGGATCACTGCTACTCTGTGTGTTGTGTTGCTCATGTGGGTGGTTATTTGATCTGATATTTAGTCCTTTCTTTTCCAGGTGTAAATGTTCTCCCTTTTGTGCACACTGGGGAGAGAAGTAGCTCTATTAAATAAAAAGAGAGTTATTTCTGATCCACATGGAGACTTGGCCCCTAGGCCAAATCAAGAAATAAGAAGGAAAGAGAGAGTAGGTATACGTTAGCATATTGTGAGTTCTGATATTGCTTGCTTTCTGCCATTAAGTCCATTCTGATGCAGAGGGCAGGAGAGAGCAAATTTAGGATTAGCATTATCTTTAATTCATTTCTTAATCATGCCAACTAGTCATTCTGAAGAACCAATCTACAGGATATCCTTTGGGAACTTCCATATTAGTAAAACAAAGTAGCATTGTCATTTTTCCCCCTTTTTTTAGGCTCACTACATTTATTTTTAACATCATACAGTGTTTCCTACAAAAGAGCATTCCATTGTGCACACTGCTCAGAGCTGAATGCCGGGGACTTAGCACCTATTGCTGTTGTTACTGTTCCTCCCTGGTGTTGCCATTTTAAAAAAAAATCCTGAGCTTTGAGGGGATGTAGACTCCATCTTGAACCCCTTAATGACTTCTCCCGTCCTCTATCGCTTCCTATATTGGTTTCCCCTATTATTAACATTTTACGTTAGTATGGTATGTTTTTCTAACCGATGAGTCAATATTGCTATATTATATACATGAAGGCTCTGGGTTCTTTCAGATTTTCTTAATGTGGTACCCTGTGTCATTTTCTTTCCAGGGTACCACATTGCATTTATTAGGCTTCTTTAGGCACCTCTTGGCTGGGACAGTTTCTCAGACGGGCCTTGTTTTCAATGACCTTAATAGTTTTGAGAAATAATGGTCAGGTATATTATAGGATGCCCCTCTGTTGGAAGTTGCTGTTTTTCTCATTAGACTAGAAATAAGGGTGCTTAAGAAGACCATTTTTATCATATTGTGTCAAGAGTACCTAGTGTCTACACGCTATGTGGCTGATGATGTTGGTCTTGATCATCTATTAGCTATAAAGTTAACCTTTCCAAGTCTACACCCCCTTTCTATTCTGGTCTCTTTGGAAAAGAGTTACTGTGTGGAGTCTGTAGGTAAACATTCATTGGTATTTATTTTATACTTTGGGTTATAATTCAATACTTCATTAGAGTCGCTGTGAGTTGACAGCAACTGGATGGCAGTTTATCTTTTGTTTGGTTGATTTTTTTTTACTTTATTACTCCAAATCTAGCTCTAGCCATATGGGGCTTTCAGGTTGACACGCCTCCACCTTGGGGGGTGTTGTTGGGGCACTTCTTACTCCAGGTTCATCTCATATTTTTTCCTGCCTTAGTCTTAGCATTACCCTAGCCATGTCTTTCCTAGAACCAGCGTTTCTGTTTCTGGAAAATTGTGGTAAACACCAAAGCCTGGATCCTAGGTGTCTTTGGTTACTATTGAAATGTCCTTTCTTTTAGGCCCTCCGTCAGCTCATAGAGCCACACGGGAGCTTCAGAAAGTGTGGGAAAATGGAATGAAAAGATATTGACGCTTTCCCACAAGAAGTATACCAACTTCTGTATAGACATACCCTCCTTGTGCTTTGTGTATTCTTTCTCCAACAGGGAGAAACCTCCCAAGACTATGGCCTTTCCCCTCAGGTCTGGAACTAAACTCATTCTGCATTAGAATCACCCCCCCACCCCCAGTTAAGGTCAAAAGTGCAGCATTCAGACAAAGTTCTGATGGTTAGGAAAGAAGGAATCAGAGAAAAGGAAACACCAGGAAAAGTGGGATAATCCATGGACTACAATGGATGGATTGATCAGGACGTTTGACTTGTTGAATGGAAAACTAGTCATATATACTGATGATCTGATCTGTAAACCTTCATCTATTTTATAATAAAGTTTTAAAAGATAAATAAATGGGATGAAATAAGCAACAACACGCCCGCCCCCCCCCGCCCCCCCCCCCCCCCCCGCGCCCCCCCCCCAGCCAGAGACCTGGCTTTTACAACCTGTCATCCATTTACTCAATTGCTCAATTTTAGCATCAGAATCTGTTAACAAACAGCCTTGTGGGAAACAATTTCATCCACTAAACCCAGTACTTATGGGCCATTCTTTTGACTTCAAACTTAAAGACTCTATATTCATTTCCAAATAACTGAAGTCATCTAAAATTAAAGAGTGTGGCTGTTGATATGTTGATTATTTTAAGTACCTGTTGATGACCATTGTGATGGACACTGAAATTGGAAGGGGAATAAAAGCTTGGGAGCCTACTGTGTTTTTATCATTCATATTTATCTCATTTAACTCTGTCAACTACTCTGAGGTGGTATCATTTCAGGCTCAATGGAATTCACACTGGAAGGGATTGAGCTGAGACTCAAGATCAGGTTAGCCTGACTCCAGAGCCAGCTCCTTTGCTATGTGGGTGGTTTTTAGCAGCTCGTTCACTAAAAATCTCGTTAAGGGTATGAGGCAGAATTATCTAACGCCCAATAACAAGAGTTAGAACATTTAAAAACTACAGTAGAAAATATGTCATAGACAAATAACAGGATTACTAATTGAAGTTAAGGGTTTGAAACATAATCTGTAATAACTGAGTTCTGTTTGATGCCCTTTGTGGATCTTTGTTCTTTTTCTCCACAGGTTTGGTTTCTGTTTTTTTTTTGTTTGTTTGTTTCTGTTTTTAAAGAAACATTTTACTGTGATTTGGGTGAAAGTTTACATAGCAAACATATTTCCCATTTAACACTTTATATACATTTTGTATCCTGATATTAGTTGCAACCCTCTCAACGTAACCACACTCTTCCCACTTCCTCCCTGGCTTCCCAGTTTCCCCATCACCCATTACCCTACCCCTTCCTGCATTCTCCAATTTTAGTGTATGTGCTGCGGAAGCAAGCACCCTTCCTGCCTTCTCAGCTCATTCTTTGGACAAAAGCTGCCCCTTTGGTTTCATATGGTTGATGGTGTTGCAAATGTTCCGATGTGCTCAGGGTCTCTCGAACTGAAAAATGGACTCAAGGACCACAAAGGGGCAAGCAGAAAGCAGAGTTGATTTGGGAAGGAAAGCAAAGTGCCTGGCACAGCAGGTGGGAACTCCCAGTGAGTTGCTCTGGATAAATTGTGTCCAGGGGGGTTTTATCAGGGTTGGAGTAAGTGGCCTGTCTGCATCTCTGGGTGAGGGACACACCAATCCTGGCACTGGTCCGATTTCTCAGGTCCACTCATAAACCTGGTCTTGCTCTCCCCCAGCTGGTCTTGTCTGGGCATGGACAAAGAAGTAAACTGCACAGGTCCATGAAGAGTCGTGGGGTTGATGCCCTTTGAGTTTATAATCAGCCCAGGTGAGATCACCCTTGCAGACATCCTGCCTCTCCCAGTGCTTCCTGCCACTGGCCTCTGGGCTCACTTCCTTTCCTCTCTCAGTGGTTCTGAGGACTACTTTGCTCACAGGTCATTTGGAAGCTTGGGTACTTTTTGACAGAAAGGTGATCTCTGTGGCTGGGTTCCCAGGGCCCTCATTTTGGGACTTCTACCAGTCTCTATCATATCAGTCAATCTGATCAGTTTTTTATAATTCTGAATTTTGTGCTCCATTTTTCTCCTTGGACCTTGTTCTCCTGATCAGAAAGGTCAGTAGTGGTAGTAGCAAGGCCAAGTAACTTTGGAAACCGATGCGCTAGATCAGGGTTTCCCAAAGTAGGCACTGCTACCTCCTGGGGGGCGGTTGGCAAATTAGCAGATGCCTATACTTTATCCCGGATATGGGTTAGAAGTTCCCAAATGTATGTGGCCTACTCCTTTCCGAAATAAATTACTGAGCAGCCCCCCAGGAAACAAAAACTTTATTCATAGTCCAGGATAAAGTGGAGGTATCTGCTTTTGTTGTCCCCTTGGATTGCTCCAGCACCTCCCAGAGGGTGGTATCGGCCACTGTGGGAAACACTGGTCTAGATCTCCTGGTCTCAGAGTTGTCAAGGCTGTGGTTCATATGCGTCATTAGTCCTCTGAACCACGTGTTCTGTTTGTTTTCATTTGTTTTCTTGGATCTGACTTTCATCACTGCTTTGTACAGGAAGAGACCAATCGTTATATTTTAGGTAACTTATTACTCACCAAAGTAGGGTGTAGAACATTATCTTTGTGGACCAGGTATTGCCAATTGACCTAGATGACCTTTCAGGCTAGTCTTTTTTTTTTTTTTTTAAGATCATTTTATTGGGGACTCTTACAGTTTTTTTTCAATTTATTTATTAACTCTCACAGCTCTTATAACTCCATACATCAATTGTATCAAACATATTTGTACATATGTTGCCATCATTATTTTCTAAAAATTTACATTCTATTGAGCCCTTGATATCTGTCAGTTCCTCTTTTTACCCTCCCTCCCCACCTCGTGACCCCTTGATCAATTATAAATTATTAATTTCATATCACCCTGATACACTGACTGCTGTCTCCATCCCCCCGCTGTTTCTTCCCCCTTCCTCTCTCACCTTACCCTTACCCTCCTGGTTGGCATTGCTACTCCCATATCTGTACCTGAGGGATTTATCTGACCTGGATTCCATGTGTCCTTAGCGCTTATCTGTACCTGTGTACATGCTCCAGCCTTGCCCACAGTGAAAGGCAGGATTGTGGTCATGATAGTAGGGGGTGAGGAAGCCTCAAGGAACCAAAGGAATTTTGTGTGTTTCATTGCTGCTATCCTTAACCCTGGTTGACTCTTTCCGGATATCCCATGATCTGCAGATGGGTTTTAGGTCGAGGCTAGTCTTAATAAGCTTCACAAAACCAAAAATTCCAAAGAAAAAAAAAACAAACCAAAAATTCCCTGCTATCGAGTTGATCTTGATTCATAACAACCTTATAGGACAGGGTAGAGGGTTGCTGAGCCCGTCATGACTGGTTGTTATTAGGTGCTAGGGAGTTAGTTGCAACTCACCAATCTTACGTATGACAGAACGAAACACCACCTGGTCTTGTACCATCCTCATATGGTTCTGTGTGAGCCCATTTTTTTTGGCTCGTGTCAGTCCATCTTATCGAGGGCCTTCTTTGTCACTGCCCCTCTGCTTTACTTCGCAGGATGTCCTTTTCCAGGGACTGGCCTTTTCTGATAACATTTTCAGTCATGATAAAACTTCCCAAAATTCTGCCGTCCTTGCCTCTAAGGAGCATTCTGTCTAACTGTTGCAAGACAGCTGTTTGTTGTTTGGCAGCCCATGGTGCTTTCAGTGGTCTCCATCAGATGAATAGGGTCTTCATCAGCCTTCCTTATTCAGTGTCCAACGCTTACATGCCTAGGAAGCCATTGAAAAGACCAGGGCTTCCCCCCAGAATGCACTTCAGAGGACAGCACTGAAGCTGCAGCTCAGGGAGAGGGACATGTCTCATCAGAGCACACGGGAGCAAATGAAGGGGGAGGGAGAGAGAGTAGAGCACATCCTGGCCCACCAAGCCTTGAAGATGATATCCCTGCAGCTTTGGGGCCAGAACGAAGCCTGCCATCAGATTGGACCAGAAAACACTCCTAAAGGTCAATAAACAGACCTTGAAATATTTACAGGCATTTCTTTTCTTGTCATTGGTTTTTTTGTTTTCTTTTGTTGCTTTGTTTTGCTTTGTATTGTTTTTGTGCATATTATTATCTCTGCAGGGCTATCTAAATTAGAAAGGTGGGATAAACAATCTGGAGGAGAAAACAACTGGACCAACAGTTCCAGCTGAAGATGGGAGAGGGGGAGGGAAAGGAAGTGGTGTTAACAAACCCAGGGACAAGGAAACAACAGTAGTGAGTAGAATGTAAGAGGACTAGAAGGGCTTGATTAAGGGCAATGTAATTGAGAGGAATTACTGAAACCCAAATGAAGGCTGAACATGATAGTAGGACAAGAAGAAAGTAAAAGGAAATAGAGGAAAGAACTAGGAGGCAAAGGGCATTTATAGAGGTCTAAATACAGGCATGTACATATGTAAATATATTTATATGTGAGGATGGGGAAATAGATCTATGTGCATATATTTATAGGTTTAGTATTAAGGTAACAGATGGACATTAGGAGGCCTCCACTCAATTATTCCCTCAAGGCAAGAATATTTTGTTCTATTAACCTGGCATTCCATGATGCTCACTTTCCCGACATGATCACTGAACACAAAGCAGGTGCATAAACAAATGTGAAGAAAGCTGATGTTGCCCAACTATCAATAGATAGAGTGTCTGGGGTCTTAAAGACTTGTAGGTAACAAGCGGCCATCTAACTGAGAAGCAACAAAGCCCATGTGGTTGGAAGGGGTGCCAGCTGCCCACCACTAATCACGGGTTCGATAGGCACAATTGTATGGTTGAGATATTTAAATATTATATTAAAGTCATCGAGAGCATGAGAGATAGAAATAATGGAGTCAGACACATTTCATGGTAGCAGTGCTCACCTCAGCCCCACTTGTTGGTCTATGTGGAGAGAGGGGGAAGAGAAGGAGGACCAGGAGAAAGGGAACAGGGGAGGAGACAATGCGGATGAGAGCTCAAGGGAGGAGCCTGAGAGATCTTTATTGATAACCCAGGCCTATATATCTTTGGCTGGGAGTGCAAGCCCACTAATTACAGGTAGACATCATAGGAAAGGGTTTCACTATAGGTTATATAGCAATGAGTGGGACAATCTAGGGATGTACACGCAATAGGAAAAGGAGGGAATTGGGGGTATACATGTGACAAGATGCGCGGATCCTAGATTCAGGATGGCAGTCTAACTTTGGATGTAACTGAGCCGGTTTGATCTGTTCTCCATAGAAATCACTATCAGTAGGGTGTAAACCCCACCTACAGGAACCAAGCCAATGGTCCTAAGCCTCTTGGGAGAAGTAGCCTATTGTCCTTAACAGCAGGGAGCAGGGCCTATAATTGCCTTCAGGGAGGATTTCTCTAAGCATCCAATCTCCCTAATGTTTGGCATGTTTTTGGGGGACACAAAGCTGGGGAAAAGTCTTTATAAATGGAGAAGCTCACATGGAAGAAGCAAACCATCCTGTGTGATCACGAGGTGTCGAAGGGATCAGGTATTAGACATCAAAATACAAAAAAAATCTTGTGAATGAGGGGAAGTGCAGAGTGGGGACCCAAAAATCCCCTTACCGAAGGGTCTTGGAGGAGCCGAGCCTGTCAGGGAGCAGTGTAGCAATGACGAAACAAACAACTTTCCTCTAGTTCTTTAATGCTTCCCCCCCCCCACTATCATCCCAATTCTACTTTATAAATCCAGCTAGACCAGAGGATGTACGCTGGTACAGATAGGAACTGGAAACAGGGAATCCAGGACAGATGAACCCCTCAGGACCAGGTGTGAGCGGTGATACCTGGAGGGTGGAGGGAAGGTGGTGGGGTAGAAAGGGGGAACTGATTATAACATATAACCCCTCCCTGGGGACCGGACAACATAAAAGTGAGTGAAAGGAGACATCGGGCAGTGTAAGACATGACAAAATAATAATTTATAAATTATCAAGGGTTCATGAGGGAAGGTGGGCGTGGAGGGAGCGGAAAAAATGAATGGATATCAAAGGCTCAAGTAGAAAGCAAATGTTTTGAGAATGATGAGGGCAATAAATGTCTAAATGTGCTTGAAATGATGGTGTATGTATGGATTGTGATGAGTTGTATGAGCCCCCAATAAAATGATTTAAATAAAAGACCATAGCTTGGGTCAGGTGCACTTTACTCCTCAAAGTAAGATCTTTGCTCTTGAATGATTTAAAGAGGTCTTGTGCAAGAGATTTACCCAATGCAATGCCTTGTAACCTTTTACAGGAGTAGAAAGCCTCGTCTTTTTCCTGAGCAGTGGCTGGTGTTTTCAGATTGCTGGGCCTGCAGTCAGCAGCCCAGTGAGTAACCAGTGTCCCACCAGGATTTTTGTTTCTATTTTGTTTTGTTGTTTTTAAGCAACACCTGAAAACCTCCTTGCATGGTTGGAGCAGTCTTTCTTTTCATTCTCGCCACCCTCTCCTCTTTCCAGGCCCCTGTCAGTTCATGCTAATGCTGCCGCTGTCTGTCTTCCAGGAAGTAAGTGCTTTTGGCGAAGAAGGGGAAGGCGATTATCTGGATGACTGGACAGTGCTCTGTAATGGAGCCTACTGGATCAGAGATGGTGAAGTGCGGTTCAAACACTCTTCCACCGAGGTACTGCTGTCTGTTACAGGAGAACAGTACGGTCGTCCCATCAGTGGGCAAAAAGAGGTGCATGGCATGGCACAGCCCAGCCAGAACAACTACTGGAAAACCATGGAAGGCATATTCATGAAACCGAGTGAATTGCTGAAGGCAGAAGCACACCACGCAGAGCTATGAATCGAAAGACACCGGTCCACCCTCACCACACAGTATTCATGGATGGCTGCTGCTGCTGCATGCTGAGAACCTTGCCACAGACTCCCTGCACAGTGGTCACGTCACCACCAAGAGGACGATGCATGATGGGAAACTGGCGTATTGGGAGTCTTTACTCTTCACACTTAAATTGGTTGCTCTACCAGACTTGAGCCAGTTCTGAGTACAGGTGACAGGTAGATGTTTTTTATTCATACTGACAAGACAAACTGAGGGAGACATCCCTCCTACATGGGAATTTTTCCTCCCCAGGAGCTTGGCATGATGGTTTGTTTAATGTGTGTGACTTTTCCTATATTTCCTTTCTCCAAAATAAAACTGTAAAGGATTTCATTGTCAGTCATTGTGTTGTCATTAACTCGGGTGTGCTAGTTCACAATCAAGGACAGTGCAGTTAGTTCTACTCTTAACTGATAGGCTAGGGGTTCAAACCCACCCCGTGAACATTTCCGCCTAGAAAACCTTAGGAGGCAGTGCTCTTCTGTCACATTGGGTCACTCTAAGCTCACATTGACTTGATGGTCCCCACCAACGTTTTCTGGTCTGCAGAACCCTCAAGTCGTAAGATTGCTGTCCTTTCGAGCGGCTGAGAATCTTACACAGTGAGCCTTTTGAAGAGCTTTACTTGGCATCCACATTTCAGGGTAAGGTATCAGAAATCTTACTTCACAGAAACATGGTGGATGTTCAGGTTTTACCATTGAGGAACAGAGAAGTTAAACAACTGCCTGAATTAAAGATAGTAAACTGTGAGAGAGGAACTTAGCTGTGTCTGACTCATGTTCTTTTTACTATACACTTTAGCTTACAGAGAAAATTAACCCTTGTCTAAAATCGAGGAAATATTTTCCAAGGGCTAAACACAATTGTGGTTCAGTAAAAAAACATGAGTCAGACCCAGTTTAAGTTCCTGTCCCCAAATGTACAAGCTTTAATTCAGGTAGAAAAGGTAAAAAAGCTTGGTGCCCTTGGCTCACCTAACTTCCTTCTTTCCTCTTCAAATCCCTTCTGGAAAGTTTGCTTCTAGGTCCCTAGAGCCTGTTAGGGGGTGGGCAGAGGTGACTGTCATCTGCTGGAACTTCAGCGAATAGGCAGGCTTACTTTTTGTAACCAACCCCCCTCCCCCGCCCCCAACTGCCAACAAACCCTTACCTGATTTGCCCTGGTTGTGTAGTGGTTTTGTGTTGGGCTGCTCACCCCAAGGTTAACAGTTCGAAACCACCGGCAGCTCTTAGGGAGACAGATGAGGCTTTCTTCTCCCATTAAAAGTTATAGTCTCAAAAAAAAAAGTTATATTCTCAGGAACTCACAAGGGCAGTTCTACTCCATCCTACATCATGGTTGCTATGAATCAGAATTGACACAATGGAAATGTGTTAGGTTTTGGTTTGTTTGCATTAAGGAGATAGCCTTGAACCTTAAGGTTCAACTCTGTCCATTAAAAGACGGGGTGGGGTGGTAGAGATATGGTCTCTTTCCTTAAGACTTAAGATTCTCAGTAAATCCAGGCCAGAAGTAGTTGAAAATCATCTTTTCTCCCTGTTTATTGCCCTTCAGTAGCATGGATCCCATGAGAGCTCTCCAAAAAATAGACAAATAACATCAACACTACATACAGGCTGTGAGGTGGCTGGGAGCAGGGGTGTTAATCTGAGGAGGAAGGAAGTGAGAGGAACCTTAGCTGAAAAAAGGAAACATTGCTGAACAGGATGAGGGGTCGGGGATGTGTTGTAAGGGACCCATCCTTAGCTTTACTAGAAACTTACACTGGGTTGTAGGGATTCCCCAGTCTGCTGAGAAGCTGAAAATGACACAAATGTGCCTGAGGGACAAGTTTGACCTTGGGTCCCTTGTAAAATGACTGATATGACCAAGTAACCAGATACAGGGGTAAAAACAACTTAGGGCAACACAGGAGAACGGAAGTGCTGCTTTATCTGAGGGAGCAAGGTAGAGCTGAGAGGCTCTGAACAAACTCTTGAAGGATGTTTATGGAGATTAGGATATAGAAGAGCGAAGGGACCTGAAATACTCCATGATCTTTTGAAATCCTCGGATTTCTTAAGCTTGTATTAGTAGAGATTCTCATTCAGCTATTGATTAATCAATCGACTGTAACTCTCTTCAGGAGTAGAAAGCGCACTTCTTCTCCCATGGGGCAGCTGGCGTGTCCGACTGCTGACTTGGCAGTAGCCACTTTCCCATCAGGGCTCCCGGCCAAGTAATACATTGACCACAACAGCATTCCAACTCTTACTTTTTTAAAACTCAAGGTTTTTCTTTGTTGATTGAATCAGAAGGGGCTTTTGAAGTCTTTCAATTACCTCTTGGTTTCCTCCTCAGTCCTTTTCCATAGAACCGCTAAGATTAAAGCGCTATTTAAGTGTGACACCGCCCGCCCTCCGAAGAAACCATAAAAACCAACCATCCTACGATTCCGATCCCTAGCGGCCCTATAGGGTTTCCAAGGCTGTAACTTTTTAAGGCAGCAGCTCGCCCCAAGTTCCACCCGTGGAGCGGCGGGCGGGTTCGAACCTGACCTGGCAGTTAGCCCAGTGCCCAACCCACAGCGCCGCCGGGGCTGCGGATAATTCCGAGGAGTCCTCCGTGCACAGGCCCAAAGAGGTGCGGGCCGACTCTAACTTCCGGGAAACAAGTGTTTGGAAGTGGAACCGTGCGCCGAAAGCAGCCAACCGGCGTCCTCTCCATAGAGCCCACGGCGCAAGCCGGGCTGCGCACCCCGGCGAGCTCGGGGCTCGTCAGGGCCGAGCAGCGCAGCGAAGCCCTCGCGGGCGCGACGTGCGTGTCCGCGGGGCCGCGCCCTCCGGGCCGCGCCCCTCCCCGCACTTCGCGCACGCAGCCGGTCGGCCCTGCGGCTGGCGGCCCCGGCCGGGCGGGGGAGGAGCAGCCGGCTGGCTGGCTGGCAGCGGGGGGCGGGGCGTGCGCGCGCCGACGCCTCGCGCGGCGCCGACCCTGCGCGTGCGGCTGGTCGGCCCGCGGCGGCGCAGCGCTCGGCCGGCGTTGGGGGGGTGGGGGGCCGGCTAGGTGGGGGCGGGGGCCGGAGCCTGGCCGGGCCGGGGCCGCAATGCTTGTGTTCTTCTTTGCACTGCTGACCTTGCTGCTGGCGGCACTGGGCGCCCTCTTCCTAGGCCGGTGAGGGGCTCCCGGCCCCGGCGGAGGGGGAGGGCGAGGGAGGGAGAAGAGCGCCTGAGGAGGGGGCTGGAGGGAGGCGCGCGGGCGGGGCAGGGGGGCAGTGGGGACGGCGCGCCGGAGGCGGAGGAGAGGGACCAAAGAGGGGGCGCGCGGCGAGGGGAGAGGTCGGGCGGGGGCGCGAGGCCCGGCTGCCGGAGGGCGGCCCGGTCGTGGGGGGAGACTGAGGGAGCGGGCGGGCCCTGAGGCGACGGCGGGGCTGGGAGGCGACGAGACGAGCGTGTGTGTGAGTGAGGAGGCGTCGCGACCCGAGGGTCTCGCGTTCTCCCGCCACACACCTCCGAGTGCCCCCTTGTCCGGGCGCGGGGGGCACCTGCAGCCCCGCCCGGGCCACGGGAGTCGGAGGTCTCGTTGGCCGAGGCACGGCGCCGATTGGGTCAGCCTGGGCTGACCCCGCAGTGGCAGCGCCTTCGGCGGACACCTGTCCGGGGGCGGGGCGGGGGTCCGAGCCCTGGGGGCCGGGGTGGGCCGCTCGGGCCCGGCTGCTCGTCTGGGTTTCCGTTGGGCCCCCCTTCTCAGCCTCTGGGGTTGCCTGGGTGTGCGGGGACTGCGTTCCTCGCCTCCTTCCCAGTGTGGGTTCCTAGGGTGGGAGGGAGGGGAGGTGTCACTCGGGCGGCAGGCCCTCCTCCTCAGAGTGGGCGACTGCGTGGGACAGATGCTCCTGGAGACCGGAGAGCTGTGTAGGAGATGCAGCTGCAGGACGCGGCCTCTGCGAGGGCTTCTGACCCAGCCAGGGGTGGGGGACGCCCTACTTGGGAGAGGGTCCCCGGAACTCACAGGGATTTCTCTGCAGGTGGCTCTTGGTCCGGTTGGCCACCAAGTGGTGTCAGCGGAAGCTGCAGGTGGAGCTGAAGATCGGCTCCTTTAGCTTTTTAGAGATCCAGAATGTCAGTCTTAAGTTTCTGCAGCACCAGCAAACGGTGGTAAGTCCCAGAGAACCCGCTGCCTAGGTGTGTGAGCTTCGTCTTGCTGGATTTCAATTTGAATTTCCTCTTAAAAAAAATAAATCAAATCCTGGGTGGTTTTCCTCCGTAACTATGGCCTTGCTATCACTTTTCCAAAGTGATCTTAAGAGAGAACGTGGGAGTAGGGGATTGACGTAATTTGGTCGGTGAAAAATGCTTCAAGGGTACAGAGTAGAGTGTTTGGGCGACATGAGAAAGATACACAAGAAAAACACACATACACAAAGGTAACATGGAAGAGCTTTCCCTTCTCATTTATAGAGGGAAACAGGACACCATTCCCAGCACGAGAAATACTAAGCAAGTTTCCACTAATAATCTTGTTGAGGAGCCAGATAGTAAGTGTTGAGAAGAGAACGCAGTGAAAATGGACGAGGGTGTATTTTGTGGAGGGAATCGTGCTTTCTCCTCTCCTATGACCCACAGCCTTTCCTAGCTTGTCTCACACTTCTCCTGGCTTTCCTGGCACCTCGTATATTAAGCCTGTCTCACGCTGTTTTAGGAAATCGATAGCCTGCGGGTTTCCAGCAAACTTCTTAACCATGATCTGCCGTGAGTACCCTGTGCCCTCATGTACGTTCTTGGGGCTTATTTGGGGCCTGGGGGTTTGCAGAATGGGATTCTTCGGCAGAAACTTTACAGCCTAAGGAGGGAGTTTTATTCTTGCTCAAGTCTCCCTGTTAGCCTGGTGATAAGAAAACTGGTGAGATGGATGTTGTCAGACACTACGTTTCCAGGGAGGATGGGGTGCAGGGTGAGGGGGAGGGGACTGTTTTGGAAGGGAGATCTGGTGGCAGTGAGGTCTTTCCTCTGGGCAGACACTACGTGGCCTTGTGTTTTGGGGAAGTGCGCATCAGAACCGACCTGCAGAAGGTTTCTGGCCTGTCTGCCTCATTCTCCCAGAGCACTGGGGTGGATCAGAAGGAGCTGCCTCTCAACCTATCCTTACTGAAGATCTTCTGCCAGGTGAGACTTCTTGTTCCACTTTTCTGGACTGTAGGAAGTGGCCAGTTTGTGGGTGGATTTGTCCATTAATTTTAGGGTACTTCCTGCTCTTTCTCAGCTGGAAAGGGAGGTGGTACCGTGACATTTATTATAGTTCCCTGTTTGCTTCTCCAGCTATTCTCCATTCATGTAGAGACTATAAACATCATGGTCCTCAAGGTGGCTACCTCTGAGTCCTTGTGGCATATTCAAATCACTGGAAGCAGCCTTCTTTTGGATAGTGATGGGAAAAGGTAAGCACTTGATAGAAGAGGTAGTTTCATTCTGGCCTTAGGATTACTTCAGGATGGGTGGGTGTCAGGACTGCTGTATCAAGGTATCGAGTTCTCCTTCTGTGTGATTTTAAGAAGAGGCTAAGCTTAAGCACTTCTGCTTGCCTTGGCCCTCCCCTCCCATCTGGAGGAGCTTGGTTAGAGGTAAATGGTTAAGAAAGGAACCAAGTCCTCTAATCTTTTATCCTTTCTCAGGCTAGACTGTAAGATGAGCCTAAATAAGATCAACAGCAAAGTTCTAAAGAGTGGCCAGCTGGTGAGTATGCCATGGTTGTTCAGATATCCCATCCCCTCCTGAGCGTAAGAAAGGCCAGGGGCTTACGTCATAGTGACCGTGTCCTGACAGGGATCACGTTTTGTCCCAAACCGCTCAAATCCTTAGACACATACCTTAGAGCAGTGGTTCTCAACCTGTGTGTCGAGACTCCTGTGAAAGGGTCGCCTAAGACCATCGGAAAACACATACCCTATATACTCGTGTATAAACCAACCCAAGTATCAGCCGAGGCACCTAATTTTATCACAAAAAGTGCATTAAGATGTGCTGAAAAACTCAGCTTATACTAAATACTTCACAATGTACAATTACATATTGTTTTCTGATTATGTTCAATTTGTAACAATGGAAATATATCCTGCATATCAGATATTTACATTACGATTCATAACAGTAGCAAAATTACAGTTATGAAGTAGCAGCAAAAATATTTATATGGTTGGGGGGAGTCACCACAACATGAGGAACTGTATTAAAGGGTCGCGGCCTTAGGAAAGTTGAGAACCACTACCTTAGAGGCTTCTCCCTTACAGGAGGATACCTGCCTAGCGGAGCTCTCACTTACTCTGAACCTGTGCCTAGAGGTGGGCATCAGCAGTCGGCAGCTGAAGGCTATCACTGTTGGAGTGTGGACACACCATGCTGAACTGCACGAAGGCCTCTTTCATAGTCAGCTCCTGCGCCAGGGATCAAGCCTGGTGCTCAAACCTGCCCCTTGTCCAGGTAAAACCTAATCCGTGAGCTTCTTGGCTGCCCTATTATCAGGGTTTATTTGGGGAGTGTAAACAATAGTGGTCTCGTGACTTGTTTCAGTGTGAGTTGTTCGTTACTGTGGTCTTTGACCATAGAGGAAATAGGGCACTTGATTGTAGTAAGTGAAGAAGTTAACATTTTAGTGGGAACCTATTATTAATTCATATCTTTTTAATATACTCTTGCTGAATTCTCAGCATTTTACAGCAGAGGAGACATAGACAAAATCAGTAATAAGTAGTAAAAATGGAGTTTAAATTATTTAGCCCTAAAGTCTATATCCTTTCCATTGGCCAAACCTGCTTCCCAGTCCTACATTTTTTTGTGTCCGGGGAAGAAAGACATTAAGTACTTGAATCTCTGGGATATTTGACTTGTGTCCTTTCTAAGCTTGGGCATTTGGGGAGCATTTAGGATTGATGACTCCCATATTCATCTTTTCAGAGGTGGCAGAAGACTTGGCAGAGCCGACTCTGCCTGGCCTATACTTCCTTCAGCAACTCCCGGAACAGGTCAAGGTGAAGATGGAGGGCATCAGTGTGGTGCTGTCAATGAATAGTCAAAAGAGGTGAGGTCTCTCCTGACACAGAAATTTGGCGAGTGGTACTGGATACTGGGGTCTGCATAACCAGCCTCATTGCACTGGGCTTGCCTCTGGGGAGAAAAGGAGTCGGAAGCCCATCTGAAGGGTCTAGCATTCCATACCTTTCTGAACCCAAACCTAACTCTGGTCCAGGCACCTGAATTGGACGCTGAAGTTGCTGCATTTTCTGTACCACCGTGATGAAGATCAGCTGCCTCTTCGAAGCTTTACTGCAAACTCTGATATGGCACAGATGAGCATTGAACTCCTGCTGGAAGGTTCATGGGTGGGGATACTGGTACTGAGAGAGAGAGAGGACCAGGCATTCTCTGCCCCCAGGCCCCGAATGATCTTATTTTAATATCAGTTTAATTAGTGAGGAAGGGGAGGAAGGAATATATCGAGAGAAAATAGCCCCTACTCACAAGTGTTCGTGAGTCTCCTGACCTACCTCTGACCTGTCCTCCTTTGACCTTTTGGCTTCCTTGTATTTTCTGAGTTATCTTCTGGCCTCTTGCAGATGGGCTGTTGCTGTCTCAGAGCCGCCAGCGCATCGTCTGCCTCAACTCCTTCAAAGCTAGTGTCCAGGTATGATGACCGTGAACCCAAAAATCACATCTCGTGCCTTCTCCCTACATCTTTGCATTGTGAGTTCATCGTTCAAAGCCCAAGCCCACATTTCTGTTTCAGGTGACTACCATTGACCTCTCGGCCTCCATGGTTTTGAACACCTGTATCATTCACTACCGGCACCAGGAATTCTCTCACTGGCTGAACATGTTAGCACTAGAAACCCAAGCATCTAGTTCGCCTGTTCTTGAGTATAAGAAAAAAAGGTCAGTGTAATCCTTTGCAGCCATCTTCTCACCAGGAACTTCTCTGGATTCTTTTGGCCCAAAGTAGCATCTTGTTTAAAATATGTTTGAGTGATCTCCCTAAACCTCAGTCTCAATAGCAACCCAGTTTTTTATACCTTCCCCAGAAGACGGCTCTCTGCTGTCAAGATGATGTCCTCTTCATTTTTGTGACCTCAGTGCCCCGCACGACACAGCCATTTGTTAAACTGAGCAAAATGAAAATAACCGTCTTGTCTGCCTTAGCTTCTAAGGTCAGGTCAGCTTTGTGTAGTGCATGACTGTGTCCTACGTAGAACGTACAGGTGAGTGGTTTGGAAGTGCCACTCCTACGTTTTATTGGGTTGAATCACATGACACTGCTGCTGCTGAACCATTTTTGACTAGTGGAAAATGGCACTGTTACGTGGCTCAACCTAGTATCTTGCTGGATTTCCTATCACGTTGTTTTTGCAAGTAGCATTGAGCTGATGGGTTCATTTTACTTTCTAGTTGCTTCCCATCCCGAGACTCACTGTGACACTCTATAAATTCTTCTCTTGAGTTTTGAGAGAGCCAGGGATCTGTCCCGTGACAGCCAGCTGCCAGCCTTTGCTAATGGAACCATGATGTCTTTTCTCTGTGCAGAACCTTCCCTCAAATTCTGGCACCCGTCATCTTCAGTACCTCCATCTCTAACGTCATCGTTTCCATCCAGCTTGGAGATACGCCACCATTTGCCTTGGGATTCAATTCCATTGCTCTGGGTACGGCCTGGGATAGAAAAGAAATAGAGTCTGTCCGCTAGCGGAACTAGACCCTGCTGATGGTCACAGTGGCCTTGCAGCACTTACCTTTCCCACCCTCTCTGTTCAGATTACCAGCACTTGAGACCCCAGAGCATCCATCAGCGGACCGTCCTGACTGTGGACCACCTCTGCTGGCGTGTGGGCAGTGACTCTCACATTCAGCGGGCACCCCACCCGCCCAATATGCATGTTTGGGGTGAAGCACTTGTCTTAGACTCCTTCACACTGCAGGTAGGTGAGGAAGCTTTGGTGAACAGTTTCCTTACGTTGCCATGCTTCATTGGGAGCACTGGGCACGCTGTTGGCAGCTGGTGATGTGTTCGTTTTTTCAGTGTGGGGAAAATGGGTACGTGGAGTTTCATCAGAACTGCGTGTCTGCGTGCTTCTGACGGAGTCTGCTTCCTCTGCAGGGTAGTTATAACCAGCCTCTGGGGGTGTCCAATACCCAGTCGGACACCCTCTTTCTCGATTGCACCATCCGAGGATTGCAGGTGGAAGCATCGGAAACCTGTGCCACATGTCTCTCTCGGATCTTATCCTTGATGGGCCTACAAGCTGGAAAGTCAGCTGTCTCTAGGGAATCTTCCTTTGGGGAATCTATGTCCTTACTCTGGAAGGTAGACTTGAAGGTGGAGGACATGAATTTGTTCACTCTTTCGGCTCTGGTTGGTAAGTGGGGAGCTAGTCACTGGAGTGGGCAGTTTGTAACCTCAGCAGCTTATGTTGGTTTGGTCGGCACCTTCTCATATAGTAAAGCTCATTGTCTGCAGATTGTCTAAACTGGAGGCTGTCAGTGCAGGTAGATCTTGTGTAACTGTTGGGGCTTCTTGGTATTCCTTAAGAGTTGATGAAAGGCAAAGTATTAGGCAAGATCGATAAGCAAATACTTAGTGTGATCAAGAGAAGGAGATCATGTCCTTTCTCGTTTATTTTCACGTGTGTGTGTAGTTATAGAGAGTAGCTGATTATCTCTATGCATTTTGTAGGTATTTTTTTAAAGGGGACTTCTCTGGCCTTGCCAGATTTCGTTAGGTGAAGTAGGGAAAAGGAAAGTGTTCCTAAAACATGAAGGAACGAGCGTAGGGCAGCGTGGGGAAAAAGATCATTGGATGAAGGGTAAATAATAAAGGAGGGCAAGGAAGGACTGCAGTTGCCACTTGAGAGGTGGGACCAAGACTGCTGTGGTTTCTGGATGCTAGGTGCTTCTGAGGTCCGCCTGGACACGCTGACCGTCCTGGGCAGTGCGGAGACGTCCACCGTGGGCATTCAAGGGCTTGTGCTTGCCTTGGTGAAGTCGGTCACAGAGAAGATGCAGCCCTGTTGCAAAGCTCCCGACATCCCCACTCCTGTGCTCAGCCTCTCCATGCTCTCCGTCACCTATCACAGCAGCATCCGCTCTCTGGAGGTACCGTGTCCGTGGGAGGAGGGGGCAGACTGGTTTCCACCAAGACAGCATTTCTCTGTCCTTTGACTTTTGTGAACCTCATCTTGTGAGAAGTAAGATATGTGGTGGTCTTTTTTTTTCTTCTGTACCTTTTAATTTATTTTTTGGTATCTCTTTAACTTAAGAAAATTTAAATCCATACAAAACTATAGAGAGAATATATGAGCCTTGATGTGTCTATAATCAGCTTCAATAATTACCCACTCTTGACCAATTTGTTTCGGCTCTTCCCTGACCAATCTCTACCCCCAGTTCTATGATTATTCTGAAACAGATACGAGACATAAACTAAGTCTTTCAGTATATAATCCTGGGGTGGTGGAGGTGCCATAAAAGACTTGTAAGGAAAAAGAGGACCTGATGCAAAGGGCTTAAGTGGAGAGTAAATGCTTTGAAAATGATGAAGGCAAAGAATGTACAGATGTGCTTTGCACAATTGATGTATGTATATGTATGGATTGTGATAAAAGTTGTATGAGCCCCTCAGAAAATGATTTAAAAGAAAAAACTAAAAGAACTATAGCCAGGTATTTCTTAAAAACAACAACAAAATCTTTTTTTAAATTCTGACAATTAAGTATTGGCAGAGTGGGTTGTGCCTTGGGCTCCTAACTGCAAAGTCAGTAGCTCTCTGTAAAGCTTGACAGCCTAGAAAGCCCAAGGGGCAGTTCTGTGCTGTCCTACAGGGTCACTGTGAGTTGGAATTGACTTGATGGCATGGGTTTTGGTGTAGGTAATAGGATATTTGTCCTTTCTGCAGTCTTCATGGCGTTAATGATGTTCATCACGTCTTCTCACCATTAAGGTGGCGTTTTGATGAAGCGCTCAGCTTACTGACGGGCTGGAGAGGAACTGGGAGTCTGAGGAGTTGGCAGGGCTGAGGGGCTTTCTAACGTTGGAGCATCAGATGGATGTGGGACTCTCAGGAGGAGGGTGGAGTGGCTTCCTGTTTGTTAGGTCTCACTTTCCTTTGGGAAGGGAACAGTTTCCTTTATAGAGGTTGGAGCTCGAATCTTTCCAACTTGGAATTTTAATTCTCTCTGTCCGCTTGGCTGTTGAGAACTGACTTTATTTTTCAGGCTGGCAAGCCCATTCCCTTCTTTGAGGCGTAGTTTCACAGAAGTGCTGTATTGACTTTGTGATCGGCACTTGTCATACTGCCTTTGGAGAATTACTTCACAAAACAATCCATGCGTGAAATGTTTCAAATTAATTACTACAGTGAGTAGTGTACAGTGTAGCTGATAGGAAAGGAGACCTCATTCAAATGATTAGGTACCAAAGCATTAGAGCACATAGCTCCTCCTCTCAGATCATAGAGTTCAGGAAGAAAACTTGAAAAATGTGACTAAGGGAACAATACAACTTTCCTCAGGTCCTAAATGCTTCCCGCCCCCCACCCCCACTATCATGACCCCAATTCTACCTTACAAATCTGGCTAGACCAGAGGATGGACACTGGTACAGATGGGAACTGGAAACACAGGGAATCCAAGACAGATGATCCCTTCAGGACCAGTGGTGTGAGTGGTGATACCAGGAGGGTGGGGTAGAAAGGGGGAACCGATTACAGGGATGTACATATAACCTCCGCCGTGGGGGACAGACAACAGAAAAGTGGGTGAAGGGAGATATCAGACAGTGTAAGATATGACAAAATAATAATTTATAAATTATCAAAGGTTCATGGGGGAGCGGGAAGGGAGGGGGGGAAATGAGCTGATGCCAGGGGTTTACGTGGAGAGCAAATATTTTGAGAATGATGAGGGTAATGAATGTACAAATGTGCTTTACACAATTGATGTATGTATGTATGGTGACAAAAGTTGTATGAGCCCCCAATAAAATGATTAAAAACAAAAAATGTGACTAAGGGAATGATTACTTTAGAGCAGCCGTGACCCTTTCGTACAGTTCTTCATGTGAGGTGACCCCCTAGCCACAAAATTATTTTTATTGATACTTCATCACTCTAACTTTGCTACTGTTATCAATCAGGCAACCCCTGTGAAAGGGTCTGTGGACCCCCAAAGGGGTCGTGACCCACAGGTTGAGAACTGATTTAGATATTTAGGAAAGCTTTTTTGATTAAGGCATGCCATGTGTATTATTAATCCCTGATATCTTGACTGAGGTGTGGCATATGGTAACTGACAGATACTTCTCTCTTGTTCCCTAAAGGTTCAGTGTGGCACGGGGCTGACTGTACTCTGGAGCCCACCAGATCACATGTACCTGTACCAACATGTCCTGGCCATCATGCAGTGCCGAGACCTGTTACGGCCAACTCCGTTCCTTGAGACTGTTCTACCTCGCGCACTCGAGAGTCCAGAGAGCACATGTGAGCCAGAATGCCATTCCGTGGCGCCGTCCCCTCCAAGGCGGCCACTGAATCTGACACTAGAGGTGAGCACAGCCAAGCTGACAGCTTTTGTGGCCGAGGACAAGTTCATTACTCTGGCAGCCGAGAGTGTGTCCTTGAACCGGCATGGGGGCTCCCTGCAGGCTTATTGCCCAGAACTGGCTGCTGGCTTTGATGGCAATAGTATCTTCAACTTCAAGGAGGTGGAGGTACAGCTGCTCCCGGAGCTCGAGGAGATGATCCTCCACCGGAACCCCTTCCCTGCACTGAAGACACTCCGGAACTGTGTTTGGTTCCTCTCCTTGGGCTCAGTCTCAGTCGAGTTTCCTTATCAATATGACTTCTCTCGGACTCTGGATGAGGCCGTGGGTGTTCAGAAATGGCTGAAAGGCTTGCATCGAAGGACTGCTGCTCGGGCCTCACCTAGCCCTGCCCTACTCCCACCGGATCTGCTCCTGAAAGTTCAGCACTTTTCATGGGTCTTCCTGGATGACATTTTTGAGGTGAAACTTCGTGACAACTATGAACTGATGAAGGATGAAAGCAAGGAAAGCGCCAAAAGGCTGCAGCTGCTTGATGCCAAAGTGGCTGCCCTTCGGAAGCAGCATGGGGAGTTACTACCTGCCCGAAAAATTGAGGAGCTCTATGCTTCTCTGGAGCGCAAAAACATTGAAATCTACATCCAGCGGTCCCGTCGCCTCTATGGCAACACACCTATGCGCCGGGCACTGCTCACTTGGAGCCTGGCAGGACTAGAGCTGGTGGCCCTGGCAGATGCCTCCTTCCACGGGCCTGAGCGTGTGCTCGAGCAGGTTCGAGAGCTTGATCCAGGCAGCCCTTTCACTGCGGAGGGAGTAGATCTGGTTATTCAGTGGTGTCGCATGCTCAAGTGCAATGTCAAGAACTTTCTGGGTGAGTAGTTCTTTCTTTGTTTGCTGAGCCTGGTGGTTGAAAGGAGCTCTCTGCTCTGAGATAAGCTAGATTGTACTGGAAGCTGTAGCTGTTGTAAGTTGCTATTTTTTTGTTCCTGAATTTCACCCTGAAACTGCTTGGCTAACATGGAGCGAGCACCAAATAACAGTTCTCTGTAGATCAAGTCTGGCTCTTGGCTAGGTGCTACGCTTCTCACTTGGCTTCAGGAGTTTTGTGCTTGTTCTCAGCTTTGCTGCCAACTGCTAACCCTTGTTCTTTCAGTTAACTTTTTAAAAGAGAGTTGACTGAAAGGTGTGGCAAGGGGAAAACCATGCTGAGCATGCTGAGGCAGCCCCCAGAATAGGAGTGTGTGTCCTCCCTGTCACAGTTCGGATCAGAGACTATCCCCGGTACTTGTTTGAGATCCGTGACTGGCGGCTGATGGGTCGACTTGTGGGCACTGAGCAAAGTGGTCAGCCTTGCTCCCGTCGACGTCAGATCCTGCACTTGGGACTTCCGTGGGGCAATGTGACCGTGGAAAGGAACATGCCCCCGCTCAAGTTCTACCATGACTTCCACTGTGAGTAGAGGACAGGTGGTTTGAGGGGATTTGGGATGGTTTTGGGGGGCGATGAGCTGAGGTGCTTCTCTGGGAGTGAAGGAGGAAGCGAGGGCTGGATTTGATAACAAGCTAAAGTTTTTGTCCCTCTACCCCAGCGGAAATCTTCCAGTACACGGTAGTATGGGGCCCTTGCTGGGATCCAGCCTGGACACTGATTGGCCAATCTGTGGATCTCTTGACCAAGCCCTCAGCTGACCCCAGCCCCCCTTTGCCCTGGTGGGATAAGAGCCGTCTTCTGTTCCACGGTGACTGGCACATGGACATTGAGCAGGCGAACCTGCACCAGCTGGCTACTGAGGTGAGGGGTCCTGAAGAGTCTTTTACAAGTGGGGGTGGCCCTGGTACTGCAGATAGGAAACGAGAGAAAGGTAGTGACTTAGGGGATGAAGATGGTCCTCGTTCCCCATCTCATGCAATTCTTGCGGGTGGCTACAGGATCCATACAACACAACTGAAAATATGCACTGGGAGTGGAGTCACCTGTCTTTTCATTGGAAACCTGGCCAGTTTGTGTTCAAGGGTGACTTGGATGTCAACGTAAGAACAGCCTCCAAGTGAGTAGAGCGGTGGTGGGTGGCGCCTCAACAGGGTAGGGGAACTAAGGGTGGAGGGAGAGGGGAACAGCTGAGGGGGGAGGTAACCGACCAGGGCACTGAGGGCTGGGGCTCCATTGTGAGGCAGGTATGACGACTGCTGCTTCCTTCACCTGCCTGACCTCTGCATGACACTGGACCTGCAGTGGCTGTGCCATGGGAACCCCCATGATCACCATGGCGTCACTCTGCGGGCCCCAGAGTTCCTTCCTGAGGTGCCCTTGGGCCAGTTCCATGACTCCTACCGGGCCTTCCGCTCTGAGAACCTAAATCTCTCCATCAAGATGGATCTGACTCGGCACAGCGGGAGTAAGGCTTGGGCTTGGGAATGGGGAGGGGAGGCTGGGCTGGGCCCTGGAGAATTCAGCCTGATCTTTTGGGAAGAGGATGGGACAAGGAAAGAAGGGCTTGGGATAGGCTTTTGTGGGGGAAATAGGGGTAGGACTTTGAGGGCTGGTAAAAGCAAAGGGGACTTTTCGGACACAGTGTGAAGCTCGGTGAGGTGCAAGTGTTTGAAACCTCTGAAGTCTGAAGCTAGGGAGGATTCAATTTTATAGTTTGCCCACAGCTAGGAAATACCTATGCTTTCCTTTGCAGCAATAGCTCAGCCCCGAATTCTGCTATATAGCAGTACGCTGCGATGGATGCAAAACTTTTGGGCGACTTGGACTAGCGTCACAAGGCCTATCTGCAGGGGAAAGCTCTTCAACAACCTGAAACCCAGCAAGAAGAAGCTCGGCCAGCACTATAAGCAGCTCTCCTATACTGCACTCTTTCCCCAGCTGCAGGTCAGCCTCTGATACCCCTACTGGAATTTCAGTTGTGTTCCCCTTCCCTTTTTTTAATCTGTCTATTTTCTAGACTGGTGCTGGACCTGTCACCATCCAGCCTGGCAGTCTTGCTCCCATCCCTTCAGCCTCTCATACCATCTGTGGTCATATATTCCCTCCTCTCATGCTCTCCTTCCGTTGGGGTTGTGCTCTCTTGCTGCCAGGTACATTACTGGGCTTCATTTGCCCAGCAGCGAGGCATCCAGATTGAGTGCAGCCAGGGCCATGTCTTCACTCGAGGCACTCAGCGGCTTATACCGCAAGGTAAGGTTGACATTCTTTTTATTTCTCCTAGACCTGGGATCGGAAAACTGCGGCTCTCAAGCCATACGTGGCTCTTTTGGTACATGCACATGACTTTGAAGTAAAGCCAAAAAAATTTTAAAGGGCATTATTCAGATAATGTGATTTCATTTGTTAGTAAAAATATATTATGGCTCTCAAATTTTTAGATTGCTATGAGGGACAGGATTGGCTCTTTTGTCTCAAAAGTTTGCTGACCCCTGTCCTAGACTAAGCCCTTGCCCTTTTTCCCTTTCCCAGTTCCATTTCCCCCCTCCTCTGTTGTGTCCCACACCATTGTCCGGTGCCAGTCTGCATGGGTTCTGTGTCTCCTTTTTCAGCGGGAACAGTGATGCGGCGTCTCATCTCTGACTGGAGTGTCACCCAGATGGTGAGTGACCTCAGTCAGGTGACCGTTCACTTGATGGCTTCACCAACTGAAGAGAATCCTGATCATTGCCTTGATCCCTTGATAACAAAGACCCACCTGCTGAGCCTGTCCTCTCTCACCTACCAACGCTACAGTAATCCAACGACTGAGGAGGTACCACCTGAGACTCTCGCGCCTTAGTTCACACCAGTAGATTTCAGGTTGTGGGTGGGGTTTCTAATGGTATTCCAGGCGAGCAGGAGCATATTCCTCTGCAGTGCCCTCACTTGGGCTCACTGTTGTGTCAGCATCGCTTGCTTTGAAACGTCTTTCCTTCCTCTTTCTAAAGAGAGTCTCTTGCCCTTCCGGAAACAGTAGAACATGTTTTTCCTTGTACATTATTTGATGCTGTCTTTCTTTTTTTATATGCTGTCCTTATTTTCCAGTTAGGAAAGAATTTTAAGTTGAAATTCTCCTAGTCCATTTAAAATACAGTGGGTATAGTTAGAATGTAATTTAATGAACAAGCTAAGCCATTTAGCTTTTCTTTCTTCAGCATCTCCCTGTCTCTGTCAGAACAGCTTCTTTTGTCTCTGGGGTTCTGGAGCAATGGTGGGAATGTCCATGTCCCCCTGATGCCCTCTTCATGTTTCATAGGAGCTCTTGACTCGAGATGGGGATCCTGCCTTTCACACACATCAGCTGCACCTGGTCGACTTACGCGCTTCGTGGACAACCACCAATCGGGACATTGCCTTTGGCTTGTATGATGGCTATAAAAAGGCAGCTGTACTCAAGCGTAATCTCTCTACTGAGGCCCTGAAGGGGTTAAGGATTGATCCCCAGATGTCAGCCAAAAAGCCTAAGCGGGGTGTCTCGACCAGTGTCCCAGCACCGCCTCGTGTCAACACTCCGAGTTTTAGTGGACAGTCTGATAAAGGATCCTCAGGAGGTCAGCTGAGAGGCTTGGGACCCAGAGTCAGGGTTAGAACATGGATAAGACAGGAACTAGAAGATTGGAAACCTTATTGCTTCCATAGCAATGAAGCTCTTTTTCCATATAAGAATAACTAAGACTTACATAGTAATGATGTGGAGCCTTAACGGCTCTGGTTCTACAGTCAGGAAAAGAGGATCGGGAAGGATAGGGCTACGTCAGGGTGAGTAGGGGAGAGGCAAAATATTAGAGGAGGATTTTATGTTTCAAAGAATAAGTCACCAAATATCTACTTAACTATTCATTCCTAGATAACTTGGTTTATTCATTCACTCACACATTCATTCTTTTTTAGCTTTGTTGAAGGCTTATAATGTAGCATACATAGAGTCATTGGGAATACAGGGGTGAATAAGTCATAGTCACTAGACTTGTAGGGGAGCTCAGAGACTTGGGTGAGGAAGAGGGGTAATTTACAATTTTATTGTGAATAGGTTCTGAAGAAGGTTCGGGGATGCTGTGGGAGCCATATTTAAATTAGTGTAGAGAAGTCCAGGAAGGCTTCACAGAGATAATTGAGGTGAGTTTAGAAAGACGAGTAAGAGTTCAACAGGTAAAAAGGGGACATTTGAGGAAGAGAGAGCAACACAGAGTTTAGGGGGAGAGTTGGAGAACCAGATGAAAAATGATATATAATACAAAATAAATAAAAGACTTATGGGAGTTGTTTCCAACTGGAGTACAGAAGGGAATGCTAACCGGAAGGAACTTGAGGAAGGAGCATTTGCTGGACCTTGAAGCTGTGGTATTCTTTCAGTATGTGCACATGGGAGGAAGGGCATCCAGAGAGCGCGAGTAGGATTGGAGAAGGGTACTGTATTGAAGACAGCAGAAACAGTTTTGGTTTTAAGTTTATTTTATTGGCCTGGAGAATAACTAAAAGAAAGTCTGGAAAGAAAAGCTGGAGGTAGAGTTTCAGTAGGCCTTCCTCCAGGATTAAAGAGTTGTGGGGTCTCAGTAGGCAGTGGTTTTTAAATAGGGATGTGTCATCAGTAAGAGCTTTACTTTTTAGGGAGATAAATCTGGCAGTGGCGTGTAGGAGGACTGGGGAGAGGAAGAGACCGGAGGTGGGGAGACAAGTCAGGAAACTACTGGTGCTAGCAACGGGAGGCGATGAGGACTTGCTCCAGGGAGAGGACGTGGGAATGTTGGTGAGCGTGATGGGAACATTGGAGTGCATATAGACTAGGAGACTTGGCAACTGATGGGAAGGGGTCAAACGGGAAAAAAGGATAACGATGAGCCAGTCATAGAACAAGGTTCAGCCAGGAGATTAAACTGGTTTGGTGAAAGGCTGAGTTTAGATGTGCACACGCTGAGTTTGTAGTGCTAATGGGTTATGTAGGTAATATCTAACAGTTGAAAATCAGGATCTAAAAGCTTATGGTCAGAGATGGAGAGTTGAGAGTGTCAGAATAGCACTCAGAATTAACGTAGTTGGAGCAATACTAATTGCTTACCGTATCAGGTGCTCTGCTAAATACTTGCATGTGTTGTTCTACTAAATTTTCATAACAACCCAGTGAGAGATTATTTTACAGATGAGGAAACCGATACAGGGGTTAAAGCAAGCGGCTCAAGATCACTATCCAGTATGTGCCAGGGACAGGCTTATGACACGGGCAGAGTTTCTAATTCTGGTGTCCGTGTTCTTGATCATAGTTAGAAGACCAAAGATCAACTTTAGGAGATAACATATTTTAAGAATTGAGAGAAAGTAGATGGTCTACAGCAGTTCCCAACTTGTGGGTTGCGACCCCTTTGGGGTGGAACAGCCCTTTCACACACGATTCATAACAGTAGCAAAATTACAGTTATGAAGTAGCAACAAAAATAATTTTATGGTGGGGCGTCACCACAGCATGAGAAACCATTGAAGGGTCGTGGCCTTAGGAAGGTGGAGAACCACTGCTCTCGAAGGATAGTCGGGGGAAGCAGCAAAGCCAGGATATTGTGGCACTGATGTGAAGGAAGTGGCTTTAAAGAGTTGGAATAGAATCTCAAAAGGAGCAAACAAGGGGGGGGGGAAAGATCCTGGAGTAATCCAGAAGTGATTATATGAACCTAAGAGAAAAATTTACCTAGCATTTCTGAGTTTCTGCTGGGAACGTTATTTTTATTAAACTTGGTGTTTAAGAACGAGGGGAGAAATGAAAGAGAAGTACTTATTTTGCCTGTATGGGTCTTATTTAAGGGGCAGGGTGCGCTAGGGTAGAATTGCAGTTTGAGGAGGATATGGTTTAACCCTTTCCTAGCCAGAGGAATTGCAGGCAGCTCTGTTTGGGCCTGGATGTGTTCATTTCCCTTTGAGACTGTGGTCCCTCCTGCTTCCTGTCTTTCTGCCAGGAGCCTATATGTTGCAGAAGTTGATTGAGGAGACAGATAGGTTTGTGGTATTCACAGAAGAGGAGTCAGGTGTGAGTGACCAGCTGTGTGGCATTGCTGCCTGCCAGACGGATGACATATACAACCGAAACTGCCTCATTGAGTTGGTCAACTGCCAGGTACATTTCTCTTCACTAGTGTACCCCAACACTAGGCTAAGTCATAATCATATTCACCTTTAATTAGAATGAGTGGGCTAGAACTCCACCACTACATACTAACCCCCCACTCTCTAAGAAAGATTTCTCCCAGTAGGCAGGTCATGAGTGATCACTCATTTAACACCCAGTAGAAATCACTTAGAGCCTCCTTTTCTGGGGGCCTGATGATGACACACTCTGCTTCTGTCTCTGGCACAGATGGTTCTCCGTGGAGCAGAGACAGAAGGCTGTGTTATTGTGTCAGCTGCCAAAGCTCAGCTACTGCAGTGCCAACATCACCCAGCCTGGTACGGTGACACACTGAAGCAAAAGACGTCCTGGACTTGCTTGTTGGATGGCATGCAGTACTTTGCCACCACTGAAAGCAGCCCCACGGAGCAAGATGGCCGGCAGCTTTGGTTAGAGGTTAGTTGCCAGGGCTGGGAAAACTCAAAGGATGAGTCATACTAGATTTTTTGTTTGTGTGTGTATTATTATTTTTTAATCATTTTATTAGGGGCTCATACAACTCTTATCATAATCCATATATACATCAATTGTATAAAGCACATTTGTACATTCATTGCCCTCATCATTCTCAGAACATTTGCTCTCCACTTAAGCCCCTAGAATCAGCTCCTCATTTTTACCTTCCCTCCCTGCTCCCCCCCTCCCTCATGAACCCTTCATAATTTACAAATTATTTTTTTGTCTTATCTTGCCCTGTCCGGCGTCTCCCTTCACCTACTTTTCTATTGTCCGTCCCCCAGGAAGGAGGTTATATGTACATCCTTGTAATAGGTTCCCCCTTTCCAGCCCACCCTCCCTCCACCCTCTCAGTATCACCACTCACACCACTGGTCCTGAAGGGATCATCTGCCTTGGATTCCCTGTGTTTCCAGTTCCTATCTGTACTAGTGTACATCCTCTGGTCTAGCCAGATTTATAAGGTAGAATTGGGATGATAGTGGGCGGGGGAGGAGGCATTTAGGAACTAGAGGAAAGTTGTATGTTTTATCGTTGCTACATCACACCCTGACTGCCTCATCTCCCCGAGACCCTTCTGTAAAGGGATGTCCAGTGGCGTACAAATGGGCTTTGGGTCTCTACTCTGCACTTGCCCCTCAATCACAGTGATATGATTTTTTGTTCTGATGATGTCTGATATCTGATCCCTTCGACACCTCATGATCGCACAGGCTGGTGTGCTTCTTCCATGTGAGCTTTGTTGGTTCTGAGCTAGGTGGTCGCTTATTTATCTTTAAGCCTTTAAGACCCCATATGCTATATCTTTTGATAGCCGGGCACCATCAGCTTTCTTCACCATATTTTCTTATGCACTCATTTGTCTTCAGCAATTATATCAGAGAGGTGAGCACACAATAATATGATTCTTTTGTTCTTTGATGCCTGATAACTGATCCCTTCACGCAGGCTGCTGTGTTTTTCCATGTGGGCGTTTGTTGCTTCTGAGCTAGATGGCAGCTTGTTTATCTGCAAGCCTTTAAGACCCCAGACACTATCTCTTTTGATAGCCAGACACCATCAGCTTTCTTCACCACATTTGCTTATGCACCCCGTATGTTTTCTTTTAATTCTCATGCTGTTCGTATTCACTATGAAAGGGACTCTCATTTCCCAGCACACTAGATAAAATGAGTTAGAGCTTCTCTACTTTTGTGAAAGATTGCCAATCCTTAATAGTATATCAGTTAATCAGCAGGAAGCACCGCCTAGCAGAAAACAGGTAGCGGCAGCAAGTCTAGGAATTTTAGATAAGCTCTCTTCTCTCTCTCCTTTCTCTGACTTCTCATAGGAAGGTAGTTGACTTGGTTGTTTCTGCAAGGCTCTGAACTTTAAAAGAAAGAGTCCTTGTTGAAAAATCAGGTTATGTGAGTTTTAATGCCAGCTTGGCCATTATCCTAGCGGTATGTATGCCTTGGGAAAGTTAGCTTTTTTTTTTTAATGGAGGGTTTTTTTTTGTGTGTTTTTTTTCCATCATTTTATTGAGGGCTTTTACAGCTCTTATAACATTCCACACATCAATTATTAAGCTTATTTGTACATATCTTGCCATCATAATTTCCAAGACATTTTCTGCTTGAGCCCTTGATATGAGCTCCTCTTTTTTCCCCTTACCTTCCTGTATCCTTGATCAATTATATATTGTTATTTCATATCTTACACTGTCCTTTGTCGCCCTTCACACACATTTCCGCGTATATATCCAACCTTGTGGTGGGGTTCCCCTTTTCTCACCCTTCCCCCTCCCTGACCGTCTCTCTACCCTCATGATATCAGAACTCGCATTACTGTTCCCGAAGGGTTTATCTGTCCTGAATTCCCTGTGTCGAGAACTCATCTGTACTGAGGTAGTTAGTTTGTGTGTTCTTCAGTCTAGCCAAATCTTTAAGTTAAACTTGGTCAGGGTAATGGTGGGGAAGGAAGTATATCTGTTGCCTGATCCCATCGGCACCTCATGATCACACAGACTGGTGTGCTTCTTCCATGTGGAGTTACTTGCTTCCCTGCTAGATGGCCACTTGTTTGATTTCAAACCTTTATGACCCCAGATGCTATATATTTTGATAGCCGGGCACCATTTTCTCTCTTCACCACATTTGCTTATGCACCCTAAAATGGTGTTCTTGTGAATCTTCTTTGCAAATTCTTGGCAAAACTGCATTTGCACTATAATTTCTAAGATGTAATATCAGAATTAGGAAGTCTAATGTGAGATTTACCTAAGCAATATTGTGTAGTGTTGTTTTTTATTCAATAAGTGTTGAGCGCCCACATTAGGCTAGGCATGCTACTGCTGTTAGGTGCCCAGTCCTTGGAATTGCCATTGCTATTTTTTAGTCCATTATTGCAGCCACTGTGTCAGTCCATCTCATTGAGGGTCTTCCTCATTTTCGCTGACCCTCCATTTTACTAAGCTTGATGTCGTTTACCAGGGACTAGTCTCCTGACAGCATGTCCAAAATATATGAGATGAAGTCTTGCCATTCTTCTAAGGAGCATTCCGACTGTACTTCTTCCAAGACAGAGTGTTTTCTTCTGGCAGTCCGTAGTATTTTCTTTTTTTCTTTTTTGTCAACACCTAATTCAAATGCATCACTTCTTCAGTGTTCCTTACTCATTGTTCAACTTAATAATGCATGTGCGACTACTGAAAATACCATGGCAAAAAAAAAAAACACCATGGCTTGGATCAGGCCTACCTTAATTCTCGAAGTGACATCCTTACACCTCAACAATGTAAAGAGGTCTTATGCAGCAGATTTTCACAGTGTGATACCTAGTTTGTTATTTTGACTGCTATATCCAGGAACACTGTGGATCCAAGCAAGATGAAATCCTTGATAACTTTTTATCATGATGTTGTCCATTGTTCCATGTGTTAGTCTAGGTAGACTAGAGAAACAAATTCAGGGAGACTCATTTGTATGAGAAAGAGGTTTATATATAAGAGCTGTTGAATATTGAGAAAACATCAGTCCAGTTTAAGTCCATAAGTCCGATACCAATCCATAAAGTCCTCTTCATACTCCCGAAACACATGCAATGGTGCTGAATGCAGGAAGATCACAGGCCCGTGGGTTCAAAGTTGTGGATCCAGTGGTGTGGTAGAAGCATCTCAGCGCTGGCATGGGTCTCCATATGGCTGCTCCTGTTCCCAGGGCACAGGGTCTATCAGCGTAGTGTTATGTGTCTTGTCAGTAGAGCACATCTCTCAGGGAGTGAGCAGAGAGAAGTGGCTCCCTCCTCCAAGGAGGAAATCCAGGAGTTCCTAGAATTCTCAGGAGAAGGCCATGCCCACAGACTCCACCCCTCACTCATAATCCTCTCAAATTGACACCAGATTATGTAATTACCACCGTCCAGATGTTGTGAAGATTTTTTTTTTCTTGTTAGTTTTTTACAATTTTTTTTTAACATTTTATTAGGGGCTCATACAGCTCTTATCACAATCCATACATATACATACATCAATTGTATAAAGCACATCCATACATTCCCTGCCCCAATCATTCTCAAAGCATTTGCTCTCCACTTAAGCCCTTTGCATCAGGTCCTCTTTTTTTTTTTCCCTCCCTCCCCGAAGATTTTTTTTTTTTACAGTGAGTTGTAATCTACACTGAAGGCTGGAGTCCTTGATCACCATCAGCAAGTGCTCGTCTTTGCTTTTAGCAAGCAAGACTGTGTCATCTCTATATCAAAAGTTGCTAATATACTTTCCAATCCTGATGCCACATTCTTCTTCATATAGTCCAGTTTCTTGGGTTATTTGCTTAGCATGTAGATTGAGTAAGTATGGTAAACGAATATAATCCTGACACACACCTCTGATTTTAAGCCACTCAATACACCTTTGTTCTGCTCTGATGACTGCCTCTTGGTCCATTTACAAGTTCCGCATGAGCGCAATGAAGTGTTCTGGAATTCTCATTGTTCTCGATGCTATCAGAGTTTGCATGATCCACATAGTTGAATGCCTTTACACAGTCACAAGTAAAGATCTTTGTGGTGGTCTTGGCTTTGAACCAAGATCCATCTCTCTTTCCACATCCTTTTCTGAATCCAGCTTGAATTTCTGGCAGTTCCCATTGATGTACTGCTGCAACTGTTTTGAAATCATTTTCAGCAAAATTTTGTTTACATGTAATATTAGTGATATTGTTCCATAATTTCCACATTCTATTGGGTCACTTTTTTTGGGGGGAATTAGTACACATATGGATCTCTTCCAGTTGGTTGACCGAGTTAGCTGTCTTCTAGATTTCTTGGCATAGGTGAACTGAGTGTTTTCAGTACTTTGTCAGCTGTTGAAACATTTCAGTTGGTATTTTGTCTATTCTTGGAGGCTTGTTCTTCACTAATGCCTTCAGTGTAGCTTGGGTTTCTTCTTTCAGTACCATTAGATCTTGATGGTACAACCTCTTAAAATGGTTGTATGTTCTTTTTGCTACAGTTCCACTGTGAATACCTTCCATCTACTTTTGGTACGTCCTGCATCATTCAGCAGTTGATAGGCCTAGGACACCCCAAAATGAGTTAGATCCAGCTACAGCCGATAAGGACCAAAGTGATCATTCCATTTGCCATTCTACTCAGTGGTGGTAAAGCTGACCCCTCTTCCCCCATCCTTGGCCAGTGCTTCTTATTCCAAGGACTTTAGGGCTCCTTAAGCCAGACAACTTCAAGTGTAATAATCTAAGAGGTCATGAGCATTTAGATCTGATGTCTAGCCAAGTTGTTGGTAATACAAGCGGTCATGCTGGTATGGTTCAGGCGGTCACACTGGCCTTTAGCTCAGGAGATCTCAAGAAAGAGACACTGAAGGTGTTAACTCCCTGTGCAGAGGCGGGCAGTGATGAGTATACAGAATCTTCCTATCTGGCATTTACTGGGCCTCTGCTCCTTTCAGGCATGAGGTGATGTGCATTTGAACCTTTTTTCCCTCAGGCTGTCATCTTAGCAGTAGAGTGCAATGTGCATGACTGAAGTGGGATGGCTTTTGATCGTGCCTTTCCTAAGTCACTGGTGACTGTTTTCGTGACTTTGCAGATGGCCATCCAGAAGCCTTGATCTGCCTGCTTATGGTACTCCCATATCACTCTGTTATTCAATGAGACTACCTTAGAGAGAGTCAAAAGAATTCAGCCCTTTTCCTCCATGGCAACCATATCAGAATGATTATTTGTCTGAAAGTAGAACAGCAAGAATACAAATAGAATGAGTACCCAAATGGATGAGGAAAAGCCATTTGTTTTGATGAATTTTTTATACTGACATGCTTTGCTTTTAAGGTTTTGGCCCAAGACCTGTAGGCCTGGCGGATTATGTGTGTAACTCATTAAGTTTGGAGAAGCTAGGTGGGTTGGGACTAGGAAAGGCAGAAATGCCCTTGATTCCTGAAGATCTTTCATGTTACCCCAGGTTGTGGAGTTATGGATAGTAAATGTACTTTCTGCATGTAATGGACCCCTGTAAATGTGTGCCCACAAAGGACAGGCTTCATCAAGTTCATAGAAAAATGAATTAAAAGATAATGGAATTTTTCCACTAACTTTTTGTTTCTGTTGTTATTTTTATTTAAATGGATACATAGTTTTTTATGTGATACTATTGTCCTTTTCTTTCCCCCCTTCACCCAAGTTAACATAGCCTATCCTGTAGTCAGTAACTTATCCTCCTTCCCCTCCTGCCCCTGGAAACCATCAAAGAAGGTGTCTTTCAGTGTGAAACCTTTTTTTTTTTAAGTTCTACAGAAGTGTCATACAACATTTTTTCCCTTTTGTGGCTGACTAATTTCACTCTGACAGCCTCAGTGTCCATCTGTGTTATGAAGCGTTTGGTGGAACGGGCTCATCGTTGTTCTTGGACACTGCGTAAAGGCTGATTGTGTTTAGGTGCCATAGTTTGCTTGTTTTCCCGCTGACGGACAGTTGAGTTGTTTCCGTCTTTGGTTTTGTTTCCGTTTTTGCTGTTGGGAGTAGTGCTGTGATGAATGTGCGCATCTATCTGTCTGTGCCATGTCTTCCTTCTTGATGGTGTGTCCCAAGCAGAGGGATTGCTGGGTCAGAGGCCTCTGTTTCCGACTTTTTGAGGGAATTCCATACTGGTTTCCAAGGTGGTTGCACCACTTCCCACTGCTGCCAGCATTCGTTTGTTGTTTATTTTTGAGCTTTGCTATGAATGCTGGGGGAGAGATATGTCATTGCTATTTTGCTTTGCATCTTTCTAATGGCTGGTGAGCAACAACCAGCATTTCTTCACATTTATTTGCTGCCAGAATATATATATTTAAAAATTTTATTATTATTATTTTGCCTGAATATCTTCTTGGTGAAGTGGCTGATCATGTCCTCTGCCCATTTTTTAGGGTTTTTTTTTTGTCCATTCTCCAATTGGATTATTTGTCACCTTGTTAAGGTGTTGGAGTTTTCTTTAAATTTCAGAGATTAGTCCCGTCTGATACTGCCATTGCCAAACTTTTCTCTTTGTTTGTACATTTATTTTACTTTGTACACTAGCTTTTGAAGCTGCCTCACATGCAAAATGCATAGCATGCATAGGAAACTGGGGACAGCACATGTTTTATGGTAAATGGTATAACATGTATGCTATTTATATAAAAATATAACTGCTTGCAGCAAGGAATCAGTGGCCAGTTAGGCCACTATTCCCCAAGCAGCTCAAAGTGCCTACATCTCTGTCTTCAGGTGAAGAATATCGAGGAACACCGGCAGCGCAGTCTGGACTCTGTTCAGGAGCTGATGGAGAGCGGGCAGGCAGTGGGAGGCATGGTTACTACCACCACAGGTCAGCTCCCCCCTCCTTCCAATCAGAGTGTCCCCAAGGGGGGCATTTCCTTACCTACTGTTTGTGTGCGATGGAAGGCCAATACAGATGCTGGAGTACGGCCATTTTGTCCTAGGGCTAGGTTGAAAGCAGTGTGTCTGGAGTGCCTCAAACATTGTGCCTACCTGGGAGGCTCTTGTAATACTACGCTCAGCCACATGGAGGAAAGGATCTTCGTGAGATAAGATGTCTTTCTTACGACCTTTCCACACCTCTTCTTAGATTGGAACCAGCCAGCAGAAGCCCAGCAAGCCCAACAAGTTCAGCGGATTATTTCACGCTGCAACTGTCGAATGTACTATATTAGTTACAGCCATGACATTGATCCTGAGCTGGCCACTCAGATTAAGCCGCCTGAGGTTCATGAGAACCAGGAAAAGGAAGATCTTCTAAAGAAGCAGGAAGGTATTCAAGGCCTGAGAGGCTGCTAGGAGGGGACTTGGGCATGTAGAAGGGGACTTGGGCAGGTAGTTGTTTTCTTGGTGATTGTGAGACCGTTGTTGGGTTCTGTTGAGTCAGTTCTAACTCAAGACAAATCCATGGGACAGAGTAGAACTGCCCCATAGGTTTTTCTTGCCTGTAATCTTTACAGAAGTTGATCACCACAGAAGCATTTCTTCTCTAGAGAGCCTCTGAGTAGATTCAAACCAACCTGGGCTCCTTTTTGAGACAGTGGAATTAATAAAAATCCCATGTTCACTGACAGTTAACATCTCATTTGCTATATCTTTCCCACGTTTCTTATATGAGAGGCTAAGATGCACTGTGGAAGAGAACGAGGTTAAGTGGATATTGTTTTTGATTCTGAAATAAGTGTATGTTTCTACCCATGAACATCTCTCACCCCCTTTGTATGGGATTGAGTAGCAGGAGTGGTCCCAAATGTAGTTATGGGATAGAATTGATATTTAGGAAGAGATTTGAGCCTCTTATTTACTGCTGCCCATATGACTTAGGGGCTGTGGATACCTTCACCCTCATCCACCATGAGCTGGAAATCTCCACCAACCCAGCTCAGTATGCCATGATTCTGGACATTGTCAACAACCTGCTGCTCCATGTGGAACCCAAACGGAAGGTGGGCGTGCGTGGTCCTTACAGAATACTGGTTAGCCTCATAGGCATCCCAGACCTTGTTTTATTTTGACTCCAATAAGGAAAGCCGTGCTTAAAACTGAGAAAGAGCCTTGTAGTTGGGACATCCTTGATTAGTTAGCAGTAGTGCTTGAAATTCCCTTGTCTAGAAAAGCAGAATGTCCATGAGGTGGTAGAACTTGTGTTTACTTATTGATTGCTCTCCTGGTTAGTTCCCTATTCATGACATAAACACTTCTAAAAACAAGCCTCCCTGTGGGACCGGCTGATTGTGAAAGCCACACTATTAGATCTTTTTCATCGACCTACCCCTCATTCTAACAGGTAACAGATCAAGGTTAGCTTTCCAAACGAGATCCTAATTTCTTGATTTTTTCCCCTCTGTCATTTCACTATAAGACTCATTTCTCTTAGAATCTCATCCGTTTCCCTCCCCCTTCCTTTAGGAGCACAGTGAGAAGAAACAGCGGGTCAGGTTCCAGCTTGAGATCTCTAGCAACCCAGAGGAGCAGCGCGGCAGCATTTTACATCTGCAAGAGGCCGTGCGGCAGCATGTGGCGCACATACGGCAGCTGGAGAAGCAGATGTATTCTATTATGAAGGTGATCATTCTTGGATAGCTGAGGACTTGGGGGTCTTTTAGGACGTCAGGGATCGTCTCAGTGTCTCGTCTCTTGCTCCTTAGTCTTTACAAGATGACAGCAAGAATGAAAACCTGCTTGACTTGAACCAAAAGCTTCCACTGCAGCTAAACCAGGAGAAGGCTAGTCTTCAGCTGGAGAGTGAAGAACTCAATATCCTCATCAGGTGCCCTGCTCCCTGTCCTCCACACCTCCATCTCTGCCTCAGTGAGCCTTGCTAGACTTGGCCAAAGAGACTGAGAATGGGAGAGTCCTTCCTGTGAGTCTCTAATAGAGTACAAAAACTCACCCAGCTCACTGCCATCAAGTTGACTCCCCAGGACAGAGTAGAAACTGCCTGGATCTTTCTCATGAGGAGCAGCTGCTGGTTTCAAACTGCTGACCTTGTAGTTAGCAGACCAGTGTGTGACCCTGCCAGGGCTTCTCTGATAGGATAATTCTTGGGAAAGACTGCTGAGAGAAAAAAATGGGTAGTTAGGAAAGATCACTTTCATGGCTTTGATACCCTGCTTCTGAAGTGAAAAATAATATCTTGAATGATGTCCTGTAATATCAGTACAGGACATCATTGCAGGGATCATTATCAAGAAGCTTTAGAACTAAAAGATGGGGATTTGGACTCCCAAGATCAAGAGTGTTGGGAATCAAGGAATTCAGTGATAAAAAATTAATGGAAAGCTATCCCCAGAGTAGTTCATCTCTGTGTTTACCTCCTACATCCTTCTGGAGCACTCCATTCTACCTTCAACTCATACTCTGTTTCTCTCATTGACTTTGGCTCTTATGTTAGTTTTGGAGCGCTGCTGTAACAAACGACCACAATCAGGATGGCTTAAAGCTACAGTAATGCACCCCTCAGGGCTCGGGAGGCTAGAATTTTGAAGCCGTAGTATTGGCAAGTTGGTCTGGAGTCTGGAGGCTCTGAAGGAAATGTTTATTTGGAAATTATATCTCTCCTACCTTCTAGTGACTCCTGGCAATTCTTTGCATTGCTACCTTTGTCTCTTCTTCTTAAAAAATTCCATTATCTTTTCATTCAATTTTCTCATGAATTTTGTGCATCTCCCTTGGGCTTTTCTTTTCCCTGTGTATCCAGGCTTAAATTTCCTTTTCTCTTAAAATCGTTTTATTAGGGGCTCATACAACTCTTATCATAATCCATACATATATCGATTGTGTAAAGCACATCTGTACATTCATTGCCCTCATCATTCTAAAAACATTTGCTCTCCACTTGAGTCCCTGGCATCAGCTCATTTCTCCCCCTCCCTTCCCGCTCCCCCTCCCTCATAAACTCTCGATAATTTATAAAGCATTATTTTGTCATATCTTTCCCTGTCCGATATCTCCCTTCACCCACTTTTCCAATGTCTGTCCTGCAAGATTTCCTTTTTATCCCATCAGATTGGCTTTAGGGCCTACCATAGTCTATTGTGACCTCATTGAAATGGAGGATATATGTAATGGTGTTGTTTACAAACAAAGTAGGGGAGTTAGGAATACATACATATATATCTGAGGGAACACAGTTACACCTTTCTTAGCACTCCTGTCCACTTGCAGGTGTTTTAAAGACTTCCAGCTGCAGCGGGCTAACAAGATGGAGCTGCGAAAGCAGCAGGAGGATGTGAGTGTGGCCCGCCGCACTGAGTTCTACTTTGCTCAGGCACGATGGCGCCTCACAGAGGAGGACGGACAGCTGGGAATTGCTGAACTGGAGCTGCAGCGCTTCCTCTATAGCAAGGTATTCAGTCCACATTACTGCTTTTTTCTAGGGGTCCAGCTCACAAAAAGGATAAACACGAAGGAGTTGATTAGTGTGATTTTTAATGACGATCATGATTGGACAAATGAGTAGAGTTCCTATTTGACATCCATTTGTAACATTAAATAATAAAGAAATAAATGAACTTGATTAAATGCGTCCCTATTTGAGTATGATGATCCCGAGACTAGACCTTGTGTGAAGTTCTGCGCTATCAAGTTGATTCCAACTCACCGCATGAGCCTGTAGGACAGAGTCAGATGGCGCCAGAGCATTGCTTAGATTGTCATCTCAATGGGAGTAGGTCACCACATCTTCTCCCAAGGTGTGGCTGGCAGGTGTGAACACTGGTCTTTTGGTTAACAGCTGAGTACTTAAGCACTGTGCCATCAGTGCGTCCTAGAATTTAAATAGGACCAGTCTAGTACTGAATTACAATTTCTGCAGTGACTTATTGACATGTGGGAGGGAGGACCTGATTCTCGACTTCAAGGCACATCAGGAAATGAGTGAGCGCAGTTCTGAATGCCACTCTGGCTGGGGAACTGCCAAAGGCCGAGATTAGGAACATGGAGACCTGGAAAGCAAACAGTATAGGTATGTGGTAGTGGTCTAGCAAACTCTTGGGAAAGGTTTTATTATAGAGGCGGGGGTGATCTCTGTCTTTATAGGTGAATAAGTCTGATGATACAGCAGAACATCTTCTGGAGCTTGGCTGGTTTACAATGAACAACCTCCTCCCCAATGCTGTCTACAAGGCAAGTCTTAGTTCCCCATTCTTAGCCTGTTCTGTGCTTCTTCACACATAGCCTTGATAATGTCCACATGAACAATATGGTGACCTAAGATGGTGAAGACTTGCCCAACTTAGCATGACCATCACCTTTCAGCCTGCAGAAGATATGTGGGTTGATGTAATGACAGAAGGGCATTGTGTTGGGTTGTTGTATCCCTACAGGTAGTACTACGGCCACAGAGCCCCTGCCAGTCTGGGCGACAGCTAGCCCTCCGCCTCTTCAGCAAAGTCCGGCCCCCTGTTGGTGGTATCTCTGTCAAAGAGCACTTTGAGGTACGCAGCCAGTCCCTGAGAGACCCAGGAGGAAAGGGCCGCTAAAGCGAATGTGTGTGTTACCGGGCTGCATTGGGATGGGTCAGTGAAGGAATGGTGTCTGAGCTTCATTGTTTCTTGACCTCTTTCTCCTTTAGGTAAATGTGGTACCTCTCACCATCCAGCTGACACACCAGTTCTTCCATAGAATGATGGGCTTTTTCTTTCCTGGTCGAAGTGTGGAGGATGATGAGGTTGGGGATGAAGAGGATAAATCCAAACTCGTGACTACTGGTGAGAACCTGTGTGGTGGAGCTCCACAGAGGGATGGCATCCCCAAAGGTAGCTGTGGCCTTAGAGGGGACGACAGCTGGTGTGCTTGCTTTCTCTTAGGAATACCAGTGGTAAAACCTCGACAACTGATTGCAGCAGATGATGCAGTACCTTTGGGATCTGGGAAGGGTGTGGCACAGGGCCTGAATCGGAGCTCTGGGGTCAGAAGGTCGTTTCGCAAAGTACCTGAGGTACAAGACACACCGTTGGGTGATAGAACAGTGGGAGCAACCTGCGGTGGTTGGCTTGGCTGAGGACTTCTTTTCTTTTAGTCCCTTTGAGGGGTGAAAGCCAAGAGGGATGATTGGGAACCCGTCCCTTTTCCTTGTGATGGTTTCAGGGGTTCACACTCCTTTCTTGCCTTTCTTAGCACCCTGTGGATGATATTGACAAGATGAAAGAGCGAGCTGCCATGAACAACTCTTTCATCTATATAAAAATTCCACAGGTTCCACTGTGCGTCAGTTACAAGGTCTGTACGTCTCTGGCCCTTTGTGGAGCAGGGTGGAACTGGAGGCATTCACTAGGTTGCAGATAGGGAGACTGCCACAGTTCTGTGAAATGGGTGGTAGAAGTGCCCTCTGGTTTTCTCAGGAGTCCCTAACATTAGCAGACCGAATTAAAATCGGTATCAGATTTTGTTTGCAAGAAAATACTAGCCTAGTCTCAAGTACTGGTTTTAAACCATTAGGTCAGCAGATCTATTTTCCTCCCTTATTTTTGGCTTTCCCCTCTTCCTGGTGCAGGGTGAGAAGAACAGCGTGGACTGGGGTGACCTTAACCTGGTGCTGCCCTGTCTGGAGTACCACAACAACACGTGGACCTGGCTAGACTTTGCTATGGCTGTCAAGAGGGATAGCCGCAAAGCCCTGGTTGCCCAGGTACCCCATCAAAGCTCATGGCTGTTGGGTTAGTGGGCCGGTCAAATAGACCCTGTGCTCAGGAGCCCTTCCTCTTAGGCTGTAATACAAGTCTTAGGAGAGGCCAGGGGAATCTAGTGAGTGGCTTCTCTCCTTGCATTCTCCGTGACTTTGTCCAGGTGATTAGATGGAATGTTTACAGCTTCACATGTTAACTACCGTGGGTGTTAGGGAACTAGGGCTGACCTAACAACATAAGGTCTCGAATGGGTTCTACTTAGACTGTAAGTGTCTTGGAAGCAGAGACCATTTTATTGTTGATTTGCCCGGTTGATTAATTTTGATTTCTTCTGCTTGGCCTACTAAGATTTGCGTTCCCCTTTACCCCTTGCCAACCTGCCAGGTGATCAAAGAGAAGCTGAGGCTGAAGCCTGCAACGGGGTCAGAGGTCCGGGGAAAACTGGAGAGTAAATCGGACCTGAACATGCAACAGCAGAAAGAGGAAGAGAAAGCCCGGCTCCTCATCGGTCTCAGTCTGGGTGACAAGAACCCTGGAAAGAAGTCCATCTTTGGCAGGCGCAAGTGATCTGGCAATTCAAGACTGGCTGCAGTATAGGATCTGACTCTGGCTCAGACCCAGGAACTTGTGAAGAGGGAGGGGCTTCCCTTCACCCACCACGACTTATGATCAAGGTCAATGGGTACTGTGTAGAGAGGCACCTGTCTTTAACAACTGGCCTGTTCTGTACAGGGAATGGTGGACCAGCAATGCCGAGTTGTACCCCACACTGATCAGCAGCCCTAGGGCCAGAGAGGCAATAAAAAAGCAAGAACCAGGGAATGAGCCCAGGGCAAGGGTCCCAGTCCCTTGGGGTCAACTGAAAGGAAGGATGGGGGACAGTCTTGATCAAGTGTGATTAAAATTTTATAAATAGACATATATATATAAATATATATATATTTCTAAGTGTAACTGTTCTATGTGCCAGGAAGCTGAGAGGAGGAGGCTGATCCTCTGTCCGTCAGTCCACTGCCTTGTAGAAAAGAGGCGTTTGTGTGTGGGGGAATCACCCCCTCCCCAATCTGTGTGCCAAGCTCACATGGGAAATTGGCAATGGGAGCCAGGGCTGGCCATGGTCCCCTAATCTTATCCCTGGGGTAAGCCCTGGAAAATGGTAACAAAATGATTTAAAAAGGAAAAAAATTTTTAAAAAAATTTGCTGTTTTTTTTCTACCGGATTGTGTTGTGTGTATGGGTTCAAACTGTCTATACTCTTTCTTCTCGTTAACCTGACACATCCTGTAGCTGCCATTTAGTGAGTGGCCTCTTTTTACCTCTGCCTTCAAGCTGTTGAGCCCTGGAGTGACACTGGCCCCGTGGTGATGGGTCTGCACTTCAACTCTGGCTATAAGCCTATTCTTAGTAAGAGGGAATAAAATTTGGGGACAGTGTTGAGATTTGGCTGGGTCCCCGGCACCTCTAATCATGAGTAGCAAAGCGGAGGCAAGGCTCCTGTTTAATGAAGCATTGGAGAGAGGAACTGCTTACATAACTGGGACAACAGCTTTAGTGGGAGGAGAGCAGAGACAAAGGCTGGGAATGGGAGCAGTGAGCTGTCGGCAGGGGCAACGTGCCTGGGTGGCTCCTCACAAGGTAGGCCTCGGGGTTCTGGTACTCTGGTGAAGGAAGTATGGATTTTGTCAGGGAAATGACTGGAGAGTTGTAGTGCTCCCCGTTGGGAAGAGGGAGTGGCTATTTCTGTGAGAGCATCCCAGCCTCATAGTGAAAGGTACAGGCTGTATATTTCGTAAGTCTCAAGGATAATGTCTTCATGATTGCTGAATTGTGTCCTGCACATTTAGGCCTTGGGCCAAAGCAGGGAGGACAGCAATTTTGCCTTGTGCTTCAAAGGTGCCTCTAGGGCTGGGATGTACGGGAGGGGAAGTGAGTGAGTGCTAAAATGGGCAGGACACAATTCATGCCTCTGGGACAGGTGGTTTAGTGGTTCCCTTGGTTCTCAGCAGGGTGGCAACATCCAAGGTCCCTGGACCCGAGGCTGGAAGAGCCTCTGGTCAGGTGTGGGGACCAGCAGGTCAGGTGTGGAAGAGCTGTGGGAACCAAAGCAACATCGGTGCATATACAAGAAGTCCCTGGAGCCAGCCACAATGCCAGTAGAGAAGCCTCTGTCTGAGTGGCCCATGCCTCAGTTCATCACTCTTTTTCTACCTGAGTTCCCCATTAGACCTCTTAACGGGCAACAACAATTAAAGGTAAGTCAGTGAAATTCTTGGAAGGGGCCCTCACTCTTGGGGGGGAAATCTAGAAACTCACTTTTTTCTGTTTCTCTCTGCAGATTTTAGGCCTTGTGGCCAAAGGCTCATTTGGAACTGTCCTCAAGGTGCTAGACTGTGGCCAGAAAGCTGTATTTGCATTGAAGGTATTGGCCTAGGTACTCTTCCATGTGGCTTTCTAGTCCTTGCCTCCAGTCCTGGTTTCAGGGAGGATGGAAGGATTCCATAGACTTAATTCCTCTCCTTTTGTAGGTGGTGTCCAAGGTAAAGGTGCTACAGAGGGATACCCTGAGACAGTGCAAGGAAGAAGTTAGCATTCAGGTATGCACAGGGCCCCGGGAAAGGATCCTAAGAGTTAAAGCATCACATCCATTGTTGTGCTCTTTTCTTGTCCTGCCCTGCCCCGCTTCCAACTTAATTCAACCCCAAAACAGATCCTAGAAAAAGTAGCTATCTCCACAGGTTCTTCAGGGAACTCTCCAGCATGGCCCCAGTATTATATTGGTTCTAGGCAGCTGGCTCCAATGATCGAGTTCATCTGACCTGAGTGGTGAAGTATGGGGCCCTTTGTGCACAACTAGGTGAAATCCAACTTCTTGACTGCCTTGATCCTCAATGATCCTAACTTGCTGATTCTTTCATCCCTAGCGACAGATCAACCATCCTTTTGTACACACTTTGGGTGACAGCTGGCAGGGAAAACGGCACCTCTTTATTAGTGAGTGACTGTCCTCTCCTCATCCCCAAGGGTGGTGCTACCATACCCCCACACCTCGGATTACCCACTCCCCTTTGGTTTGTTTTACTCTGCTCATAAGCACCCGTTTATCTTAAGGGACAGGGTCTAGCGGGTGGCACCAGTTTGGGCATGAGGCCTACAAAGCTTGGAGCCCAGGCACAGCAGCCTCCAAATGATGCCTTTGTTGCTTTGCAGTGTGCAGCTACTGTAGCAGAGACCTGTATTCCCTCTGGTCCACTGTGGGCTGCTTTGCTGAGGCTTCCATCTCTCTCTTTGCTGCTGAGCTGGTCCTGGTGCTGTGTAAGTAAGATAGGAATGCTAATGGAAACAGAGGGAAGAGTCCAGCGGAGAGGGTGGGTAGAGGGGAAATATCTTCATTCCAGAGGTCAAAGAACAGGATGAGGAGGGGGCCACGAGGAAACTGCAAAGGACAATAGAGCTTCAGCACACCCATGCTTGCTGTTATCCACAGGCTATCTTCATGACTTGGGCATCATCCATCGAGATGTGAAGGTAGAGTTGAGTGCTTTTTCCCCTGTCTGAAGAGGGGGCTCAGTAAGAGATTCCAGCAGATCCCAGAAGGCACAGTGGACTTGGGAGCAGCTGATTTGGGGCCCCCATGGATACTAAGGATTTGCCCAAAGGTTCTACCCAGCACAGATCTGAATGGTTTAGAGTGATCTTCTTCACCTAGGGGTACACATGATGAAAGGGGTCTGAAAGGACCAGGATGAGAAGGATGAGTAATACTTCACCTGTGGTTTTTCAGATGGAGAATATCCTCCTGGATGAACGAGGTAAGTGCATTTTCTCTCCTGACTCAAGATGAAAAGCCCCTGGGTTTGGCACAAGTCATGGCTGCAGGGTGGAGTAGAGTGGTGCTGCGCCCTTACCTTCTTTCACAGGGCATCTGAAACTGACAGACTTTGGTCTGTCCCACTACCTGCCCCAGGGAGCCCGAGCCTACACTATCTGTGGGACCCTTCAGTACATGGGTGAGAGGGGTTAAAGTTGGTGGGTAAGCTTTGGGCAGACAGCTAAGAGGCTCCAATGATGAGTGTCTTCCAACTCTAGCCCCGGAGGTCCTGAGAGGAGGGCCTTACAACCATGCTGCTGATTGGTGGTCCCTGGGTGTCTTGCTTTTCTCTTTGGCAACTGGAAAGGTGAGACAACTGGACAGAGAAAAGAGAAAATTTGCCCTACTGATGGGGAGACAGAAAAACACTAGGAAATCTTGCTATTCCTTTTAACTCAGTTCCCAGTGGCTGCAGAGAGAGACCATGTGGCCATGTTGGCAAGTGTGACCCACTGTGACTATCAGATCCCCGCATTTCTTAACCAGGGGCTCTCACTCCTGCTCCGTGAGGTAAAGGTGACTAATACCTTTGACTTTCCTTTTTGACTACCAATTTTTCCCTCTCCCTGCCATTTAAGTGGGATTTCCCCATCCCCCTGATTCACTTTTTTTTGGTGGGGGGAACTGTTCTAACTTGCTTAAGGGGCTCACCTCATTGCTTTCCCTTGAACTAGCACCTCACATTTCATTTCTGACTTTTGGCCCAATGGATTCTGTCCCCCACAAATCTCCTCATCACCTGGAACACACATGCCCTTTCCAAGAAAGTAGACCACTTAAAGACTGCTAAATACAACTCTTACACTCCCACTTTTGCCCCCAATTAGCCTGTTTCTCCCTCTTTTAGAAATCTACTTCCTGCCTTCCCTAGCTCCAAGGCCTGCTTTCTCCTTGTCATGCTTCTTTGTTCGGGGCCTGGCCAATCCCAGCCCCTCATTTTTCATGTTTTATTTCCCTTCAGCTCTTATGCCAGAACCCGTTCTGCCGTCCGCGCTATCTGCATCATTTCCAGGTCCACCCTTTCTTTCGGGGGGTGGCCTTTGACCCAGAGCTCCTGCAAAAGCAGCCAATGAACTTTCTTACGGAAGCTGAAGCTACCCAGTCCAATTCACTGGAATCCATGCCCTTCAAGGACTTTGACTGTGACCTGGAGTGCTTGCTGATGCACCCCAGCCCTGTGTAGGTGGAGCACAGTGGGGAACCTGAGGATTTCCTCTACTGCCGATACAGTGTGACCACCTTGATGAGTTTGTTTGTACTCTAGCTCCTTATCCCTCTGCTGCTTTAGGCACTGGACCCAAGTTCACACCGTGGGCATTCTACTGGCGGTCAGCTGACCTTCCCTTATCAGACACCTTACCTCTCAATTCAACATCCTAGATCACAGTAGTGACCTTTCTTTTGCTCTGTTTGTACATCTCCTTGTTCTGCTGTTTCCTTTGTTATTCATGGATTCCCATCATGCTAGCTAAATATTTATTGGCTTGGCCAAAGCAAGTGTGAATGTTTTTCATGGATTTCAAAAGATGGTATTTCAACTCTACTTAGGGGACCAAATAATACAATGAAAAAATATGGTCAGGGGCTCAAGATCATTCTTTAATAAATTTAATTTTTTTAAAATTAAAAATCAAAACTAATAGCTTGAAGGAAGAAGATGGTGAGAACTAAACCAGGAATTGGGTTAGCTGTCTTTTCTAGGTGTAATTGGAAAAGCCATCAATTTTTTCTAACAGCACTTCAAAAAACATCAATCTTTGATGGAGAAACTGGGGGTGCTTCGTAGAGAGGCATGGCATCAAACGTAAGAGTTAAAGTTAATTTCAAAAGAACCTTTTTCGGAAGGAAAATTATTTGGATTGCAAATTTGTGTCTATACACTTAGCCTGTATGACGACCTCTTCATTTTCTTCAATTTCTAAAAGCTTCACTTTTGTTCTATGATTTTACGGGAAAACATGCTTTAATTTAGACTTTATTGTTTTTAAATTGTATCCATCCCTGGGAGAGGGACAGCACAGAAGGGGGGAAGGGAGACTCCGGATAGGGCAAGATATGACAAAATAACGATGTATAAATTACCAAGGGCATATGAGGGAGGGGGGAATGGGGAGGGAGGGGGAAAAAAAAAGAGGACCTGATGCAAGGGGCTTAAGTGGAGAGCAAATGCCTTGAGAATGATTGGGGCAGGGAATGTATGGATGTGCTTTATACAATTGATGTATGTATATGTATGGATTGTGGTAAGAGTTGTATGAGTCCCTAATAAAATGTAAAAGAAGAAAAATAAATAAATAAATAAATAAATACATTGTATCCAATCTTTCTTTCTAGACAAAAGAGTCTGTATACTTGTTTATCCTGTCCCTGGATTAACCCAGATTTTCCCTGCACATGGCTGGCATTTTATGTCTTTGCAGAATGGCCTCTTTCTGAATTATACTTTGGCATGATGCCACCTGCTTTCATTAAGAGGACATCATAAGGAAAATCCCTATGAAAGTTAATCTTTGTGCATACTGAAATGAATAAGCGCTGATGTTTACCATTGCAATTCCGTGTTCCATTTAGGATGCGTGGGAGAAATTTCCTGTTGGTCCTTGAATTTTTCCTGAAGTGCTGTTTGTTGGTTACCTTAATGACACTAATAGTCTACCATTTTTCCCCTTTGTACTAATGCCCAATTTGTGGCCCAAATCCAGAATGTTATGCATTTTGTATGCTAGCTACATTATCTACCTTCTTCTCCCCCACTCCTCATTTTTAAAGTTGTACCTGTGTAAGCCTGTTTAGAATAAGGTTGGGAGTAAGCAAATAAAAGGATATATTCTTAATCTTTTATCTCACTGTTTCTCTCTAGTCCTTTTTATACTGTATTACATTTGTTAAAAATACGAATTAATGCTCTTTATCTATCTGGGGCCTGGATCCACCAATAACTATTTCAGAACCTTGAGGGAGAGTCATTCAAACTGTAAATCTTAATTTCCAATTGTATAAAATGAGAGGGTTATAATTACTGATTCTTCATTATAGAGGATTCATTTTAGATTTCTGTAATGCACTCCCCCCAATGTAATACATTGATTTTTCTCCCCCCCCCCCTTCTTTTTTTCCTTCCTAACTTCACTGAGGAGCCTTGGTGGTGTAGTGGTTACTGGTTGGGCTGCAATCCACATGGTTGGCAGTTCGAAACCACCAGGCACTCTGAGGGAGAACAGCTGGGCTTTCTACTCCTGTAAACAGTTATAGTCTCAGAAACCCACAGAAGTCACTATGAGTCAGCGTTGACTCAATGACAGAGTTTGTTTTGTTAACTTCATTGTGGTTTGGATGAAAATTTAATGCAAATTTGTTTTTCATTAAACAGTATAGATATGCTCTTGATTCATGATTGATTGCAATCCCTACAACTTAACAACTTTTCCCGTTTCCTCGTGTTTATTTCATTCATCTTTCTTAGTTGTGTAGTGGTTACACAGTAGTTTGCTAACCTTAAGGTCAGCAGTTTGAAACCATCAGCCGATCCTTTGGATAAAGATGAGGCTTTCTACTCCCATAAAGTTACAGGCTCAGAAATCCACAGGGCAGTTCTGCCCTGCCCTGTAGGGTTGTCATGAATTAGAATTGATTTGTTTTTTCCCTTCCCTATTCTTTCCTGCTTCCTGAGCGTTTTTCTAGTACTGCCCTTTGATCTGTTATAAATGGTTACTCTAAGGCAGCGGTTCTCAACCTGTAGGTTGCAACCCCTTTGGGGGTCGAACCCTTTCATAGGGGTCGCCCAATTCATCACAGTAGCAAAATTACAGTTATGAAGTAACGATGAAATGAATCTTATGGCTCGGTGGGGTCACCACAGCATGAGGAAGGTTGAGAACAGCTGCTCTGAGTGGCAGCCTAGCCTCTCCGGGTGTGACTGTTCACCCTATAACCCTGTCTGTAGTTTGGCTGAAAGTGGAGCTACAGGAATGCTTCAAGGATCATAACGGTCTGAGCCACAGTCTCAGATGTTCCACTCGTCTCTATTAGACCAGGAAGCTTGTTTTGTAAATGATTTTGCGTTTTTCCCATATTTCCCCCTACTCTATCCAGGACCTCCTAGTGTATCTTTTGGAGTGATGTGATGCTTTTTCAAAGGGCAGGTGCAGAGGGTCTAGCATCTTAGGCTATTGTGTCGGGCACAGCATTTTATTGGTCTTTCTGTTCAGAGCAGCACACTGGGTGCGGACATGGCTAGCGTCATATCTCCGAGAGTGGGATACAGAACTAAATGTGGCCTTTTGTATCTGTTTTCTGAAAACAGTCTGAGCAGTTAGGGTGCTGTGTATCTATTTAAAGTAGCCAAGAAAGTAGGGGCTACACCATGCAAACTAACGTCTGGAAGAGAAGAGGCATGGTGCAGCCTTGCACATTCACTTTGTGTGATCCGAACTACGCTATGTATTGGCCCCAGTCATGCTTATTCATTAAGATCTCAATCACTAGGGGACTCTAGAAATTGGGGTTCCCTTTTTGTTCGCTTTTAGGGTTGTTTTTAGGGGTAGAGACAATGGAATCCCTATGCTGAGACCTTCCAAACCTTGCCTCTGCTTGTATCCTTTCTGCTTATGACACATAGGTAACCTTAAGTATGGTTAACAGTCTCCATGAATTCTGTGAGCCATTCTAGAGAATTAATGAACCCACAGGACAGTGAGCCAGCAGGAACTGGCAGTACAGTCGATTTGTGTAGACCCAGTTCTGGGCGGCTGAGTGATGATAAGAGGCAGTTGATAAAGGCTAGAGCCCTTCCTTCAGCTTGTGACCTAATTCTAGGAGACTAGAGTGGGGGAGAGAGAAGAGGCTAGGCTACTCAGTCTGAAGTGCAGAGTTGTGTACTTTTCTCTTTCACTGTTGCTCCATGACCTGCCCTCAGGTGGTCAGAGATGTTTTGATGGCTCAGCATAGCCACGAATGAGGGGTTAAGGAACTGATGGAGAGTTTTGCCATGCAAGCGGCTGGTGAATGGAAGTGTGGGAAGGTGAAGGCTGGATCCATTTCTAGGTGGGCCTTGAATTCCTGCTGATCTTTGCTATGGGGTTAATTATAAGCTCTCCTTGTCCCTTTTACAGTGCAGCCTGTAGTATAATCCTCATTCTTGGTAACATTAGATAGCTTAGAGACCATGATCATAAGACAGTGAAACCTGTGAGAGCTGGAACTCAATGGGACAGCCTTGTTTTTTTCTGTCTTCCTCCTTTGACAGGGTGCTGTCTTACAGCATTTATTTCTTTTGTTTTAGATTTCTGCCCTACATTGGCTCAGACTTCCACACATTTTAGTTTGACTAATCTCCTCCCACATGAAGACAATTCAACGTACTCTATTCAATTAGAATCACACTAACATAGTGATTCTCAGAGTATAGTAGAGGGTGATAGAAAATTGTTTTTATGAAGTGTGTGTGTATGTACACACAGACGCCCACCTCCCAATTCTGAAGTCCTCATCCCTGTAAGACATTCTGTCCCCACTCCCACTCAGAATCACTAGCCTTCTACTTAGTCATGTGAAATTCACTTTAAAAATTTTTCTATACAACTAGATATGACCTTTTAAGTCTTTCTGTTTTGAGTTTTTCATTACCTAGAAGAAACTACACACCCAATAATATGATGAGTACACGATACTCCTACCTTTTATAAGAACTTAGGGCTCAAGTAGAAAGAAAATGTTTTGAAAATGATGATGGCAACATATGTACAAATGTGCTTGACACAATGGGTGTATGTTTGAATTGTCATAAGAACTGTAAGAGCCCCCAGTAAAATGATTTTAAAAACCCAAAACTTAGAATTAACACACCAATCCTTATATATTATTCTTCTAGAAAAATGTCTTACCTTAAACCTAAATTCCTTTATCATATGTTGATTTGCTCATTTGTTCACTGATTTAACAAACCAATAATCTCAGTACCTTGAATACTATAAATAGTGTTTCCAGTGCAAACTCGTCAGCTTTAAAACAAAACAAAACTAGAGCACATCCATTAGGTCCCTGTTATATAAATGCACTACTAGCCCCCGTGGAAAATTCTCAGATTACTTAGTAATGATTTTCTGTTTAACGGAACGCATGCTACCTTTTTACTTAGTCCATTTTGCTTATAATTTGAGAATATGCTTATTTCAGATTTCACAGTAAACCATGAGTTTTGCTGGTTCACAGAGTTCTAATGATTAGCAATAGCTGAATTGCTTCCTTTGTTCAGTACTTTATCACATATCCTCAGAGTTAATCCACAGTATTATCCTTGAATTCACTCAGAATTGTATGGCAGATACTTCTCAGGGTTACTGATTTCGGTTATGTAGGTGGGTTTTATAAAATATCTAAACCTAAAATTTAAAAACCGTTAAATTATATTGGGTCCTTGCCTCGTTTATCATGTGCAATACTAATTCCAGATGGATTCAATACCGCAGATACTCAAGTATAAGCCGACCTGTTATCAGCCGAGGCACCTAATTTTACAACAAAAAAAACTGCATTAAAAATGTGCTGAAAAACTAGGCTTATACACAAATATATATGGTACTTAAATCCCATACAGTAAAGTGCCATGCATTGAAAGTCTTAGAAGAATGTCTGTCTGTAAGGGTAAATCTAGTAACACTGGTCAACATATATTTAGGTGCCTCAAATGTCAGTCTTGTTTCTAGATATATTTGACCTGCTGATTTTCCCCGATCAGCTCTACTTTTTAAGATACAGAATATATGCCATATATCACCTATCACTGTGCTCACCAATTAAAAAAAATCAGGAGAGTTTAATGTAGTGTTAGCAAGACTGAGATATAGATGGAGGATTTACTTAACATAGTTTGTGCTGTACTAAATATTTAGTTCAAGTTATACTTCACATGGTGCCCTTTGATCCAAAGATATATTTAAACAGTGCAAACTACATGAACTTGGAATTGTCCCCAAGTATCACATCACCTTTATAAGGAACTGAGTAGCAGGCAATTCCAATTTGTCATGTTAAAAAGGGCCAGAAATTAGGAACTACTTTGCAATAATAACTGAGGAGCCTTGATGGTGTGGTGGGTTATATGAGTGCGTGCATGTGTGTGTGCATGGGCACAGAGAGAAAATGTGCACAAGTGCAAGGGAGAGAGAAGAGGAGAGTGCGCCACGAGGGGGAAAAGAACCTGGAAGGGAAAAGGAAGTGGTGCAAGGGGAAGAGGCAGCGGGAGGTTTACACCAGTTCTTAGTTCCAAAGACCCTTCTTTTTTTTTTTTTTCTGACCCTTCAGTTTTGAGCAGGGGGGGAACAACCCTCCTGTGTATGTAAATATATACATATATAAAGAAATTATTAAATGAGAATATTTAATGACAGGAATTTCTATGATTTATTACCAAGTAATTATTTACAGAGTAAAATTCAGATAAAGAACTGTGTGTGTATATATGTATGTATAAAGGTATATGCACCACTGATTACCTCAAAGGTAGAATGGATGGGGTAGGTATTATTTTAATACATCTTTGCATTATACTATTTCACTTGCTATAACAAACACCTATTTTAGAATCTGAAAACCCTTTTTTAAATTGTGTAAAACCGCACCAACAAATTGTTTAGATTACCCATTCACAATGGCATTTTCCCTCTCATCTCCTGCCTCCCCCCCCCCCGCTTATTTTTTCTTTTTCATCTACCCCTTCCAGTCCCTTTTAATTTGCTCCTGGAAGCACCATATCCCTTGGCTACTCACCTGGTGTCTGACATACCAAGTACAACAAGGACTAAGCATTGCAGTACACACGTGTACAATAACAGTTTAAATTGTCTACCTTGGCTTTTCTGTCACTTCCCACACTCTTAATTATTTCCTAGTTCATTTTCATTGACCAGAAGTACATCTTGGAAGTCCCTCTGAGTCTGTAATTCCAGGTTTAAGGTCCTCCTCCTCCATTCTTTCCTCCAGTTCCCTCCCCCCACCTCCCCAAGTTTTCCATTCAATCATCACTAGTGCCTGCAGGCTGGGAGCATTCAATTGCTAGAGCAGTGCTGACCTAGAAAAAATACACTGCAAGCCATCTAAGTAAATGCAAACTTGCTAGTGGCATTTTGTGGGGGGAGGTCAGATGCTCACAGGCATCCTCCCTGAGGGCCATCAGTCGCCAGACTGCAGAGGGCCCCACTCCCTGCTGTTAAAGACAATGGACGTCTGCCGTCATCTATTTGGTTCCAGTAGGTGGGGCTTACACCCTACTGATAATGGTTCCTATGGAGGTCCAGAGAACAGGTCAAAGTTAAGCTGCCATCCTAAACCTAGGATCCGCCCATCTTGTCACATGTATACCCCCAATCCCTCTTCCTATTGCGTGAATGTCCCTAGACCAGCCCCTCTCATTACTGTGTTACCGATGGCACAGCCCCTTCCTGTGACGTATGTCCTCACCTGTAATTAGGGGGCTTGCATGTCCCCAGAGAAGATAAAAAGCCTGGGCTAGCTTTAAATATATATCTCTCTCCCTCCATGTGAATCATCAGGTGGGGCTGAGGGGAGCATGCTACCATGGATCGTGTCTGACTCCATTTATTTCAATACTTCACTTCTATCTCTCATGCTCTCTGTAACTTTACTATGATCTTTACTTATTATCGCTGTACAATTATGCCTACGTAATGATGTGTTAGGGGATGGCTTCCCCTGACAGCATTTAATAAATTGAATGGATCTTAATGTCATATATTGAATCCGATACATCTCAAATAACGTTTCAACATGTAATCAATTTAAGAAATGAGCTCTTACATTCCTTTTTTCATGCAAATTCTTCAAAAGCTAGTGATACACCTTTAGCACATCTCTCTTTGGACTAGCCACCTAGGAAGTGGCTTGTGGGCTACCTATTGGACAACAAGGTTCAGGGCTACCCTCAGGAGCCCTGCAGTTTCTAATACAACCCCTCCTCCAGGGAGGATTGGCTTTTCTAAGTTCACTAAGATCCAGCATGTAAATAAAGCGCTTTGAGGGCAACACTATCGTGAAGTATAAATAAGTAGTAATTACCTTTAGGCCCCCAAATCAGCTCCACCTTCAGTTTCCTTAGGCAGAGATCACCGTGGGTATGTACGTTGGCATCCTGGTTCTGCCACTTGCCACCTTGGAGTAGTGGACTGTAGATTTCATTCTCTGGTCTGTGAAATGGGAAGATGCTAATTATAGTACCTACTTGGAAGAAGACCACCACTCGTGTACCCCTCGTGTACCGGTCGGTTTAATACACCGAATTTGTGGGATGCTAGAGGTGAGGTCACCAGGATTTCAAATGCCAGGTGGGTCACCCAAAGGGGACAGGTTTCCAGACTAGGAAGATACTTCGAGGAGAAGGAATAAGCTGCCCACTTCGTAGGGGATTCGATACACAAAATCTGAATAGCAGTGGAACATTGTCAGACACTGCAGAGAGGTGCCCTTCAGGTTGAAACAGCAAACCCAACCAAACTCACTGCCATCGAGTCGATGCTGACTTAAAGCCACCCCATAGGGTTTCTGAGACAAGCCTAGTCTCTCCAGTGGAGCGGCTAGTGGTTTCGAACTGCTGACCTTGTGGTTAGCAGCCCAACTCTTTAACCACTATGACTGCAGGGAAGGCATAAGTCGACTAGGTTAGAGCTGCCTTAGTGGAATGGCCTTAATCACGTTGGGCACGGGGGTCCCCTGGCAATCCCAAAGGATCTGGCAAAGGGCCAGGCACACACATCTGCGATTACTCCAACAGCCAAGGGCAGCGCTCTAGGAAATCCGAGCGATTCTGGGCCGGAATGGCAGCTGGAGGCTACCTTCGGGTTGAGAGCGCAGCCTTTTTCAGCTGGACACGGGACCTCCGCAAACCAACTGAGTCTCCGCCAAGGCGGGGAGTCGCGGAGACAACTCCCCGACAGGGTACGAGGCCAGCTAGTACAGCGCCTGCCAGGAGACGACGCCCCGCAACGGCCTCAGGCCTGGAGCGCAGCGCACCCCTAGCGACCCAACTGCGCCGGAGGTCGCAGACGCATGCGCGGCGCGCCGGGCTGGGGGCGTGGCCAGCCAGGGGCACGCCCACCCGGCCTTCGGGCGTGAGGCCCTAGAGGACGCGCACGCCTGACGCACTCGGCTCCACAGCCAATCGGGAAGCGCGGAGCAGGTTCAAATACAGACGGCGGGTGAACGTGGCGGCGTGTGCGCCTGCGGCGGGGATGCGTTTGAGCGCCTGTCTGGGTCGGAGATGTGGCGGGTGAAGGAACCGCACCTCGGTGGCTCCGCTTCGCCCCCGCGGGTGAGCCGGGGGGCGCTGTTAGGACGTGCCGAACGCCCTAGAAAGCGGGGTCGGAGCTGGGCGCGATGGTGGGTGTGCGTCTGGAGTCTGGTTGGTCCAGGCGCTCCAGCGCTGCCCCTTCTTTCTCGTCGCCTGCGGCTTGGGAGGGAGGGAAGGCAGGTTGGCCGAACCGAAAGCTTCCTAACGCTCTTCGTGTTTTCTCAGGGAAGATCCATTATGAGAACTCCTCTCCGAGAACTGAATCTGCAGCCTAGTGCCTGCACCACCTCTGGTCAAGGGCCCCCGGGGAGCCCTTCGCTGACCCCGCCGTCGTGCAAGCAGACGCTGCAGGTGAGATTCACCAGGCCAGGGCCGGTTTCTCGACTGGGCTCTTTGCCCAGGCTGAGAGCTCAGAGGGACAGAGGTTCCGGGCTGGAACATAATTAAGACGCATAATGAATTCTTCTGCCTTAGTGACTGACATCTATTTACAGCTATTCAGGCCAACAGAGAGGTGCCCTCTGAGGCTTGAAGGAAATCCACCGAGAGCCTCAACCTCTATTTAGCTGTTAGTTTGTATCAATGTCTTCCTTCAGACTTTCCAAACTTCTGAGAAATACTTTCACCCTGATTAGTGACCTCCCACAGAGCGTCAGTCAGCTACAACAGTGAGACAAGACCCACCCAAGCCTTCAAGGAGTGAGAATTTCGGGGATTGAGTTGCACATCTCTGGAAATTAGGGTACCTGGACTCCCTTATCTTAGACCCTTTCGGAATTGCTCTCATTGAGTTGTACTTTTTGGTTTTGAGAGAGGGAGCCATGTAGAAATTACTTTCTATTGGCTTTAAAAACTTGACATGGAGTGAAATGGACCCCTTTATAAGGTTCTTACTGATCCCTGGTGGCACAGTGGTTAAGAACTGCACTGCTAACTGAAAGGCCAGCAGTTCAAATCCCGCAGCCCTTCTGAGGGTAAATGATGTGGTAGTCTGCTTCTGAAAAGATCATTAATTATTAGGGGCTGTTGAGTGGTCCCCACTCATGGCGACCCTTTCTTTGTACAACAGAATACACCACTGGTCTTCCCATTCTCACATTTGCGCCTGTATTTAAATCAGTAGCTGCAACCACAATGGTGTCAGTCCAAGGAGCCATGGTGGTGTAATGGGTGATGAGTTGGGCTGCTAACCACAAGGTCAGTGGTTCAAAACCACCAGCCGCTCCTCGGGAGAAAGATGGGCTTTCCGCTCCTGTAAAGATTTACAACCTTGGAAACCCACAAGGGCCATTCTACTCTGCCCTATAGAGTTTCCATGAGTTGGAATCTATGCAGTGACGCTGCATTTTTCGAGTTTGGTCTCAGTCCGTTTGTTGAGAGTCTTCCAACCCTGGTCTTTATCAAGCATAATATGATTCTTCAGGGTTTGGCCCCTCCTTGATAACATGTCCAAAGTACTGCTGGAGACAATCTCATCATCTTTCATGCTAAGGAGCATATTGGCTACACTTCTTCCAGACATGTTTGCTTACTTCTGATAGTCCATAAGATACTCAAGATTCCTTGCCAACACCATCACAGTTCAAAGGCATCGCCCTGCATTTGTATTCCTGTGAGGTGACTGAAGATGCCATGGCTTGGGGGCTCTCGCAGCTTAGTTCTGAAGAAGATATCTTGGCTCTCTAATACTTGAAAGAGACCTTGTGCAGCAGATTTGCCCACAGGAATACATCATTCGGTTTCTTGACTGCAGCTTCCATGTGTGTTGGTTATGGATCCAAATAAAGTGGATTCCTTGACAACTTTAATCGTACCTCTTTTTTTAAAAATCATTTTATTGGGGCTCATATAACTCTTATCACAATCCATACATACATCAATTGTGTAAAGCACACTTAATACATTTGATGCCCTCATCGTTCTCAAAGTTTGCTTTCGGCTTGGGTTCCTGAAATCAGCTCCTCATTTTCCTTTTTCCCCTCCCCCTCCTCCTCTGCTCCTCCCTCCCTGATCTTAGCTCTTTTTATCATGATGCTGCTTAGTGTTTTTGTTTACTTTATGTTGAGGTGTAATTCATATTGAAGGCTATAGTCCTTGATCTTCATCCTCTGCTTTCAGCAAGCAAGGTTATATTATTTGACTATCAACACCTTCTTTAAATCTTTACACATATTCTTCTTCTCTAACTTCTTGGATTATTTGTATGCTCAGCAAACAGACTGAATAAGTGTAGTGAAAGGATGAAACGTTGCACACATCTTTCCTGACTTTAAGCCAGGTAGTATCCCCTTGTTCTGTTTGAATGACTGCCTCTTATTCTATGTACAGAGTTTACATGCACACGTAGCTGTATTCTGGAATTCCATTGAGAGCGTTATCCGTAATTTGTTTCGATCTACACATCAAATGCCTTTGTATAGTCAATAAAACACAGGTAAATGTCTTCCAGTAGTCTTCTGCGTTCAGTCAAGATCTATCTGATAATTAACAATAACATCGTTTGCTCCACAACCTCTTCTGAATCCAGCGTGAATGTAGGCAGTTCCTACTCAGTGTACTGTTGCAATCATTTGTGAACTATCTTCAGCAAAATTTCACTTGTCCTGTGATACCAATGATATTTGATGATTTCTATATCCTGTGTGTCACCTTTCTTTGGAATGGGCACAGATATGGATCATAATTGTGTTTCAAATTTCTTGATGTAGACAAGTGAGCATTTCCAGTATTACATCCCTTTGATGAAGCATCTCAATTGCTATTCTGTCAATCCCTGGGTCCTTTTTGCTCGCCAGTGGCTTCAGGGCAGGTTTGACTTCCTCCAATACCGTCAAGTCTGAATCATGCTACCTCCTAAAATGGTTAAGCACTGACCAATTCTTTTTGGTATACTGACTATTCCTTCCATATTCGTGTGCGTGTGTGTGTGTGTGTGTGTGTATTTTCACGGGTTTCATGTTCTTTTGAGGCTTCCTGTGTTCAACATTTTGCCAATAGAATTGTTCAGCATTGGCTTTGAGGCTTGAGTTTTGGCCATTTTTCAGCTTGAGAAATGTTGAGCATGTTTGTCCCTCTTGATAATCTAACCCCGAGTATTTGCACACTTCCTTGCCTTTCCTTCTTTCTTTCCTTCATTTTTTTGAAAATCATTTTATTAGGGGCTCATGCAACTCTTATCACAATTCATACATACATCAATTGTGAAAAGCACATTTGTACATTCATTGCCCTCATCATTCTCAAAACATTTGCTCTCCACTTAAGCCCTGGGCATCAGCTCTTCATTTTTCCCCTCCCTCCCTGCTCCCCCCTCTCTCATGAACCCTTGATAATTTATAAACTATTATTTTGTCATATCTTGCACTGCCGACATCTCCCTTCACCCATTTTTCTGTTGTCCGTCCCCCAGGGAGGAGGTTATATGTAGATCCTTGTAATCAGTTCCCCCTTTCCAACTCACCCTCCTCCCACCCTCCCAGTTTTGGATCACTTGTTGTTCCCTTGTCCCTGGGTTTGTTAATACCACTACCTTTCCCCCTACCTCCCCCCGGAACTGTTGGTTCCATTGTTTTCTCCTCCAGATTGTTCATCCAGCCTATCTTATTTAGACAGACCTGCGGAGATAATAACATGCACAAAAATAAGACAGAGCAAAACCAAGCAACAATATAAGACAAAACAACAACAACAAACCAAAAGCATATTTAATGTTCAAAGAGTATTGGATTCTATTTATATCTCTCGACAGATAATTATTCTGTTCTTACATGCGTTTTCGTCTACCAGCTCTGTTGAATTGTGTGAGAGGTTTAAAGTAATTTTAAAAAAGGAATAACTTTATAAACACAGCAAAACGTTTTTATGTTGGGCTTTTGCATTTCTAATAGCCTTTTTATGTATATTTAGCTCTGAGGCTATTTTGTATATAGTGAGTTCTGTGTGTATATATATATATATATATTTTTTTTCATTAAATACAAGTGCACATAAAAAAGAAAAAAAGAAAAGTGCACAAAATATAAAAGCCTTTTTAACTAAAATATATAAAAGTGCACAAAACATGAAGCTTAACAGATTAGTATAAGCCATACACCCATGTAACCAACACCTAGGTAAATAAATAGTATTGTGCCAGAAGTCTTTCTCGTGGTCAGCCCGTCTTCCACCAAAGTTAACGTCCATCTTTCTGCACAAATGATATCCACTGCACATGCTGTAAACCGGTACCACCCCCTGGGCATTATTTTCCTGTGGAAGTTACATATGTGTGTGCCTTACTTACAGGTGTGTTATTTGCCCCCCTACCCCAAAATGATACTTTCTGACTTATGGTAATTACTTCCTTTATACTTGTATTGTCTACATTTTTATACTTAAACATAATTTTGGTCTCTTGTGGATACCATACACATGGTATTATACAGTGTATAGTATGTTTGGCTTATTCAGTTCAACCATACGTTTTTAAGTTTCATCTGCTGCTATAATTAAGAAAGTTCAAATTTCATGTAAGTTTTTGTGTGTCTGTGTGTGTGACTGATCTTTCTGTCTAAGGCTCCTAAGTAATTTTACTTCTTAATTTTTGCCATTATGTGTCTAGACAGGTGTATATATTTTTTGTCATTCCTGTGTGGGATTTTGAGTCATTTTAATATGCTGTTTAAGGCCTTCCTTAATCTTAAGGAAATGAAAGAGAAAAAGTTTAATTTAGCATGTCATCATTTTTTCCTGGGTCCCTTAAACATTTTAGAACTTTTTTAAAGTTGTATAAAATATTTTTGTATATAAAAGATCACAATGAAACCCAGGGACAACGGAACAACAAGTGACCCAAAATCAGTGGCGAGAACGGTGTAAGAGGGGATTGGTAGGGCTTGATCAAGGGCAATGTAACCGAGAGGAATTATTGAAACCCAAATGAAGGCTGAGCATGATAGTAGGACAAGAGGAAAGTCAAAGGAAATAGAGGAAAGAACTAGGAGGCAAAGGGCATTTATAGAGGTCTAAATACAAGCATGTACATATGTAAATATATTTATATGTGAGGATGGGGAAATCTATGTGCATATATTTATAGGTTTAGTATTAAGGTAGCAGATGGACATTGAGCCTCCACTCAAGAACTCCCTCAATGCAAAAGCACTTTGTTCTATTAAACTGGCATTCCATGATGCTCACCTTCCTGACACCATCGCTGAAGACAAAGCAGGTGCATAAACAAATGTGGAGAAGAAAGCTGATGGTGCCTGGCTATCAAAAGATAAAGCATCTTATTGGCCAGGCTGGCACAAAAAAAAAAAAAAAAAAAGAAAGATATAGCATCTTCCAAAGTGTTGAGTTCAGTTCAGGGTAGCTTCCCTGTTCTGTTAATTAAACTTTGGGACATTAAAACAGGCTTGGGAAAATGACTGGGTAGAAAATATTACTCTATTCACTTTTTCCCAGCCTACATTAAAAAAAAAGATATAGCGTCTGGGGTCTTAAAGGCTTGAAGGTAAACAAGCAGCCATCTAGCTCTGAAGCAACAAAGTCCACATGGAAGAAGCACACCAGCCTGCGTGATCACTAAGTACCAAAGGGATCAGGTATCATCAGAACAAAAAAATCATATCATTGTGAATGATGGGGGGTGCAGAGTGGAGACCCAAAGCTCATCTGTAGGCAACTGGACATCCCCTTACAGAAGGGTTGTGGGGAGGAGACGAGCCAGTCAGGGTGCAGTGTAGTAATGATGAAGCATGCAACTTTCCTTTAGTTCCTAAATGCTTCCCCCCCCCCCCCACTATCATGATCCCAATTCTACCTTACAAATCAGGCTAGGCCAGAGCATGTACACTGGTACAGATAGGAACTGGAAACACAGGGAATCCAGGACAGATGAACCCCTCGGGACCAGTGCTGAGAGGGGCGATACTGGGAAGGTGGGGTAGCAAGGGGGAACCAATTATAAGGATCTACATATAACCCCCTCCCTGGGGGACAACAACAGAAAAGTGTGTGAAGGGAGACATTGGACAGTGGAAGGCATGGCAAAATAATAATCAGTTATCAAGAGTTCATGATGGAGATGGGGGTGGGGAGGGAGGGGAAAAATGAGCTCATTCCAAGGGCTCAAGTAGAAAGCAAATGTTTTGAGAATGATGACGGGAACAAATGTGTAAATGTGTTCAACACGATGGATGGATGGATGGATTGTGATAAGAGTTGTACGAGCCTCCAATAAAATGAATTTTTTTTTTAAAAAGATCCCAACAATTTCACCTGTTAGATGTACTGGATTTAGCATCCATTTCTCTTAGCTTTCCCTCAGATTTACATTTCTCTCTATTTTTGTCTTTGCTTCAAGATATTTCTTCCACTTATTATTCTAGTTCAGCCACTCCAATCTTAACTCTGGCCATCCTCTCTTCAATTTATTGTAATGAAATTTTCAGTATAGAAGTAATATTTATTATCTCCAGAAAGTCTTCTTTGGGGCTATATTATAATTAAATCACCTTGAGTGTTCACATTTTCTCTGGGTTATTCAGTGGTCATCTGTCTCTTGTAACAGCTCTGTTTTGCCTGGGCCTATGGTTTCCTAACTCTCTTTAAGATTTGTTCTTTCTCTGACTGTTCTCTGCACTCAAGTACATTAATATTGTCTGTTTCTCGCTCATTTGGTGTCAGTTCCAGCCAGTGGAGCACATTCAGTGGCAGCAGCTCATCAGGTGCTGGCAGGCACAGTGGCTCTGTACCTGTGGACACTAGTAGGTTTTCAGTCCCTTGTCAGGACACCCGGATGAAGTCTCTGCTCTTCAGCCTCCTCTGCTACAAAACCCAGAGCTTTTCAAGTCCCAACGTTCAAATGGATTTCAACGTTCAAATGGATCTTGGGGCGCAGGGAGATGATACCACTGGCAAAGGTTGATGTTACTCTCTTTATCTTTGGGGTCCCTGAATCTTTTCAAACCAACTGCACTCTAGGTTCTACCTCAAGCTAATCATTGTTCCCAGTGCTCTCTGACTTTGACCTCTAGATTCTTCTCTGTACCTTAAGGTAGACAATCTTGTGCCAACAGAACTTGAACCTCCACTCACATTCTACAGGTCTTTCTTGTCTGTTCCCCTACAAGTGGGTTGGAGTTAGGAAGTGGAATAGACTCACCCGACCACCTCACAGTGATCTGAGTAGATGACCTCAATCAGTTTATACTGTAGGCTGATTCCCTTAGAGAAATGGTTCTCAACCTTCCTCAGGCCACAACCCTTTCAGACAGTTCCTCATGTGGTGGTGACTCCCCAACCATAACATTATTTTCATTGCTACTTTATCACTGTCATTTTGCTACCGTTATGAATTGGGCGACCCCCGTGAAAGGGTCGTTCGACCCCCCCCCCCCCCAAAAGAGTCGCGACCCACAGGTTGAGAACCGCTGCTTTTGAAGATCCGGAAAATGCTTAACCAGCTTTTCTTCCTCTCCTTCTGGGTCTCTAGCAAGCAACAAGCATTAGAGTGAGTCTGGACAGTACCTGCGTTCTGCATCCTTAACTATGTATGTTGGAAACGTCACTTAACTGCCTTAGCCAACTGCCTGTCCCTTTTGCAGAAAAGCAGCAACAAGGCATCTCCACAGGCTCTTGACAGTACCAAGAGGACCGATTTCCCTTCAGTGCTATTCAGTGCTCCCTCAATGAGGTTGGAAGCCTGTCAGCGTGAATCGGATGAGCAGCTCCTAGACCAGATTCCCAATACCAGCTCTACTCCCCAAACAGCTGAAGAAGCAGTACAGCCATTGGACAGCTGTCTGGTTAGAACCATGGTCCTTGGCCCCTCTCTAGGGGAGCAGCAGCAAGACATTCCCCTTGCGGCTCCTGTAGCTGCCATGGCAGACACAGACAGCATCCCTCTTGAGGAGCCTTGGAGGCCAGGAGACCTGGGGCGAGAGGGGATGGCGCCCTGTGTGAAAGACAGCTCTTCAGAAGTCGCTGCTGCCATGCCCGGGAAACCTACATTTCAGGCTCTCCCATGCCACCTTTTGGAGTCCTCACCAAATACCTGTTCTGGGCAGCAACTGCACTGCGCCAAGGAGAGCCCGGGAGACAGTGGGACTGAGGTTGTGCCTGAGTGCGTGCTTCCTTCTGAAAGCAATGCCTTCTGGCCCTGCTTGCTGTCCCCTTCAACTGCTTGGGAAGCAGATTTCCCTGTCAATCCTGTGGAGCCAGGGGAAGAAACTGGAGAGCGCAGAGCAATAGAGGAACGAGACGTGAGCCTCCCAGCTCCCCCCGAGGAGGCTGACTTGGAGGATGCAGCACTTGTATCAGCTGTAGACGGTCTTCTGCCCACATGCCCGATACCAGATCCAGGAGAGGCGACCTCTGAGGCAGCTCCAAGCCCAGCAGAAGACGCTGGCGTGGTTCTTGTCTCTGACCCAGGGCCCTGGATGTCCCCACTGACTTGGCTGGAAAAAGGGGTAAACACTTCGATCATGCTGGAAAATCTCCGCCAGAGCTTATGCCTCCCCGCTGTGCTTCGGGATGCTTCGATTGGCACCCCCTGTTTGTCGACGTGCTCGGTGGCGACTTGGTTTAGTCCCCCACCAGTAGAGGAAAAGAGTACAAACACATCCCAGAAAGGCTTGGAGAGCATTAAAGACAGAAGTTCTGAGATGGAGCACCTCACATTGGGGTAAGTACCCCAAAGCCCTTGTGCCTATGAGACTCTGTTCTTTACTCTGAACCAGGGGTGTCAAACTGCAGCCCCTGGGCTGCATGCGGCCCCCGAGGTAACATTTTGTGGCTCATGAAGCTCTGAAATCAAATGTCACGAGGGAATTGTGTGTACAGTATTGCCTCGATCTCCCCTCAGCGCTATTTTCTTCATGACGATTTTTTCTGTTTTCATTTTATTTCAGTTTGACGCCCCTGCCCTAAACCCGTCCCTCCCACCTCTTTCCTTCATGGTCCTCATGCTCTTCTCTCTTGCTTCAGCCGGCCTCCGGATCTGACTGCCTTGTCTCGGCGTGACCTGGAAGAGAACCTGCTGAGCTCTCTTGTCTTGTTGGAGGTCCTGTCCCGCCAGCTGCGGGACTGGAAGACTCAGCTGGCTGTCCCTCACCCAGGAGCTCAGGACAATAGTACGCAGACTAACAGCTCGCCGAGTGGGGTAAGAAGCTTAGAGAATCCCAGTGGTCTCTCTGCCTTAGAATGTAAGCTGCCAGGAGATAAAGGGGCTTCTTCACCACAGGCTCATTCTCAGAATTGATGATGTGTCAAAGCTGAGGATTTGGAAAATCTCTTAACATGTAAAGCTTCTGGGTTCTCACTCTAGCACGGTGGAATGTCAGGACAAAGTGATGTTGTGGTTTTAAAAATCGTTTTGTTGTGCTCGCTTCGGCAGCACATATACTAAAATTGGAACGATACAGAGAAGATTAGCATGGCCCCTGCGCAAGGATGACACGCAAATTCGTGAAGCGTTCCATATTTAAAAAAAAAATAAATAAATAAAAAAAAAATAAAAATCGTTTTGTTAAGGAGCCCTGGTGGTGTAGTGTGTTCTGCATTGGGCTGCTAGCCGTGAGGTTAGCAGTTCAAAGCCACCAACTCCTCCACGGGGGAAAGGTGTGGCTTTCTACTCTGATAAAATAGTTTTGTTGTGGAAAGACACACAAGGAACAAACACCAATTCCACAGCTTCTCCACGTACAGTGCTCATGCATTGGCTGTAGTTTCAAATCATCAGTCGGGCATTTCAAACAAAGTTTTAAAGGAATCTATTTCTAAACCTCCACCTGGCTCACTTCCCTTTTCTTCTCTCGCTCCATTCTCAATTGCTCTTTTCCTCTGCCGTAGAGCATCCTTACTACCTATTCCAAATCCTGCATCACCCCAGGAACCGACCAAAGGTCAGAGAAAATGTTTGCGCACGTGCCAAGAAAACCTGAAGTGAGGAAACGACTAGAGAGTGTCTCTTTTGCACGTTTCAACAGTTGAAAGAAGACTTTAATTATGTTGATGAGTTGTTGGAATTTTTTGGTGATAGTTCACAACGTAGTTATTGGCATTTGTCTCTAAAGGAGTGCCTAGAATTGAACTGACATGTTATGTGAACAAGATTTCTCAGTCCTTACTGCATCAGAATGAAATAGCGGCATGGCATTGTTGCTTATCCTTACGTCCAATAAAAACCTTCTAGGAATGTAGCAATCCCTGACCACATGAGCTCAGGAAAGGGGCCTTCATCCACTTCATTAGCAGATAGCCCCTCAAAAGTGTCACTGGGTGTGCTTCCGGCTTTAATAAAAATTATAATGTGATCACATAACTAATATACAATTGATGAACATCTCTCTCCACATGCAAGTTTTTTCACTTAAGGTCTTCTGGCTAGAAGAATTGAAAAGAAACATTAATGTAAATTTATATGTGTATGTTTTGTTGTGGCTGCAAAGAAGGTAATTAATCAAAGAATTTAAAGTGTACATATGTATTGCATTAGGAAAAAATTTGGTAAGGACTAAAACTACAGGTCGAAAGGAAAAAAAGGGAAATGTTACAAAGTGTGAGTGTGGAAGAGCTCATTTACTTTTTCTTTTTTTTACTATCTAATCATTTTGATGTGTATGGTTTTTATGTCTTTGGAGATAATTAAGAGTGATTTAAAAGTTTCATTTCAAACGATCCGTATTTCTAATATGTGACAAGTACAACCTTCACCATGATTCCAACTGAAGTGTCCTTGGTCTTTCAGAATTGTGGAAGAGGTGGGAGAGCAAAGAGGGTTAGGGACCACTGCTCTAGAGGAGTTTAGCTGTGACCACAGCCTGGGAAAGAAACAAGGGTTTCAGGAGAAGGACCTGGGAGCCTCAGCAGTGTGGCTATGAAGATAAGTCCAAAAAAAAAAGATAGCTACAGAATTATAGAAACATTTGTTAAACAAAATATCAAAATAGAAAGCCATGGTCTTCCAGCATCCCCTCCAGCGAGGCGTAGACATTTGTGAAGGCAGTATTTCATCACTCTAGCCCTCGCCCGTTTCATTGATGCTGTGTACCACCGGCAGTGTGGATCATCTTTCTTTTCAATGTTCTTTGAGTCTGAGGGACAAGAGGTCAGTGGCGGCAAGACCAGGCTGTGAGGTGAATGGGGTGAGGGTTCCCGGTGAAATTCTCCTTCGAGACCCCCTGCCACCTCTGCAGAATGAGCGGGAATAGTGGGACCAAAAGAGTCCTCCGTGCCAGGTTCATGGCCTTTTCTCACCAAGGCAGTTTTCAATTTTCTCAAAACTTTCACCTCATGAGCTTCAGTGAAAGTCCTGTATCCTTTGGGAAAATCTACCATGATGACCCCTTTGGGACCCTAAAATACAGCTGCCGTAATCTTCTAAGCTGACCCCACTGCCTTGAATTTCATTAGCCCAAGACTGGTTCCCTGTGAAAATTCCTTCTGTGAAATGGTCTTTGTTAGTTTGGGTCTTGCTTAGAAGACTGATAGGACGATCAGCTTTTTCAGATAGCGATCTTCTCCCAGTGCTTTTGTAAATGCTTTGCCAAAGGCTTGCTGAGACCAAGGTGCTATTGCTCCTAGTGTTTTGAGTCGGTTCTGACCCACAGCCCAACTGGATGAAACACTGCCTGTCCGCACCATTTGCACAATTGTTCCCGTGTTTGAGCCCATTGTTGTCGAGCCGTCTTCTTGAGGATTTTCCTCTCTTTTGCTGCCCCTCTTCATTACCCAGCATGACGTCCTTCTCTGGGGACTGGTCTGACAACATGTCCAAAGTACGGGACACGAGGTCGCTATATCCTACTTCAGCAGCTATTTCATCAACGGTAACCCTACGGTCCCCGTCCACGCCTCGGACTTGGGCCAGTTTCTTCATTGGTTGAGATTGTTGGGCGTCCCTCTCCTGGCCTCCTTAAAACGCTAGGGCGGCAGTCCCTTAGACTTGGTGCAACCTCAGATATTGAAAAGAGACCAGTACTTTCTACAGCCAGCCTGTTGAACTTTATTTTTTTAAACAGACACGTCTACATTTCTTTGTCCTATACCTCTAGGAAGACAGAATAAAGTTCTCTTTGTAAAGCCAAAAAAAACCTTGGTGCAAATCTTCAATGATTTGGGTAGCTGTTCACTTGAGTTTTGTTAAAATTTTGATATTAGCCCTAACTTCAAAATTGTTTTTTTTCCATGGCACAAAACTACCCCCACCCCGCATTTTTTAAGGCCCCTTAACAATGCTAAGACAAATGCATGCCTGACGGAACTTCTCTGGAATCATGTACTGATCGCAGAGACATGGAAACACATTTCATTTGGTTTGGAATAAACCAAGGCCTGTATGAACAGGACTCTAGTAGTGATGTCTTTTTTTAATTTACCTTACTACACTTTGATCATTAGTTGCTGCTGCTAAGAATCTGTGTCCAAGTTTCCGAAGAAACCTCTTTTGGGTTGACAGTATATCCTGTAAGCAATGGCTTTACCTCTTTTCAGGAATCTTAGAATCCATATACTCCTCATTCCGTTTTCTCCCTGCTTGCTTATTTTTGTATCTTCCCCTCTTGTCACTGACCTCCTTCCCTGTCCCTGAATCTGCCTTGTGTTCTCTCACTGAAGCTTGCCAGAACCAAGGAGACATCACCTGCGGCCCTTTCCCATTGCCGGCCTTGCGTTTGCCAGCCTCGCCACACTAATCTCATCATCTGCCTGACTGCCCAGCTCCGAACACTGTGAACCCAGCCAGGGCTCCTGGGAACTGCGTGCCTTACTGCACGATGCAGCAGGGAGTCATGGGAGCACTCAGAGAAGAGATCCCAGGGAGATGGGATGTGTCTTCCTCATATGCAGGCTGCTGCAGCATCATGACTCAGCACTGCTGCTGCATCATGACTCAGCACTGCTGCTCCCCCATTCGGCCTTTCCCCGATGATGGCTGCTGGGCAGCAGTAGTGACGGCTCCCCACTTGATCCCTCTGTTAAGTCTTTCTAGAGCTCTGCTGTCTGATGTATTTCTCTACTCTACGTGCCCATTACCCTAAGAGAGTGAGCAGATAAGGAATAAGGAAATGCACATGACCCATAGAGATCTGTGAAGGTTAACTTTACTGGTAATCAGAGAATGGAAAACCCAAACCACGGACACCGTTTGCTTCTGAGCAAATAGCAAAAACCAAGAGCCAACGCGGATAAACAACATTCTGTTGCTGTTTGGGCGTGGCTTGGTTCAACCTGTTATGAGCAGTTTAAGCAAGCCCTTAACACAATTTAAACTCTTTGATCTTGTTACTCACCTGAAAAGAAAAGGGGAAAACTGCTGCATGAAGATGATAACTTATTGGACTTTTGCTTTCTTTATCGGAGGCTCTCACATCTCATCACAATCCATACATTCATTCCTCCAGTGTGTCAAGTACATTGGCCGCCATCATCATTTTCAAAGCATTTTCTTCCCACTTGAGCCCAAGTTCAGCTCCCCATTTCTTCTCCCTCCCTCCTTCAAGAACCCTTAATAAGTTAAAGATTATTATTTTCTTATATCATCCTCTGTCACCCCTCACCCACTTTTCTGTTCGTCTCCCTGGGAGGGGGTTCTAGGTTGATTCTTGTGATCAATTTCCCCTTTCTCCCCGTCCCCTAATCCTCCTGGAACCTCTACTCTCCTAGTTGGCCCTGAGGGGTTTATCGATCCTGGATTCCCTGTGTTTCGGGCTCTTATCTGTAGCAGTGTGTATGTTCCAGTCTAATCTGGTTTGTATGGTAGAATTGAAGTCCTGATAGTGGAGTGAAGGAAGCACCAAAGGACGAGAGGAGAGTTGTGTGTGTCATCGTGCTATACTGCATCCTGACTGGACTTTAGCTTTTTTATATAATGAAAGCAGATAAAAATTAGTCATCTGTAAGATGTCATTAAAATGTTTTTTAAAAATAATTTTATTGGAGGCTCATACAATTCTTATCACAATCCATACATCCATCCATTGTGTCAAGCACATTTGTACATCTGTTGCCATCATCATTCTCAAACCATTTGCGTTCCATGATGTCATTAAAATATGTTTATAAACAGTTTCTAATATGGAAAAATAGGTTTAATATAAACTCGAGGTATTTGAAGAAAAGGAATAAGAGGTGAAATAATTTCTGAGAGGATTTTAGGTGAGGTAAAATGCCAGCAGAATTTAAAAACAACAGGTCTATCTAGATAAGATAGGCTGGATAAACAATCTGGGGGAGAAAACAATGGGACTGATGGTTCTGGGGGGACATGGGAGAGGGGGAGGTGGAAGAAAGGAAGGGATGTTAACAAACCCAGGGACAAGAGAACAAGTGATCCAAAATTGGTGGCGAGGAGGGTGTAGGAGGCCTGGTAGGGCTTGATGAAGGGCAATGTAACCAAGAGGAATTACTGAAACTCAAATGAAGGCTGAGCATGATGGTGGGACAAGAGGAAAGTAAAAGGAAATCGAGGAAAGAACTAGGAGGCAAAGAGCATTTATAGAGGTCTAAATATAGGCATGTGCATTTGTAAATATATTTACAGATGATGCTGGGGAAATATATCTATGTGCATGTATTTGTAGGATTAGTGTTAAGGTAGCAGATGAACATTGGGCCTCCACTCAAGTACTCCCTCAATTGTTCTATTAAACTGGCATTCCATGATGCTCACCTTCCCAACACAATCAGCGAAGACAAAGCAGGTGCATAAACATGTGATGAAGAAAGCTGATGGTGCCTGGCTATCAAAAGATAAAGCATCTGGGGTCTTAAAGGCTTGAAGGTAAACAAGCGGCCATCTAGCTCTGAAGCAACAAAGCCCACATTGAAGAAGCACACTAGCCTGTGTGATCACAAGATGTTGAAGGGATCAGGTATCAGGCATCATCACAACAAAAACATATCATTGTGAATGAGGGGCAGTGCAGATTGGAGACCCAAAGCCCATCTGTAGACAACTGGACATCCCCTTACAGAAGGGTTGTGGGGAGGAGATGAGTCAGTCAGGGTGCAGTGTAGCAACGTTGAAACATACAACTTTCCTCTAGTTCCTAACCTAAATGCTTCCTCCCCATCCCACTATCATGATTCCAATTCTACCTTACAAATCTGGCTAGACCAGAGGATGTACCCTGGAACTGGAAACACAGGGAATCCAGGACAGATGATCCCTTTAGGACCAGGGGTGTGAGTGGCGATACCAGGAGGGTAGAGGGAGGGTGGGTAGAAAGGGGGAACAGATTACAAGGATCCACACATAACCTCCTCCCTGGGGGACAGATAACAGAAAAATGGGTGAAGGGAAGATGTCAGACAGTGTAAGATAAGACAAAATAATAATTTATAAATTATCAAGGGTTCATGAGGAAAAGGTAAGTGGGGAGGGAGAGGTAAAAATAAAGAGCTAATACCAAGGGCTTAGGTAGAAAGCAAATGTTTTGAGAATGGTGAGGGCAATGAATGTACAAATGTACTTAACACAATGGATGTATGTATGGATTGTGATAAGAGTTGTATGAGCCCCAATAAAATGATTTTTAAAAAATTTAAAAACAAGTAGAACTTCATTTTGATAGGTCTTCCTAAAAAGATATTGTCACAAAGAGGAGAGCAAATATAAATTTACGTCTAAATAACAATACCGGTATAATACAACTCGGTCGTAAGGTAAGCGAATGTGGCAGTGTAATCGCGTGTAGGACCCATCGGGAGCCGCGGTGGCAGTCACTACCTGTTGGGCGGCATCACCAGTGAGGTGCATCCCATTTTAGAGCTGTTAGACTATAGAAGAGCCTGACACAATGGATGAGTGTATGCACCATGATAAGAGCTGTAAGAGCCCCCGATAAAAGTATTTAATAAACAATATAAAAGACTATTCATATTCCAGTGGATCATATGGGAATTTATTCTGAGTCAGTGGCTTACAACTTTCTCTTTCCGTGACACCTGAGGGAAACGGCCTGGACGTCTCTCTGGCGTGTGTGCTTCAGTGAGGGACAGAGTGCTGCATGGAGTCGCTTGCCTTTGTCATTCACTTCTGTTCTTTGCAGATTTTGACCATGAACTTGTATTATCTTGATGACTAGAAAGACCAAAATCACCATGGCTGTTTTATAAAGGAATTCATAAGCTACTCTGGGTTGGTTTCGCCGCCCCTACCGATTGGGTCTCGTCTAGCTGTGAGCCCTGGTGGGCCCCAGGAACGCGGGGCGGGGCAGGGGGTGGTGGTGATGCTGGTGGTGCAGGTTGCCTCCTCCAAAAGAACACATCTGTTTCTCTGGCCAGACGACTAAGAAACCTCAGGAGCGTCAGAATTGCCAAGAGTTTGGACCAGCCCTGCAGCAGGCCAGGAATGTCATGGTAAGTGTGGGCTGGGCTGGCCTTACACCACCGCCGAGTCTCTTGTCAAAGTCCTGAGTGGAGAGCCCTCAGCCGGCCATGATGGTGAAGGAGGTGTCCCCACCTTTGCCGTGGACAGCCTTCCCTTCTGGGAGCTTGGGATGAGTGAGGGTCAGTGGCTTTCCTCCCAGTGTTCCTGCTTGGTGGAGTTCTTTCAAATCCAGCTGAGCCATCTTTCTCCCAACAGCAGTCATGGGTGCTGGTCTCCACAGAGGTGCTGTCATTGTTTCACCTGTCGCTGGTGCACCTGGAAGAAGACAGAACGGCCGTGAGTCAGGAGGTCAGCAGCGTGAAGATGGCGGTGGTTCCTGACAGCCGCCCCCCCCAAAGGTCCAAGCAGACACCCCCATCTGACCGTTTCTTAACCTCCTAGTTTCTGCGCGCAGAAGCCTTGGTCTCCTGCTGTTTTGATGTGTTGAAGAAGTTTGGGGCAAAGGTCCAGAGCTTCCACGCAGAGAGGGAGGAGGCGAGGCACCAGGTGGAGATGGCCCTCAGAGGCAAGGACGCGGTAAGGGCCAGGCTTTTCTTTTTTCCTTGTAGGAAAGTCTAGATAACATAAAAATGTTTCAGCCCAGCAGTATTAAATTCATTCGCAAAATTGTAGAATGTACCGTGCTCAATTTCCAGAATATTTTCATCATCCCAAACAGAAACTCTGTATCCATATCCTCTTCTCCCACCAGCCACTGGCCTGTTTTCTGTCCCTCTGAATCCGCCTATTCTAGGTACACATGGAATCTTATAGTATGTGTCTTTGGTGCTTAATTTCAAGGTTCGTCCTCTGGGAGGTGTGTGTCAGTTTCATTTAGGTATTTTTAGCTGAATAAGCGTCCATTGCATATAAGCACCACGTACATACATTGTGCTTTTGCTAAGCTGTTGATCCTGTGCTTGAGTCATCAAGGTTCCTCGCCTTGCGGGGTCCCTTCAAGATCACAAATACAGAATAAAGACCTGTACTCCTAGACCCAGAGGGCGGCATTTATCCACGGATGACGATCAGAGGGTTAGGAAAGGAGGAGGGATGGAAACAGGAAACCCAGGGAAGTAGGATAAGTGATGGTGCCTTGAGAGGGATTACAAGGAATGAAATGAAACAATGTGTGTGAACTGTTGAGTGGAAAACTCGTGATTTATTCTAATAACCTACACCCAAACTATAATTTTTTTTAAATTTAAGAAGAAAAAGAGGTAACTTATTGGAGTGGTAGATGGATCGTTGTGACTCTGTGCAGTTTCTCTCCCTGCCGACTCCGCCCTGCACCATCTTCCCTGACAGGCAGAGGCCGTGCTCGAAGCCTTCTGTGCACACGCCAGCCAGCGGATCAGCCGCCTGGAGCAGGACGTGGCGTCCATGCGGGCACTCAGAGTCCTGCTCACTGAAGCCCAGGCCCAGTTGGTAACCTGAGGGCATTCCCTTTCCTGGCGTCCACCCTGACCCACAGGGCGGGTGGGGGGCTCCCGTGGCAGTTGCCCTACAGGCCTTCCTTCTGTAGGTCCAGCTCCACACCGAGCAAGAGGAGCTGGCTCAGCAGACAGTCAGTCTGTCGTCCACTTTGCAACAGGACTGGATATCCATGCAACTAGATGTGAGTATTTGGGGCTGTCATCCAAAACAACCAACCAAATACCCCACTGCCATCGAGTCCTTGCCAACTCCCAGCAACCCCCCAGGGCAGAGCAGAACCACCCCCTAGGCCTTCAGAGTCTGTAAATCGCTATGGGAATGGCGGGCTGCCTCATCTGTCCCCTGTGAATCAGAGACAGGCGGGTTCAGACTGCTGACCTCTCAGGTCATAGCCTAGGTCTTAACCCACTGTACGGGCACCTCAGGCCGCTCCCTTAGGTATAGCCAGTTCTCTTAGGAGCTCTGGTTCAAGTGGGCCCCCCTGACTTGCCTGTTTCCCCTGACAGTATATAACATGGACCGCTTTGCTGAGTCGGTCCCGACAACTCGCAGAGAGCCTCGCGGGCAAGAGCCGGGAGGCCCTACAGGAACGAGATGCTGCAGTGGAGGAAAAGCAAAAGGTGCACACCAGGCGTGGAGACTGCTTGGCCCAGTCCCGGGCTTCTGTGCAGAAGGCCTTTCTAATGAGCGGCTGCCTTGGCCTCTTGCCCTCGGCGGGTTCCTTACGTAAAAGACGGACACCGGCCCGTTTTCTCTCCCCTTTAGCACCTTTTCCACATCAGCACCCTTCCTCCCGTTTCCTTTTTCTGAGGCTCAGCCTCATTTGCTGCAGGGTAGCTGCCCAGGAGCAAGGTAGTTTAATGCATTGTTCAGAGAGAAGCTGCCTGAATCCTGGAAGAACTGTGTGAGGAAAACTGTCATTTCTTCCCAGGTGTCCAGGAAGTTGGAACAAGTCACGACTCACTTAGAGGGCTGCCTGAGCAAAATAGAACAACTGGAGTTGGAAAACAGCCGTCTGACAACAGGTAAGCCGAGAGGAGTGGCGGTAGAACAGCGAAGCCCTCTGGAGCGCTTGGTTCCAGGAGAAGTCTAGGGAGGTTCTGGTTGGGCAACCACATGGTGTCATTAGGACTCTCTGGCTCAGATCTCCAGGCTCAGCTGCAGATTCTGGCCAGCATGGAGAGCCAGCAAAGAGAATTACAAGATCAGCTCGCCCATTGTACCCAGGACCTGGCCGTGAAGGAGGACTCGCTCGGCCAGCTCTCCCAGAAGAGTGAGGAGCAGGCCGCTCGGTGAGTTCCCATCAGGCGGTGGTGACTGTCCACACTCGGGTTGTGGGAACAGTGGCATCTAAGAGAATGTCTCTGGCAGATGGCAGCAGGAAGAGATGACGCTCAAGCAAACACTGACAGAGCTACAACACCAACAAGCTGTCCTGAGCAAGGAGGCCCAGGACATGAAGGAGACCTTGGAGGTGAGGCTTATGGTTTGACGCTGGGGGAGGGGCTGGGAAACTTGCCTAATGGTACCGAGGGGGGAAAAGCCTCTGCTCCGGGGGTCTAAATGTCCACTCTTGGACCTAATGCGTGTCCCTCTCCTTTCTTGTTCCTTCCCTTCTCTTTCTCTCTCTCCCCAGTTTGCGGAGCAAGAGAACCAGGTTGCTCACCTAGAGCTGGGCCAGGTCGAATGTCAGTTGAAAGCCACGCTGGAGGTGCTCCGGGAGCGCAGCCTTCAGTGTGAAGACCTCAAGGACACTGTAGAGAGGCTGAAGTGAGAGCTTCCCCTGCTGCGCCTCCCCCAGCACGCATCCTTCCCAGGGTCCCCAGAAAGGAATTGTGCCCAAGCTCAAGGCCTCCTGTTTCTCTCTCGGAATGGCTTTCTCTATGGGGATTTGGGAGAGACGTTCCGAGTAGGGACCTTGGTGTCTGGCCATATTCTTCCTTCCTTCCTTCCTTCCTTCTGTCAGGGCTAAACTGACCAGCACGGTAGCAGAGGTGCAGGAGCACGCCCTGGAGAAGACTCGCCAGTATTCACAGGAGTTAGGGGTGCTGACGGAGCAGCTACAGGGTCTGAGCCTCTTCCTACGGCAACAACTACCCGAGAAGGTACACCTCTGCCATTCCGTCTCGTCCCATCCAGCGTGTCTTCCTTGTAGAGATAGTCTTCCCAGGCAATGCTTGTTCCATCTCTAACCTCCAGCGACTTCCACCTCTGCAGCCCGTCACTATCTGACCTTTCTTCATCTATCTCCTACTTTCTTAATGTTTCACTCCAATCAGAGAGGCCATACCAGCGTTTCCCCACGTGGGGATACTGCCTCTGCGTACTCTGGAATGAGCCAGGGAGGAGCTGCACGAACAGATGCTTACACTTTATCTTGGATCATGGGTTATAGTACCAAAGTTTTTAATTGCCAACGGGGCACTGGGTAGTCTTTTTGTGCAAAGAGAGCAGTAGACCAAGTAAGTTTGGGAAGCTATGGTTTGTACACACACACGCACACACGCGCCTCACTTCATTCCAGCCTGAGGCTGTCCCCACGTCTGTTGTCCTCCATCTGCAAACTAGTAATCCCTCTTCCTTTCCTGCTCAATTCCTCCCTCTTTGACCTTCTTGTGTGAGAGCAGCTAAGCCTTGCCGAGGCTTAGGGTGTGACACCAGAGCAAGTAGGCACCCTGGACAAGCTGCCCTGGAACAGAAGTGTGAGAGTCGGTGATCTCTTCTTTTGCCCTCCCTTTTGTCCTTGTATTGATTCCCTTAGAATTTTCTTTCTGAAATTGATTTTCATTGACATCAAGTCGACTGTGTTTCAAGAAAACACATTTAGCCATGCCATGTTACCTCCCCCACAGTATACATTCAAGAATAAATGGCCGAGGCTCTCAAAATAGAGTTGATTGGCTTAGTGAAAGGTACCACCAGGAAATCTGGAATGCTTATGAGTTGACCTTTCCCCCTAGTTATGTGCGGAGCACAGGAACTGCCAAAGAATCCAGTCTAGTGGGGCAGTCAGGCAGATGTAAACATGTCATCTTGAATTGTCATGACCAAGTCAGCATGGGGCCCTCTAGGAGTAGAGAGAATGGACCAGGTTTACTGAGAGCATTAGAAGGCAGTTGGCCCTTGGGCAGTCTTGAGGTTAAGAGGTTTGCAGGGTAGGGGTGGGCATTTAGGGAAGGTCCACTAGGGTTATCATAGTGATGTTACATGTACTCTTTTTGTAGTGTCTGCCTCGTAGCGAGACCTAGGTTCCGTGCTGGGCCTACAGGGTGAACAAGGCAGCAAGACTGGAGGATGGGAAGTAGAACAGCCCCATTGCTGTCAAGTCCGTTTGTACGTTAAAGTACAGGCTTTCGATGCCATGAGTTTACAGAAGCAGACTGTCACAGCTGTCTCCCTAGGAGTGGCTGGTGGCTGTGAAGCACTGACCTCTTGGCCAGCAGCTAAGCCCGTAAGCTCCCACTGCTGCCAGTGCTCTGAATGGGAAGCAGCTTTTGAGGAAAAGAGCTAGATGGGGTAAGGCAAGGGGCCAGATTTTGAAGGTGTGTGTGCCCTGGTTGTGCAAGTGGTTAAGCACTTGGCTGTCATGGGAAGCTTGGTGGTGGTTGGAGCTCACTGCTGCTCTGTGGGAGGAAAGATTTCCAGCCTTGGAGACCCTGTGGGGCAGTCCGCTTTGCCCCGTGGGATTGCTGTACGTTGGCACTGAGTGGATGGCAGCAGGGTGTTTGTTTCTGTATGGAAGCAAGGATATCCAGCGCCTGTGAGTCAGAATGGACTCGACGCTGTGGGCCTTAGTTTGGTTTGTCTGCTCGACTGGCGTGGAAGTCACTGAAGGGCTCCAGTGAGGTGAGCAGTTTATCAGATAAGCTTCCGGAGAACTGCGAGAATATGGAGGCTGGAATGTCAAGGAATAAGAATGGAAGAGGGACAAACAGTTAGTTACAATTGTGGTGAAGGCTTAAACTAATGACGGTTGTGGAGGGAGAGTCCACCTGGCAGCAAAAAGTCTGGGTTTTGGTTGTGATGGAGCCATTCCGCCAGATTTCTCTCATGGACATGAGCTTTAGGGCCTGGAGCTTGGGGTAGAATCCGGCTTGTAAGCACAAGAAATGTGTTTCTATGGAGCACCTATGGAGCACCAGGCTGAGGCTGCCCTGGGAGTGGAGAAGCGTGCACAGAGGACCGCAGAAGGATGACCCCAGGGAGGGCAGCAGTCAAGGAAGGCCCACACTGTAGGTAGAGAGAAGAAATAGCCAGAAAGCTATGAGACACACATCTCTGGGAGAGACAGGTAGGCCTTGACAGTTAAGAAAGGGGAGTTTCAACAAGAAATCAGTATCAAAGAGGTCAGATAAAATAAGAGCTGAAAAGTGTCTATTGCTTTTGAAAGTAAGGATTACGTTGGTGGCGGGCAGCCATCTGATTGTAGTGAGCTGATGGGTAGATAGAGCGAGAATCATAGGCTTTATCTGGAGACCTTTTTCTTAATTAAAGGAAAGGAGAAAAGGCAGTAGTTAAAAGAGGCCTTAAATTAGGAAGAAGGTGTTTTGGTTGTTTTCTCAGTGAGAGAGACTTAAGAGTCTAACTCTCCATGTTCAGGGAAAGGAACGAATAGAGAGCCTGCGGTCCGAGAAGAGAGCAGTGGCCAGGACAGCAGTGTGGGGAGATGCCTGGGGAGGCAGTGCACGAACCCTGACTGACGGGGCCCTTTGGTTGTCCCCTTTGTCTTAGGCTGAGCCAGAGCCACTTTGGATGAACGCAGCTACCAGGGGACACTCTCCGCCTGGCAGCCCCACCTTCCCCGGAAACCTCTTGGCAACAACAGATGAAGGTTAAAGGCTCTGGGATTTGGGGCGGGAAAATTGTGAGCCGGCGCCTGATAGCGTGGGCTGTTGAAGGTGCGCAGTAACTGGCTTGCCTGCCTCTCCCTCCCTTCTGGTCCGACTGGCCTTGGCTGACTCGCCAGAGACCCCCGCTCCCATGCTGGATTTCTGTTTCAGAGCCGGAATCAGCTCCCATGCCTTTGCTTGGAAGTGACAAGAGTGCTTTCACCCGCGTAGGAGCCGTGGTGTCCCTTCAGCCTACAGGTGAGGATGGGCTCCAGGGATCTCGCCTCATTTCTAGAAAACTTGGTGGCGATGAGTGAAGCCTAGAGCAATGAGATGTGCTTTGCTCTAAAAACCTCAATTCTACTTGGGCTCATTTTATTCTGCCTTTAGGGATCTGTAATGTTCCTGCCGAGGAGCTCTGGTGGTGTAGTGGTTATGGGTTGGGCTGCGATCCTCATGGTCGGCAGTTCAAAACCACCAGCCGCTCCAGAGAGAAGGACTGAGCTTTCTACTCTCTTAAACAATTACAGTCTCGGAAACCCACAGGGGGTCGCTATGTAAGTCAGCATGGACTCAGGGCAGGGAGAGTGTTCCTGCCACCCACATGCTCAAATTCTATTGCTTGGGGACACAGATAGGAGTTCTGGGAATGGCGGCTATCTATGGTATACAGGTCTCTACCTCTGTCTGGAACTTTCCCTTTCAGAGACCCTAGACATGGAGAAGAGCCTGGCAGAAATCCGTACCGTGACTCTTGGGCTTCAGAGCCTGTGTTCCCTGCTGCAGGAGTCTAAAGAAGAAGCTGTCAAGACTCTGCAGGGAAAAGTGTGAGTGGGCTGCAGTCGTGGCGAGAGGGTAAGTCAGAGGCCCAGGCGGTCCCTGGGAGGACAGCAGCGAGACCGAGTTCTCCCTTCCCCCCGTAGTTGTCATCTGCAGGATAGGCTGCAGGCCCAGGAAGAACAGCATCAGGAAGCCCAGAAGGCGAAGGAAGCGGACATAGAAAAACTGAACCAGGCCCTGTGCTTGCGCTACAAGGTAAGGGAGGGGCCTGGAAATGGGGCGACAAAGAACTGGGACAGCTCTACTGGCCCGTTGGGAGTTGTTTTCTCTCCAGGAATCTGGGTGGTGGAGATTTTCCAACCACTGTCCTAGTTTTGTACTTGGGATGAGACATTTCACATGTTTGGGAATCCACTATGGGCTGACCTGCCTCCCTAGGCTGACCAAGGAGAGAAGGCAGGCACTCCAGAACTCTCCCAAACACTGACTATGCCTTGCCTGACCTGGTAGCCCTCCAGGAAGAGTTGGGGTGTTATCCTTGGTACCTCCTGGACTGAGCCAGGGTCAGGTACTATCTTGGCAAAGGTGCCAAGAGGTGCAGCTCTCTCTCAGTCCTTTTCACCCGTTTCCCTCAGAATGAAAAGGAGCTTCAAGAAGTGATACAGCAGCAAAACGAGAAGATCCTGGAGCAGATAGACAGGAGTGGAGAGCTCATCGTACGTCCATCCTGGGGCCAGGGCCTGGTAGCCAGGGTCCCGAGTGTCAGGACCGGATTCACGGTCCTCCACAAGGGACTGTTGAGAATTACCAGCTCTTTCTTCTCACCTGCAGAGCCTGCGGGAGGAGCTAGCTCAGCTTACCCGCTCACTTCGGCGCGCAGAGACAGAGACAAAGGTGCTCCAGGAGACCCTGGCAGGCCAGCAAGACCCCGATGGTCAGTCCATGGCCACTAACTGGATCCAGGAGAAAGTGTGGCTCACCCAGGAGGTGACTGGTACCTGGAGGCATCGGGGAACACATAAAGGGGCGAAGTGCTGGGTAGAATTAACACAGGCGTGGGCAGCTAGTGGGGACCCTGGGCTGTGCCTCCTGATCTAGACGTGTTTCCAGGTGGACAAGCTGAGGGTGATGTTCTTGGAGATGAAAGATGAAAAAGCAAAACTGAAGATCAAGTTCCAAAGTCATGTAAGTGGCCCCCATGTCGGCACTGCTCCCCACCAGCACCAGCCCGCCCAGTTTTCAGGCCCCACTGAGCTCTGCAGTTCTTTGAAGCAAAGGACTTATTTGCTCTTTAGAGAAACATCCTGGAGGAGAATGTGCGGCGCTCAGACAAAGAGCTACAGAAACTGGATGACACTGTACAGCATATTTATGAGGTTAGGTGGAGGCGGGGCCGGGGCTCTACAGAAGGCCCCTGGAAAGCTCTCTGGTTCCAGGGAGCTGAGGGCTTGGCTGTGGCCTGCCTCCACTCTGTCCCCTCTGTCCAGCCAGAGCTTTCGTGGGGTGGGGGTCTTGAGCCTGTGACCCTGAGCTACCTTCTCTCTCTCTCTCTCTCTTCCCAGACTCTGCAGTCCATCCCTGAGGTAGTAAGCGGTTGCAAGGAACTACAGGAATTGGTGGAATTTTTGAGCTGAGAAGCCAAAAGCCGGATTCTGTTTTGCACCCCTTTAATGGCAGCTCCCCTTTTCCCCAACAGCAGGACTAATTGGCATAGAACCACCTCTGTTTATATCTATTTAAATAAAGTACACATGTATTTCTTTAAGTCCTCCAAATCGTTCTTCTTGGGTGGTGTGGAATCAGGTTAGGAGAGAGGGCACCCTGCCCTCCTCCCGCTGCCGCATCCCTGCTGCCTGCCCCTCCTCTTTGCTTGGCTTTCCCCAAAGCACTGGACTGCTTGTTCCCTGGCTTTCAGCCTGCGGGAACAGAAAAAGGCTTTATTCTCCACCTTCCCGCGCCCTCCTGGGGTCGGCCCTAGCGGGTAAGGGGCGCAGCAAAAGCTACTCCCGGCTCTGCCTCCTGGCCCCTTGCTGGCGCCTCTGCCCCGCCTACCCTACCTGTTGTTTACTGCTTCCCGGGACGGGGCTTATCCCCAAGAGCAAACACACCGCCTGGCACACGGGAAGTGACCGGGAGAAAGGAGGGCGAGCCCGCTTCCTGCCTCTGGGGCCCTGGTGGCAGGGCTCCACGGGGGGAGGGGGCGTCAATCATAGCGCGGCCTCTGGGGTCCGGCAGGATGGTCACTCCACTCCTTCGCCCGGCCCCGGGGGCGTGGCCCGGACCGAGGGCGCCAGTCCTGGGAGGGGGCGTGGCCGGGGCGGCGTCTGTCCCGCCCCCCGGGGAGTCACGTAGCGCTGCGGCATCCGCACCTCTATTTACACGAGCCGGGGCTGGAGCTAACGCTGCTGCAGACCAGACCTGAGCTGTTCCCGGGCTGCCGCGGCCGCTGCCAACTTGCTGCGCACAGGTGAGGCCCCGCGAGAGGCAGGCGGGGGCTGCGCAGCCTCCCTGCTTCCTGTTATCCTTGCTCGGCTCCCTGGGGCATCTGGATGTGCCTTCTCCGCTCTCCCCCAGCCTCCCTGCCGACTGCCTCTCTCTCCTGGTGCCCTCCACTCCCTCCTGGACCTCAGTTTTCCTAATCCCAAATCCTCTGCCTTCCAGAGTTTTTCTTGAGGCCAGTCTCTTCCAGGCGCGGTCTGTACCCTCCTGGTTCTCCTGCCTCCTCTGCCTGCGCCTCCTGTCTAAAGCTTCCCCCTGGCCCCTGCATCCCTCCTGCCTATTCTGTGCCCTCTCAGTGCCTTCCTCCTCAGCCTCCTGGCACACAGCCCTCTGAGTGTCAGAGGTCTAGAGAGCGAAGTGCCCCCACTACCCATCCCTCCCTGCACACAGGGCACTGGGATAGCCTAGTCTCTCCAAACTAACCCAGCAGCCCTCTTCCCCTCTGCTCTAGTGCAGCCTCTAGGGCCACCCTCCGGGTCTGCGGTGGTGAGAGGCATCAGGTAGAGGCACTTTGGGGTCTGGAACAGAAGAGGTGATGGAAGCCTGTGCCACTCCTACCCCCCACTTGCTTGCCCCCTCCTCCCAACCTGAGCCTCCAGATGCTGAGGGGAAGGGGCAGAGTGCTGGGGGCGCTGCTGAGAATGGGAAAAGAGGAGCTAGAAAGGCCAGTATGTATGCCAACCTCAGGAAGGGACTGGATTTCGCTGGAGTGTGGGTTGGTCCCCTGCACTGGATAGCAGTTTCACCAGACCTGTGGCTCCAGGGTTGCTCACCTCCCCACCCCCACCCTGCGTCTTTCCCCCAGGGGCTGGGAAGGGTGCCCATCAGCACAAAAGGCCATGTGGGAACTGGGGCTCTTGAGCCACTAGCTGTCCAATGGGTTTGTGCCACTTTTAAGCCCCGGAACCATGCCAAGGACTGCTCTGTGCCCAGTCCCATGCTGTGGGGACAGGCCTTTTGGCCCTTCTGGCCAGGAGAAGAAGCAGAGGAGGCAGTGGCTCTTGTCTCCATTCCAGAGAGCCATCTCGATTCCAGAGAGCCGCCGCCATGCCCCACTCGTACCCAGCACTCTCTCCCGAGCAGAAGAAGGAGTTGTCGGACATTGCCCTGCAGATTGTGGCTCCAGGCAAAGGCATTCTCGCTGCAGATGAGTCTGTGGGTAGGTGGGGGGCTGGGGCTGGGTGGGGTGGGGGTGTGCAGGAAGCACCGGGGATGGCCTTGCTGCCACTGCTCCTTCATCTCCAGGAAGCATGGCTAAGCGGCTGAGCCAAATTGGGGTGGAGAACACCGAGGAGAACCGCCGGCAGTACCGCCAGGTGCTGTTCAGTGCCGACAACCGAGTGAAGAAGTGCATTGGAGGTGTCATCTTCTTCCATGAGACGCTCTACCAGAAAGATGACAACGGCGTCCCCTTTGTCCGTACGATCCAGGACAAGGGCATCGTCGTGGGCATCAAGGTGCAGCCACTGGCCCAGGGAGGCGTGGGAGGGGGTGGTGTTAGGTTTGGAAAGAGGTGTGGTGGAGGGATGGCAAGGTGGATCCTGCCTGAGGTCCTGTGTGCCCCCTAAAGGTTGACAAGGGTGTGGTGCCTCTAGCCGGGACTGATGGCGAAACCACCACTCAGGGTAAGAGCCGGTAGGCTTTGGGTGCTGGGAGGTGGGAGAAGGAGGGGCAGGATGGTGAGGCTGGCCCTGTGCCTGCAGGGCTGGATGGGCTCTCAGAACGCTGTGCCCAATACAAGAAGGATGGTGCCAACTTTGCCAAATGGCGCTGTGTGCTGAAAATCAGTGAGCGCACCCCCTCATCACTTGCCATTCTGGAGAATGCCAACGTGCTGGCCCGCTATGCCAGCATCTGCCAGCAGGTATGTGTGTACGGATGGGTATGGAGGGGTGTCTGGTGGGTGTCCTGCACCTGAGGGGGAGAGAGTTTCAGGGCTTTCTCCATCCTACCTACTGCCTCTCCCACCTGCAGAATGGAATTGTGCCGATTGTGGAACCCGAAATCCTGCCTGATGGAGACCACGACCTCAAACGTTGCCAGTATGTCACAGAGAAGGTGAGTCTGCATCTGGCCCAGCCACGTACCCAGGGGACAGCTTGGCAGGAGAGCCTGTTCCCTATAACCCCTGGCTCAGGCGCAGGGAGGCTTTCCTGGTCCCAGAACGGGCCCGTGGGTCTCGGCATGTACTGAACTTTCCTGATCTGTCCTCCTCCAGCCCCCATCAGAGAGCAGGGAGTGGTAAGTAGACTTGGCTCAAGGAACTCAGCGCCTTAGAAACCTCCTCTGATCCCCAGGTCCTGGCTGCGGTGTACAAAGCCCTGAGCGACCATCATGTTTACCTGGAAGGGACCCTGTTGAAACCCAACATGGTGACCCCTGGCCATGCCTGTCCCATCAAGTATAGCCCAGAGGAGATTGCCATGGCAACGGTCACTGCCCTGCGTCGTACTGTGCCCCCCGCCGTCCCAGGTACTGGCTGGCTTCAAACCTGCTTTCTCCTTATAGTCCATCTTCAAGGTCATGGTCTCCCAGGGTCTCCTGCCCTGAGAAAACGGGACTGGCCAATCAGATTGTCTTCTGCCCTTCACCCTAGGTGTGACCTTCCTGTCCGGGGGTCAGAGTGAAGAGGAGGCATCGCTCAACCTTAATGCCATCAATCGCTGCCCGCTTCCCCGGCCCTGGGCTCTCACCTTCTCTTTTGGGCGTGCCCTGCAGGCCTCTGCACTCAATGCTTGGCGAGGGCAGCAAGACAATGCTAGAGCCGCCACTGAGGAATTCATCAAGCGTGCCGAGGTTAGGAGCCAGAGGCGGGAAGGGGGGTGTAGAGTGCAGCTGGGCAGGGTGCAGTCCCAGAAACTGAAGTTTGGGAAGGCGCCGAGTCCAGCTGCTGGCCCTTACATACTTCTTTCTTCCCGCTGCTATCTCCGTCTCACAGGTGAATGGCCTCGCAGCCCAGGGCAAGTACGAAGGCAGTGGAGAAGACGGTGGAGCGGCAGCACAGTCCCTCTACATTGCCAATCATGCCTACTGAGCACCCAGCCCGCCCCACCCCGCCCCGCAGCCCATGACCTGGCCACCTGCACCCAATCTTGCTTGTAGTTATGACCCAGGCCAAACAGCCATGAAGAGCAGAGGGCTTCCGTTCAGAGCCGAGTCTCCATCTCTTCCCTCCCCTCTCCCATTGCTGCTCCTGGGACCATGGATGGGAGACTCTGGAGCCTCTGAGGCTGAGGGCAAGAGGCTGGGCTAGAAGTCAGAGCAGACATGCCTGGGTCTTTGTGTAAACCCCTTGCTACTTCCCCTCGATGGGGCAGCTTCTCCTTGGGCTCGCCTTCTCATCTGTCTTCTCTTCTGGGACCAGAGGGCTGTGTCCAGCCCTGATTCATGCCCTGAGTGCATACCGTGTAGCCAAATAAATGGTAGCAAACATGCTACTCTGTCTGTCTGTTTTCCACACCTAATTGCCACCCTCTGGTTTCTGACCTTTGCTGAACCTCCCTCGGGGCCCTCTGACTGGGCATAGAGAGGCTGAGTGTCAAGTTTGGGCTTTAATTTCACAGGGAAGGGATACCATTCAATCACTATCACCAGCTCAGGCTATTGCCTGTTCATACCCAGGCCCAGGCCCAGGCCCGTGGAGGGGCAGTGTGAAGGGCACATCAGGGCCGCCAGGCTAGAAAGGAGGGAAAACTAATGCAAGCCTCCAGGCTAGGAGGGCAGCTGGGGAGAAGAGAGGCGCAGGTGGGAGCCTCACAGCCTGACGGTGGCGAGTCCTATTTGGGGGCCTGACACATTCAGAAGGGGAGCCACAGCCAGAGCACCTGAGCTTTTTTGCCCAAGAGAACACCCAAGGCTCTAGTTACTGCTGGGTCTAGGGCAAGGGACCTAGGAGATGGCCAGGTGCTACAGCCCACTCCCATTGGGGAAGAAACAACAGGGTGGGGCCTCAATGATGGGTCAGTTGGCTAGAGTTTAAGGTAGCTGAACACCTTAGTCTACATCAGCAGATTAGCAAGACAAAGCGATAAAAGAACATACTGGGTGGGTGCCCTGTGAACCAAGGCAACCCGGCTGCACCCAGTTAATCACTACTGTGGGCGTGTAGGCCTGAACTTCCACTGCCTTTGAGGAGCCTCTGACTCAGAGGGCAGGGTAAAACTGCCCCTTTGGGTTTCTAAGACTTTAAATCTTCATGGGAGTACACAGTTTCATCTTTTTTTGTGTGATAGGCAGTTGACCTTGATGGTTAGCAGCGCAATGTGTCACCCCCTCCACACAGTGCCTTTGGTAGGATCCCTCCAGGCCCTGTTGGATTCACTCTCCATCTGCTAACTCATTTAACCTAACAATCCTGTCGAGTAAGGGTTATTGCTTCTATTTTAACACGAGAAAACCTTCACAGAGGTTAATCAACTTGCTCAAAAATCACTCCGGAGTAAGTGAGGATTCAAACACCCTAGTGGGTGATCAAGATATCAAGCTTGTTCTTACTCATTTTCAAGATTAAATCTTTTTTAGTTTTCGCTTTTTATTATGAACTAGGTGACGTTTTAGAGCACACCAGCTTTCCATTCAACAATTCGTACGTCGTATGTAGTGTCTTTGATATCATCCACCGCAGTCACCACAATCTAACATCACATCCCACTTTCTCCCTCTGCTTCCCATTTACATTCCTCCGGGCCTTCTGAACTGTGCTCTTGGGGATGAATTTTGGAGCTTTTTAAGTATCTAGATTTTGGCATTTTGGAAAGAAATTCAAAGTGAATTCAAACACTGCACTGAGTGGGCCAATTGTGTGAAAAGTTGCTGACTTGCCACCTCAGTGTTCAAAGCAGAGCACAGGGTGCGCCAAACTGGCAGCTCTAGGCAGGGGTGACAATGTTAGTGATTGATGACTTAGTGCTTTGAGCCGCTGTACGCAGATGCCTGCCTTCTACTGATGAGAAAACAAGCTCACAGCTGTGAAGCAGTTTGCTCTCGGGTGCCTAACTAGTACCTGACTGCAGCAGAATTGCATTCTTAATTCCTGTGTGCTACAGGTACGCGGGAGTTGAAGCGGGCGGCCAGGGTCCCCAGCGCGCTTCCTGCGCCCCCAGGTTCCCGGCGGGGCTCCGCCCACTTTCGCCGGCTAGTTCGCGCGCCCGCCAGTCGGCAGTGTTGCGCGCGTCGGTGGTCGTGGCCCCGCCCTCTTCGTATCGGGCTTCCGATTGGCGGAGGCTCGCGGCCCCGCCCCCTGGCGGCTGGAGCGGCCGGGCGCAAGCATGGCGGCCGCGGGGGCCGCCGCTACAGACGTAGTAGGTACGGTGGTCCTCAGTGGGGGCAGGGAGGGGCGGCTTAGGTTCGCGTGGACCCCAGGGCGGAGCGCGCGACTGGGGAGGGCGGTCGCGCAGACGTGGGCGCGGGGGTGCCCCCAGACGGGGCTTCCTGCAGACTTGAGGCGCGTTGGTGCGGATCCCTACGAGCGGGGCCGAGGGCCTGAGCCCCTGTGCCGGGACCGGGCCGGCCTCCGAGCTCCGTGCTGACGCCTCGGTCGGTGCCCCCAGAGGTGATCCGGGGGAAACGCGCTGCCCTCTACTTCGCGGCTGTGGCCATCGTGCTGGGGCTGCCGCTCTGGTGGAAGACCACGGAGACGTACCGGGCCCCGCTGCCCTACGCGCAGATCAGTGAGCTGAATGCCCTGCAGGTGAGGCTCCGGAGAGGACGCCCGGGACCGCCCACCGGCTGCGTGGGGGCTCGGCTGATGGCCCCGGCCTCCTCTCCCCAGCTCCGGCTCATGGTGCCCGTGACTGTCGTGTTTACCCGGGAGTCGGTGCCCCTGGATGACCAGGAGAAGCTGCCCTTCACTGTGGTCCACGAGAGAGAGATCCCTCTGAAATGTGAGTCTCGGGGCCGGGCTGCCCTTCCGGGGCGGCGCTCAGGCCAGAGGTGGGTTGGGTAAGAAGGAACCTGGGTGTCCCATCAGGCTAGTGACGGCCTTCCTGTTAAAAACTTTCTCAAGGAAGAAAATTAACGCACTGCCCGACATTACTGCCGTCGATGCTCATCAGGCGATAGGAGGAAGTGGGATGTGATCGGAAAAACACAGAGTTTGGGATTAAATTGGGTTTGAATATGTGCTGTATTCCATTTAATATTAAAGACTTTACTGAGTATTAGGTGATTTTCTTAGCAAGGATTTGGGGTGAGTAAAACTGATAATGGTTTCAAGTAGTTCATGGTGGAATAGGAGAGAAAGACATTCAAGAAATTACAGGAGACAAAAACCAGGGATAGCATTTAAGAAAGAATGTCCCCCTTACCCCCACCCCCCAAAAAGAAAGAATTTTGGGGAGGAAAGAAAAAGAAGGTGTTGAGGGAAGTAATTTTGAACCAGTTAGTTAACGCAGGGGTGACAAACTGGCGACCCCCGGGGTAATTTTTTGTGGCTCGCAATGCTCTGAAATAAAATGAAAATAGAAAAAAAATGTTATGAAGAAAATAGTGCTTAGGGGAGATTGAGGCAATACCATACGCACAATTCCCTCGTTAACCCTTTAACCACTGAAGACGAGTCTACTCGTGCCCCAGTACCTTTCCTGGGGCCTGTGAACGTGTATAAACGCACTGACTCCGTTCTGGCACCATTTGGAAGCGAAATGTCTGCCACTTTCAGTGTCACGTAATGTAAACAGATCCCAATAGCTAAAAAGTTAAAAAGAGCACTCTGGATTGTGCTGTTATGAATCATACCTAGCGGCAGTGCTAGTTAACATTTTTAGGGGGAAGCCATTACGATTGTGCATCACCTTTGTCAGCTGTCCAACATTTTGTGTTTTTTATTAGTTACTTTGTTATATTTTCCCGGCACAACATAAGAGGTAAGTAAAAACTGGTAGAAGGAAAGTGTTGGCAAGTTTCAGGTAAAAAAATAATTGTAGTTTTATAAACACATTAAATAAAGTAAATGTTTAAATAAAAGCAATTATATAGTGTTTTAATGATCTTATCCATATTCCTGAATCCTCACTTCAAAACATAAGTTTTATAAAATTTGTAAATGTGATGTGGCCCGCGTTTTACTTGAGTTGGACACCCCTGAGTTAGAGGATGGGTAGGATCGAGGGTCCTGCTGGCACAGAGGTTGAAGCACACACGGTGAACTGAGAGCTGGGTTCAGACCTACCAGCCACTCAGCAAGAGAAGGATGTGAGTCGGCTTCCATGAGGACAGCCGTCTTGGACACCGTCTGGGGAGCTCTCTGTCCTATAGGGCTGCTGTGGGTTGGAACTGACTGAATCGCATTGGGTTTTGTTTGTTTTGTTGTTGTTCCACTTTTGCTGATGCAAAGATCATTTGGTGAATAAGAGAGGAGCTAGCAGGCTTCCCTGTCTGTGTTTTATCGTTGTTGCTTTTTCACTGGCGTCACTGGACCAGCGTTGAGTATTTTGCCCTGGAGTGTGCACTTTTGTTTTAATCAGGGACAGGTCCTTGGATTTGCTAAGTATTGGGGGAGTGCTGGTGGGGCAGTTCTGGAGGCCGTTCTCGAAATGATAGTAGTAGATTTCCCAGCTGGAGGACACACCAGTGTGGGGCAGAGAGGCGGGAACTGGGGCAGGTGGAAGAAGTGGGGTGCTGTGTATTTGATAGCATTCAAGCGAAGGCCCTCTTAGTGGGCTGAAGCTCATCTACTTGCTGTTCTCAGACACTGGACAGTGTTAGGGCTGAGGGGTGGGGATGGGGGACAGGATTCTGAGTCTTCCTTTCCGCCCCAGACAAAATGAAAATCAAATGCCGTTTTCAAAAGGCTTACCGCCAGGCCCTGGACCACGAGGAGGAGGCCCTGTCGCTGAGCAGCGTGCAAGGTATGGAAAAGGGCAACCATGCCATTTCAACGTGAATCTGTTTCCTTCCTGCTGTGCTCTCGAAGGGACAGTTTTCCTATTGTGGCTTCCAAAGTCCCTCTGGGAAAATGGAACAAGGCTCCTTATGATTCGGGTTGGGACACTGAGGGCCAGAAGTGGAGCGGTTGCGTCACATCTTGCCAAAATGTCAGCTGGGTGTGAGTGGGAGGTAGCAGGGTGGCTTAGAAACTCAGTAGGAGGCCGGGGAGGAGGATGGGGCCACATTTTTCTCCTGCTACGTCACCTGCTCTTGTCCCTAGAGGCAGAAACCATGTTAGCTGAGCCACAGCAGCAAGTGGAGGGGTCCCTGACTGTGTACATCATCTCTGAACACTCCTCTCTCCTCCCGAAGGTAGGGTCAGCAGCGAGGGGTGGCCTTGCATGGTCTGTCACCCAGTCCCCTCCTGACCACATTGTTGCTCAGCTCTTCCATTCGCTGCAGACACGCACTGTATGTAAATGGAGATTCTTTCTTGGACTCTGGGCCTTTCTAAATCCAAGACCCAAGTCAGGTATATGGTGAAGGTGCCCATGACAACTACATACAAATCAGTAGAATTAAAAAGAAGACAGCTGGCTTGAGTGGGTGTTTCGAATACAGGCAATGCAATTAATGACGTCCTTGCCTTTTGAACAGAAAGCGGGGTGGGAGCAGCTATTCCACGTGCCATTTTCTTTTTAAATGCACACTAAGGAAATAGGCACCTCCTTCCAAAGGATGTGATCCTTTGAGAGGACATCTGTGTGTCCCCCAGCCTGCAGGATAGCAATAGAGTGGGAGCCCTGTGCCACCCCACTCTCCCCCGCCCCCCCGTCAGCCTAAGGTGACCACCTGTATGGCAGGTATCTCTCTCTTGTTTTTTTTCTCTCTAGCCTTTTATCATGCGTGCTGCATCTCTAAACAGCCTGCTTAATTTTACCTGCTTTTGAGCTTTACATCGACGGCCGTGCTTCTGTACCTTGGACTTCGTGTTTTGTTTTTAACTTTGATTTGATTCCGCGCTGTATCTCAGAGCATCAGCCATGATACTCGGGGCAGCAGAAGCGGATGCTTCCATTTGTGCTTTAATATTTCCCTGTGAAAACCAGCCCCACGCATCCATTTTGTTGCTGATGGCAGTTGGGTCCCTTCCAGACTTTTTACTACTAGAAGCGCTGTGAACAGTCTTGTCTCTGCCATGTGTCATTTTGCAGTGTTGAGCTTTGCTTAGTATGTCGCGTCTCCGTTTCTTGCTCCGCATGTTGCCCGAGTTTCCTTTTCTGTATTTTACCAGTCCCCTGAAGGGCTGGCGGGTTTGGATGCTCTCTAGTTCTCTGTCAACTGGGGAAAGAAAAGAACTTTTCCTGAAACTAATGAAAACACTCACATGTGCCCACAGCTCAGAGCTGCTGACTTACTGACCCGCTGTTAAAGAGGAGCCCTGATCGCGTAGCGGTGACACCTCGGCCTGCTAACCGTGAGGTTGGCAGTTCTAAATCACCGGTCGCTCCTCGGGGGAAAGATGAGGCTTTCTATTCCCCTAAAGAGTTGTAGGTCGGAAACCTGCAGGAGCTGCTCAGCCCTGTCCTACAGGGTCACTCACTGCGAGTCAGAATCGACTTGATGGCAGTGAATCTGGTTTGGGGTTATGAATGCAGAGAGAGAGAGAGAGGTGCAGGCCTGTTGGTCAATGGCAGAAGGTCCCATTCTGACAGACAGGAACCAGAATATTCTGCTTCCATAAGCCATGGCATCCTGCCCTTTGCTTGCTCCTCATAGGACATGATGAGTTACATTGGGCCCCAGAGGACAGCCGTCATACGGGGGCTAATGCACCGGGAGGCCTTTAACATCATCGGCCGCCGCATCATCCAGGTAGCCCAGGCCATGTCTCTGACTGAGGACGTGCTTGCTGCTGCCCTGGCCGACCACCTTCCCGAAGACAAGTGGAGCTCCGACAAGAGGCGGCCTCTCAAGTCCAGCTTGGGTAGGGGCATCGTTGGGCTTTGCCATGGGAAGGAAGAGGGGGACTCGGTATGTAGATTATTCTCGGGCCTCAATGTTTTCTTAAAGCACCAGCTTGATCCTCCTTTTGGCTCCCTGATGGCCCCTGGCCCCGGGTCCAAGAGAAGCAAGTTCACTGCAACTGGGGCAGGCCAGCTGCCTCCTCCTTGAGTCCTCAGGAGCCTCTGATCTCCTGGACTTCTGTTCTCCAGGCTATGAGATCACCTTCAGTTTGCTCAACCCAGACCCCAAGTCCCATGATGTCTCCTGGGACATCGAGGGGGCTGTCCAGCGCTACGTGCAGCCCTTCCTGAAGGCCCTCAGTGTGGCCGGCAACTTCTCTGTGGACTCTCAGGTGAGATTGGGAATAAGTGGCGATTTCCTCCTGGCGACATCGGTTTTGTTTTCCAGAGTCCATGCGCATGTAAGGTCCATGAGGGAGGGTAGTGGTGTCTGCCGAGTCCTGGTGTGTGTGTGTGTGTGTGTGTGTGTGTGTGTGTATCTTGAGGGCAGGCTCTAGTGTCTTTCTCACCCCTCCTCGCTGCCCCTTTTCTGGAGGGCTCCTCCAGGGCTTGTGAACTAGCCTGTTTGGTTATGGCTCTCTCTCGAGGGCCGTTTGCCCACTGTGCCTGGATGCTATGCTAGCAAGCAACCTTCAGGAATGCCATTCAAAGAAAACGGCTTCCTGAAATACGCTCGTGATGTTACGATCATGATACCGTGGAGAATGCAGCTGTCTCTGTCACACAGGCCCCTTTCCGTGCCACCCTGGGAGACGTGTTTGCCAGGCATTGGGGGTGGGAAGAAAGCGGACTGGTTTCACGGTCTTTCCTGGGCCCTGGGTGACACGCCTCGTGGTTCACGCTGCGAGGAAGTGGGTGACCGTCGTAGTTTGTAGAGCGTGTCTCTAATAAGCACCATCTTTGCCCCGGGCCTCCTAGTTGCTGGGTTGTTTGTTTGTTTGTTTTCCCCTGCAGGTATTTTCCTGCAGTCCCGATCTTGCTGCTTGTATTTCGCCTGTACTCCTTTATCTCTGTAAGCCACCTCACATCTCTGACTTGTGAGGACACAGGGAAATAACTCCATAAACCACAACACCCCCCCCCCCCATTGCTCCACAGATCCTGTACTACGCCGCCCTGGGCGTCAATCCTCGCTTTAACCCAGCTTCCTCCAGCTACTACCTGGCTGCGCACAGCCTCCCCCATGTCATCAATCCTGTGGAGGCCCGCCTGGGTGAGCTCCTGGGTGGGTGCCCAGCCAGGGAGGGACTCCTGAGGGCTCCTCCAGTGACCTTTCCAAGTTGGGTTGCCTGACCGAGGAGGTTGGAGAAGAGCCGAGGAGTCAGGTCTCTGTGTTAGAGATGAACTTGGGGGACACTGAAGACTACTTTTTCTCTCTTTTTTTGAAGCCACTCAAACTACTACTTAGGTTTGAGGGATGAGGAATCTGAAGGAGTTTGTTTTTAAAGAAACCAGCTGTATTTTCACAGCCCCTCTCAAGACATGAAATCAACAATGTTCCTATTAAAACCAAAGGTCCTTGTTACTACGTTTTTATAATGCTATCTTTGATAACTCTGCCCCTCCTATCCGAAAGCATGTAGGGAAGATGATTCCCGGCTCTTAGAAGTGAGTGGGCCGGGCCTCTCCCTGAAGGGAGGAGAGGGCAGGAAGGTGTGGGGAGGCGGAGTTTGAATCAGCAGTGTTGCTGAATGAGGCTGGGGTGTCTTGAAGCCGGGACTACCGTGCTTCCTTTGGGGGGATGGGGGTAGACCGAGGAAGGGTTAGTGTGACCAAGAACTGTCATGCAGGCTAGCAGAAGGGGCATATCCTGCACTGTAGACTGTAGGTCAGCGTGGACCTTGGCAAAATCGTTCTTTGAAGAAGAGTATTTCCCCAGAAGGGAGCTGTGAGCTTCGTTACAGTAGAGTCAGCGAGCACGGACACTCCAGGAGCCCCCGTCCCTACATGTGGCCGAACTGATGACTTGGGTCAGGCCCAGCCAGCAGCAGGGGCCCCATCATCCGGAAGGGACCACGTGATGCCGATGGATATTAATGGACAGTCTGTGGAAATAGTGAGCAAGGAAGTGACACGAGGTCATGGTTTACTCTGAAGCTAGGGATGATAAAGCTAGTGCAGAGTGCGGCAGAGGCCAGGAGAAGCTGAAAACAAACCCAGCCTAATAGGGCCCCCAGGCTGTCAGTCTGTACAGGAGCACACTGCCCCGACGTGCTCCTGTGGAGTGCCTGGGGGTTTGAACTGCCAGCCTTGCAGGTTAGTAGCCCAACGCGTACCCCACCGGCCCTCCTAAAAGAGCCAAGGAGGTCTTTTCACGGAGGGTGCTTCCCAGGGGCATGGCACTTCACCCAGGTGGCAGGCACCTCCTGGGAGACTACTGAGGTCCTCCGCCACCGAAACCTAAGACTAGAGGTTACCAGTGTTGGGGGAAGTGAGGCCAGAGTTCGCGGCTGCCCTGGCACTGAGCTGCCCTTCCCTTCTCTCTGCCACAGGATCCAGCGCGACTTCCTTGTACCCCGTACTCAACTTCCTGCTCTACGTGCCTGAGCTCGCCCACTCCCCCCTCTACATCCAGGACAAGGATGGGGCTCCCGCAGCCACCAACGCCTTCCACAGCCCCCGCTGGGGGGGCATTATGGTGAGACACCCACTGCAGAGCCCAGGCTTCAGGGACCGATGGATGTTCCCTCGGGAGTCCTCTGAGGCCTGGCCTTTGGGAGGGGCCGGCACTGAGGAGGTGGGCAAGCTGCACTGTGTGTCCCGCTGCTCGCCACTCTCTGGCCAGCCCAGCCCTTCTCATGGTGCAAACCAGGCCCTTTCGTACTTCGCAGTTTGCACTGACAGGGCTGCTCTGTGTTTATCTTAGTTCTCGGCTCTATTTGTGGGAATCTTGCAAGGTTCAGATGCTTGCCTGCCCTTTAGAGTGGGAGTTTTTCATGGCTGAGAACTCTAAAGATTAAAAAAACAAAGGTTTTTTGGTTCCAGGCCCTTTGAGGGAATCATTGAGGTGATTTATGTAAATTCCTAATAGTTGTGTGTGCCGCTGAGTTGATTCCAACTCAGAGCAACCCTGTGGGACAGAGCAGCACTGCCCCGCCCCATAGGTTTCCCACGCTGTCAGTCTTCGCCACCGTGCATTGCCCGGTCCTTTCTCCCGTGCACTGACTGCTGGGTTCCAACTAGCTGGACCCCTAATTAGTAGCTTCGGCTCGCCTTTCTCCCAGGGGCTCTCGCTGCCTAGGGAAGCGCTGTGTGCACAGTCCTGACGTGCTCTTGTGACAGCCTCCTTCCCCATTCCAGGTGTACAATGTGGATCTTCGGCTCGCCTTTCTCCCAGGGGCTCTCGCTGCCTAGGGAAGCGCTGTGTGCACAGTCCTGACGTGCTCTTGTGACAGCCTCCTTCCCCATTCCAGGTGTACAATGTGGATCCCAAAGCCTATAATGCCTCGGGGCTGCCAGTACGAGTCGAGGTGGACATGGTGCGAGTGATGGAGGTGTTCCTGGCTCAGTTGCGGTGAGGCTGGGGCGGGGTGGGGGGGCATGGCCTTTGAGAGTCTGAGCACACACAGCTTGGCTCTTGAGGGGATTGCAATCAGAGTGACGTCTTACCTTCCACAGCCACCTGCCCTGTGCTTAGAGCCACTGGGAAGCCGGGACAGCTTTCTAAGATGCGCTTTGTCCTTTTTCTAAGCAGAACTGCTTGCTCACAGTGAAGTCAAGTTCACGAGGCATGATTAATTGTGCCTAAGAAAATAGTGGTTACTTCTGTGCTAACTGATTGAGAATAGCTGTAAAAGGCCCTGGGAGAAAGACGGGCTTCCTACTCCCATAAACAGGAAACCCACAGGGGCAGTTCTACGCTGTCCTATCGGGTTACCCTGAGTCGGCAGTGAGGTTGGTTTGGTATGAAGCCGTATGTGGAGGAGTCTAAGGCTGTTCCTCTGTGCTCATCAGAAAAAGGGTATGTTTCTGATTGATTAGCGATGTCTGACTTGGGTATCGGTTTAGAGAGGCCCAGCACCTGTGTCGTTGATAACATTTACACCCCAGTGGCCCCTTTAGAAGGTAGAGAAGGATGAGAGGATTAAACGAAGTTGGTGTCTTAGCTATGTGGTGCTGTCATAACACAGGCAGACACCTTTAACAAACACACTGAGTCCCTCACAGTGTAGGAGACTAGAAGTCAGGGCGTCAGCTCTAGGGGAAAGGCGATAGTCTTTGTCAGCTCTGGGACCAGGCCCTTATCTCCCTCCCCATCTGTGGGCCCAGCAGTCCATGGAGACCCCTCTGTTTTGACATCCATCTGCCTCGGGGTCTACTAGGTTCTCGGTGCAGGCACCCTGGGTCCAAAGGACTCACTCTACCCCTGCCTGTACTTTCTTGGTGGTGCTGAAGCCCCTCCTCTCTGCTTGTTGCTTCTCTGACCTTTTATCCCTGTGTGATAAAAGTTGATGCAGACAGGGTTGTGACCGGAGTGCTGCTCTCCACTCGGACCCTACCTCCTGAACACACTGAGGTCAGGATGTTTCACACATCACAAGATGGAGGAGGATTACATCGGATCATGATGTGGAGGAGAAACCACACAATGTTGGGAAGCATATTGACGGATACTTTTGGGGGACCCAGTCCAGTTCATGACAGCTGATGTTATCAAACGTTTTATTAGCCATGGGACCTTTCTTCCAATAAGATCTTGGATGGATAAGACAGAAATAGGTGAACACAGACATTCTGATTTGGGGGAGTGAGATGTGAGGCTCTGGATAGCTTGGGGTTCCTACTCCCCGTGGTTCCAGGGACGAAAGATAGGGCTCAGTGACTGAGATATTTCAGGAACCTTAGCCATCTTCCGCCTCTGTTCTCAGTCATCGTGTTCTTCTGGGTCCTTTCTATAGGTTGCTCTTCGGGATTGGTCAGCCTCACGTGCCCCCAAAGTGCCTGCTGTCTGGGCCGAAGAGCGAAGGGCTCATGAGCTGGGAGCTGGACCGGCTGCTCTGGGCCCGGGCGGTGGAGAACCTGGCCACGGCCACCACCACCCTCACGTCCCTGGCACAGCTTTTGGGCAAGATCAGCAACATTGTCATCAAGGACGATGTGGCATCTGAGGTACGTGGGCAGGGCCTGAATCCTGTGGGTTGTAACGGGCAAGGTCAGTGACGGTCAGGGTGTGAGCGTGGGTATGCTGCCCTTGAATGCCCCAGCTTCCCTCTAAAGTAAGGTGACCGGACATCCCGATTTTTTAACAATTTTTCCTGCGTCTCGCTGCATTTTTAAAAAGTCCCGATTTTTGGAAAGAATGCACGACAAGCTAGGGTATACAGTTTTCGGCTGCCATGTGGCTATTTTGCTAGGATATGAGTTTTATCAATGGTGTCCCACTTTACCAGTGTTAAAATCTGGTCACCTTACTCCAGAGGGCAGTCCAAATGAGAGTGCAGCGTGTCCAGTAGACACTGAGAAGATACTTCCAGAGCCTTTTATCTTGATCCCGGTTTTCCTGGTGAACTCCAGGCCAACTTCCTGGGGACTGAAGGCATGTTAAGGCCCAGCCTCCCTCCCACCAAGCCCAGGCCTCCTCTTAGCCCTCTCTCCCCTTGCTAGGTGTACAGGGCAGTAGCTGCAGTTGAAAAGGCAGCCGAGGAGTTGGCCACCGGACACCTGGCCTCTGCCTTCCTCGCCAGCCAGGAAGCTGTGACGTCCTCGGAGCGCGCCTTTTTTGACCCTTCGCTCCTCCACCTCCTCTATTTCCCTGATGACCAGAAGTTTGCCATCTACATCCCACTCTTCCTGCCCATGGCCGTGCCCATCCTCCTGTCCCTGGTCAAGATCTTCTTGGAGACCCGCAAATCCTGGAAGAAGTCTGAGAAGACAGACTGAGCAGGGTGGGAGGTGTTAGGCTGCCAGGCACATGATAATTGGGGGGTGGAGAAGGACTCTCTCCAGCTGCCTCTGTCCCTGCTCAGGAACCAAAGGGCCACCCTCCAAGCTGCATCCATGTTCCTTTCCCCTCAGGTCACCTGCCTCCCCCTCTCACATTCTGTTGAGCCTAAGTGGGTGGCATCGTCTGGGGCACCGTATCTGGCTTGAACTTGAAAGGCTCCAGACACAGGCAGGGGCAGCTCGCACTTCTACCCTGTTCTCAAGGTAGCGCACTCTTATAGAGAAAGCCCTGGGGGATCTCCCCACCCCCACCATTTTCTCTAACCCCTCAAGGAGAAAGCCCCAGCCCTGCGTGGCCCCCGGAAAGGGCCAGGCACAGATCACCTCAGGGGCTCCTCCCTTACCCTTCCTGGCTGGCCACACCGGGAGTCCTGAAGGCTCCTGGCATGTGGCAGAGGCTTGGGCAGCGTGGTACAGTGGGGAGAGTCCTGGACTCCTGGCTCCTGCACTGATCATCTGGTGAGCGTCCTCCGTTGCTAAGATGGCACTAAGGTTCATGAGGAGGTTGTGAAGATTAGCTGGACGAAGCATGTGTAAGAGTGTCTGGCACAGACGAGGCTCTCAATAAACCGGTTGACTATGAATTGAAGTGCTATGAAATATGCTTACATTTCAGTCCGTCTTCACGGAATTCTGTCACCATTACCTGGGATCTGATCCTCCTGGACTCACAGGTCTGCCTTACCAATAATGGCCCCTTGCTGCCCCGCTGCCCTGGAGTGCCTACACCCTTGGGCTTTTAGGCCTCTGGTGCGTCGTGTTGGGCCTCTTAACTGCAAGGTCAGCAGTTTGAAACCACCAGAGCCTCCTTGGGAGAAAGTGTAGAGTGTACACTGCCCTGCAGGACTGGCATGGACTCGATGGGGGTGAGCACGTCAGTGTTTGAGCAGGAGACTGAGAGAATGGTTGATACCAGCGAAAGCCCCAGGTTCCAATTCATTCAGCTCAAGAAAAGGAAGTTATTACTGGGTCCTGCTCAGTGTTGGAGGATGATAGGGAAAAGTTCCGCCTTGCCGTAGCTGATCCTACACGTCATTTCGGGTCATGTCTTCGAAAAGCCTGGGCCGATCGGTTCCCCGGTGGGGCGGAGGCTGTGCTAAGGGCGGGATGGGAGCAAGGCCTCAGACGGGCAAGCCTGGGGCCAGGCAGGCGGGAGGGACTGGGGCGCCAATGGGAGGAGCGGCGCGCGGGAAGGAGCCTCTCCTCCGAAGCCCAGGGCCAGCCCTGCGCTCCCCAGCCGGACCCGGTCAGCGCCGAGCCCGCAACCCGGTGGGCGCAGCCGGGTGGGCGGGGTCCGCGCGAGCCCACCCCCGGGGCGGGGCCGGAGGGGCGGGGCGGTACCTGGGGCCCCGGCCGGGGGCGGGGCTGCGGACGCTTCCCCCTTCCCGGCTCCAGCCGGCTCAGGCGGCGGCGGCGGCGGCGGCAGCGGGGAGCCGCGGGCCCTCGAGGCCATGAAGGTGAAGAAGGGCGGCGGCGGGGCCGGGCCGGGGGCGGAGCCCGCGCTAGGGGCCTCGGGCCCGAACGCGGAGCCCAGACTGGAGCCGAAGTCGCCGGCGGAATCCGAGGCGGAGGCGGAGGCAGGCCCCGGGCCCAGGCCGGGGCCGCTGCAGAGCAAGCGGCGGATCGGGCCGGCCGACGTGCTGGGGCTGCAGCGGATCACGGGCGGTGAGCACCAGCGAGGAGCGCCCAGGCGCGGAGGGGGGCCTCTGGGCGCGCGCAGCCGGCCCCCGCCCCCTTCCAGCCTCTGCCCTCGCCTCCCCTCCTCTCCCCTCCCCCTCCGGGTCCCCTCCCCTACGTTTACTCCTCTCGCCAGAGGTCTCCAGGCCCTCCCCTCCCTGCTCACCCCTCCTCTTCCTTGGAGCTGTGTGCATTTGGGGGTTCAGCTCATGGAAGGTGGGGAGCGGCCTGGCTGCGCTGATGAGGCAGTGTGCCCTCAGCCCCCACCCCTTGAGGCTAGGTGGTGCCCCGCCAGGGAACCTGGGGCCAACCCCCTCCCCAGGAGAGAAACTAGGCTGGAAACTTCCATGGGCTAGTTCTTACCCCTCCCAGGGAGTGGGGGGCTGGTGCCCCCATCTTGGACCAGGGTCTGCCCTGCTGCAGGACTTACCATCAAGGGAGGCCTTCTCTGTCCACCGTGATTAAGCGCCGGACTGGCTGAATTTGAGTCCCAGCCTTATCACACAGTTTGCTGTGTGACCTTGGGCAAGTAACTTCACCTCTCTGAGCATATTTCTTCACCTGTAAAATGGGGATAATCACAGCAACCTCGGAGGGTCACTGTGAAGGTAAAATGAATCCTCTCCACTGTCCACAGTGCCCAGTACGCCGCGCTCTGTAAATAGAAGTCTCGTCAGCACTGGAGACAGATAACTAGACATTCAGGGGCTCATCGTGGGCAAAGGGCATGGCAGAGGAGGGCTGAGCCCTGAGGAGGAAAAGGCGTTTGAGAAAGCAGTAGCTCTCCACCTCGACTTCGCTGGGCAGCGGGCCAGCTCTGGTTCCCTCAGTGAGAGGGACTGCAGGGCCCCTCTCCGTGGGGCTGGGAGACAGGAATCAGAATGGACCTGAATCTCTGAACTGCAGGAGAACGGAGCCTGGGGCCTCCAGACAGCTGTGGAGGGGACCATGATGGCAGGCCTGGACCTGTGCACTTGTGTCCCTGAGGCCCCCTGTTCCTCCCTCCTCTCCAAGTCAGGCCGCAGCCATCCTCCGCCGGCTCTCTGGAGAACTGAGCTCCCTTGCCCAAGCAGGCCCTGGTGCCGTGAGGGGGTCTGGACCAGGCTGATGTTGGTGCCACTTGGATTCAGACAACTGCACCACTGGGGATTCATCTTAGCTCCGGGGCAGAACTTGCTCAGAGGCTGTCAGGAGCTCACATTGACCTGCCTAAGGTCTTGGTAACTTTGGTAATTACAAGGCCCCCAGCCCATGTACCAACCACCACGTGTCTCCTTGTGTGGGGGAGATTCATGGCGTGTCGAGATGGGGCCTCTGAGTAGGGGAAGTGGGGCTTGGGGGAGCCTTTTCCCCTGCATAATTGAGCAGGGGCCTAGGGCTCTGTGCGCTGCCTGGTCTTTCCTGACCCTAATCACCTAATCACCCCGGTCTGAGGATTACTGCTCCTGGATGAGCAGGTCCTGAATCCAGCTTAGGAAACTATTTGTGGCTGAAGGGGAAAGGGGAGTTTTCTTCTGAGCCCTCTACCCCTGCCCCCTTGTTCCGGCTGACCTTGGGCCCCAGGCCTCAGCCCAGTTCCGAGCCTTGGGCATATCCCCGCTCCTCACCTCCTCTCAGGACAACAGGAGAGGATAGATTGAGCTTGCGCTAGACAGACAAATGGAACGGCAAGAAGTTGAGACAGGTGGGAGGAAGAGCCCCGCATTGCACAGTGGGGGCTGGGAGGTGGGTCACTCGACTCCGTCCAGCCCTGTCACCTGCCTCCCTTGCTCCGTGTCTTCTCCATTTCTGGACTAGTATTTTTGTGAAGACTCCCTTTGCACAGGATGGGGCTGGGCATTGCCCACTCTCAACCTCTTCCTCTCCCCTCCTGGCAGCACTGGCTCAGGCCCCTTCTCAAACCTGTGTGGTCCATGGCTGCCAGGAGGGCTTCCTGGAGGGGGCTGCCCTAGGTGTGGGAAAGAGGCAGGCCTGGGAAATGGAGAATAGGACTTTCTATTCACTTCCTCTTCCTGCCCCAGAGGAATAAGAGGTAGCCCAAGGCCTGGGGTGACTTCCGGGCTTCACCGCCAGGGGAGTCTGTGGTGCCCCGAGGGCACTGAACTGCCCGGTACACCTCTCTCTTCCTCAGTTGCTGGCCAGGGCCTCCCAAACACTTTCAGTTTCCTCTGCAAGAGCATTAAAGACTGTCACCTTCCCCAGCTGCCTCGGCAGGACCCCTTGCCACTCCTGGTTCCCCCTCGCCCTGGCCCTGCACGCCCTACTCCCCCTACCCTGATCCACATGCCCAGCCACACCTGCCACACCTCCTCCTGGCCAGGCTATGAGAGTAGGGGAACACTCAACTCTGGGGGCTGGTTCAGAGCCACAGTTGCAGAGATGATCCCCAAGGGACCTTCTTCCCTCTCCTTGGTGCGAGACTTCCCCCTACACATAGAGGTCAACAGAGGGTGGCTGCAAAGTCGCCCCCCCCCCGCCCCCCAGTATTCCAGCTCCTCTGCTCAGGGCTTGAGTTAGCAGAGCTTTGGCTAAGCTGCTTACATGAACTGGACTTAGATAAGCTGCTTATAGGGAGAGGTAGGGGGGTGGGTGCTAGAGGCTGCTCTGAGGAGAGGACAGGAAAGCGGTTCTTCTGCCCCAGCGACACCCACAGCGGGAAAGTCCCCTCAAGATCAGCGGTGGCCTGATGCATGTATAGATAGTCCCAGGGGTGCCCTCCCACAGCGAAGCTGTGTCACCCCATCCAAGTGAGGGGTCTTCCCATTCGGGCTGAGAGATGCACTTCAGACAGGAGACTCTGAGATGGGAAGGAGGGTGTGCTGGACCTGACTTTGTTCTCCAGTCCTCTCTGACCTGCCCCATAATGCGCCCCACAGGCCACTAGGACGAGACTGTGCGTCCCCGCACTAGACCCCAGTGGCAGAACTATGTGTCTGCCACACTGGAGGACTCTCCCAGGACAGGGTCTCCATTATTTGGGGGAGAGTAATAGTCCTTAAGAGTCAGAGCAAACTATCCAGGGATCCCCCAGAAGCTGAGCTGGTGGGAGGAGCTTTGGGGGCACCTTCCTTGCTCAGTGACCTGTCTCCCCCAGACTACCTGTGCTCCCCTGAGGAAAATATCTACAAAATCGACTTCGTCAGGTTCAAGATTCGGGACATGGACTCAGGCACTGTCCTCTTTGAAATCAAGAAGCCCCCAGCCTCAGGTGAGAGGGATGGGCAGACTGTCGGGGCGGGAGGTGGGCAAGCAGTGTGGGAGGCTGTCCAGGGAATCTCGTGGCCACCAGTCAGAACTAAGCTGGGGTTTGAACCCCAGCGTTCTTGGAGAATCTCCAAACAAGTAGTCTTCTGGGGTGGGGGCGCTGGGTCCCCCTTTTCTTTCCTATCTGTCTTGGGAGGATAGTCCTGCCCCTTCAATCCCTGCCAGCCTGCCCCCTGCAGGCTACCTTGGGAAAGGCAGTCCCAGGGCCCCTTGGCTTCAGGGCTCCCTGTGGCCTAGCAGCCACACTAGCCACTGGGGATACACTGGCCTAGAACCCAGTGACAGGCCCATTCATCCAGTGCTCTGCATCCTCTCTGTGCTGCAGAATCTCCTGGAGAGATTGAAGAAAAAAAAATACAGCCCGCTGGGGGCCCTGGGGAGATCCCTGGGTGGGCAGGGGCCCCAGCCTGAAGCCCACTGAACCCCAGCTGGGGTGCATTGCAGAACGGCTGACAATCAACCGGCGGGACCTGGACCCCAATGCTGGGCGCTTTGTCCGCTACCAGTTCACACCTGCCTTCCTCCGCCTGAGGCAGGTGGGAGCCACGTGAGTCACGGGGCCATCGGGGCAGGTGTTGGGTGGCCGGGGTGGGGGCGGGAGGGAGCGAGCCCTTCCTCCTGAGCCGGGCTGCCTGACTTGCAGGCCAGGCTTAGCCTTGGCCCCCCACCCCAACCCCTGGCCCCTCTCAGGGTGGAGTTCACAGTGGGAGACAAGCCGGTCAACAACTTCCGCATGATCGAGAGGCACTACTTCCGCAACCAGCTGCTCAAGAGCTTTGACTTCCACTTTGGCTTCTGCATTCCCAGCAGCAAGAACACCTGCGAGCACATCTACGACTTCCCGCCGCTCTCAGAAGAGCTGAGTGCGTGGGCAGCAGGCCCCGGGGCGGGCTCCCTTTCCCTCCCACCTGGTGCCCCGGCCACCATCCCCGTGTCACTTGCAGGGAAACTGAGGCTAGGGGAGCTGTCTGGGTGGATCTGGATAAGCTGTCACTTAGCTTATATCCCCTCCTGGGGCCCCTTGATCATCCTGGCTCCGGCTCCTGACCTTGGCCCTCCTGGCCCGGCCTCTCTTGCAGTTAGTGAGATGATCCGTCACCCATACGAAACGCAGTCTGACAGCTTCTACTTCGTGGACGACCGGTTGGTGATGCACAACAAAGCCGACTATTCGTACAGCGGGACACCCTGACTCCCCAACTGCCCCCTGCCCCCTGAGGCTCCGTACTGGGCCCCTGACCAGGGCCTGTTTAGCACCCACCTCTGGAACCCAGGGCCTCTGCCCGGGGAGCGCTCCAGGGCCCCGTTCCCTGAGAACAGGGGGCCTGGGACCTAGGGTGGGCTTAGGAGGTGTGTTAACGTCCATGTCCAGGAAAGCCTCCTGGGAGCCTCGCTGGCCCTCTCGGACCCAGGTTTCAGAAGAGTGCCCCCTACCCAGGCTGTGACTGGGCCAGAGCAGGGCGTCCTGTCCCCCACCTGCCACCCCACAGACAAAGCTCCTTGGGGCAGTCTGCCCGCCAGACCACCAGCGCCTGGGGCCAGCTGCCACCCCCCAGTGCTGAGACACTGCCTGAGGTGGGGGGAGGGACCGGCCCAGGTTGTCGTCTGTGTAGGGGCTGGAGCAACTGTATATAGTTTTCAATAAACTCTTCTTTTCTCGGGTTGTGGGTCCGTGTTGCGTGACTGTGGGGAGTGGCCCCCGGTCCCTTTGGCCCTCAGAGTCCTCGTATCTCCTCATCATGTGCGCTTTGCCCCCACACTCTGCATTTACCTGTGGGGCCTGGGAAGGATTTCTCCTTTGATGTAGAAGGAAACGGAGGCTCTTCAGAGGGCAGTTTGGCCCAAAGTCACAGTGAACAAAGACACGGGCAGAGACGTCCAGGGCAAGAGGGACTGGGTGGTGGCAGGAGGTGACTTTGTTTATTCTACTTGCCCTGACCCAGAAACCACTAGGGCCAGTGGGCTGTGCTGCTAGCCACTGGAGAGGGTAGACGGCCCTGCCGGACGCCTGGGGCCACCCTGTCCTGAACTGCTCTGGGAGCTCCTTGGCTAGATCAGCTCTGCCCGGGGCCTTCTATCCCAGGCGCAGATGCAGAGGAAGGCCGGGGACTGAGGCAGGTGGAGGGCTGCCCTCCAGGTTCCCCTCCACCCTCTACTGAGTTCTGGGGAGCCCCTGCTGGGCGTCGGGACCAAGCTGAACTCGGAATTGTCAATTGTGTGAGCCATCGCCCCCAGGATGCGTCAGACCGGACACTCACGGAGGGAGAGTTCTGGGAAGGAATCTTGGAGGAGGCGGTCTTGTATCATTGGGCCTTGGGCAGTCAGAACTTGGACCAGGGACCTGGGCACAGGAAAGGGCACAAGCAAAGGCTTCGGGGCAGGATGTGAGGGGTACTTGGCGAGAGCAGACAAGCAGGACAGACGGCTGAAGGGCGAGGACGCTAAGGTGCCTTAGGGCTTGAGGGCTGGAGCTGCCGCTGAGGAAGGTGGGAGCCGCTGGGGAGGGCGAAGTGGCTTACCTGCTCAGAGGGCATCTGGCTGCTGGGTGGAGGTGGTCCAGAGGATGAGTCTAATAATAGCCAACACTGACTGAATGCTTGATGTGTTGCAAGTGGTTACGGTGTTTGGCTGCTGATGAGAAAGTTGGAGGTTCCAGTTCACGAAACTCCGAAGAAACACCTGGGCATGTTCTGGAAAACCAGATGTGGAGAACAGTTCCACCCTGACCCAGATGGGGCCACCATGCCTTGGAATCAACTTGGTAACTTTTTTTTTTTTTCTAAACTTGTCTCAACTCAAAAAGCTCCCTATCATTTCTGAGCAAGGCACCATTAGGCCTCTTTTATGTAAAACTCTTTGGACCTGTCAGGAGAGACCAATCCCTGGAGAAGGACGTCATGCCTGGTAAAGTGGAGGGGCAGTGAGGAAGGAAGGCCTGTACAAGATGGACTGACAGTGCCTGCCCAATGGGCCACGCACAGGACCCTGCCGGGGTTCCTTTCTGCTGTGCATGTGCGTCGGAACCAACTCAACAACATGTCAACTTCAGGAACAGAACCGCTAACCGGCTCGGCCACGCTGCTGCAGTTACTCAGAGGCAGTGATGAGACTGATGGAATCCAGGCAGACCAGTGGTAGTCTGGGAACTAAGCGGCCTAGAGCAGCGGTTCTCAACCTGTGGGTCCCGACCCCTTTGGGGGTTCAAACAACCCTTTCACAGGGGTGACCTGATTCATAACAGTAGCAAAATGACAGTGATGAAGCAGCCACAAAATTAATGTTATGGTTGGGGGGTCACCACTACATGGGGAACTGTATGAAAGGGCCGTGGCATCGGGAGTTTGAGAACCACTGCCTTAGAGGCAGCGAGTGGCCTAGTGAGGCAGCTGGTGTAGGGATCCAGGTGGTGATGGAATGCACCTGAGAGAGGTCACTATCAAGGAGGCTGAGCTTTCTAAGGGGTGAGATTCCCAAGAGTGGATGCGGAGGTCGGGGAGAGGGGTTCAGTGGAGATGGAGGCCCTGCGTTGTTCCTGGGCACTGGGCTGCCTGAAGGTGCTATCACTGGACTTGGGAACCAGGTCAGGTCCCAGTGGGAGGGAGCGGATGACAAGCTGAGGTTGGGACTTGCTGTGGGAAGGCACAGATGTCTGCAGGAGCCGGCCAGGATGCGAGCGGGAAGGGACCTGGCGAAACACTGGCCACCAGAGGATTGCCGGAAACCGTGACCAGGAGATTTTTGTGAGCCCCCACTCGCTTTTCACAAGCAGGCAGCACGCTATGGATTCAGTTTTGCCCTCCCACACCCCACCCCCAAACAGGTGTTGTAAATCCTAATATCTGCCTGTGGTTATAATCCCATTTGGGAATAAGTTGTCTTTGTTACATTAATGAGACAGGATTGGTGGAGGGCGTAACTGGAGTCGATCGGTTTTTGAGATATAAAGAAAGAATAAAACAGGACGGCGAGTGAGATGGGGTGAGATAGATGCCAGGACACACAGAGAACTCGCAGGCATCAGGAAGCAAAAGCTAAAGAGACCGGGATCTTCTGCAGGGCGGACAGAGAGAGAGGCTTCCCCACAAGCCAGGGCTCTCGCTGGCGCCTAACTGGGAGAAAGTAAATACGTGTTTGAGAAACTAGGCACTGGTGGCAAGTCTGTTCCAGCAGCACCCGGCAACCAGACCCAGGGTCCTGCAATACAGTGCCAGCCAGCAGTGGCTCCCTCTGGCCCCTTGATGGGATAGGGCAGGTGTACATCCAGGGTGGAGGGAGAGGGAAGCACGGAGGCAGGCTGGAGGGGGTGTCTGGGGGCCAGAGGAGAGGCTCCCTCTGGAGTTGGCTGTCCTAGAAATGGGGGTAAGTGGTTAGTCAGTGGCAGTCGCTGGGAAGGTGAGGCAGGGGCATGTGAGCAGGAGAGGGGCTGGATGGGACAGGAAGCTAGCCAGGTATACAAGTACAGGGTTTTGTGATGGCCCAAGCCACCAGCTGTGGCTGTGGCAAGGCAGAGGGACCCCTCTGTGACCGGCTCACAACAGCCCTTGCCCTCCCTGCACGGCAGAGTAGAGCCAGCTTGGGGTTCCACCCTCAGGCAAGGATAGAGGCTTCTGGCTGAAAGCCTCATCCGGAGAGCAGGTGCCAAGCTGGAGCTCACAATGAGGAGAGGCCTGTCTCCCGTGGGCCTGCAGGAGGCCCAGCGGTGGAAGGCCTTGGTCCCCTGCCTCCTTTGAAGTCTCAGTGCCTCTGGCACAGGTTCTGCTGCTAATGGGGTAGCTTGCTGCATTTGGTTCCGGCACATTCCCCAGGAGCCTAGAGAATCCCTGGGCAGATGAAGGCGGGAGAGAGCGGGTGATGGTGGGGTTCGTCCTGACTCTGATGCTCGTGAGCTGTCAGCCTGGAGGGCCAGAGCCCTTGACCTCAGATTCTGTCTCTGGAGTGGGTCAGGCTTTACTGCTTTGGCTCTTTGGGGGTGTATGAGTTTCCTGCTTTAGGACAGACCAGAAATAAGCCCAAAGCAAATCCACAGCCATGCAGTCAATTTCAACTCCTAAGGATGCTAAGGGACAGGGCAGAATTGCTCCCTTTGGTTTCTGGGAGCAACGCTTTACAGGAGCAGACAGCTTCTTCTTTCTCCCCTAGAGCGGTTGGTGAATTTGAACCACAGACCTTGTGGTTAGTAAGCCCAATGCTGATGCCACCAACAGGAGAAGCCAAATACTATGACGAATCCGCATCTCATGCCCTCTACAGGCTGGCCTGCCTGCCAGGGGCACAGTGGGGCTGCCAAACCAGTGGTTAGGAATGGCAATACCCACCCAGTTAGGGTTGCTCTCCCAGCCCCAAAGCACCCTCCTGCTCCATGTGCTAGTCCGGGTCGACTAGGTACACTCCTATATGTAAAGAGCTTTATATCAAAGAGTAATTATATTAAGAAAGCACCCCAGCCCAGTCCAGATCAAGTCCGTAAGTCTGATAAATTAGCCCATATATCCGATACCAGTCCATAATTTCCTCTTCAGACTCACGCTGTACATGCAAGGATGCCGAGTGCCGGAAGCTCACAGGCCAGTGGGCGGAAAGTCTTGTGGATCCAGTGGCGGTGGAAGCATCTCAGGGCTGGCGTGATGCTCCTCACGGCTTGTCAACAAGTACGTGAAGCAAAGAGAGAGTGCGGCTCGCCTCTCAGAAGAAAGAGGGAGTTCCCAGAATCCTCATGAGAAGTCCACCCCCACAAGGAAGCATGATCAGGCTGTGACCTAATGGACAGACTAGATTCCACCCCTTCGCTCTATTATATAACGACCACACTCCCCTGAACCCCACCCTCCACTGCCCCGCTATCTGGCAACTCGAGTGAAGGTACAGGTTCGCCTCTTACCGTACCAGGGACCCTTTTGGTGGTCTGCTGAATCTTTGGATTATATAAAGCTTTTGTTGGGTAGTCAAGTTTCAATATCAATTTCCAGAACACTTGGTGGGGACAGAGAAACAAGGCAGCCAGTCTACAACAGCTGGTCTTGCAGAGTTAGGTGTTGTTAGATGCCATCAAATCAAGTCTGACTCATTGCTATCTTACACACCCCAGTAAAGCACCGCCTGGCCCTGCCCCATCCTCACCGCTGTTAGTATATTGGGCTCCTTGTTGCAGCTGCTGGGTCAGTCCAGCTAATCTTTTTCACTGACCCTCTGCTTAACCAAGCATGATGTCCTCCTCCAAGCCTTCAGGGACAGCTCCATGTGGGCGGACATGCTCCCACCAACCTTGGTTCCACAGGACGCAGCATCCACCAGCCTGTGATCTGACTACTCTCTGCTTCATTCACCTGGCTGCATAATCAACCTGCAGCCGTGTGGTTCTGAAAAGGTTCGGGCTACCATCGGACCCAGGGACTTGAGTAGGACTGGGCTGGGATGCCTTCTTGATATAAAATTACCTGTACATATGTGAATGTCACTGGTTTTTCTAGACAGCCCAGCCTAACAGTAGTATTCAATGAAACTGATCCCAGAAAAGCTAAACTATCAATCACAGGGCACTTTCCAATGGCAGGAGACAGCATGTAATCAGTTTATTTATTTATGTATGTATTTTAAAATCATTTTATTGGGGGCTCGTACAACTCTTATCATAATCCATTCATACACCAGTTGTGTAAAGCACATTTGTACATTTGTTGCCCTCATCATTTGCCCTCAAAACATTTGCTCTCCATGTAAGCCCCTGACATCAGCTCCTCATTTTTATCCCCTCCCTCCCCACTCCCCCTTCCCCCACGCTCTTGAACCCTTTGATAATTTATAAATTATTATTTTGTCATATCTTACACTGTCCGATGTCTCCCTTTACCCACTTGTCCGTCTGTTTTAGTCTGGGTACTTTAGAGAAATAAATCCACAGAAACTCATGTACAAAAGAGTTTGATATAAAGGTTAAGTGTGCATCAAAAAAACATCCCAACTCAGTGCTGCCCAAGCCCACAAGTCCAACATTAACCCATTAACCCTATGTCCAACACCAATCCAAAAAGTCCTCCTCCATCTCACAAAACACGCAATGACACCGACCACAGGAGGAAAGCCGAGTCAGTGAATGTGTAAGCATCTCAGCGCTGGCAGGGGTCTCCACACAGCTGCTCCAGCACCCAGGGCTGCATCGGGTTAGGTCCCTGAGGCTTCTCCTCAGGGATGTCTTGCAGGAAATGAGCCTTGCCAGCTAAAGCAGGGAACTGGCTAAGGCAGCTGCACCCTGGTCTGACCATCGGAAAGCAAGAGACCCGAGAACTAGAAAGGTGAAGCTCACTGAGCCATTTATCCCTCTGCCCTTCAATTAACCCCACATGTGTTTATAGGCCAGGTTGGCACAATAAACTAACTACCTCACTGTCCCCCAAGGAGGAGGCCATATGTAGATCTCTGTAATCAGTTCCCCCTTTCCACCCCACCCTCCCTCCACCCTCCCGATATTGCCACTCTCAGCACTGGTCCTGAAGGGATCATCTGTGTCTTGGATTCCCTGTGTTTCCAGTTCCTATCTGTACCAGTGTCCATCCTCTGATCTAGCCAGAGTTGTAAGGTAGAATTGGGATCATGATAGTGGGGGAGGAGGAACCATTTAGGAACTAAGTTGTAAGTTTCATCGTTGCTACACTGCCCCCTGACTGACTTGTCCAATGATTATTGCTCTCTGCTGAGATGGCAGCTAATTCCAAACCTCTGTGCCTGGGAGTGCCGCATCCATTTGCTTGAGTTAGGTCCCTGTTTGTGCCATTTTCCCCCGGTGATTATTCACACACCTGAGTGAATGGCTTTCCCCCAAACAACATGGGACCACGAATAGTCTTCTCATCACGATACCATTCCACGGAGTTCAAGTGTGGGCCTGATGTCGGTAGGTTCTGTCCTAGTGACCCTAGGCACAGTAGAAGGAAGCACTCCCTGGTCCCCCGCCATCTGTGTTTGAGCCCACTGTTGCAGCCACTGTGTTGACCCCTCTCCTGGAGAGTCGACTTCTCTTTGCCGCCCTTCCCCTTTACCAAACAGGACGTCCTTCTGCAGAGAGGAGGCCCTCCCAGGAACATGTGCGAAGGAAAATTCTGGTTGTGCTTCGTCCCAGACAGACTTGTTCTGCCCCAGGGGCACCGAGTCCGCTCTGACTCGTACCGACCCTAAAGGACAGGGCAGCACTGCACCTGTAATGTGGAAGATTGTGACTCTGTATGGGAGCAGAGCGCCTCCGCTTTCTCCCGTCCTTCAGGTGGAGCATGATGATTTCAATATTCTTTGCATCAATTCTGGGGGAGGGAGTGGGGAGAAGTGGGGAGCTGATACCAGAGGCTCAAGTGGGAAGAGAATGCTTTGAACATGATGAAGGTGGCATGCGTGCAAATGTGCTTGACACACTGGATGAACGTACGGATTGTGATAAGAGATGTAAGAGCCCCTATAAAAGTATTTAGTAATAATAAAAAAAGAAAAGAAATGCATCGATGATGCTTCCGTGGTCTTCCTCATTCAATGTCCAACGTTCACCCGCGTGTGAAAAGGCCACGACTTGGGTCAGAAGCACTTTAGGCCTTGAAACGACATCCTTGCTCTTTAACACTGTACAGAGGTTTTATGCAGCAGGATTACCGAATGCAACATATAAATTGATTCCCTTCCTTTTTTGGAAAAATAATCTCTTAAAAATTAAGAACCAACTTTACCTGGTCACCCAAACACTCCATTGGAATCACTCCTTAACGCCACTAGCAGGGCCTCGCAGTAGCCAAACGCTGCCACTTTGATTTCTTGATCGCTGCTTCCATGAGCATTGATGGTGGAGCCAAGAAAGATGAAATCTTTGCAAGCATCAGTCTTTTCTCTGCTTGCTATAATGTCATCTATGAATCCCGTTGTGAGAATTTTTGCTTCACATTGAGCTGTTATCTACACTGAAGGCTGCAGGCCTTGATTTTCATCAGCAAGTGTGTCCAGTCCTCCATGTCATCTGCATGTCACAGGTTGTTCAGAAGCAACCAATCCTGATCCTGTGTTCTTCTTCACATAGTCCAGTGTGTACTAGCACCTGCTCAACATACCTGTGGGGGAAGGGCCAGTCCCCCACAACTAATCACGGGTTTGGTAGGCGCAATTGTATGGTTGTAATATATATATGACACATATATCATAGTAAAGTCATCGAGAGCATGAGAGATAAAAGAGAAATTGAAATAATGGAGTCAGACACATTTCATGGTAGCATGCTCACTTCAGCCCCATGTGGAGATGGGAGACTGGAGGACAGGAGAGAGGGGGAGGGGAAGGGGGACAAGGGGAAAGGGAACGGGAGCAGGGGAAGGGGAACCAGGGGAGAGCGCCAGGGTGAGAGGGAGATGAGGGAGAGGGAGCCAGGGAGAGAGAGGGGAGAGAGGGAGGGTATGGGGGAGAGCAGGGCTTCTTTATTGCTAACCAAGGCTTATATCTTTGGGAGGCGTGCAAGCCCACCAATAGCACGTAAAGTCATACGTCACAGGAAGGGGTTGCACTGTAGGCTATACAGCAGCGAGGGGGGACAATCTAGGGATAGACACATAATCAGAAGGGGAGGGATTAGGGGTACACATGTGACAAGATGGCGGATCCTAGATTCAGGATGGCAGCCTAACTTTGGATGTCACTGAGCAGGTTTGACCTGTTCTCTGACTCTCCATGGAAACCATTATCAGTAGGGTGAACCCCACCTACAGGGACCAGACTGATGTCCACAAGCCTTTAGGGAGAAGTAGCCCATTGTCCTTACCAGCAGGGAGTGGGCCCCACTTGTGGAGGGCCCAGACAGTAGTCTGGCAACTGACTGCCTTCAGGGAGGATGTCTCTAAGCATCTGGCCTCCCCCCATATGCTGGCAAATAGCCTCTAATGTTTGGCATGTCTTTGGGTGGGGGAAGTCTCTTCATAATCCCACACGTAAGTGTGGTGAACGGGTACAATGCTGACACACAGCTTTCCTGACTTTAAATCGTGCCATGGTCCCCTGTTCTAGCCAAATGGCTGCTGCTTTGTCCCTGACCAGGTCTCACAGGAACACAGTGAAGTGTTCTGGAATTCCCACTCTTGTCATTGCCATCTATAGCTTGCTATGATCCTCCTAGTCCTCCTGGTATCCTCGTCTTTGAACCAAGACACATCTGTCGCCAGCAATGATGGTCCTCCTTCTACGTCCTTCTCGGAATCTTGCTGCAGTTTCTGGGAGCTCCCTGTTGCTGTACTCCTGCAGCTGTTGTTGAATGAGCTCCAGCAGAACTTTACTTGCGTGTGATACTAGTGATATTGTTCAGTGATTTCTACATCCTACTGGGTCAGCTTTTGTTGGAAAAGGTACAAATGTGGATCTCTTCCAGTCAGTTGGCCAGGTAGCTGTCTTCCAACATTGGCATAGGTGAGTGAGTGCTTCATCAGCTTGTTGAAACACACCAACTGGTATTCTGTCGGTTCCTGGAGGTTTATTCTTTGCAATACCTTCAACTATGCACAGATGTCTCCTTCAATACTGTTGACTCTTGATCATATGCTACCTCTTGAACTGTTAGGTCAACTCATTCTTTTTGGTACCGTGACTCTATGTGTTCCTTCCTCTTCTTACCTATGTGTGTATTTATTTGTGGCACTTTTATTGGCATATACTCAATGGTTCAATCACACCAAGAAGAGTTGTACAATCACCATCACGATCAATTTGAGAACACTTTCTTCATTCCTGTGTTTCCACTTTCTTTTGATGCTTCCTGCGTGGTTCAATATTCTGTCTGTGGAATCTTTCAATAGTGCAAATTGAGGCTTGAATTTTTTCTTCAGTTCCTTCGGCTTGAGATACGCTGCTGATCAAGTTTTTCTTTGGTTTTCTAACCCCAGGTTTTACACATTTCATGACAATACATTGCTTTGTTTTTGAGCTGCCCTTTGCAATGTGTGTTCACCTCCTCAGCATCTCTTCATTTGCTTTAGTTGCCCCATGCTCAAGAGCAAGTTTCAGAGTCTCTTCTGACATCCACTTGATCTTTCCTTTCTTACCTGCCTTTTTAATGACCTTTTGCTTTCTTCATGAAGGATGGTCCTGATGTCCTCCCGCAGCTCCTCAGGTCTTCTGTCATTAGTGTTCAATGCATCAAATCCATTCTTAAGATATTCTTGAGATTCAAGTAGGATGTGCTCAAGGTCGGATGCTGGTTCTTGTATATTTGTTTTAATTTTCTTCAATTCAAACCTGAACTGATTTATATATGAGCAATTGATGGTTTGTTCCACAGTCATACGGGGCTTCTCCATCTCCTCTTCCCACAGAGGTAATCACTTTGATCCCTGTGTATTCCGTATGGTTAAGTTCACATGTATGGATGCCTTTATGTTGTTGATAAAAGGAATGTATAAACTTCTATGATGGGATCTACAGCTTCACTTCTATATAGTTCCGACTACTATCCCCTCTTTGCTTCCAACTTTTGCATTCACATTGCCCATAATTACCAAAGCAGCTTGATGGCATGTTTAATCATTTTCAGACTGGAGAAGTTGATAGACTTCTGCTTGACTGTCTTTTAATGGTTGCTGCATAATTTAAAAACATCTTCTCTTGATAATTTAGTAGTCAGAGAAGCAGTCAACAGTATCCAGAAGTCACAAGAATTCAGAGGAGGTGTAGTTCAGTGGTACATGTGCAGGCATGAGGTCCTGGGTTTGTAAATTTGAATAATAGTTGTATTGACTAGATTTTTCTTGTGTATGTGTAGATACGATCCCATTACAGACAGCATTGTATTTCATGAGAGATCTTAAAATGTGACACTGTTCCTTTTGAAGGTATCACTCCCATATGTTTATCTGATTCAAAATGACCAATACCAATTAATTTCGGCTCACTGCTAGCTGAGAAACCCGTATGCATTCTATTTCAATTTTGCTGGCTTCCAGTTTTCCCAGATTCATACTTTGTACCTTCTAAGTTCCAGTTACAAATAGATGCTTAAAGCTGTTGCTTCTCATTTGCAGTCGTGTCCCCTCAGTAACGGGAAGTTCCAAAGTTGGACTCCACTCCCCATCATTATGGTGGCCTCTGCTTTGAGTGAGCCGATTTCCCTCCATCTCACCTTCCAGCACGAGAGATGACAACGTTGTGCTGCAGTGCATTTGGGACAATGCCCCGCAGATATTCATAAGGGACCCCGTGGCTCAGAGTGTAGCCGGGTCTTAGTCTGGAGGCGCCAATGAGACCTGTTCACCTTGGGTGGCCTCACTAAGACAGTGACAGCTGCCAGCAGCAGGTGAGCCACCACGGTCCGGCAAACTGATAGACAAGGGGTGGAGTGTGCATCTGGGGTTGGTACAAAACCAAACAACAACAAAAGGTGATGCTGGCTCCTGGCGAGCCGTGCCTGCCAGAGGAGAACTGCGCCCCATAAAGTTGCCAAGAGCTGATTTTTCAGAAGTCATCGCCAGGTCTTCCTTCTGAGTGCCTCTGGGGGGACTTGAACCTCCAACCTTTTGACCGAGTTGGTAAAAGAAGCGTTATTCCGAGCTCTGCATACCATTTGACGAACCTGGTGACAAAAGAGATTATATTGGTAGGTGACAACGTTGTAGAACCTGAACGTGTTCTTTTACTAGTTTTACAACAGTGAAAAAAAACCAGACAAAATGAAATCTACGTGGAATGAATGAATGCCTCTAAAGCACCTTCAAGGTTTTGTGGAACATCTTTTGAGAACCGCTGCTGCACTGGGAGGAGCAAGGTTGGGTGTTAAAGAGACTGAGGTTCAGAGTTCGGGGCTGTGACCGACTAGAGAGCTTTCTGTGTGCCGAACCTTTCCAAACTCTTGGTTTCCTCTGCGGAGAAGGGAGAATGGGGACTGTTCATTGTTGCGATGGAGTTGAAGTGACATGGATGTTGAGAGAGGGCATGATAAAACCGCCTGGAGAACGGTTCTCTTTGTTTTATGCCACTCTGAACCCAAATTCAGATGTGCAAGAAATAGATAGTCTCTTTCTTTAGGCCAACCTCTGATCCTCACCCCACCACTGTGGTGGGAAGTTAAATCTGCCTTGGCCCTAACCCACTGTGTCAGTCTGGGTAGACTAGAGAAACAAATTCATGGAGACTCATATGTAAATAAGGAGGAGGTTTCTATACAAGAGCAGTTGACTATTGAGGAAACATCTCAGCCCAGACCAAGTCCTTAAGTCTGATATGAGCCCATAGATCTGACACCAATCCATAAAGTCCTCTTCTGACTCAGGAAACACATGCAATAACACTGAATGGAGGAGGATCACAGGCCAGTGGATGGGAAGTCTAGTGGATCCAGTGGTGTTGTAAGCATCTCAGCGCTGGCAGGGGTCTCCACGCGGCTTCTCTAGCACCCAGGGCTGCATCAGGGTAGGTCCATGTGGCTTCTCCTCAGGGATGTCTCGCAGGGAATCAGCCTTGTCAGTAGTGAGTCTCCAAGGGAGTGAACTGAGAAAGAGGATGTCTCCTGCTTCCAAGGAGGAAATCAGATTTCCCAGAATTCTCAGGAGAAAGTCATGCCCACACAGAGGCCTCATTGGCTAATTGACAGACTGTATGCCACCCCTTCATTTTTAATCCTCTCAAGTTCCAAACTGACACCAGATTATATAACTACCACACCCATCTCTGGTCGCCCAGTTTCTCAGCCACCTGTCTCCTCGGGCACCGGGCACCTGGGGACCCTCCAGTCATCAGTGATCTGGTGTCACTGGCCCAGCTGGTGTGCTTCTCTGAGGCTGAGACCTGGGTCTCCCTCTTCCTCCGAAATCCGGCCGTGCTCGGGGTAGGGGTGGTGGTGGGGGGCAGTCTCAGGGAACCCACGGAGTCACCTCGTTCGCTGCCTACAAGACCCGCTTTTTGCTTTGGGAGAGATTGCTCTCACTCCAAAGTCTTTCCCCAATTTTCTTATTTCAATTTTCTTCCTTGTCCGTCAAATTCTCGTAAAGCCCAGGGATAAGAAGAAGGAGTACTTCGGGGTAGGCCAGCCAGCTCTGCGGTCTGACCCTGGGGAGCAGGCCTCCTCTGTGTAGAACAAGGCCCCTCTTTCTCCGGCAGGGGCACCCCATCCCAAGAGCACGCCCTTCGGCCAAGTTGCCCCGTGGCAAGAGGTTGGGGACTTTCGGGAGACTGACACGGGAGCAGGGAAACTGGACAAGGACGGGAAGAACGGAGGCGACTCTTTGGCAATCCTTCTTGTTCCGTGTTCCGGGTTGTACATCAAGGAGAGGGCAGGAAATTAGGATCAGAGGGATAGAGTAGTAGGCTTGATCATCTGTGATGAACGTTTTCAGATGTTAAACGAAACCCACTGCTGTGGGGTCCCTTCCAACCCCTAGCGACCCCGCGGGGCAGAGTAGAACTTCCCCAGAGGGTTGGCAACGCTGAAAAGCTCACGCCACATTTTCCTCCTGAGGAGCAGCTGGGGTCCCCACCTCAGACCTTGAAGTTAGCAGCTCAGCGCTTAACCCCTGCACCACTAGGGCTTCTCATGCAATATACAGGAAGCTGATTATGCACAGTGACGGCTGGAGACCTGGAACTCGAAAGCTCCTCTGTTTTTCCAGATCTCTCAGGTTTTCCACCTCTGACCAACCTACGGTCACTCCTTTTAGGGCGAAAGATCTGTGCTTGCCTTCTATGACAGGTCACACAGACCTCACACGGGTCTGTATACATGATGGAGAATGTCTACCAGTACCAGGGGGCTTAAAAAGCTCGTGGAAAAACTCCATTATAAGTTCCATTTCTCCATGAACTCTTTGAAGCCCCCTTGCAGTAATCCAGAGAAGCTGTGGTGGCATGTGGGTTACGGGTTGGGCTTCAGTCCTCAAAGCCAGCAGTTCAAAACCACCATTCGCCCCACTGGCGAAAGGCAAGGCTTCCTCCTCCCATCAAGAGTTATAATCTCAAATGTATAAATGTTCAAGGGTTCGTGAGGGAGGGAGGGGTAACAATGAAGAGCTGATACCGAGGGCTCAAGTAGAAAGAAAATGTTTTGAAGATGTTGATGGCCACAGATGCACAGATGTGCTTGACACAATGGATAGATGGATGGATTGTGAAGAGTTGTATGAGCCCCCAATAAGATGATTAAAAAAAAAGCTACAATTTCAGAAACTCAAAAGGGCAGTTCCACCCTGACCTGCAGGGTCACAGAATGGACCAGACAGCAGTGAATGCCGTGTTCCTAGAATAAGCAGGACCCCCGAGAGAACGGGAGCCTGGGACGCAGCCTCCGAGAAGCACATTGGCTGTGACAGGAGTGCCAGTGTCTTCTCACTGCTGACATGGGTCTCCGGGTGCCCGAGGAGGAGGCTGAGGAACTGGGTGGCCAGGAGGTGGGGGTAAGTGCCAAGACAGGTTTAGTTTTCCACCAGAAGGGGCCCAGGATCCCTGGTGGTGAGATAGGCTCATCTGCCAAGGGCCAGTTGGATATTTGTCACATCCTTTGTGGCCATATGGGTCAAGCATTGAATGAACTCACCCCTAATATCATGGCTGGAGCGGCTTCTCTTTGGGGAGGCATGTGATATTAGTGGGTGTTGATGATTTCATGGGCAGGTAGTGTGGAGGGCCATGCATGTTGGGCTCTGAATCTAAAGGTGGATGTTGAACTCTACCAGCCATTCCATGGGAGAGAGACGAGGCTGTCTACTGCCACCAGGACTCACAGCCTCAGACACCCAATGGAACCGCTCTACTCTGACCTACAGGCTTCCTATGAGTGGAATCAGCTCGAAGACAGTGGAAATTCTATATATTTTTTAAATCTTATATATGTTACATGTTATGTGTCTATCTATCCATCTATCAATCATCTATTCATCTATCACCTATCTATCATCTATCAACCATCTATCTATTTATCTATCTATCTGTCATGTATCCTCATCTATCAATATATCTATCAAACAGTCTATCTATCATCTATCTATCAATCATCTATCTATCAATAATCTATTTTCTCTCTCTCTCTCGTTTTGTGCCCTCAAGTTGTCGATTCCATTCTGTTCAGAGTAGAACTGCCCCAAAGGGTTTCCCAGGCTGAAATATTTATGGGACCCTTTTATCAGCAGGCCTTTTCTTCTGTGGGGTGGTGGGCTCGAATCCCTGTCCTTTCAGCTCCAAGCCAAGTGCTTAACTCTCGCACCACTAGTACACCTTCCTGTGGTGTGGTGGGATAGCCAATGACAACACCACAGGCAGTGCTGGCGCCACGGTGCCTTGTTGCGGACTTTGGTGTGGAGGGGAATTCAGGTGGAGATTAGCAATCAGGATCTACTTGTTGGCGATGGCTTCTTTTTATGGCTGTTTGGTTTCCTGAAATGGAGATGTCCTTTTTCTCCCCCATCCAAGAGTAGGGGCCTCGGAATGATGACCTCTTTTAGAACTGAAAAGCTTAGCGTTCTTGAACAAAAAGTTCTCCGCAGACAGAGGGCTTCCAGATTTTGCTTCCGTTTCAGCAATTCTCAACTTGGGGGTCGCGACCCCTTTGAGGTCCAACGACCCTTTCACAGGGGTGGCTCAATGCATAACAGTAGCAAAACGACAGTGATGATGTAGCGATGAATATTATGTTATGATTGGGGGGTCCCCACGGCTAGATGATGGTCCCACCTGAACTGGTGGCTAACCTGTTGGTGTGGAGGGGCCGGTAGGGGGCAGCAGAGGAGCAGAAGTTAGGGGTTCTTTTCCAGTCTGAAAGTAGTCTGAAGACAAACGCTGGCCCGAGCTGCCTGCCACCTGTCTTGTATTGGGCCCGCTCCTGTCCAGGTGTGCCGTGAGGCCCCCAGCCTGCGGGTGCAGGGAGATGTCATCTGCTCATCACCTAGGCTGGGAATGCACACTCGGTGTGCCTGAGCGCCCAGGGTCCACAGCAAGGAAGGGGGCACCAATTAAGTCCTCCCACGAAACACCAGCCTCCCCTGGAGGTTTGGGAATCACCACAGGGACCCCCGGTGGGCTGCAGCTGGGGTCCAGCCTCGCCTCTGGTCTCAGCAGAGGGCCTTCGCTCGTTTCGATACAGTTGGGTATATTTCCTCGGGCGCACAAGTTGTCCCCGTGTCTCCCACCCTGGACTCAGCCCTAAAGCCCCTGGGCCGGAGGGTGTGGATGCAGGGCTGGGTTCTATTAGGGGATTTTCCTTGGAGCCCTCTCAGGCAGTAGGCTGTTGGTTGACCACAGACCAGCCTCCGGGAAGAAGCTTCCAGGCAGAGGCTCTGTCTGTGGCTTCTCCAAGTCAGCCTGAGGTTCATAGATCCGTGCTTTTGACTACAAACCCATCCACATCTGCTCCATCCTGTTTCGGGCAGGATGAACCACATGCCACCCTCCCAGACCAGCAGGACACCTAGCACCAGAGGCTGCTCCATCCGTATCATTCTGAGCGTCTCTTAGGGCTGAGGACAGGTGGAGGTAGGCAGGAGGACACAGCCTGGACAGGGCAGTGACTCTGCCCTGAGTTGGCAGGGGGTGGGGTGGGTGAGTGGACCAGGGAGTGGGCCTCAGAAGGAAGGGTAGAGAAGGCAGACTCACTCCAAGAAGGCACATCCTCACCCTGACCTCCTCCTGATTCCCTTGGGAAGTCCTCCTGGGGAGAGGCCTGTCCACCTGTTCCCTCGTCCCTTCAAGGCTCAGTCTGGTCTTCCTAGATACCTTCCTCTTTGGATTTGGACACTTCACGGCCCTTGGTGGGGAAGGGGTGATGTCACAGGCCCAGGGGTCAACCATTGGTGGAGACCTGGCCTTTCTGCCCAGGCTGGGGGGTGGGGGGGCAGACATGAAGGGACACCACCGAGATCAGAAGGTACTTGCTTTATTTTCTCCCAACCATCAGAGCAGGCCGTCGGTGGTCTGCTGGTGCCTCATGTGAACCTGGGACCGGCCTTGGGGGGGTTTGGTTACCCCCAGGCCCAGGGTAAACTGAGGCTCCCACTTGGTGGGGGGTCAACATTCGGGCAGGGAATGGTGAGCACCTGGGCCGGGCCCCCGAATCTGGGGGTTCCCTGTGCTTCCTGGGTATCCTAGTTTGCCAAGCTGTCGGAGCTGGCTGCAGAGATGGGGAGGAGGCCATGGGTGCTTCTCGCCCACCCACCAGGCATCTCTTCGCTGAGACTGTTGGAGGTGCTCAGTGAGCTGGGACTTAACTACGTGAAGATCTTTAGAGAGAAGGCGTGAGACCTAGAGGGGCCCTTCCTGCACCCAGCACGGGGAGAAGAGGACACGTTCAAGTTTTTAGGGCAAGGGCTTTTCCAACACTTGGTCCTGGAACTGGGCTCAGTTTGGTCCTGGAGTGGACATTGCCCTCTGGTGAGCCCCCGGGGGCAGGGAGCAGAGGGAGCGTCTGTGGAAGGGGGGAAGAGACTAGATAGAGTAGGTGCTGATAAGGGGCAGCATCTCAGGTCCTCAGCCCCCCTGTGGCCCCCACCCCAGGGTGCTCACAGACAACCCGGGGAGAAACTCTGCCTTCCCCTCCTTCCTGGACTCTTGGGGTATAGTGGGGGGGGGGGAATAAATACAGGGGGCTTCTGGGAAATAAATGCCCGCAGAGAATGTTGTCGTCAGAATGAGATTCCGGGGTGGTCTTTGGCCTGGCATGAGAGTCCCGTGCTTTGGGTAACAAAGCCCTTTGGCTCTTGGCTGCCCCAGGAGTGAGGCCAGGCTCTCCGTGTGCAGACGTGTCACCTCTGGCACCGGGCATGTGGCTGGGCATGCGGCCGAAGAATTTTGTGTCGTCGCATACCCGTGAGCTCCAGTGTGCGTGTCGGTAGGTCGGGGAGAGTGCCCTCTGCTTGCCCAGGCATGTGTTCTTCTGGGGCTCTGAGTAAGCGGCTGGCAGAAATGTGTGAGGGGCAGCGTCCCGGGGTGGTGTCCTCTCCACCTCCTGCTGCCAGCTAACCAACAAGTTGGCTTAATGGCATAAGGGACAGGTAGTGCTTTTCCTTCCTTGACCTTTCAGATGAGCCCAACGTGGGCGGCCAGCCAGGACTTCTGGGTCAGGCAAAGGCCCGAGCGATGCCAAGCACTGCTCATGCCAGGGCCATTGGCTTGGAGCTGGGGCTGAGGTACACAGAGGGGCCACCCGGGGCCGCGGGGGGCGTTGGGTCCAGCTCCATGAAGGCTGAGTAGAGGGTGGTGAGGTGCAGGTCACCCAGCGCCCCTGGACCCCCGCTGCTTGCTGGGGCCAGCTCACCCCCGCTGCCTGTCTCTGCCAAGCAGGGCCCGGGAGGGAAGCAGTGGGGTGGTGGTGGGGGCGGCATGGAAGATGATGTTGGGGACGAGGCCACCAGTACTAGGGGGTCCAGGGCCAGACTGTCATCCTTCAACTGTTCCCATAGATTTCCTGGTTGGAAGAGGCGGGGGGAGGGGGGAGACAAAGAGCCATCATCAGGAAGCAGTCAGAGCCCCGTCTTCCCCTCCCCGTACCCCGGATCCAAGGGAACCCTCTTGCTGCCTGCCCAGAGCAGGCGGCTGGCTGGGGCACAGAGGCAGTACACGCTGTGTGACTCTGGGCCATCCCTGGAGTTCTCAAGACCCCAGGTTTCCCTTGCTATGGTCTAGCCAGGGGGTCAGCAGACCCAGGTCTTGAACCATAGGTATCTTTCGTGAGTCTGAAGTAAAATGGAAACATTTTAAAGGACTTTGTTCATATCGTGGTGAGTTCATTTGTTCATAAACCTAAACTTACAGCACTAGAATAATTTTTAAATGGTCGTGAGGGACAGGATAGGCTCTTCTGTCTCAAAAGTTTGTGGGTCCCTGGTCTAGACTCTGGGGCATGGCCTGAAAGCTTAGAGACTCAGATCACTCCAGTGACTCTTACTTTGGGGGAAAAGGTCAAGGTCAAGGAGCTGCCTCTTAGAAGGGTTGGTGCAAAAGCTGTGCACTCTGGGGTTCCTCCGGGGTCTAGCCCAGGTCTCTAAGAAAGGTGGATCTGCAGCCGAGAGCAAAGATCTTCCCACAATGCACTGCTGCAGCCCATCAGGTGGAGGGGGCTTCCTTCACTGCAGGCTCCAGGGGATGGAAGCAGAGCCAGGAGGCACACCTGGCTCCGGGGAGTAAACACCTGATCCCCTCTCTGTGCCATGTGAGGGCTGCAGCCTGGGTGTCAGGGCTGCAGGGTTCCCTCCACCTCCACTTTCGAATGCTGAGTAAGTTACTTAGCCTCTTGGCGCGCCTGTTGTCTATGAGATGGGTTAAGAATCCCTTCTATCTCACTATCCCGATGGTTGCTATGAGCTGATTCGACTTAATCCGCTTATCAGCTCAGAGGCATCTGTGTACAAAGACTAGTACGGAAACTGATATTTAGTAGGGACTCAAAAGCACACTGACCCCTGGCGGCATGGTGTTTACGAGCTGGGCTGCTCTCCAAAAGGTCAGTGGTTCAAAACCACCAGCTGCCTCTTCAGGGAAAAATGAGGCTTTCTATTCCTGTGAAGATTTATAGTCTCAGAAACCCACCAGGGTGACCATGTGTCAGAATGGACTGAGCTTTTTTTTTTTTTCTCCAAATACATATTGTACCGTCCCCCACGTAGGGGCTGCCTCAACCCTGCCCCGTCTCTGACTGAGTGGGGCAAGGCAGGGGTTGGAATTGTATCTTCCTTACAACTGCCACCGGCACCTGGGCTGTCACCTCACCAGATTGAGAGCCCCTGAAAGCAGGAGCCTTCACCTGCTTGTGGACCGTCCCTGCCTGGGGGCCCCCTGGTCTCCTGTGTCTGGCCTGAAATTTAGATGGGAAAAGACGGTTGGATGCAGGGATGGCACAGGCAGGAGAGAGTACAATGGATGAAACCTCTCCCAGCAAGATCCAGCTTTCGGGCCTCAAGCATTTGCCCAGGGGAAGGTGTCTCTTCTACTGTGGGAATGGAGATGCAGACCATCAGTCACTCACAACCAGTCTGAAGTAGACCCCCCAGGCCCTTTTCAGCCCATCTAGGGCTGAGACTGGTTTGATGGAGGGGTGGCTGGGCCATGTTCATGGGCACCAGGTGAGAAGAGATTGCAGGGGCATTCCTCTTGGCCCCATGCTCTGGATGGCAGCGAGTTTGACCCATTTTGCCAGCTTTCAGCTGTCTCTGCTTGGGTTGACCAGAAATGTAGTACCTAGTATAACCTGGAAGCCAGGAGAGGCTGGGCCACCTGCCCAGGTGCAGCTCTCCAGTCCTGCCCCTTCTCCCCTGCCCCACCCCCAGCTCACCCTGGAAGTCGAAGTCGGTGAGAGAGGGGTTGATGGCATCCAGGTCAGTGCTGAGGTCCCCGTCTGGCAGCAGGGTGTCATGCACGGTCCTGGCCGGGGAAGGCTCGGCCAGCAGTTTGGCGCCGTGGCTGGGTGGGGTATGGGCAGGCAGAGGTGAGTCCTGGGGGGTGCCTGGCTGGGCTCGCAGCTCCAGGTGCCCATCCGGCTGTGGGAACAAAGGCTGTGGGGGTCCGGGAGGGGCCAGGCCTGGCGAGAGGTGTGTGTATGGCTGCCCATAGCAGGAGGCTGCATGTCCCCCGAGGAGGTCCTGCAGGGAGTTCTTGCCAGGAATGGGGCCTGCGACTGGGTGCAGTGAGTGCAGCGGTTGGGAGAGCCCAGCAGGGGGTGCCAGGGGCTGGAGGGAGCCTGAGCCTGCCAGCCCCCGTGGTGGGCAACCCAGCAGTGGGGAGCCCAGCTTCTCCCTCTTGTCTCCAATGAGGCTGTCCAGTTCATCTGTAAAGATCCAAGAGAGGAGATGACTTTGAGCCCAGGTGGCCGAGGGCTCCCCCATGCCAGGAGCCTGGTGCCTCACTTTCTCCCACAATGCCCCACCCAGGCTTGGGAACTGCCCAGGTGTGGGAGTCAGTCCTTCCTTCCCCAGGAGGTCTCCCTGCCCCAGCCCGGCTTAGCCTCCCTCCACAGCACTCCCCGTGCAGGGTCTCCCCACCTGGCTTGGCCATGCTCTTGCGCACTGCGATGGGGTCTTTCCTCTTCCACTTCTGCAGCTCCTCCTGCATCTTGTCGATCTTGGCTGGATTGAGGGCCCACAAGCAGCCCTTCCGAGAGGAACTTCCTGATTTGTTCTCCACCTTCTCAAAGCACTTGTTCAGGGAGAGGTTGTGGCGGACGGAATTCTTCCAGCCGTCGGGTGCTGTCTGCCAGAGCAGAGGATGCAGGGTTTTAGGCTTGGCACAGGTGGCCAGAGCCAGCTCTGAGCCAGGGCTCTGGAAAACCTCTTTTGCCCTCTGGGCACAGAGCTGCCATTTGCTCTGGGCCTGGCCTCCTGCCTCAAGCCTAGGCTTGGCCAACTTTAGTGGTGGGGGACAAGTGAGCAAGCGGGCAGCCTGGACTGCAGATACTAACCTGCAATCTGCCTTCATTCCCCCCCCCCCATCCTCCCTGCCCACCTGACCCTTCAGACGACTGTCCAGGTCACCCCTAACAATGGCAAGGCTGCCAAGGGCTCCAGCGACTGCCTAGCCCATCCTCCATCCGAAGCTGGGCCCCTCCCCACTGGCTCGCCAGTCCTGTGCTTGGACTCCTCTGTGGACGGGGAGCTCACTGCTCTCTCTGAGATCCCCCCAGGCCAGCGGTGGCGAGGGACTTAGGAGGAGCATCCTGGGTCAGCCTCACCCCCTTGAGGGTAAACTTGGAAGAAAGCGAAGATGGGTGACGTTGGGGGAGTGTTAGGAGCATGTGCACACGTGACCATGTAATTGCACATGTGTGTGACAAATTGAATTGTGTACCCCCACAAAATACATAGGTCAATTTCTCACCCCCACCCTGCGGAGGTGATAGGTAACCACATAAGGCTATTTGGGAATAGGGTTTTCTTGGTGGTGTCTGTGAGGCCATTCTCTCTGTGGGGTGTCTTTGGAACCAATGAATTTTCCATATAAAGGACCAAATTTTCCATATTAGGCATGGGAGTCAGCACACAAGGGCAAAGACCGATGCCACCTGGAGAGAGATCACCAAGGGACCAGGGAGGGAGAGTTGAGAGAGATGAGGATCCCCCCACTCCATCCACCCCCCCACCCTCTTGCCCCAGGGCTGCTAGAGAGAGACTTATAGAACTGCCCATCAGAATCAGGACTTCTAGCGGCCCGCCCGTGTTTCTGTGGCACTGCAGAAGCAAAAGACGACCCTTGGCTTTGGTTGATCATTGATCAGAGAGATGGGGGACGCTGTCCCCAAACGTGTCTCCCTGGCATGAGCGGTGTCTCCTGAGCGAGCATGGGTCTGTGAGTACCTGCGGAGCTGTGTGTCCCTGTGCCCAGTGTGTGGGAGAAAGTCTCTCTGGGGACGTGTGAGCACCCATCATGGGCGAATGTGTGGGCGGAAGTGTTTGCTTGAGTGTGCCCCGGGGGGCGGGGCCTGGCGGGGAGGCCAGCCCTCAGGCTGAGGGTGCTCGTGCCAACAGAATAAACACCCATTAGGAGGCCCGGTCATGCCACCAATGCAGTAATTGTGCCCAGGGAGGGCTGTAAAAACCATTAGGCTGACTCAGTGGGTGAGAGGCGGTGGTGGGGGTGCGAGTGGGCACTCCTCCTGCCCACCCCCTTCCCACTCTCTTCCAGGCTCTGTGGCACCTTGAACCCAGACAGATCCTGACTATCGCTAGAAGACCCTGTTGGCCGATGGGGTCCCTGACCCACTCCCTTCCAGCTGAAATGGCTGCTTAATAAGAACTGCCACTCCCTCCTCACCAGCTCACTGGCCCCGGGCAGTGGCCGATCTGAATCCCGCCCAGCAGAACCAGGTTCTGATGCCAACATCACTGCCATTGCTGGCAGGAGCTGCTGGAGCCTTCCTGGGGGAGGGCAGCAGGCTTGTTGAAGTGACCCTCAGGATCCCAAGGGAGGACTCCTGAGCCATCACATCAGGCAGCTGGGCATTCTTCACCACAAAGAGTCAAGGAACTGTAGCCTCATGGGTAGAGTTAATAGCCACTGGGCCCTTTTATGACCCCATAAATCGGTGACTTCAGGATTCCAGGGGAACCCCCACCCCAGCCACTTCCTGTTTGGAGCAGGGATGGTCAGCACTAGCAATTATGCCCATCGGCTGGACATGATTCTTACCCCACGCCCTGACCCATGGGCTGCAAGCCACCTGCCTCCACCGCACTGGGCAGGGCTGGTGCCTACCTCAGGGGTCCACTCTGACCTTCAGACAGACATGGGCCGGGCAGGAGATGGTTGAAATAGTTCCTTCAGTGGGACAGATAACTACCAGCATTGGAAGGTGGCCGATGGACCGGCTGGTCCTATTGAGCCATTGTCCACATTGGGAAATTCAGGTCCCGAGCAGAAAGTGTAAGCCGGAGATCCCACGAAAGGGCGGCCGCAGAGCCTGATTTCCAGCTACGTCTCCTGGTTCAAGACCCTGCCCTGTTCACCCCATCCATCCATCCATCCATCCATCCATCCATCCATCCATCCATCCATCCATCCATCCATCGGGCGGCCTGGCTGCCCGCCTCCCTGCCCCAGCTCACAGATGCTTTCTCTCTGAAGTCAGGCGAGGGAAGGGGTGAGGCACCTAGCTGAGAATAACCAGAACCAAAAAAAAAAAAAAAAAAAGCTGTCAGACTCTTCACTCTTCAGTCCCATAAAACAGGGATTACACAGCTCCCAGGAAAAATAATTAAGCCAGGAAGATGAGATGGAGGGAGGGGCTGGGGGCCAGGCTGGGAGTTGGCAGGGAGGGAGCTGAGAGGGTAGGGCAGGGCCCACACTCTCTCTCTCTCTCTGGCCCAGCGCCTGGAAGCTCTAGGGGTGTTGGGCTCCTTATGCCCTCCTGGGGTGTAGGGGACAGCCCTGGATACCGGCTCTGATGTCTCCCCCATGCCAGAGACCCTTCTCCCCGCTCCCCTTTCCCTTTCCTTCTGGAAACTCCAAGCTTCAGGCTTTCCCCGTCTGGTCAGACCACCTTGTCCATCTTGCCCTCTGCAGAGGATGGTAGCTTAGCAAGACCAAGCTTGTTCGACTCTTAGCCTCAGATCACCCCCAGGCAAGACAGTTGGGTGGGTGGTGAGGGAATCACCCCCTGGCAGGTGGAGCTGGGTTCTGGGTTACTTCAGTCTCAAGGCTCGAATCAGTCCTTCTGCAGGGTAGTACCCAGGCTGGGTCTTCCTAGAGAAGGCACCCTTCACCCGCAAGCTCTAGTTTCACCTCCCCCTCTCTCCTCCCATACCACCCTCTGCCCAGTGGCCCATCTTCAGAAGGGTGTGTGCTGAGGGGTGCCCTGTGTGTGTGAGAAGGGCAGGGCAGGTGGAGAAGGGGCTGGTGTGTGAAGCCAAACACCTGCTGTGTGACCCAGGCCAAATGCATCACCTTCTTGGATGTGTTTACCCACTGGGGAGAAGGGCAGGGGCCCCAGGAACTTTCTCTGGAGAGGACCAGAACAAGATCCTGCCCATGGGCTGTGGGGGGTGGGGGATGCCAGGTGAGCCTGCTAGTTCTCTGGGACACTCACAGAGTGAAGCTCACACCCCGCTTTCTGGCAGGAAGGCAGCTGCCGCCCACAGGGGCAGATCCTAATCTCTGGCTGGAAGCCAATGGGTTCCTTGGCCCCATGATCCCATGTCACTTTGGCTGGCCAGCTCCCACCCAAACTCCTTCCTCCCTCCCTCCCTCCCTCCCTCCCTCCCTCCCTCCCTCCCTCCCTCCCTCCCTCCCTTCCTTCCTTCCTTCCTTCCTTCCTTCCTTCCTTCCTTCCTTCCTTCCTTCCTTCTTTCCGCAGCACCCTGGGGGCAGGGCTGGGGACAGCCTCTCCTTTCTTCCCAAACTCTCTCCTCACTAGAGGCAGGCCGATGCTTCCTGAAGCCCATCCAGACGGATGTGTAGGCCTGGAGGCCGTCTGCACAGAGCCTTCTGTGGAACGCAGGGAGCGAGCGTCCTACACGCTTGAGCTCTGTGCTTTCCACACAGAATTCCTTCTCCAGGAAGTCTGTCCTGAGGAGGAGGACAAGAGGGCCCCCTCCTAGCTGCCAGTCTAACCCTTCTCCCACCTCCGGGCCCCCTCCTCTGCCTCCAGAGAGGCCCGGCTTTCCTGGGCCTTGGGGGTGGGTGGAGGTGCCATGGGCTCACCTTGAAGTAAGGAAAGTGCTCCGTCATAAAGTTGTAGATCTCGCTGACAGGAAGGCTCCCAGTCTTACTGTTCTTAAGGGCCATGAAGATGAGGATGCTGCAGGCAGAGAAAGCCCTCTGACATTCCGAATGGATGGCCAGGCTCGGAGCCCACCCCCCCGCCCCCTAGGGCTGCAGTAGTGCTGGAGGAGTAACCTGCTGCAGAGTTAACATGTGAGACACTCTCTGGAGTCGAAAGGAGGGGGGAGGAGATAGTAGGCCTGCCCCGTCCACTGAAGTTGGGGATCAAGAGAGAGGAAGGCCGGTGGCCATCCGGGCTTAGCCACCTGCTAGCTGGGTGGCTCTGTGTGACTCCTCTGAGCCCAGGCCCTCCATTCTGCAGGGAAGACTGTAACAGCTAGCTCTGAGTTGTGAAGGTGTGGACGATGTCTGGCACATAGAAGGTACTCCTGGCGCGGTCATTACCGCGGCCAGTCCTCGGCCAGCTGCCCAAGTGCAGGGAAGAAGCTCCAGTTTCTGGATCTCCGACACATGCCAGGCACTGTCCCCACCTCCCTCGCTCCATCCTCCCCACCATCCTGAGCTGCTGTCCCTTTAAGTGCATGCAGATGGACAAACAGAGGCTCAGAGAGAGTAAGTCATTTACCTGAGCTTCACAGCTAGTAAATGCCAGAGCCTAGACTTGAACCCAATTCTCCTGGCCTCCAAGGCCTGTATGGGCGCCTCTCTGGACCTCGTGCTGCGCAGACCCGGCCCTGACCCTGTGCCGCTGGCAGGCGTGTCTGTCCTTTTGCCTTCCTCTGGGCGCCCACTGGCTGATGGTCTGGCTCTACGCAGGGCCTGGGGCCCGTAGGTCAAGCGTCACTGTTGGTTGGGTGAATGACAGGACAGATGGAGGGTCCCCCAAGTGGACTGGGTCCTGTTTACCTGGTCTTTCAAGCCTCGGCCCCCAAGCAACCCCCTAAGACCTGCCATCGGGTGAATAATCGAGTCTTCAGCCTTGGGGTGGGGTGGGGGTGCGGTGCTCACTGTATTTGGTAAAGTGGGGACAAGAACCTCTTAAGCCTTTGAGGCTCACCCTGGGGCAATGGTACCCACAGAGGTTAAACCAGAGGTCAGAGGGCATCCAGTCCATCCCCATGTAGGAAACATCTGTCCAGCATCCTCAGGAGGCCTTCCACTCACTGCCAGGTCCCCTTTTGCCCTGGGAGTCCCGTGCCTCAGTTTCCCGGGGTTCCCCCACGACCCCTGAGTGCAGGGGAAGTACCTGTAGGAATAGATGGGTTTGGGGAAGAGAGGCTGGTGCCCATCGGAGCTGGCCTGGGGTGCGATCCGCTGGTATGGGTAGTGTGAGGCGCTCAGGTAGGGCACAGGGTAGCTGCCACCAGCTGGTGAATACTGTAGAGGTCAAAGGGCACAGTGATTTTCTACACTAGACCCCTCTCCCCATTCATTTTCTTCCCAAGAGAGAGCTGAAGCTAGATTCTACTCTTCCTCCCCGTCAGGGGCGCTGCCTCCCTTCCCCTTACTCCAAGGGGTGAGGACCTGGCTAGAGTCCCACAAGAGCCCCTCCCCCCTCTCCCTCCCCTCAGGTCCTTTGGTTGCCATGGGTGGGTGGGTGGGGGGGTGGACGGGAGGGGAGGCAGGCATTGCTTCCCGCAGGGCAGGGCTGGGCAGGCAGGGGCCCCAGGCTTCCCTTGCATCCCTGTGGAGCTGCTGGGCCGGAAGTGGAGTGTCCAGCCTGGGCGTTTGCTGGGCACTGACTGACACCTATCTTTTATGAGTTTCAGTGGCTATTTCAAAGGGCTGGTCGTGGTGGTGGGCAGGTGGGGGTGGGAGGCAGTTTTACAGTGGAGGGAGTGGCCCTGGTGCCAGGATGGTGTTTTATGGGAGTGGGGGGAGGAGCCCCTGACTCCCCCAGCTACTCCAGGCTGAGTGTTCTTTCCAGGTCACCCGAGAGGCACTTAATGCCTGAGTCACCCTATTTGGTAGGTCCATAAAGCCTGGGGGCTCGGTCATCTTGTTTGGGAAGGGGGTGCAGAGCCCAGAGGGCATCGAGCAGGGCAGGGGCATGATGAGGCCATTGAGGGCTGGGGGTCCCTCAGCCCTGCTCTGTCCCTGTGAATGAGCTGACCCTCTCTCCTGGGTCAGACCCTGGGCCATTTCTGCCCCAGCAGGGCAGTGAAGCTGTCCCAGGGGTTCCCTCTGACCAACCTCCCTCTCTTGCCTTCCCACCCCCCACCCCTCCACCCCCCACAAGCAGGCAGCGGGCCCCTCCCCCACCCATGCTGGTCTCCCTGGCTCTGCCAAGACCAGGGCCCATGCCAAAGAGCTGGGAGGGGAACCCGCTCCACAGGCAGGGCCTGTCTCAGTGCCAGGCTGCAGGTGGATGGAGCCGGGTGCTGAGCAGTCACTTGCTCCGTCTTGCCCGGTGACTCCTGGGAGCTGCCTGGCTGCTCTGAGTGTCTTACTCTTCCCCCTTTTTAAAAGCCTCCATCCTGTGCCAGTGCTGGGCAATTCCCTGGCACCCTGTGGTGGAAGGGCTGAACTGCGCAGGGGGGTGGGGAAAGGGCTGATGGGGACTGGGGCATTCCAAGTGGAATGTCACCATGGAGAGGTGAGAGGGGAATTTGGGACCAAGGTCACATAGCAAGATGATGGCGGACCTAGACCAGGCCTGCTGTTCCTTGCAACCTTGGCATCATGGATAATCCTACACACTCCCATTCTCTGTGCCCATCCCTCTGTCGTGACTGGTCTCCTGTCCCTTTGGTTCCCATCCTAGTCCCTGCCCTAGTCTCCGCCTAGCTCTCGAGTCTGAGACCTCTCGAGCTACATGCTTCCTTCCTGCCTGCCCCTTCCCCGCACACTGCCCCCCCTCCCGCAGGTCCCTGTTGCCCTCACCTGTCATCCAGTGCCCACCCCCTCACACACACCCCCTCACACAACTGAGAGCACCCCAGGAGAAGAGCCTGGGGCCTTGGGGAGGCCTTTCCATCTGCCTCAGACCCACCTGGTGGAAGGGAGGCTGAGAGGGGCAGTACATGTGCTGTAAAGGGGGCTGGTAGCAGTACATCCCAGGACCACTCTCCAGAGTGGGGGGCTTGACCTTGACCTCCGACCCCTGCTGGAAGAGAAAGCAGATGACCAGACCAAAGCTTTGTTTCCTCTCCCTTCTTTCCTGTGTTCTAAACCTTTGCTTCTTCCCAAGACAGCCCCTGCCCTTCCCCCACGGAGCTTATTTCTGGGGAAGGAACAGAGAGGGGCAGAGGTTTGGCTAAGGGCACACAACAAGCTGGTGGTGGAGCTGGCTGGAACTGACCTTGCTCTAGGTGAGTGCGGCCAGCTCAAGAAGTGGGGGGGACCTGGTAATGGTCACCTCAAGGGTAGGGTGCAGCTGGAGAGTTAGGCACCTGTCCTCAGCTCCCTAAGCCCAGCTCAGGGCCTGCTGTTCAGAACCCCTGCCTGTCGGAGCTCCAGAATTCCCACTGGGTAGCCATGGAGTGTGCAGCCTCGATGGCATCGTGGTTGCATGTCGGGCTGCTAGCCACAAGGTCAGCAGTTCAAAACCACCAGTCACTCCACAGAAGAGAGACAAGGCTTTCTACTCCCGTAAAGAACTGCAGTCTCAGAAACCGACAGGGGCAGCTCTACCCTGCCCTGTAGGGTTCGGTCTGAGTTGGAATTGACTGGAGGGCAGTGGGTGATGTTAAGTTAAGCCATGGAGGGGGAAGGAAGAGAAGGAGGAAGTGGACCATGGGAAGTGGTCAGGCAGGTTGGTCCAACTGTGGCCCCCAGGCCCCTGACACTTCCTCCTTAGCGAAGCCCAGGGCCAGTGAATGCTTCCCACCTGCCTGGCTGTCCCTCCTGTAGGTGCGGGTCTGGGGGACCCGGCCACTTACCTATAGCTCTGCCAGTGGTAGTGACACTGGCTTCCCATGGGGCTGTGTGTCCCCCAGGTCTCAGGGCAGAGCCCTGTCTTGAGTGGGGTCAGGAGGGGTGAGTGAGAAGTTGGGCCTGGGTGGGTGGCGAGGTGAGCCTGGCCTGGAGGAGAACTCTGCTGGGGGCTGCCTGGGCCCTCAGGACATGGGAATCTGATCCCAGGGGAGTCAAACCAACGGACCTGTTTTCTGGGTGTGCCCTGGGGTGTTGATGTGGAGATTGTCGCAATCACGGAATCTCAGGCCTGGAAGGGCCCAGCGCACTTGTGTCCAAACCCCTCATTTGACAGATGATGGGGCTGAGCCCAAAGAGGGCAACTGCTGAGCCCCGGGTCACCCAGTCAGTCAGCCAGCAGGCTCCGGTTGCTGGGCCTAAGCTTCTCTCTGCTGGGCAGACCTCACCCTCCCTTCCCCTCCGGGGGGGCTGGGGGGATCGTGGGGGAGGGGGCCGGGAGCCAGTTTCCTCATCTGCAAGATGAGGGTGATGGGAACTCTCCAGAGTTGGTGTGAGGGTTCAAGGGACACTTGAGAGACAGCTCCTGGCCGAGTGACCGGGCTGGAAGGAAGTGAGCAGGACACAGGCGGGACAGGAGCAGAGCTGTGGGGTGCTGTCATGCTCAAGGGGCCTGCGGAGACACCACCACAGGGCCTCATGGACGGAGCAAGGTCCTGGCTTGGCTAAATAGACCTTTGTTAGCGGTGGCCTGGGGTTGGAATGGGGGCCTGTTTGGGAGCCAGCGGGAAGGAGGGCCTGTGGGCCCTGGAGTAGAAATAACTCAGCCCAGCCCATTCCAGACCCATCAGCTCCTCCGGGACCTCCAAACTGGGCCAGGGAGCGAAGTGCAAAGGTCCCTTTCAGTTCCGGCACCCTGTGATGTGGCTCTTGTTAACTTTGCTTTAGGGGGAAGGCTCAGAGAGGTGAAGGGGCTTGCCTAAGGTCACACCATCTGTGAGGACAGCTGCAGAAGAACATGTGGATCTTCCAAAGGGCCTTCAAGATATTTTAGGACTATACCTGGCCTCCACTCTGGGCAAAGGATGGGACCCCGGATGCCCACCCCACCCTTACTGGCTTGCTGGCTGGAATGTGTTTTTCTTCTCGCATTTGCATATGGGCCTGTAGGTCCACCTGGGGATTCTTGACACTGGAAGGAACAGCCGGGAGTCCCACACTGGGATCCTGACACCAGAGCCTCTGGGAGGCTGCTGGTTCCTTAGTCTGACCTGCATTCCCCAGTTTACCTCTCCATACTAGGCCTGGCCAGGGTGCCCTCTCCAGCTGACCTGGAAGGTCCTGCCTAATGCCAGGAGGCGCCGAGATCGCGCTTCTTTGGGGCACACTGTCCCTGAGCAGAAGGCCGGGGCAGCGAAAGCGAACCTGACCTCTTTCAGGGCTGCAGGGCCAACCGTGGGTACTCACCAGCACTTGGGGGCTGTGCTCCTGGCTCGGGAAGGGGAACCCGGTGCACCAGCCCTCTGCGGAGAAGCCAGGCAGGAAAGCCTCGGTGTCCCCTGCATCCACGGGGACCTCCTCGAAGACCTCCAGTGACCCTGGGGTCTTAAAGGAGTGTCCATCCAGGGCCAGTGCGGTCTGGGCCTCTGGGAAGACGTCCTCGTGTAAGTGCCGTTTGTACGGGTGGAAAGGCACGTGGCCGCCCTTGAGGAAGCGCCCGGGGCTGCCTGTCGGACCCTCTTCAAATCCGAAGCCACCGGGGTAATTGTCCGAGGGCGAGAGCCGGAAGGGACCCAGGCTCGGGCCGGTTGGGCATTGGCCCTGCACCTGCTCGGGGCCTGGTGAGGCGATGCTGGGGCTGTGTGGGGGCAGTGAGGCGGTCCTCTCTGGGGGGCCATCGGGCACAAAGGATGAGCAGCTGAAGCCGGCATGCTTCTGGGTGGACAGAGAATAGAGAGCCTGTGAGCGCAGAGGCTGGGGGTGGGGGTGCAGGCGGGGCAGGTGGGCAGCAGGCCTGCAGGACCCAGGACCCTTCTTTATGAAAGGGTCTGTGGCTGGCTCTAGGGAGCCCCCAAAAGATAGCCCCAATCTGATGTGAACACCCTGCTCCCAAACCTGGGGAGTCCCCAATCTGATGGGGCTCCACCTGCCCCTGCCCTGGGAAAGCCCCCAACTAAAGGGCAGGCAGAGGCCCTGGTCTGAACATTTCGGGATCATGGGGTCACAGAGTGCTTGGCTTGCTGGTAAAAGGGCCAAGACAGGTCCTGGGAGGTCCCCCAGGGTTGGGGCAGGAAGGTAGGAGGTGGGTGACACCCCCTCCCCACCCACTGTGGATGCAGCCCAGGCTTAGGTGCAAGCTACTTACGCTCTGAGGGGCAGGGGAGCCTGGGAGGGCCGGCGCCTGCATGAGGTCCCCTTGGGGCTCGCCGTCCAGTCTGGTGGAGCCCGGCAGCGTGACGTCAGACTGCGATGGGAGCAGCGACACCATCACCCAGTCCTGGCCTCGAAGAAAGCCGGCTGCGATGAGAGGGGGACCAGCGTCCAGGGGTGACCAACCCCAGGTCCACCTCCACTCCCACCCTATCCCTGGGCTGGGGCCCTGCCTCCTGCCAGTCCGCAGAGAGACGGACAGGCAGACAGACAGATGAAAATGAGGGATGGGCCAAAAGTAGAAGGAAATAGACAAGAGAAGCAAAGCAAGGGAGACGGCAGTGTGGAGAGAGGTCAAGGGAGCCAGAGCGGTGACCTTGGAGGGGCTCGGGCTCGCCTGTGCCTGTGTCAGACCCCGACTAGGGCTCAGGGAGCCGCTGGGCCTGGCCGGCTCTGTTCCATGAGGGTGGCGAGAAGGTTGGGCCCAGATGTGGGCGTGGGAGGTGTGGGGGGCGGGGATTGTGCTGCAGGTGACTCAGCCCTCAGTGGAGGCAGGTCCTGTGGTAGCACCTGTGGAGTCGGATCCTGGCAGCAGGATCACAGTGTGCAGCCGGGGTCCGAGGGGCCTTGGGGCGGTGCTGCTGGCTCCCTGTGTCGTGTCCAGCAGGTGTTATCTCCCTCTACGCCCACTCCCCACCCTCAACTCCAACACTTACCCATGACCCTGTGTCCTTTTCTCAGCGTCCCCATTGGAAAAGCTATGTGCTCGGACTACATGATGTCCGAAGGTTCTTTCTACCCAGATGGTCTAGAACCGTGGAGCACCCTGTCCTCGGCACAGTTCAGCGACTAAGAAGGCGCCGGGTTCTAAGGCTGGCCTGCCCGCTTCCTTAGCAAGTTCTCCTGAGCTTTGGTATCATCACTTCTAAACCCCAGAGAATGGTCAGCCCTGACTGATAGAACTCTGAGCATGCCATGAAATTGTGCAGGGAAAGCATTTACCCCGCAGTCACTCCAGGGAGTGGGGTCAGCTCCTGGCTCCTAAGTCCTACAGGACAGGCTAGAACGGCTGGGAATAGAAAGTCTCTCTCTCCAGTCCCACATCGTAAACACCAGACTCACGGCCAGTGGGTCAATGCTGCTGCACAGCTACCCCCTGTGGGTGTCTCACTGTACGGGAGTAGAGAGCCCCGTCTTTCTCCGGAGAAGCTGCTGGTGATTTTGAACTGCCGGCCACGCAGATTGCAGCCGTAAGCACTACACAACCAGGGCTCCTCCAACACATAGGAAGCGCTCAGTGAATGTCAGCTCTCGTGGATACCATTCCTGGCGTGCCTCTTATTATCCTCGGCTCCCTCCCCTCTCCACCACTTGCAAAGGACCAAGCCTCCAACCAAACGCCCTGCCATTGAGTCGATTCTAATTCATAGCGACCCTGTAGGGCAGGGTTTATAAGATGGTAACTCATTACAGGAGTAGAAAGCCCCGTCTTGCTCCCGCGGCAAAGGGCAGCTCCTTGCCAATTCGCTCCTTTTGCCCATGTGGTTTCTAACAAAAGTTACCGGCAGCTGACACTCTGTTTGGGCTGGCCGCTGATGGGTAGGATTTCCTCACAGAACTATGACAACAAACCTATGGGGAAGGGACACGGTTAACTCTACTTTCTGGGCTCAGTGGGGTTAGACAAAGTGGATTCAAACCCAGGTCAAACCCTACTCTTCTTCCTATGTCTTTGCTAGGGGTGAAGGCAGAGAGTGGGAGAAACCGAGAGACGGGTCGAGGCGGGGGAAAAGCAAGGGGCTTAAATTTACTCCTCCTACTCCAACCCCGTCCCCCTGGGATTCCTGGTAGCATAGTGCGTTGGGCTGCTAACCGCAAGGTCAGTAATTTGAGACTGCTGGCTGCTCGGAGGGAGAAAGATGAGGCTTTCTACTCCTGTGAAGCCTCCTCAGAACCCACAGGGACAGTTCTGCTCTGTCCGATAGGGTCACTACAAGTCGGTGTCAACTCGATGGCAGTGTGGTTTGAGTGCCCAAGACCCCTGTGCACAAGAGCTCGTGGGGAATCTGCCTTTCCCAGCCATACGATCCCTTGAGCTCTTGGAGGGGGCGGATGGTCTTAGTACCCACCCACACCCCACAGCCCAGCTATTACCTTCTTTGGGCAGAAGGGGTTATGGGACCAAAGAAAGAGAGATAACTCCCCTAGTCTTACAGAGCTGAGGTCCAGGTGGGGAACGGTGGGGAGGCTCTCCCGCCCCTCCAAGAGTCCTCATCCCCTTCTCGATGTCCCGGTGCCTGCTAACTCTGCAGTGCTAAATGTGGCGTGACCAGGGAAGCGCCGAGCTGGCCGTAACTGGACACCGAGCTGGAGCAGGTCTGGGGCCGGAGTGCAAGGCAGCCCACCTCTGGCTCTGCATGAGCGCTGGCCAGGCCCCTCCACTCCCTGGACAGCTCCTGGTGGACTGGGCTACCTGCCTGCCACACCTCACTGGCCCAGGGCTGCCTTCCCTGAAGGTGGTGCTGGACTTGGCGCCTGCTACAGCTCCTTCAGCGGTGAGGTGATGGGGGGCCCCTCTCCTCCCCAGGGTCGGGCTTTGTATCCTGGGGCAGGATAGCACCGCAGTGAAGAGCAAGGATTTGGGGTGTGGGTAGACCTGAGTGTGAGTGCCAGCTCGCCGCTTCCTGCCTATGACTTGGGACAGCCTCCCGCTCTCTGGGCCTCTCTCCTCATCTGATAACTGAGGCTCACACGGCCTCCCCGGAGAGAATGTTGGTACACAGAAATGCTCATGGACACATGCCATTACCCCAGCTTCCATCAGCCAAAAGTGGCTGGGCTAGGCTCTTGGACCCCAGACCCGATGGCCTCCTTCATGGTCTTGCCACTTTGGGCCCAACAGTCCAGGTGCCACCTTCCCTTGGCCCCTACCTCCTCCTGAGGATCTGCCCTCCTGCCCGCCCCCACCACACCTCCAGCATCTTTCTGTCGTCCACTCTGAACTCCTGCAGGCCAGAGCTCAGTTACCACATTTATACCCGGACTTGGCACCCCTGTCCCCAAGGGCAGCTTTGGTGTGTGGTGGCCATGAGACTTGGTCCGGTCATTGGAAGGAAGCTCTCTTTCACAAATGAGGGAAGGAGGCTCAGTGAGGTTTGATGGTTTGTCTGAGACCATGCACCTAGGAAAGAGGTCCCCCACTGCCTGATGCCTTCAAAGGGGCACTCCAGGCTGGGTGGAGGGGCTTTGAGATATATATATGGGGGCTCACGCCCCTCCCTGCTTCCTGAAGTACCACCAGAGCCCATGGAGTTGGGTGGTCGAATGCAGGAGCTGTGGGATTTTGGCCAGGCAAGCTGCTCAGCTTCCTTTCCTGGGCCTCAGTTTCCTCATCTCTAAAACAGGGCTAATAATACATACCTCTCTAGAGGATTAGATGGAATATTGCTTGTAAATAGCTTAACACACAGTATGTGCTCAATAAATGATAGCTATTATTAATAATTAGCAGTGGGGCAGCATTAATTTAAGGCAAGAGCGCGGGGGGTGGGGGTAGGACCGAGGGAACTCCCCTTTCCTTCCTCCCACCTCCTTCTCTCTTTAGCAGAGACTAAAATCCCCCCTTCCTGAATCTCCACACTCAGAGGCCATTTCTGTCATTCCCCTGGGGTAGAGAGAGACAGGGCCAATCGAGACTCCCAGGACTTAGTGTAGAAAGGAGGAGGAGATGCTTGGTTTGAGTCTCTCAGGAGACCTCTCTGATGGGAAAGGAATCTTCCACTAAGGCTAACCTTCATCCTCCCTGGTTCTGTTTCAGGGGGCATGGCGAAGGTGGCCCAGCTATCCTGTGCTGGTTAATTCCCTTCTCAGGTCCCCAGGAGCGACCCCAGCAGGCTTTCAGGAATCTGCCCCTTGCATGTGGGCTGCTGCCACCCTCAACCTGCTGCCTTCAGAGTTTGGAGTCCGGCCAGGGCTGTGGGGGGCAGACCGTAGGACACCCCACATCCACTGAGCGCTTTGCCGTTCACACAGCAGTCCCTAGTCATGATCTCACTTCATGCCCCCTGCATCCCTGAGTTGCAGGCAGGGGTGTGCCAGAGCCAGGTGGCAAGGGCTTCTGAGGGCTTCTGGTGCCCATCTCATCCCACCTCCGTGCCCAATGAAACAGGCTCACATGTGCCTGTCGATATACATGGAAATGAGCGAGTGCCACAAACCGGAGCTTTCCCCTTTTGGTTGTGGTTGCTGCCGAGGGCTGGCTGGTGACATCTGCACACCCCGGTTGTGGGAAGTAAGGTCATTGACCTCGTTTTTCAGGGGAGAAAATTGGGGTCCAGAGAGAGGCAGTAACCTGCTCAGGGCTACAGCTAAAGCCAGAAACCACATTGAGTCATTCTCAGGCCCTGAAACCCCCGACGACACCCCTATAACACACACACTTTCAGGGTTGAAGCCCTAGAAAGTCATTTGGCTGAAAAGAAGGTGTATCGGGCCATCTCCCTCCCCTCTAAATGCCAGCAGTTGGTCTCTTTCTTCTGGGGGTGGGGGCGCAGTCCTGGAGGACTGGGGAAGAAGGTGTAAAGAGAGAGGAAGCAGACTTGATCTGCCCTGGGGGGCAGGGGACCAGCCTTTACAGCGGAATGGGTCCTAGGGGGTGTTTGTGTAATTGAGGGGTGAATGAAAGAAACACCAGACAAGACCTGCACGTGCTCACCTCTCCCATGGCGACCAGATGCAGAGTGAGGGGTGAATGTAACCACCCTTTGGACCCCTTCGGTTGTGGGGAGGCTGGTCCCCAACGCTGGAGCGAGTGACCTCCACCCTCTGACCAAGTGGGGGGATGGTAGGTGAGAAGTTCCCAGGAAGCATGACAAGAGAGTGTCATGGGGTGGCGGGGCGCTGGGTTAAGTTTGAAGCCACCAGCTGCTCAGCGAGAGAAAGAGGAGGCAGAACGCTTCCATCAAGATAGGTGGTTCTCAACCAGTGGGTCGCGACCCCTTTGGGGTTGAACCACCCCTTTCACAGGGGTTGTCTGATTCATCACAGTAGCAAAATGACAGTGATGAAGTAGCAACAAAAATAATGTTATGGTTGGGGGATCACCGCCACAGGAGGAACTGTATGAAAGGGTCGCAGCCTTAGGAAGGTTGAGAACCTCTGATCAAGATGAACAGCCCCAAAGCCCAATGCTCTCCTCAGTCTGGTGTGGCTGATAGGAGTTGGAGGCCCCATGGGCTCCACGCAGTGGTTGGTGGGCTACTGCATGCTCTGCTTTGGGTCCTGTTGATCAGTAGCCCGGCCCTGTATTCCTTCACCCCTTCTCATCGCCCCACTTACTTCCCACAACTGGGGTGTGCAGCGCTTAGTCCCAGCCCCTTAGGGATGCATGCGAGGGATGGGGGTGGGGAAGAGCCATGTTTGCTGGCAGTGTCTCCTTGGGCAAGTCTGCTACGTCTGGACCTCGGCTCCCTTATAAGGAAGATGAGGTCTTGGGGGCATTTGCATATACAGATGCGGAGGCTAGCGCTATAGGGTGTTGGTGCACCTGCAGCTGGCGCTCAGCCCTCTCTCTCTGGGGGAGCCCTCCGAGGGGACAGGGACAGCCGATGAGGAGTCATATCCCAGAAGGGAGGTGCTGTACTATTCTCCCCATTTTATGGATGAGGAAATTTAGAGGTTAGCCCAACTTCACTCAGCTAGTAAATTACGCTCCCCAGGACTGAGATCCAGCCTTCAAAGCCAGCGTGCTTAACCACTGAACCACCCAGCCCCGCCTTGGAAACACCTGGGCCTCCTTGGAAGCCTGCAAGTGGGGGGTGGAGGTGGGGCTGGGGAGCCAGGTCGGAGGCTGCCTCGGGAAGGTCTGTCCCTGTGTCCTCTGTGGGCAGTTGAGTCACAGAGGGCAGGCAGGCATGGGGCATCAAGAGCCCCCTCCAAGCTCCCTCGGATGCCGCCCTTTATGAGCGAGGTGGAGACAGCTCAGTCCCGCCTTAATGGTTTCTGTTGCGGGCCGCGGCAGCATGTTTTACGAGGGGTGTGGCCCGTGCTCCGTGCTCGCCTGTGGCCCCACCCTGGCTCCGCCCGCCAGGCTGCTGGGAGGGGTTCCTCCAGCAGCTCCTTAATTACTAACTGGAGGGGGGGGGGCAGAGAGGGCAGGGCCTGGGGGCTTCCCTGAGGCTCTGTCACTCTAGACTTCTGGGAGCTGAGAGTCTGGGGGAGGCCAGAAGGAGGGGGGTTCTCCTTCCTGTCTTTCCCTCCAGGTTCAGAGGCCACTAAGCTGGCCCCTCTGGTTGCTGATCCTGCCTCAGTAGGGTTATTTCAAAAAATGGGCCAGCCGCCCAGCCTGAAGTTTGGAATCAAGTGTTTGCCTTCAAGCAGGTAGGGGTGCTCTGGGCAGAGGGGGCCGTGGGACTTGGAACCAGACGGAAAGCATCCTCGAACCGGAGGCCATGGCAGCTGCAGCTTAGCTACCCGCAGGGTAGGAGCATCACCCCGTCTGTCCTTCGGAAACAGGACTTGAGCCAACCTATCTGCTGGTGGCTGATCTTGCAGTTCTTATCCGTATTTAACCGGAACCTGCTTGTCATCTCCACTCTCTTGTTTCACCCTGCCTACCATTCGCCAACTCAACTCAGGCCACCGAGTCAGTGTAGGCTCACAGCGACCCCCAGACTCTCACCGTTTACGGGAGTAGAAAGGCCCAGTGTTTCTCCCTCGGAGCAGTTGGTGGTTTTGAACTGCCGATCATTGGATTGCAGCCCAAGGAGCAACCACTCCACTACCAGCGATCCATACCATTCTCCAAAGGACCCTCAAAACCCAAAGATTTCAACGCCATGGAGTCGAGGCCAAGGGTAACTGTTTATGGAAGTAAAAAGCCCTGTTTTTATCTGGAAGATTTGCCCACGGTTTCAAACTGCTGACCTTTCGGATCATGGCCCAAAGCTTCAACACTACACCACCAGGTCTCCTTATAAGGACCCTCCAGAAGCTAGATAAGGACAATGGGCTCACCATCCACGTCCAGGGTGGGTTCCTGCCTCACTGTAGATGCCAGATTCCAAGAGCTTCCTGTCCTTGCTCAGGCTCCTGTGCCCAGCACCCCTCCCTCTCCTTCATCCCTGGTCAACTCTGAGCAGTGCCCCATCTCTGCAACCTTGCCCCAGCTCCTGCCACCCAGCACTGGCCCCAAAGGCGCCCAGACCAAGCACTCACAGATGACTCTGGGCCATGGCCACCATCACGGTTTCGGGGAGTCATTCAGTCCAGCAGCTTCCTCAGGAGCCTCCATGGAGGTATATATACTCCTACATGCCTGGACCAGCCCCCTGCCTGAGGCCCGGGGCGGGGCTGCCTCCCCAGGCCAGGTAGGCAGGTCACATGCCCCATAAATGCTACAGGACCACAGGCCCTTCCCCAAAGCCCTGGAGAGGCCAATTAGGACCTGACCTCTCTGGAAGGATGGTTGGATGGATGTCTAGGTTATGCTAGATGAGGGAGTGGATGAATAGATGAACAGATAGAATAGATTAATGATGGACTGATAAACAAAAGGATGATGGAGAGTTGAATCGATGTACCCATTAGACTGTCTACCTGGGTACAGCTGTCAGGATGGATGAAGTCTTTCATCTGTCCATGGAGGTTTATGTGATAGCTGTAAAGGAAGGGGGTCTTTGGTTTCAAGGAAACTGGAAGCAATACCCCTGTAGGACCCGGGACTCATCTCCTGATTAGACTCACCTCCCGGGGACCCTTCTCTCCTCTGCCCAGGCCTCCTTAGTGTGAGTGGTAGGCTTTGCTGTGTCCTCACTACTCTCTGTAGATGCCTCTTTCCAGAAATAGCTCCAGCTTCAGGGGCCGTCCCTCTACCTCCCGGATGTCATTCATGGTCTGTCTTTTCTTCTCTCCTGCCTTCCTCTCTCAGGTCAGGCTCAGAAGCTGGGAACCCAGCTCAGATCCAGCTCCCAGGAGCGAGGTCAGCTTGCCCCCCAAGATTAACACCCGAACTCACTGCCATCGAGTGGATGCCAACTCATAGCGACTTATAGGACAGGGTAGAACTGCCCCTGTGAGTTCCTGAGACTGTAACTGTTTATGAAGCCAGAAAGCACCCTCTTCCTCCCATGGGGCTGCTAGTGGCTTCGAACTGCTGACTTTTCAGATCATAGCCCAAGGAGTCACCACTATGCCGCCATTAGTGGGGGTTATAGAGAATTTGTAAAATGCTCAGTTCTGAGAACAGAAGACCCTGGATGGACAGACAGTTTAGGGAGAAGGTGCCTTCCCTTCCCCAGGAGTTTGAAGGCTTGACCCAATCTGAAGGGGAACTGGGCTTAGCAGGGGACTTGGGGCAGACAAGGTGACCTTAACCCTCGAGGGTCAGACTGGAGAGCTAGTTCCTGGGGACATCTTCCACTCTTACTCCTCCCCGAGAAAGCAGTGGTCTCCAGCCGGGGAGAACCCCCCCACCCCCCACTCCTCCATCGGCTGTGGACAGGACCCAAGAGCAGATGGAGGTGATGCGGTGGGGGAGGGATGGAGGGGCGCTGTGAAGGAGGACTTCTCACGCATGAAGACACGTCGTCTTCATCGTCCCTCAAGGCAAGCTTCCTCCAGCCAGTGCACTGGCTGAATGAAGATGGAGGAATGCGCTGGGGGTTGGGGTGAAGGTGCTTGCCTCAGAGCACCCCTTAGCTCTGGCACTCACTTGCCCAGATGCCCCGCCCCTACAGTGAAGTCACTCAAGCCGAGCCCGCTGGTCCCGCCCCCAGCCTAAGTGGGTTGAGTGGGTAACCGCGGGCGGAGTGGATTGGCTGCGGCCAGTGATTGGCAGCTGAAAATTGGAACTTGTGAAGCCTAACAGGGATGACTGAAACCTGGTCTCCTCTCTGCTGCCAGCCTGGCAGTCCTGTCTCTGGCATCAGTCACAGACCTCTCACCCCTCACTGCCCTGTGAAGAAGCCCTGTCTCTCCCTCCCTGGGAGTTCTACGGACCAGGGACCCCCGAATCATCCTCTGCCAGCACTGCATAAAGAGGAGTCCTCATTCCTGCCAGCATACCTCCCTTGGCTGTCCTGGGCTACAGTGTTCCTGTGTGCACCCATGCCTCCTCCCCTGGGGTCCCAAGCCAGCGAAACGGGCTGAGATAATTTCCCTTGTAAACGTTTCCCACTCCCAGGACCCCTCTCTGTGGGAGTGCTCAAGAGTGGGTCCCCTCGGGGCTCCAGCTGGCGGGGCCTTCTTTGTTCTCAGTGGGGCCTTGAGACCCACCAAGGTCCTATCATCCCTTCGGCAGGGCCTCTCTGGGCTCCGTACATATCATTATCAGAAGGACTGCTCATTATTACCAATCTATTATTAGAGATATTAGTTCTGCTGCCACTGCTACTAATAATATAGATGTAGTCCAAGACAAATATATACTGTGCCTACCACCACACACACACACACACACAGACACACACACACACACACGGGGAGCCAGTGGGTTATCTGCTTAGGCTTACCAATCTGAGTGTGAGAACAGTAATGGGGGGCCCTGTCCTCTAGGCCCCTTCATGTACAGATGAGGCACGAAGGCTCTATCAGTGGAAGGGATTGTGCCCTGCTGTGTAGGCGCCTCGGTTAGTGTGTGGCCATCTCTGAGTGTCTAATCATGCCCGTGGCCTCCTGAGGAGTCATGTGGAGCATGAGCTTTTGGGGGTCTTCCCCTGAGCCCACTCCACTCCTTGCTCCCACCTTTCCCCCTTGTCCATCCTCAGATCCTGGGCTCAGCACCATCATCCCAAGTCTTCCCCTTCTTGCAGGTCGGATATGCCCATGGGCAAGCCCAAAGAGGCTCTGTGGGTCCCAATATCTGCTCCAGAAACTGCCTCCCAGAGAGAGTTGGGGACACCATGGACAGCGAAACCCACTGGGGTCACTTGCCTCTGTGTGTGTGTACGACTGTTAAGTACAGAGTATGAATATTGGGTGTTCTGATTATTGTGGTGTGTGTGTGTGTACCTTTGTATGCATTCTCTGCCGTAAGAGCCTGATGGCCCGATGCAGTCTGGGACACGGCTGTGGAATTTACAGGTGTAGGTGGGACCTCCAACTGTCTCCAGGCAATCCGGTTCCTCTTGGACACACCCGTTTGGGGAGCGAGCGCGCGCATGCGTGTGTATGTGTGTGTGTGTTGGTGCCCAGCAGGCGTGCTGTAGTTTGCCAGAAGCAGCAGTTTCACACTAGGAGAGCTATGAAGGTCCCTGGAGGGTGGATGAGGGCCGGGCAGGCAGCTGACTGACCACCCAATAAGCATGGGGGAGAGGGTTAGGGTCAGACCTCCCAGGGGCTCTTTATTGCATCCTGGGGGGTGGGGGATGTCCACCCCTGGAGGATGTCCACCCCTGGAGCTTCCAGAGCAGTTCTGAAAGCTGGGGTTCCTTGTTCTCTGTGACTCACAGCTGGCTCAAGTTTCCCGAGAGATCACGATTCAGCTAATTTTCTCCCCGGCCCCATTAGTCTGAGCTGACTAAGCAAGAGCTACAGGCGGGGTAGAGACCTGAGATGCTCACAACTGCAGTCATTCCTCAACAGTTTGGCAGGCCTTTCTGCTTCAGCTTCTGTCCAGCTCCCTGCCTGGAGCCTAGCCAGACCCAGTGTCAGACTGGGTGAACTCCCAGCCCCTCTGAGGAAGGCCGCCACAGCCTCCCATTGGGCCACCTCTGAGCATGGCTTCCCGTTCCTGCTCACTTGCCTGGCTCCTGCGATGGAGAGACATCCATGTGGAGATCCGACCCAAACTCGGCTTGTCACAGCGGAGCTCTTTGGGATGGTTTGGACAACAGTCCACCGTTAGTGCCCACAGGGGACTCCAGTTGGTCATCTGTCCCAGTGGCCTGGCTCAGGGTTCTCTCTGAAGCCTTCTACACTGAAGGGTAAATGGAGAGCAAACTAGGGCCGGGTGGACCTATTGGACTCTGGCTTGTGGGGAGATCCACCCGGGGGATGGGAGATGAGATGGGAAAGGAAGTCGAGGTTAGGACTGAGGAGGGGAGGCAAGGAAGTAGAGGGGATGAGACTAGGAGCTGGAGTTGGAATGGAGGCTAGGGAGAAGGGGCTGGGATGGGATTAGAATGGGGATGGGATTGGGATTCATGAAGAGATATGGATGAGGTGGGAGGGTTGGGATGGGGTGAGGGCGATGTGGGAGAAGAGCATCAGGACCAAGGAGGAGGCAGGAGGTGGAATGGCTACCACCATACAGGGACCGTTTGCTTGATGCTTATGAGATGCACTGTCTGACAGGCCATCTGATCACTCCCCTGCTCCTGGGTATGCTGCCAGCCCAGCCCCACCCAGGCCAGATCGATGGCAGCCTCCCCCTCCCCACCCCCCAGGAAAGCACCTCCTGGGCCATACAGTTTAGCCAAGCACATCCAGAAAGTCGAAGGCCTTTGGGAAGGCCACTGCGCAAGTGAATCTGGCCTTGATGATTTCCCCTCACACACATACACACACACACACACACACACACACACACACACACACACACACACACACCTCACCCCCGGCCCCTGCCACAAGCCTCAGCAGGCTGTGACTCAGAAGAAAAGAGGAGACCTATTTGTGGGACCTGTGCCCCATCTACCTTCTGTACAGGAGAATGGGTGGTGCAGGGGGAGCCAAAGTGACCCCAACAGCCTCCTTCCTCTTTAGAGGTCAGAGCCAGGGAGACTGGGAGAGGGGCAGCGGATGCTGGGCCTCCTTTCTGCCCCTCCCTGCCCATGAGCTCCCTGGAACCTTCAACAGGACTGGATAACCATCTCTGGCAATGTGCACGGGTCCTGTGCAGGTGGGGAGGGGGTTCTGTTGGTCCACGAAGACTAGACACAGCTCAAGTTGGAAAGAGGGAGATTAGACACCAGGAAGCACTTCCAGGCTAGGAAGGATGGAAAGCTCAAAAGAAGTGTTGTGGGGCCTTCTTAGAGCACAGATGGGCCTCTTCATGGAGGGCAAAAGAAAGGTCAAGGTTGAGATACGACAGCTTTCTAGGGGCCTTGAGTCACAAGTGGCCCCCCCCCCCTATTATCCTTTGACTTTGAGGAGCCATGTTCCTTCTCAGGGAGAATGATGAAGTGTGTGGATGGCCCTGAGATGGAGAGGATCCCCAAGTCCCCTCATTTAGTTCTCCCCATCCTAGGCCCACTGGTCCAGAGGACGCTAGGGCTTCTCAAGCCCCTGGGAAATGGAGTGTTCTCTGAGAACTCCCCGGCATTCCTGGGAGAACAGGTTCCTGGCTCTGGGAGGTGAGTGAGGCGCCGGGCCTGGGGAGGGGGGGGCGGTGGGGGGGCAGCGTGCCTCAGCAGGCCCTGGAGCTGAGCTCGGCAGAGGCAGTGCGGGGCGGGGCGGGGCGGGGAGCTAGGAGGACCTGAGCCTCTCCCTGTGGCACCTTCACCCCAGAGGATCCCAAGCCTGCGGCAGCCCCCGCCCCCTCTGCCCCTCCTCAGGACCCAGCCCTGCTCTGTCCCCTCCTGGCCCACTCTGGGCCCCATGGATTGCCACCAGAGAGGGGCAAGAATAGGAGGTGCTGCCCCTTCTGTCTCATGGGAATGTCCTTCTCCTGCCTGGGTCCTGTGGATCAGAGAATGACCAAGATGGCCAAAGGACCTGAGCCCAGTGGGGTCAGCCCAGGTGTGCAGGGCCACCTTCCTCAACCCACCCCTAGCCAGCCCAAAGGAACTGTGGGGACAAACAGAGCTGGACCCTGCAGCAGTAGAGACTTCAGTCAGACTCTAGGATCATGAAAGAACCAATCCCGCATCCACTTTGGAAACCAGGAGGACTAGGCGGGAGCTGCCCATCTGGCATGGGATGACCACCAGAGAGACAAAGGCACGGGTGAGACAACTTCTCTAGAGGAGGTGCCCCCTCCTCCTGGTCCTTTCTTGCTGACCAGCTGTGCCCAGCCCAGTGCACACACAACCCCCAAACCTTAGGTACAGATTGAGGAGGTCAACACACCCACTTGTTAGAGTCTATTCTTAATCCACCATGCTTCTTGGGGCATTTAGGGAGGGCCCAAGGGACTCCAAGGGGAATGCCTGAACCTTCCCTGCTCAGAAAGGGGGTGGGGAGGAGCTGTGGGAGCCAGAGCTGCCCAGCCATATCTTTGAGAGCCTTTACCTCCCAGATCCCTACTTCAAGGGTCCCAGGACTCCCTGCCGGTCCCTGCTCTCTCACCAGGCCCCTTTGCCTCTGGCTTCTGGAGAAAGATGGCCTTCCAGACCTCGGAGGGGAAGGGGTAGGGGGCGTCTGCCTGCAGCTCAGCATCCGCCACTGGTCCTAGCACCTGTTTGCCACCTGTCTGCTTCTCCACTAGCTGCACTCGCTCCTTCTGCCACCTAGGCTACCCTACAGGCTCCAGCCACCCAGAGCCCAGCCCAGGCTGCCCAGCGATGTGGAGAGGGTCCTTGGTCTCCACGGGCAAACCCCTGGCACCACACAGACCTGGCACGCAGAGCTGGGTTCTCTCCTCCCCTCTCCTCCGGGGAGAGCCACTGGGTGGGGAATCTGCCTCCCTGTCTTTCAGCCCTAGTGTTTCAATTGTCGTACTTCCACGTCCTCATTTTCTCCCATCACAGCGGGATGGGTAAGCACACCCCTGCCTCCAACACACACACACACACACACACACACACACACACACACAGCAACAAACACCTGAGAGGCAAACACACGCTACAAGAAAGATTGAAGTTAGACATTCTGATACAGAATGAGAGGGAAGAGCATGGAGGAAGGGGGCCCCTGGGGCTCCAGGCACTCACCCCACTTCCCGAGTCTCCTGTGGGCTGCACTGTGAAGATGGGGAGCACCCGGTGCTCCCAGCCAGTCTGGAGGCCCATTAAAAAGGCAAACCCCCTCCCCGGAGCTGGGCCCAGCCCTGCTGGCCTCCACGGCTGACTTGGGCCAGGTCTCCTCTTACCTGCTCAGTGAAGCAGGTCGGCGTGGGGGCCTAGGGCTGGGGGGCCAGGAGCTCCGTCTGTGTCTGTCTGTCAGTCCGTCAGCTTGGCCGTCCCAGGTCTGTGCTGACATCAGGTGAGGGGAGGCAGCTGCCGGGTGAGCCAATAATTATGATATCAGCTTCCCCTTGCCCTGAGGGGCTGCTGCCAAAAAACGGGGAGAAGAAGAAGGTGACTAAGAAGCTAGTTTGCTCCTCGGCTCTCGTTTGACAGGTAGCAGCTCCTGTGCCCGCCCGAGCCGCGCCCCGGCCCCCCCAGCCCCGCCTCCTCCTGCGCCAGCCTGGGCCCCCTGCGCCTGCCAGCAGGCACAGCCTGTGGCCTGTGGAGGAGGAGGTTACCCTGTGGCCCCCACCTGCACCCCAGAATGGGAATGTCAGCCCCCCATGGGTGGAACATAGGCTTGTCGGGGCATGCACATTTGTGTCAGGAGAGCCCGGCTGCCACATGTATGTTGGTGAGCTGGGAGGGGGTTCTGGGCAGCAGCACTGAATGGGGGCCCATACGTCCTCTGAGGCAGGGCTGGGTGAGCTGTAGCTGTGACCCCTCCAGGGCCAGGCAGTGGACACGAATTGGGTGGGAGCTGTCTGTCCACATGGCCCAGTCATCTGTCTGTCTCTGCATGGTGCCATGACACCGCAGGGTGTCTCCTTGTGTGTGGGGTGGGGGTGGGGAGGGCGTGTGCGTCCACAAGCACATGTGTTCAAGACACTTTCCCTGTATTTCTGTGGGCTTGTGAGCCCCCCGACGTGTGCAGTGCCCGGCCTATGTTTGTCTCCTAGGTTGGTGGGTGGCTGTGTTGATGTCCTGCCGTGTGTCTTCTTATGTGTCATCTGTGTGTAGACATGGCTGTGCACACGTCTCTGGGCCGGCGAGCCTGTTCCGTATGTGTGCGTGGAGATGAGTTGGGTCCCCTGGCTCTGTGTCATGACTCCACTGCCACATGTGATGATCTGCAGGACAGAAACATGTCCTTTGTAGTCCTGTCCCTCACCTTGCCCCCCCCCACCTTGGTTCCCACCCCACCCCCATCCCCGGAGTCCATAGAGGAAGTGGACAGAAGGGCCCTTGAATGCTTGCCTGGGTTCAGTTCTGAGGACAGCCCTGCCTGTGCTTGCTCCAAGCCTGGCCCCTCTGTCCCTCTCTTTGCTGCCATCTTCCTTGCCCTTACTCTTGTGCCCAGGCCCTGCCCACCCCAAACCCTGCCCTGACCTTGAGACTCTTAGTCCAATCATATCCCTCCCTGGACTTCAGATCTCCTCTGTAGGTTTGCAGCCCAGGAAGGCCTAGGGGGTTGGCTTCTTACTTGAAGTGGTGAACTTCTCATACTTACGGCTCTTACCCTCAGTCTCCTCGTGACCCACAAAGGAGGGATACTATTCACCCACGGCGTTGCGAGAGTCAGGTAAGATCGTACGTGTGAAGTTCCCAGCGTGATTCCCGGTATATCGCCTAGCAAAGAACTCCGTGCATGTGTCTCTCCTTTCTTTACAGCAAGCCCGGGGTGCTGGCTGGGGAATGAGAGTGTGTTGGCATGCCCACTGGGTGTGGGAATTGTGTTCTGGGGCGAGAACAGGGGCACCTTTCTGGAAGATTGACTCAAACTCACTTCCGTTGAGTCGATTCCAATTCGGAGTGACCCAATAGGATGGGCTTTGAACTGCCCCCGTGGGGTTGCGTGACTGCGTAACTCTTTACAGGAGTTGAGAGCCTCGTCTTTGTCCCTCGCAGTGACTGGGGGTTTCTAGCTGCGACCTGGCGGCCGGCGGCCTGATGTGTAACCACGACGTGACGTGCTCAGTGTTCCCGTGGGTTGACAGTAGCCTTCAGCGTCCTGCTCCCAAGGGAAGGGGGTGACACAGGGAGGACGTGGGCTAAGTGATGTCACATGACGGGGACTGAAATCAGTAACATGAAGTTAAATGGATTTTTTAATGGAAAACTGATTTGCCACATATGTAACATTTCACCCAGCTCACAATAAAGTATGGATCACATATCTTTTTTGTATTTAATCGTTTTATTGGTACCTCATCCACATATCTTGCAATTCAGTAGTTCAGTCATATCAGGTAGAGTTGTACAATCATTACCACAATCAATTTTAGAACATTTATTCTTCCTTGTATTCATTGTTATTAGTGTAATTATTATTGTTTAAATTGTGGCAAAAATATACACAGCAACGCATTCTCCAATTCAGCAAGTTCTGCATGTATAATTCAGTGCCATTGATGAGATCAAATCTGTGTTTTAAAAAATCCTACTCACCGGGGAATAGAACTATGTACTCATATCTATATGTTAAGAATTAAGATTGCAGATGGACATTGGGCCTCAACTCAAGTACTACCTTAACACAAGAACACCTTGTTTTAACAAACCAACATTCTGTGATGCTCACCTTCCCGATACAATTGCTGAAGACAAAATGGGTGCATAAGCAAAAATGGTGAAGAAAGCTGATGGTGCCCAGCTATCAAAAGATATAGCTCAGAAGCAACAAAGTTCACATGGAAGAAGCACACCAGCCTGTGTGATCATGAGGTGTCGATGGGATCAGGTATCAGGCATCTAAGACTAATATGAATGAGGTGAAGCATGGAGTGGAGACCCGATGCCCATCTGGAGACAATTGGACATCCCCTCACAGAGGGGTCACAGGGAAGAGATGAGCCAGTCAGGGTGCAGTATGAAACACACAACTTTCCTCTAGCTCTTTTGTGCTTCCTTCACCCTACTATCATGACCTCAATTCTACCTTACATATTGGATTAGACCAGAACATGCACACTGATACAAATAAGAGCTGGCAACACAGGGAATCCAATAGATAAACTCCTCAGGGCCAACAAGGAGAGTAGAGACACCAGGAGGTTTAGGGGAGGGTGGTGTGGGGAAAAGGGGAATCATTCACAAGGATCAACCTAGATCCCCCTCCCAGGGGGACAAATAATGGGAAAGTGGGTGAGGGGAGATAGAGGACGATATAAAATATGGAAAAAATGATCTATCAAATAAACTTATCAAGGGTTGGTGAGGGAGGGCGGGCAGGGGAGGGAGGGGGAAGAAATGGGGAGCTGATATCATGGCTAAAGTGGGAAGACAATGCTTTGAAAATGATGATGGTGGCATATGTGCAAATGTGCTTGACACACTGGACGAATGTGTGGGTTTTGATAAGAGATGTAAGAGCCCCAACATAAGTATTAAAAAAAATCCCATCACTATCAAGGGTAGTTCATGGCTGAAGGGCAGCGGTCAGACCTTCAAGTTGTTTGCTAATTGCTCCTAGCTGATACATGGAGAGCTACTTGTTCTCCCTAGATTCACAGGCATTTCCGTTCGGATACTCTGGGCTCTCAGAACCAGGAAAGTGCTCACGGGAGGCTGTGATCACTGCTATTGATCCACATTATTCTGAAGGTCCTAGCAACATAAATCTGAAGGTCCTAATAACAAGTTAAGCAATAGGTATAAAGATTAGGAGGACAGAAGAAAAATGTTCAGTAAGTAGGAAGGATGTGATTGCTTACTTAGGATATGTGAGGGATCGACTCAAACCACTTCGATACTGGAACTGATGCAGTTGGCAGGCATTGGGACATAAGGTAAGTGTATACGAATCACGAGCAATTCTATGTATCAACTAGAACACATCAGGGAACAAAAAGGTCCAATTTACAATACTTTGCAGAATACCTAGGAATAAACTTAATAAGAAATACAAAAATGTCGCACAAGAACAATGAAATGTTACCGACAGACATAAAATAAGACCTGAATAGATACAAAGACATATCCCGTTCATGAGCTGGGAAGCTGAAGATAATATTATGAAGATGTTGCTAATTCTCCCCTAAATAATCTACAAACTAAATGTAATTCAAATCAAAAGAGTAATCATTTTCCAAGCATCTTGATAAGCCGATCCTTAAAATTTGGGGAAGATCAAATATATGAGACTAACTTAGGATCTTTTGAAAAAGAAGACCAGGAGGGGAAACTTGTCCCACCAGATTTCAAAATGAACCATAAGGTTTTTGTTAACAGGGTGACTTTTGGCATGGAAATAAATGACTAAATTAATGAAAAATACGAGCGTTCAGAACAAACTCGGGCATGGATGAGAATTGGGTGAATGACCATGAGATGTTTCAAAAACAGCAAGGAAAGCGGAATTGGGAGAGTTGACTTTTAATTTGAATGATAAAAAGCTAAATCCTACTTCATACCATTCATAAAAAAAATTCAGCTGAGCTAATGAGCTAAGGTTAAAAAAAGGAAACCTGTAATTAAATAAATAGAAGAAAATATAGAGGAAAAAGTATAATTAAGGAGCAGAAAGGGCATTTTTAAGCATGGCCTTAAATCTAGAAGCCATTGTAAAAATGCTGACAGATGACTAAATACAATTTTTAAATTCTGGAGAGGAACATATCCTACACACAGTTAAAGGATAGAAAACAAAGCAATAATGACAACACCCAGCCACGGCAGCAAAGCCGCCTGGCGGAGCGCACGGCAGCACCTGTGTTGTTGTAGGGTGCTGCTGAGTGGATTCCAACTCGTGACAATCTGTTGTGCCAGGGGGCCGAAAAAGAGTTCCTTGAAAAATCCCATTCGCTTTGGATTCTGTTTTTCCCATGAGTGGCTTGAAGTGCCCTCACACAGCAGAGAGAACACAAGACAGGTCCTGCGCCAGCCTCACATCCCTTGCTCTTCGAGCCTGTGGTTGCTGTCCCGGCATCGGCCCAGGTGGCTGAGGGGCTTACCTCTCTGTCACTGACCCTGTGCCCAAAGCAAGCACGATGTCCTTCTCCAGGGACTGGTGTGTGAGGGGAAGTCTTGCCATCCTTCCTTCTAGGAGCCTCTGGCTGTATGTCTTCCGATACGGATTTGTTTGTTCTTCTGGCAGTTTATGGAATATTTCATATTCTTCACCAACCCCCTAAGTCAAGTGCATCACATCTTCTTCAGTCTTCTTTATTCAGTCTGCACAGGAGGCCACGGAAAACGCCATCCCTTGGGTCAGGTTCACCTGTCTTCTCCGTGACCTCCTTGCTGTGAACTCATTCAAGAGTCGCTGTGCAGCAATTCGCCCAGGGTCGTATTCGATTTCTTTCTTTCTTTCTTTTTTAATCTGGAAGTTGTTTATTTATTTCATTTTTTTCTTTCTTTAAAAAAATCGTGTTATTGGAGGCTCATACCACTCTTATCACAATCCATACATACATTCATTGTCAAGCACATTTGTACATTGGTTGCCATCATCGTTCTCAACACATTTGCTTTCTACTTGAGCCCTTGGTATCAGCTCCTCATTTTCCCCCTCCCTCCCCCCTCCCCTCTCCCTCATGAACCCTTGATAATTTGTAAATTATTATTATTTATTATTTTTTGTAAATTATTTTTTCATGTCTTACACTGTCCGATGTCTCCCTTCCCCCACTTTTCTGTTGTCTGCCCCCCAGGGAGGAGGTTATATGTAGATCCTTGTCATCGGTTCCCCCTTTCCATCCTACCCCGTATTCGATTTCTTCACTGCTGCTTCCATGGGCTTTGGTTGTGGATCTAAGTCAAAGAAAATCCCTGACAACATCCATCTTCTCTTCTGTTTGCCATAATGCTCGTGACTGGGCCAGTTGTGAAGATTTTTGTTTTCTTTATGTTGGAGTGTCATCCCGGCTGAAGTCTTTGATCTTCATTGTCAGTGCTTCCAGTCCTCTTGGCCTTCAGCCAGCACAGTTGTGTCATCTGTGTATTATAGATTGCTAATGGGTCTTCCTTTAAGCTTGGTGCTGAGTTCGAATTATTTGCTCAGTATGCAGATTGATTGTGTGTGTAGGGAAAGATTATGACCTTGACATACACCCCTTTTGTGATTTAGTCTTTAACATTTTTATTTATTTATTATTAAATACTTTTATTGGGGGCTCTTACATCTCTTATCACAATCCATACATTCATCCAGTGTGTCAAGCACACATATGCTGCCATCATCATTTTCAAAGCATTCTCTTCCCACTTGAGCCCCTGATATCAGCTCCCCATTTCTTCCCCCTCCTTCCCCTGCTCGCCTTCCCTCATGAACCCTTGATAAGTTATAGGTGATTATTTCCATCCTCTCAGGATTTTAAACCACACATTATCCCCTTGTTCTGCTTGAGGGACTGGCTCTGCATGAGCACAGTGAAGCATGCTGGGATTCTCATTCGGCACAATGTTACCCATAACTTCTTATGAGTTACACCATGGAATGCCTTTGTGTAGTTAATAAGACACAGGTAAACATCTTTCTGGTATCTACTGCTTTCCACCGAGATGTATGCATGATACATCTCATGCCACCTCTTTTTCTGAATCCAGTTTGTCAGCACCAACTTGGGCCTCTGCAGGCCCTCTGCTTCCCTTCGTTTTGTCTCCATTCCTTACACTGTTTGCTTGCGCTCTTTTTGTCTTCTCACAGAGGCTGCATCTTGCAAATCTGTGGGTTTATTTTTCTGTGCACGATCCAAAGAATAAAGTAAAGAATAAAGCCAGTGGTCTTGCCGTCACCCCAAATGAGTTCTGAATCCTGATACATGATTCAGGTTTTGTACATTTTTGGTTACTTTTTCCTGAATTTCCTTTTTTGGTACTGCTGCCTTCCCAAGGTGAAGAACATCAACGATGCTTTATTTCTGCTGGAGTAGCCGATTGGTCATGAACTTCCCAGGCTAGATAGTTACAATGTAATTCATGATGGCGGCAGATCTTCAGGCAGCCAGAAGGGGAAAAAGCTCTTTCCTGTCTTTTTAATAACCCTTTGCTTTCTTGACATACACTTCACCTAGTCTTTGATTGGGTAAGCCTCCCACTGTTAACTGCAAGATAGGCTGTTCAAATCATCAGCTTCTCCAAGGGAGAACGACCAGGCCGCCTGCTCCTGTAAAGACTGATAGCCTCAGAAACCCTGTGTGTAGGGCCCCTAGAAGTCAGAATTGATTGGTTGACAGCGGATGGGGTGGGACTGGTCATTGGAGTTCAACGTGTCACATGTACCCTTGAGATGGTTTCTAAATTCCAGTGAGATGTACTTAGGGCTGCACTTTGGCTCTCGTGGACTTGTTTTCAGCTTTCCTCAATTTCACTCCGGACTTGCACGTGTGCAACTGATGGTCTGCTCTGAAGTAGGTTCCTGGCCTTGTTCCGACTGAGGATATCAAACATCGCCAGCATGCCTGCCACTGATGTGTGGATCAGATTCCCGTGTAATCCATCCGGTGAGGGTCACCTGTGTATTGCTGCTAATATGGTTGAAAAAGCTTGTTGCAACGAATAAATCACAGGTCTTGCGAAATTCCATCATGAGCGCTCCAGCTTTGTGACTCTGACCAAGGCCGTGTTGCTAGTTCCCAATTGCCACCGTTCTTCTTTGTTCCCACATTTTGCAAACCAATCACCGGTTATTATCACTGCAGCTTGATGGCACGTTCATTTAATTTCAGACTACAGAAGGTGGTAAAAACCTTCCAGTTATCCACCTTTGGCCTTAGTGCTTGGTGTGTCAACGTGGACAATGGCTGTATGACCTCATCTTCCTTGCATGTGCACGGAGAGTGTCCTGCCACTGACAGGGCCGTGCTGAAGAGCGGCCTTGGGATGTTCTTTTTGATAATGGATGTGATCTCATTCATCCTTAGTTTGTCATTCCTGGGGGAGGAGATCACAAGCTGGTGTGATTCAAGATGGCCAATCCCAGACCTTTTCAGCTCATTAATCATACCTGCGGTGTTTACCTTAAAGCAGTGGTTCTCAACCTTCCTAAGGCCACCATCCTTTCATGCAATTCCTCCTGTGGTGGTGACCCCTCCCCCCACAACCATAAAATTATTTTCATTGCTACTTCATCACCGTCATATTGCTGCTGTTATGAATTGGGCGACCCCTGTGTTGAGGCTCGCTGCCTTGAAGCATTCAATGTTTGATTATTACTTCACACAGGCCATGTTCTGATGACCAATGGATGTTTGTAGCCTTTTCGTTTTGAGACATGCCATCCCAGCAAATGAACATCCGGAGAGTTTGGTCCGTTCACGTCCTGAAGGTTCCCTCACCTCTGGGGCGCCGGCTCGTCGCCAGTTTCTCCCAGCCGGAGGGGCTCAGCTCCCGTCCCCATTTCAGATCATGTTCAGCAGCTCTTCCGAAGGGTTTCCACCGGCCAGTGTTTTACGAACTAGCTGGATGGACGAGTCCTTCTTTCTCACCTAAGTCTGGCAGCCCTGCTGAAGCCCGTCCACCGTGAGGGTCCCTGCTGGCCCTTGGAATGCCAGCGGGACAGCTTCGAGCACCACAGCCACACCTCAGCCATCTCAGGATGCCACACTGACAGACAGCCGGACCGCGAAGGGTTAATGCCCATCCCGATCCGGAACTAGACAAGCTCTGGGTTGGGGTGTGTGTGTGAAGGACAAAGACGTGAATAAGCATACAACCCACGCCACAGTATACAAATGGTCAATTGATCCGTTTCGTTCACCGCCCTGGTGCAGCGTCCATTCCATTCAGGGGCTGCGCGGTGGGCTGCAGAGAGCCCTTGGTGGGCCCACGGGCGACGCACTGCGGTCACCACCTTCGCTGCTCCTGGGTGAGGCGCTTCTGTGCTGAGACAGGAGCCACCTCTGCCCCGGGAATGGGCGGGCCTTGGTTCTCCTGCTTCTTCCGGAAGCTCCACTTCCTCATCCAGTGTTTCTCCTTCAGAAAGAACCTTGCGGAGTCCAGAGACCTTGGGCTGTTCTTGCTCCTCAGCCTCCGCTTCCAAACCAGCCGGCGCTCTCCTGCACACCCTCACGCCAGCCTGAGTCTACCCTCAACTCTGCTTGCTGCTCCCTGGCTCTGCAGCCCCTCAGCCCTGGGGTGCCAGGCCCTCAGACGGAGCAGAGCTGGGCAGTGGTTTGCACCGACTGGGCTGCTTTCTGGGAAAGTCCTGCCTCCCTGGAGAATGGAGGTCAGAACAGGTTCAACTGTCTGCTGCCGAGCTCTGCCCAGGGCTGGGCTGCTTCAAGCCTGGAGTAGCCCTGCCTGAGGATGGAAGTCCCTGGGCCCAATGCCTGCCATGTTCCAGTCAGGGCAGGACCCCAGGGAGATGGAAGAACCTACTCCCACCCTACCCCTCGCGACCCACATCAGGAGGGGTCCCCTTCCATCCACTTCTGTTTATGTGGGCCGGGCCGATCTTCTCACACTGAGTTCCCAGGCTGAGCCTGCCCCTTGGCAGGACTCCCAAACCTCACTCCTGGGCACAAAAGACACTGCAGACCGTCCTCAGGGCACCAAGCCCCCAGCAGAGCTGACCTCGAGTCCGCAGGGCCCCAGGTCAAAGATGAGCCCGAGAGGCCAGGGCAGGCCTCCCGGGGGAGACAGGCAGCTCCTTCCTTAGCTGGCCTTGGTGATGAGCTTCAGGTAGAGCTGGGAGGATTGGCTGCAGGGGAGCTGGTCTACACCTGTCCTGGTTGGTTGACCCGCCTGGGAAATCCAGGGAGTTTCCAAGCTGAGAGCTTGGGGGAGGAGGTCTGGCGAGGTGGTAGGATAGTAGTAAGAGTCCTGCTGGGTGAGGAGTATTTCTCCAGTCTTGTCTTAATCCCTCCTGCTGCAGGGAAGCAGTAGCAATGTTGGTCTGTGTGGGTGTGGGTGTGTTTTGTGTGCTCATTGGGTCTATGGAAGGATACATGCCCATCTCAGACAAGAGGTGCAGCTCCTACCTTGGGGTTCCTGGTTGCCCCAGTGAGTGTGCTCTGTCTGTGTGGTGCTGGGCTGCCCACACCAGTGTGTGATTATGTGTGAGCCTCTCCGTCCTTGGCGGGCACTCAGATGTGATGCCGTGCGCAGACATCATGCCTAGGCGGCTGTTCATGAATGCCTGTGTCCATCCACCTTTGTGCGTCTTTCTGAGAACTCCGTGTGTCCGGAGCTAGCAGCTTTGCGCACGTGGGTCAGTGTATCAGTGTGGGGGACTGCGCGCCCCTGCGTGTGGCTGTGTTCCCCAGCATCTGTCACTCTCTGTATACATGTGACTGTGAGTCTCCCACCTGAAGAGAAATGCTTCTGAACCCACAATCTTCCAAATCACACTGCCCCCTTCTCCCACCTCCGCCCCCGCCTCCAGGTCCCTGTGCTCTTGGACGTCCTCAGCCTCCCTGCTCCTGGTGGAAACCTCATGGCTCCACTGACCACATCGACTGACCACACCGACAGGGCCCAGGCTGGGGCAGAGACTGCAGGGACACCCTCTCCTGATGCCCCTGACCCCGCAGTGGGTACCTCACCCATTGAAGTCTCCCCTTCCCCTCCCCGCTGTACTTGCCCTGTCCCTCCTATATAACTGCCATCCCTTCTTCAGGAAGCTGCCTCTCCAGAGGCTTTGGGGAGACAGAGAAGTCATGGCCTGAGCCCCCTAGGGGGTCTCTTCTGGGGCTGAGGACCAGGGCCACTGGAGGTGCCTTTGACCTGAGACCCAGAGGCCTAGACAGGTGCATCCAGAGTGGGGTAGAGAGCCTCATCCCCATCCCCTTAGCCATCTCAGCTAGGTCCCCTCTCCCTCCCACCGCTTGGCAGCCTCCACAGCTGCTTCTCTGGATCCTCTGGGGTTGCCCCTTGGGCACAAGGAGCTGGGAGAGAGGGGAACAGGTAAATCCCCAGCCCCTTAGGAGACAGCATCAGAGGCCAGCAGTAGGCATTGGTTTAGAAATCCAGGTCTACCTGTTGGACTTGAAACACCATTGGGCCCAGGGTACTTGTTACTAAAATCATCTGGGAAGGGGCTTTGAGCACAGTCAGTCCAGCTCCCCTCCAGGAGCAAGAAGCCTTGTGCGGCAGATCCGTCCGTCCATCCATCCATCCATCCATCCATCCATCCATCCATCCATCCACATTCACTGTGCCAGCACTTGTCCCAGGGACTGGAACCCAGAGCTGTAGCCGGCTGACTCAGTGGAAGCCGGCTGGTTTGGAGATACCTCAAGCCCCTTCCTGCCTTGCTGGCAGCCATGGTGGAGGGGGCTGACCCGGGTCCCAAGTGAGCGCCATCCACATGCTGCAGTCTGCAGTGTGCACAGGAGGGCCCAGCTGCCAGGCTGTCTGTACAAACCTGACCCAGGCTGCCAGGCCCTTCCTTCAAAGGCTGGCCCAGGCCCTGCCGCTTTATTGCCCAGCTAATGACGATGATTAGGCCGACAGGTGCTGCCCGTCCTTCCTCCCGCCTGCTGAAGAGGGTGGTTGCTGAGCAGCTGGTTGGGGCTGCCCACCCCCAGCCCTGCCAGGGCACCCACCACAGCTGACCCCCTCCAGTCTGGGGTGGCCTTGTATGTACCTCCTTCCCTGAGAGGGCAGGGGCTGCCCAGTCCTCAGCCCCCCCGGGGGGGGAGCTGACCTGTGGTCTCAGGCCCCACCTGGTCCCTCTCAGCGGCACAGAGTGGACAGTAGCTCCGAGAGCAGCATGCAGGAATGTGAAGCTCACCCCGCTTTCCTTTGGGGGAAGCCCTGGACTGTGGGTGTCTCCACTGGGCCCCCCAGAGAGAAGGCAGTCACAGCAGGGTCTTCATGGCAGTGGGGGCTGGGCTCCCACCCATTTTGGGGCCAGCCCACTCCATGAGGACTGTCGCCTAGGGCTTTGGTGGGGGGTCCCAGGTGTGGGTCTAGGTGGGGGCTGTGATTTGTGACTGTGCTTCATGAGTGAGGAATGCCAGCCTGGGGGGCTAGGGTGGGGAGGAGCTGTTCACCTGACACTCCTCCCTCTCCTGAATGTCTGGCATGTCCTGTCAGGATCCCCTGTCCCCTGGGGACTGCCAGGGTCTCCCTTTCTCCAGTCCGGGCTCAGGGAGATTAAGGAATGCAAAGCCCAGGGCAGCCAGAGTTAAGCCCTAGGTGGTGGTCTCTCCAGAGAGCTTAGCCTCCCCTTTCCTCTGGACTTGAGGGTGACGAGTGCTCTCTCTGTCCTCTCTCTGCAGCAGGAAGAAACTGGATGAGGCTCTTAGCTCTAGATGGACTCCATCTAGAGCTTCCATCTGGATGGACTTGAGATTTCCATTGTCTGCAGCAAGGGAGACTTAGGATAGACTCAGAGATGCACCTCCAGTCAGAAAGAGATGTTGAGCTTTCAGAATAGATGCCCAGTGTGATGTCAGCTCACCTGCACCCAGCCCCCCTACACACACTCTCTCTCTCTCTCACACACACACACATACACTCACACACATATCTTGCCAGAGAGTTGAAAACTCTGGCATCTTGGGGGGGGGGCTAGGGGGGTGGCAGAACATCCAGAGTGTTGTGTGGCCCTGAACACTAAAGGCCACGCCAGTGTTGAACCTGCTCCTGTGAGTCTCACCTGCATCCTTCTTGTTGCAGGTTGCTGTTTTTTCTTGTGTGTGGGGGTGTCCATCTTTCTGGGCACCCAGCATGGGTCAGCCTGTCTCCCCTGGCCTGGTGGGACCGGTTTTTCCAGCCCGAGGAAGGGTCCCAGTGGCATTGGCAGGGGCAGACGGTTTTATGTAAATGCCCAGGGAGTGCTCTGGGAACGGGGAGGCCGGTTTTCCCAAAGGCACGCAGGGACTGGCAGCTCCCAATTAGCTGCCCGGTGATGTCAGTGCTGCTTTCCTGGGTGGCTGCACCCACTCTGGTCGGCTCTGGCAGGGGTGCCCCACCATTACCTTCTCTTTGGGGCAGGAAGGTTGCCAGGGGCCTGGGCTGCAAGGCAGAGAGACCAAGCCCCCTTCCATGGTGGTCCTGAACCTGGGGCTTAACCACCTAGGGATCAGTCAGGAGAACACAGTGGGGGAAAAAAAAACCAACCCCATCTACCGAAAAAAGCCTTTAATGTGGCTAATGTCCGAGGTCTTCCCCCAAACCCGGAGAAGCCTCAGAACCGTGGGCCAGTCCTGTTCCCATGGCAACTGCTGGTGGGCTCTCCACCCCAGCCCACCCCCACCCTGAGTTTCAATAAATAGAGTGCAAAGGGAAGAACAAAGACCCTGGACACCAAAGAGGGGGTGTCACAGTGTCTGTGAACTCACACATGTGCATGAGCTGTGCACCCATCCTTCAGGAATCACGTGCACGCGCACGCACGCGCACACACACACACACCTCCCACACATCACACAGCACTCGCACACACATATATAGACACACACACTCCTCAGACGCGCAGATCACACACACACACACACACACACATTCCTTACATCACCCGATGTGCACACGGACCTCGCAGCCTTTGGCGTGGGCCTTGGAGCGTGGGGTGTCCCCTCCTGGCTCGGAGCAAGGGGAATGGGAGTGGGTCTCCCTGGATCTGATCAGGCTGTGGCCCGGTCTAGGGACTAGGGCTGGGCGATGTGAAGTTGGGGACAAAGTTAGACAGGCAGTGGGCTGTAGAGTTGTCGATGTGGGCCCAGAAGGGAAATGCGTCCAGACTGAAGATGGGCTTGCTCCAGCTGTTGATGGCCAGCGTGATGACCAGCACCCCAATGAGGTTGAGCAGGAATCCTGCCTTGGCCTGGGGTGAGCACACGTGGTTAGACTTTGCAGGTGCTGGGCTGAGCCGTCACCCTGCCCTCAGGTGCTCTGGGAACCCCCAGGCTCTCCCACTAGCGAAACTCTCCCTGGAAAGCCCTCCTGGAGACTAATTCACCTCGCCTCACGAGGCCAAGCCCCGTTCCTTAGTGGACTCCTGGCACTATCAGGAAAGAGGGAGGCTCTGGGGAGCATACAGCAGCCTGCCCTTGTTCCTTCGGAGCCTGTGGGTGTCTGTCACTTCAGAATCCACTCCATATTCCTCACCTCCTTCCCCTTCCTCTCTGAGGGACATCCTGGCTGAGGGGTCACGGCTCAGTCTCTTACCCCACCGTAGTCTCCCGTGCCGGCCCATGCTCAGCTCTGAGAGCTCAGAGGTTTCGGGCTGTGCCTTTCTTCCAAGAGGAAGTCAGGATCACAGGGACTGTGGAGGCCTTCGGCGCCCCTGCCACTCACCATGTCTGACACCTTGAGGCCCCCGAAGGAGAACACGATGGCATTGGGTGGGGTGGCTACAGGCAGCATGAAGGCCAGGGAGGCGGCCAGCGTGCAGGGCAGCATGACGTAGAGCGGGTGAAGGCAGATGGCCCGAGCCTGCGGGGGGAGATGTGGGAGATATGCCCCCGATTCCTCTGCTCTCCTACTGGAGGGTCCTCCCCACTACCCCGGCCCACCCCCTGGTCCTGAGCCCCACGACGCTTGCTGGAAGGTGCTGTGTGACCTGGGAAGGGCCCCTTGACCTCTCTGGAGGGGATGAGTATGCAGCCCTGCCCTGTGGGGTGTGGTGAGGGGAGGGGCCCCATAAAACTGATCTCAAAGGGGCTCTGGGGGTGTCATCAAAGGCTGCAGAACGCGCCTGGGGAGGAAGGGGCTAGGGACGCTCTGGGGAGCAATTTCACCTTGTCACCCCGAGGATGACCAGAACAGAGGCTGAGTCGGAGAGTGGGTGAGGCCCCTGGGGAGCCCCATTGGGATGCTCAGGGGGTGATGTCACTAGGGGTAGTGTGCCTTGGGGCCCCAGGCGGCTCCTGAGCCTGGAAGCCCAGAAAGGGAGGAGGTTCCGGAATCCCTGGGGTGCCAGGAGCACATGGGGCGGCTCACCATGGAGGCCAGGATGGGCAGGAAGAGTGTGGTGGTGGCTACGTTGCTAGTGCACTCGGTGAAGGTGGCAACCAGGAGGCAGAGGATGAAGGCGATGGCAGGGGGCGGCACGTTCTGCAGCGGCGTCAGTTTGTCCCCCAGCCAGGTGGACAGGCCTGATTCCTGTTAGCAAAGCGGGGTGGTGTGTGAGAGGTGGGGCTGCCTGGGGCCCCAGAGTCCTCAGAGGGCCAAGGATGGCTCTGGGGGCAAGGCGGGGCCTAACGAGAAGTGAGGTACCTGCTCCTGTCCCTGGAGAGGAGTTGGGTCTGGAAGAAAGGGCAGAGAGCTCTCAAAGAGCCAAAGGGCCTGGTTGGAAACTAGCTCCTGCCACCTCCCCTCCTCCCCCACACCCACCTACTCCGGCCTTCCTGCCTCTGGACAGCTCTCTTGCCCTCTCCTGCCACCTCCAGGCCAGTGGGCTGGGGCAGAGGGGCCCTTATTCCTGGCCAGCAGGGAGAGTGGCAGAGGGTCCTGGTAGAGACTGGAGAGAGTTGAACCAGGCTGGAGGCATCCAGAGGGTCCGGAGAGCTTCAATGGAGGCCTTCCAGGCGCTTCCAGGCGCCTGCCTCACCACCTCTCCCCTGCCCCCATGTGTAAGGCCGGGGGGTGGGGTGGGGGGGTGGACTGGACCTTCTCTTATGCAATGCTGCACACTGGGTGTTCAATGAATGCTGGATGGCCCGGGAGTCTCCCATCCCCACTGCACCCCAGGCCTCCACTCAGGGAAGCGCCCTCCTATCTATACAGGGAGTGAGTCCAGCGGACCCAGGCTCAGGGCTTTCCCTCTGGAGGTGCAGGAGCCTCAGCACCTGGCTGGGTGAGCTCATGGTGCCCTCTGGTGGCTGGGGCGGGCACACTGGATCGGTCCGTGCCAGCAGCTGGGTGGCTAACGCTCTGTATTCTGCCTGTTGGGGTCCTACACACTCACGGGGCAGTGCGACCCTGTCCTCTCGGGTCGCTAGCTAGGGGTCAGTACTGACTCGATGGCAGCAGTAGTGTGTGTCTGGCGGCCTTGGGGGGTTTGGGGCAAAGTGGGAATGGTGATTTGAGGTGAGAACAAGGGCCCTCCCTCACTGTCAACTAGAGAACTTGCCTTCCCCTTAGGTTTGACCATCCCCATGGGGAGAGGTTCCTAAGGCTTGAGTTTCTCTCTCCTCTCTAAGACTCCCTGTAAGTCCCTCCAGGCGCCACAAAGCCTCTAGGACAGCTTCTAGAAGGGATCAGGTCTCCTCCCTGTGGGATGGCAGGAGTCTCCCTGTCTGGGCTACGGGGTCTCCTTCAGGTGGGCTGGGGAGGGGCTGGGGGTTCTCACCTCACTGCCCTTGGCTAGGGCAAAGCCACCGCCCAGCAGGAACACTATGTTCCAAGGCATCTTCTCATTCACCGTCTTCCAGTTGAGGAGGGCAGGAGGGGCCCTGAGCTTCCTCGGGTTTTCTGCTCCCCAAAAGAAGAAGGAGGGGTCACCCAGGGGCCTCCTGGACACACCCAGGAGCCGGTGCTCGGGCTCTGCAGTTTCCCGATCTTGCCCCCCAGTCCCTGTGACCTTGGCAAGTCTCCCCAACCTCTCTGGGCTTCCTCTACTCTGCAGAGGGCAGATGTCGAAGGAAGCCGACAAGCCTGCAGGCAGGGTTTGCCCAGATCACCTGCAGGCCCTTTGCCTGCCCAGAGCAGGCGCTTACCTGGGTCTTGGGTCAGCCCTGGGAACTTGGAGGGCACGATGAACAAGACTATGCCGATGAAGATGGCCACTGTCCCGTCGGACAGCATGCTGCGGGTGGGGTCAGGAGGGCAGGCTTAGGGGCTCAGTGTGTCAGTCACAGGTGGGGCGTGGGATGGCAGAGAAAGCCCCTCCCACAAACGTGCCCACTGCTCCAGAGAAGTGCCCACCTCTCAAGGTTACGCTCCTTTCTGCACTGGGGGTCCTGCTCCCTTCCCTTGTCCCCCAAATGTGTGAACTTCAGAGGTATCATCTTTGCCCCCCCCCCAACCCCCGTGTCCATCTATCAGCTCTCACCTCTCCCCTTTGGTGTTGGGAAAAGCCAGGTTCCCCCAACCAAGGAAGAAGCCTGGTTCCCGGGTGAACCAGAGCATCACCAGGGTGACAAAGAGGATGGTGACAGCGAATTCTGCGAAGGTCATGGGGCCCAGCAGCTTGTGCTCCCTCTGGATGACATGGAAGGCTGCTTGTTCTTGCTCCCGAGCCTCTTCCCCGATGCCAAAGTTCTTCCGGAAGCTGCGGGCAGAGGCACAGGGACACTCAGGAGGGCCCTGGCCAGACTGGGGAGCCAGGGGCTTGTAGCGCTTCTGCTGCCTGATATGTGAAGACTGAGGTCCGCCCGAGCATCCTGGGTCCCCACGATCTTGGAGAACGTGGCAGAGGGCCCTGGGTCTCACTGAACAGGGGCTGGCGTGGCACAGGGGAAGTTGGAGTCCCCCTGCTTGGCCTGCTCCATCTGCCCTGTGGACTCCCTTTCCCTCGATGGGGGCTCTTCTGCTGAGCTCTCTATTGCCCAAGATGAGGAAGGCCTAGCAGCTTAGACTGCACGCCTCCCCTTCACTCACCCTTCCTTCCTCCCTTCCTTCCTCCCTTCCTTCTTCCCTTCCTTCCTCCCTTCCTCCCTCCCTCCCTTCCTTCCTTCCTGCCTGCCTGCCTGCCTTCCTTCCTTCCACTGTCATTCAGGAAATTCTCCTCTCTTACTCTGCTCAGCCTAAGCCCCACCCACGTTGTCCTCAGAGGCACGGGAGACCATGGCCCATTTCTTTCACTTCTGTTGACATTTAACTTTTCACTTACGTCAATCTCCACTTGCATGCTGGACTCTGAGTTCCTCAGGGGCAAAGACCATGCTTCGTACATCTGTGAGTCCCCCCACTATGCTGGTCTCTTGCATTAACACTTGCTTTGTACCAGCCCCGAACCTCACATCAGTCTCCTCACACCTGCCCAAGAAGTTTTTCTGAAGGACAGGCACTAAGCTAAACAATTTCCAATGACTTTCATTGGCTGCAGAAAGAACAAAGGAATGTAGCACTCATCCCACCGTGTCCCTAGCCTGTGCTGATGGCAGGCATCACTAATCCATCACAGCACTTGCTTCCAACTGAGCCTAGAAGGGTCTGACAATAATTTTCAACTCAGAACTCCAAATGGTTACAACTAGTTACCCAGGTGTGGATGTAAGAATCATATGTATTTCCCATGGATGTCTCCAGGAGAAGGTGCAGGTGATAGGCCATAAAATTCTCCATAAATGGCCCCTCCTTATTTTTCTAGCTATGTCTCCTGACATGCTGTTTTGCACTGTATGTCTACCCAAAACTAGAGTTCCCCAAAACACATCATGTTCTTTCTTGCCTCTGGGCCTCTGTATAGCTGTTCCGGCTCCCTGGAATGTCGTTACCCGACTCTCTACCTGGCTGATGGCTAGCCCTGCAAGAGTCCACTCCAGCATCCCATCTTCTCCAGAGTCCTTCTGGAATCCCATTACCCCAAATTAGGCCCTCCGTCTTCTGTGTGCTCACATACCTGGGCTTCCCGCTGCCAAGGCCCCAGCCTATGAATGACCATGACAGGGGCTGTGCCTTATGCCTCCTCCCACCCTCAGCGCCCAGGATCGGGCTAGGCATACAGCAGGTGCTCAATGCATGCGTTTGTAACTGACCACACTCTGCCTGTGCTCACTACACACAGCTCTAAATGGATGGTGGAGCACTGTGGGAAGGGGCCTGGTCTGGGCACCGGGAGACAGGGTTTTCAGTGCCAGCCGTGACACATCTAGCCGGGGACCACGTGAGCAACCTGTCTCCTCGACTCTCCATTGGCTCATCTGCTAGATGGTACCCTACACTTCCCCAGGCAATGCCTTGAGCTGCTGGTGAACAAAATGGGGACTCAAGTGGAGGAAGAAGTCATTCCCCTGGGGTTGTGAAAGCATTCTTTCTCCAGATGAAGGAGCCTCCGTCCTGCACTCCTGGGAGCTCCCAGAGGGTAAGGGCAGGCATGGGGGGCGCTCCTACCCATTCCGGCACTCACTTAAAGCCCAGGAAGAGGATCTGCAGCCACAGCCAAGCCAGCAGCAGCAGGATGATCATGGTAGGGAAGGCAAAGCCAAACCAGGATGCAAAGTTCACCACGTTGCCATTTTCGGGGAAGAGCCTGCGGCAGAATGCAGGCGGCTGTGTGGCAGGGCAAGCCCCAACCCCATCTTCCTCCCAGAGCCACCCCCCTACCCCTGCAGGAGCCCCTTCTCCCAACACTCACGAGTTGATCTGGCCTTGCAGCACCAGGTTGGGGGTGGTGCCAGTCAGGGTGGCTATGCCTCCGATGCTGGCTGAGTAGCACACACACAAGCTCATGCCCTGGGTGAAGCGAAGCTGCTGCTGGCTGCGATGTGCCTGAGGTGGGGAGGCCGTGGGCAGGGCAGGGCAGACCTGCCCATTATCTGGGGGCAAGGGAGAACTCAGGCAGGGGGTGGACACAGGACCAACTTCCAGGAGCCTGGCTGAAGCTCTATGACCTACTGAGACATCTGGGCTGGGAGGGCAGAGACTGCCCCCGGTCTCCTGAACCCAGTACCCAGCACTCACCTCAGTCTCAGACTGAGAGCACCCTCAGGCCCAATCTGGCCCAACTTCCTCCTTGAGAAGCTCGGAGAAAGAGGGTGATACCAAGCCCTATGGGAAGAGTAGGGACTAGACCCTCATCAAGAGCCCACCCAGACTCTCTTTTTGCTAGGGAACCAACCATCCTGATTGGCCCTGGGCCAAGCGGACTCCTGGGATGCAGAACTTTCAAACCAGGAATGTCCTGGGAAAACCAGGTGCCATCAGTCACCCTATGCCTTGCCTCCCTCTTCCTTCCCATCCAAGGCTCCAAGTGGACCTCCCTTGGGAATAAACACCCCTCAGCTGCTCCCCAGAACTGAGGGGCTGTCCAGAGGGGACAGGGCCCAGTCTTCTCTTTCTCACCAAGCTGGGCCCCTTCTTTCTGGGCAGTTGGCTCCTGGAGCTCGAAGGCAGGGTTTTGGCTGCCCTCCTTGCTGCTCTTGTCGCCTGGGTTGCTGTACAGCTGCTCCAGGACGGCGTGGGCGATGGGCACCATCATGGCCGTGGTGGCCGTGTTGCTGATCCACATGGACAGGAAGGCCGTGACCACCATGAAGCCCAGGATCAGCCTAGGAATGGCACAGCCTAGGGTCAGCCACAGATGGGCACACTGTGTTCTGCTGTCCCTTCAGGGACTGGCTGGCCAGGGTGCTGCCCTCCCGCTTCAGGTTCTCCTGCCCAGGGGACTCACAGGGCGGGCCGCACACCGACCAAGAGGAGCACGCGGAGGGCGATGCGCTTATGTAGGTTCCAGTGCTCCACAGCGATGGCCATCAGCAGCCCCCCGATGAACAGGATGTTGGTGTCCTTCAGGTACTCGATGCAGACCTGGCGGGCGGGCACAGGTGGGCAGAGACACAGCTGAGGGGGCAGGGAGACCCTGCCTGGGCCCTCACCCTGTGCTCCCGAGCTTGAGGGATGCAGATCCACAGAGATGCACTCATCAACGTCGGTTCCCTGGTCATTGGGTTGGCCAACATCCAGGACCAGCCAGTGTCCTCTCCTCAAGTCAAGCTCTGTCCTCCTCCCCTCGGGGGACCATTGGTAGGAAGCGCAGACCAATTCTGCTCCTGTTACAAGCCAGGGACCCTGGGATCATTTTGTTCTGGGTCTGTGCGTTAGAGCGCGTCTCTGGACACCTGTCCTTCACATCACCTGTGGACAAGGATAGGGTCCCAGCCTACGCCAACTGAGTGGCATCCTGAGGTGAGGTCCAGAAATCTGTGTGTAACGCTGTACTGACCGGGTGTGACCTTTTGATGCATTTTGATTTCCTCAACAAAAATTACAGAAACTGTTCACGTTTACCTCCCACTGTTTACCCTGGCCTTTATCCATCTAATGAGACAAATACAGATATCCAAGTCCCTTTTCTTCCAAGCCTTCTAATCTCGAAATTCACTGGGTGTGATACGCTATCTCTACGGATACGCGTCATTTTGACGTGAACGTACATTGAGTATTAATCCCAATAAATCGGCTTTGTTCATGAAAGCATTGGTTCAGTCATACATTTGGCTGAAAAGATCTGAGAAAGGGAACGTCAAACATAAAGACCGATGATGCAGCCAAGATTATCATACCGACTGACCCAAGCGATCCTCCTGAGACCATGTGAAATGCTACATGGAACCCAGGATCTCCAGCGTTGGGTGCTATTGCATACTATACATTTTATATCAATATATAGTATCACATCGTTCCATTGATAAGTCAGTAGTGCGTAGTTAGGTTGTTTTTCAATAAAATAAGGTGTTCTTAAAAGAGAATATGAACTGATGGCAGGGGCTTAAGTGGAGAGCAAATGTTTTGAGAATGATAAGGGCAATGAATGTACAAATGTGCTTGACACAATTGATATATGTATGGATCGTGAGAAGAGTTGTATGAGCCCCTAATAAAACAATTTTTTTTTAAAGGGAAAGAAAACAAGGGGAAAAGAAAAAGAGAATGTGCAGTTCTGTTTCTGTGTCAGTGTGACATGTGTGTCCATAGAGACAGGTATTCAAGAACTGCTGGTCAACCCAGGCTTCAGTGATCCCCGCCCTCCACATGATTCTGCAGGGTCTCAAGTCTCAGAACCGGGGGACTAGAGGGATACAAGTCTTTACTTGACTTTTCAGGCCTGCCCCGGAGTCCCCAGGCGTTTCCACTTCCCTGGCCTTGGCCTCAGCATGGCCATCTTTGAGGACCTCACACCAGCCCTGCACTGCAAGGTCCTCCTCCTGCCCTCTGGAGGCTCCTCCCTCTGTGCTCTCCCATCTCTCTGCACCAGCAGACCCATCTCCCAAGTTCTCACCCTGAGGAGGAGTCACCTTTGCTCACAGGACCCTCCCCCGCCCCATGACCCCTTCCCTCCCCCTGCCCCAGGCTGGGGGAGGCCTACCTCCGAGGCATCCATGATGCCCATCATGGGGAACAGGACCACGGGGAAGAGCGCCGTGACGGCCAGGGGCAGAGCCTCCGTGCACCAGAAGAGGGCCATGAGGATGATGGCGTAGGCGCAGTAGGCTTCCTGCGGGCAGGAGGAGAGCGGCAGACCTGTGAGAACCCTGTATCTGGTCGCCTCCCGTCCCCCGAGAGAGCAGACCGTTTGCAACCAGGTAGGGAGAGAGGAAGAAATGCAGTCTGGATCCCATGGAGGTCCCGTTTCCAAACGGGAAGACGCAGGCTCTGAACAGGGAGAAGAAGCAAGTCGGGAGCGAACAACCAGACCCAAACCCAACCCACTGCCATGCAGTTGATTCTGACTCAGGGCCGAGGGGTGGGGGGTGGGTTCCAAGGCTACACGACTGTGGGGGAGCAGAACACCTCACCTCCCCCCGCCCCACCTGGAAGGAAGGCTGTGGGTTTCAGCAGCTGACCTTGCAGTTGGCAGCACAATGCTTACTTCACCACCGTGTCTCTAGGACTCTACGAACCTATTTCACACCACTGGATCGAAGCTGTGAAGACCGTTGAAGTGACACACACGGTGATGCGTTGGGCTGCGATCTGCATGGTCGACAGTTCAAAACCACCAGCAGCTCCGCGGGAGAAAGACCGGGCTTTCTACTCCCGTGGACAGTTACAGTCTCGGAAACCCCCAGGGGGTTGCGGTGAGTCCCCATAGACTCGATGTCGGTGAGTTCGGTTTGTTTTTTGGTGTACGCTTACCACAATGAAAAACAAACCCAAACAAAGTGAGATTCTCATGGCCTTGCCACCTTGTCTTTGACCTTGAGACACCTGGACATGCTACAGGGGGCTGGAGGGGCTGGAGATCAGGCACCCACCACTCCCTCTGAGGCCAGAGACTGGGCACTATGGACCCTGGCCAGGCCCCTGCCCGGCCTTCCATGGAGTGATTTTCTTTGTGTGACTAGTTGCTTCTCTCTGCTGGGAGGTCTGCTCTGTGACTTGGTTTTGTGGCCTTTGGATCCTTGGGGCTCCGAACACAGTGGCCTTTAGAGACGCTCTGAACGAAAATAGGGCGTGTGGAGGCGGAAACCATGGAGAGTCTCCTTCTGGTAGTCTGCCGTGGAGATGACTTGCACAACATCAGGGGCGTCCTCATATTTCCCAAACAAGTGAAAGGGTCCCCAGGCTGATACTGAGCAGGGACATGGAGCATTGGTCCTGGGGGTCTTTGGTGCAAGAGATTCCTTTCCTCAGCAAGCCCCTACGTGCAGGAGGACCCATGCAGGCCTTGGGGAGGACTTCTGGCAGATGGAGCCCCAGAGAGCCAGCCCCACTTGCTGGGAAAGCATTAGATAAGCTTCCAGAAGAGGACGCTGTGGAATCCAAGCCTCCTCCCGCCCCACCCCACCCTGAGCACCAGCACCTTCTTTGCTGGTGCTTGGTGCTGGGGTTACTTGGACAATGGGACTGGAGGAGAGCGGAGCCAAGGGGGCTTCCCCAATCCTTGGTACCCCGCCCGAGGCTGGGGGAGGGCCCCTGGGCTGTAGGGGGCGGGGCGTCCTGGGGGCGAGGAGGCACCTCCTTATGGAGTAATGCTGAAGAACTAGCTTGTTATTTCCTGTATGGAGCTCACAGTCAGAAAGGTGGGTTTGGTGGTCTCCTTCCCAGATGCGCTCAGAAGGAGCGAGAGGTTTGCCGGAGGTCTCAGGACTAGGGAGTGGCAGGGCCAGGTTGGGACCCCAGGCGAGGCAGCTGTATCGCACCACTCCCAGGGCAACCCCAGACGTTCCACCTTGCGGCCTGCACACACCCGGAGTTGTGCCGTCTCCAGCCTGCCCCAGTGCACATCACACTGAAAGCTTGCAAAGTCTGCTGGCAGGTTCACTCTCTCTCCTCTAAGCATCCACCGCTTCTCCCCCATCCTGGACTTGGACTCCTTGGTCCCAGGGGTGGGGCCACCTTGACCCTTGCCCAGAGGCACACCCCCTTCCTTTCCAAGCAGGAGGCCCCTTCTGCTGATGCTGGCGTTTCTCCTCACCCGCTTCCTCACCTGCAATGATTGACTGCCTGTTACTCACTCTCCCTCCTCTCAGGCTAAGGGAAGGCCAGTCTGCACCTCGGACACACACCCATCCAGAATCTCTGGCCTGAGTCAAGGAGGGAGGCTGGGTGGCTGGTGTTCAGCTGATCAAGAAGAATGTGTGGCTAATAGCCACAGCCAATGCGCTGTCCCCTGACCATGTTCTTTTTAAAATCCCCTTTCCACAGACGAAGAAACAAAGGTACCTATAAAAGAAGTAAACCTCTCAAAGTCACGCAAATAGTGAGTGGAGAATCCAGGCCACCTGGGCCCTGGGTCCGTTTTTGTACCTTTGCCCGGAGACCAATTCCTTTGGCTAAGTAACCCATTTTCCACATTTAACCAGTCTGGCACCATTGATCTCAAATGTGGGGGGTGTCCTCCAGTCTTGAGGGTTCCCGGTTGGTACAAATGGTTAAGGGTTTGGCTGGTAACCCAGAGGTGGCTGTTTGAGACCACCCAGAGGTACCTTGGAAGAAAGGCCTGGTGACCTCCATCTGAAAAATCAGCCACTGAAAATTCTTTGGAGCACAGTTCTGCTCTGACCCTCCTGGGGCCAATGGTTGACTCGACAGGAATTGTTAAAAGAAAAAACATCGCATACAGATCAGGTGCTGTGGTGTTTCTAAATATGATTTACAATAACACTGAGAGATACATCAACATATTGTTTAGATCCATCAACAGTTAGGAATTACAGTTGCTCTTACATCACTGCCTGTTTTTTTTCAAAATGTACTGCATCCATCTAATTCTTGATGGACTGGGATCTTAAAAGCTCAGGAGCGGTCATGTTGGACAGGCAACTATTACCTGGAAGAAAGCACAGCGATGACCATGGGAAGACACATGGAGACAATGAGACCAAGCTCCAACGGACCACTCAACCATTCATTGCCATGACACCGAAATCCGAAGAACTAGACGGTGCCCAGCTACTTCTACCAATTGCTCTGAAAGGGACCACAATGGAAAGTCCTGCATAGAATGGGAGCAAAAAGCGGCACAGAATAAAAAAATCATGAAAAAGACCAGGCTTCTTGCTTGGATAGAGACTGTCACAACCCTTGAGACTAAGGCCCTTAGAGACGCCTTCAGATCTGGAACTGAATTAATCCCCGTCGTTCAGTTTTTAGCCAAACAGTATACAGGAGACAGGTCCATTACAGGAACTATACGAATGACGGCCGGCGACGTGCAGATGATACAAGCTCCCTTGCTGAAAGCGAGGAGGACTTGGAGAACTTGCTGATGAAGACCAAAGATGGCAGCCATTGGAATGGATTACGATTCATTGTAAGCAAAGCCAAACTCCTCACAAGTGGACAAAGAGACAACAACATGATAAACAGAGAAGATGGAAGTGGTCAGGGATGTCATCCTGCTTGGATCCGAGTCAGTGCTCACGGAAGTAGCAGTCAAGATATCAAACAGTGCATTGCATTGGGCAAATCTACTGCCCGAGACCTCTTTAAGTGTTATGGAGCCACAAGGACACTTTGAGGGTCAAGGCGGGCCCGTGCCAGGCCATGGTATTCCCAATCACCTCGTATACGTGTGACAGTTGGATAATGAATAAGGAAGGCGAAAGAAGAATTAATTCATTTCAATGATGGCACTGATGAAGGGCTTCCAGAAGGACAAACAAATCTGCCTTAGAAACTGTACAGCCAGAATGCTCCTGAGAAGAGACGATGGTGAGCTTTTGTCTCAGAGATGCCATCGGGAGAAACTGGCCCGTGGGAGAAGGACATCATGCTTGGTAAAGTGGAGGGACAGCGAAAGAGAGGAAGACTCTGAAGGCACGGGTTGACACAGTGGCTGCAACAATGGGCTCTGCCCTAACCATGATTGTGAGGACGGTGCAGGACTGAGGGCGCTGTTTCGGTGCAGGTGTACACAGGGTACCTCACAACACCAGCCTGGTTCTTGAATAAGCACATACCTCTTGAATTGCATCTTTTCATGACTTGACAACTTTGAAATGAGTAATCTCTTTTGTGATCCAATGCATTTAAAAAGCAACATCCTGAGAGAGGTCCACAGGACAATCAATCCCCCAAACAGATCCAAATCCCTACTTTCAGGTAAAGGGAAGGAATTTCTATAGTGCCGAGTCCTGTGGGCTCCCTGAGTCACTCCAGGGATATTTTAGACTTCCAGGTCTGAATCCCCTGAGGATTTCATCTCTGGGTAGGAGCAGGAGTCTCTAGAAGTCCCCGCCGCGGTGGTGTGAGCTGGGCAGAGAACGAACAGTGGTAAAGCCAAGGTGGATGGGCAATTTGCACACATTACTGCTCTCATATCATGCTCATGTCCCACTCACCAGTCAGTTTGTCGTACTATGGTGGCTTGTGTGTTGCCGCGAGGCTGGAAGTATTGAGGCACAAGGTATGCGTGGTAGTTACATAATCTGGTGTCAATCTGAGAGGATTAAGAGTATATATTGTGAAAAGAGTTGTATGAGCCCCTAATAAAATGTTAAAAAAAATTAGGGGTGGAATCTAGTCAATTAGGTTATAGCCAATGAGGTGTCTGTGGGGCCATGGAATTCTCCTGAGGATTTTGAGAACTGTATTTCCTCCTTGGAGGTGGGAGATACTTTCTCTTTAGGTTCACTCCCTGTAAGACATTCGTGTGGAGAATACACATGGAGAGAGGCTGATGGAGCCAGACGTCTGGAGCCAGCAAAGCCACATGGAGACCCCTGCCATAGCTGAGTTGCTTACAATGCCACTGGATCCACAAGACTTCCCACCCACTGGCCTGTGATCTTCCTGCATTTGGCGTCATGCATGTGTTTCATGAGTCTGAAGAGGACTTTATAGATTGATATCAGACATATGGGCTAATATCGGACTTATGGACTTGATCTGGACTGGGCTGGGATTTTTCTCAATATTCAACTGCTCTTGTATACAAAGCTCTTTCTTAGACACGTATGAATGTGTCTATGAATTTGTTTCACTGGTCTACCCAGATTGACACACTATATCACTGAGAACTAAAGTGCTCCTGAACCAAGCCATGGTATTTTCAATCGCCTCATATGCATGTGAGTGCTAGACCTTGGACAGGAAGACTGGAGGAGAATCGAAGTGTTTGACTTACGGTGCTGGTGGTGAAGAACATTGAAAGTACCATACACTTCCAGGAGAATGAGCAGCTCTGTCTTGGAAGAAGTGCAACCAGAAGGGTCCTTAGCGACAAGGATGGCCAGACTGCATCTCCCGTACTTTGGACATATTATCAGGAGAGACCAGTCCCCGGAAAAGGCCATCACGCTTGGCGAAATGGAAGGGCAGCAAAAACGAGAAGACCCTCAAGGAGGTGGACTGACACAGTGGCTGTAACAACGAGCTCAACCCTAACCACAATGGTAAAGATGACGTGGGGCTGGAGAGAGCTCCCCTGCTGCTGTGCGTAGGGCCGCTGCGGGTTGGAGCCGAGTTGGTGGCCCTTGCCCTTCTGCAGAACACACGTCACTGCCTGCAACCGGACACTTCGTTTTGTGGCTTTCTTGATGGCTATCACAATCTGCCATTGGGCTGCAGTCCTCGACCCAGCGGCTGGGGCTCACAGACCCTGGGGAACAGTGATCATGGCTGTCCCTGGCCACCCCAGCAGGTGCCCTGGCACCTACACAGAGTCGCCACTGAGTGAATGAGTGTTAGGCACTGCTGATTTAAGGCAGGCCCAGCTGTTGCTGGCTGGCCCATGAGGTCCTGGCTGGGCAGGCTACCCACAAAGAGGCCACACGACCTGAGCACACAGGTCCATGCCTTATTTCTCGGTTAAGCAAATTGCATAACCTCTCTCCTTAGAAGAAACCCACTTTGCCATGCTCTGTGAGAGGTGAGAATAGGAGCCCCGGTGGCATCGTGGGTGACGTGCTGGGCTGCCAAGCAAAGGCTGGCAGTTCAAAACCACCACCTGTCCCATGGGAGAAAGATGCGGCTTTCTACTCCTGTAGAGATTGGCAGTCTCGGAAACCCACAGGGGCAATTCTAGTCTGTCCTAGAGGATCACCATGAGTTGAAGTCAACTCAGTGGCAGTGAGTTTGGATTTTGTTTTGGTCTTATTTATTTATTTAATTATGTATGTATGTATGTGTGTATTTATTTATTATTTAAGAGTTGATAAATGTGCATTTTCAGATAGAGGACTTTAGGAGGAATGTGCTCCTGGGCTGCTAGAGAGCCCGGTGGATGCATCCAAGGTAGACTCTGGACTCTGTGCACGAGGTACTGGTACAGCACAGGCTGAGTTTGAAGGGCAGCGGTGGTTATGTCCAGTCTCTGAGGCGATCCAGCGTATTCCTCCTGGTGATTGAAGGTTAACTCAGAGGTGGAAACGAGCTGGCTCACTGTGGGTCACTCCTACTGCCCCTCTGCCCCTGGCAAGTGGGGATGCTGCGGGTAGTGGACATTCCTGGATCTGGAGACTGAGGTCCTACATGAGTGGAAGCCTGCCATGCACAAAGAAGTATCCAGAAGAGGTCTGGACCAAGGAAGGCACCCATAAAGGGGCACATTTGAGAGGGTGCTAAGGGTTAAGTAGGAGTTTAGTCGGGGGGGAAAAGAGTTTAGTGGGTGAGAGGTGAAGGAGTAAACACAAACTCAAAACCAAACTCATTTCTATCAAGTCAACTCTGACTTGCAGTAGCCCTCTGAGACAGAGTATAACCATCCCTTTGGTGTTTCTGAGACTTTAAATCTTTACAGGGACACAAAGCCTCATCTTTTTCCCTCAGACCAGTGGGTGAGTTTGAACTGCTGACCTGGAGATTAGCAGCTCAATGCATAATCCACTACACCACCAGGGTTCCTTAGGAGTACATGCAGAGGGATCAGAATGAAGCACAAAAGGTCATGGTGTGATCTCAGAAGGGTGTGTGCTTGCCTAGAGCTTTGTCTGCCCTCAGAAGGCTCTAGGACAAGATCTGGGAGTCGAGGCTGGACGGGGGAGGCCCTTGGAGGGTTTTCAGTAGAGTGAATCACTGGATTGGGGTGCTTACCTGTAACCGATACAGATTCTCCTGTCAACTTGAGCAAAGGGGCGGAGTCTAGCCTGTCAGTCAGGTCATAGCCAATCATGCCTCTATGTGGGCGTGGCCTTCTCCTGAGGATCTTGGGAACTTCTTCTTCCTCCATGGAGGTGGGACTCACTCTCTGCCTTCCCGTTCCTGCTGTTGAGACACTCAGAGAGCTGGATGAGACACGTGGACACCCACGCCTGCATTGAGATGCTTCCACTGCCACTGGATCCACAAGACCGTCTACCCACTGGCCTACAATGTTCCTGCATTCGACACCATTGCATGTGCTGTGTGAGTCTAAAGAGGAATTTGTGGACTGGTACCAGACTTATGGGCTATGACTGGACTTGTGGACTTGATCTGGGCTGGGCTGTTTTCTCAATACACAATTGCTCTTTGATATAAATCTCTTTCTTATACACACATGAGTGTCTATGAATTTATTTCTCTAGTCCACCCAGACGGACACATTAGCCCTTTCTCTCTTTGTACCAGGTCTCTCTGGACAGCCTGATGAAGTTTCTCCTACCCCTTCTTAGAACAATGTTTTGAAAAACATTACACACACAGCGTAGGGATACAGAGGAGAGCAATGGTAGCGACATGCAGCTATTGGAACATGATGATGACATGGGTGTCTCTGCTGAGAATAAAGCCTGCAGCTCTGTAACGACTCCCTAATTTCAAGGTCCTGACGCACATCATCCACGAGTAGTCCAGGAAGCCAGCAACACGTCTGAGGCTCTAGGGAAACATCTGTGGCCTCCAGGAGCGGCTGTTGCACGTCCACAGTGCTTCGCTGTCTACAGTCAGGCAGAATGAACCGACCGCGGTGATTCAACAAGTTTTCATTGGCTGAGTTCCAGAAGGCCGTCTCCGGACCTTTCTTCCTTGTTCGTCTTAGCTTGGAAGCTCCGCAGAAACCTGTTCAGCAACATAGCTGTGGGCGAGCTTCCACTGGCAGACGGTGCGGTGCACTGACCAGGAATCCAGCCTAGGTCACCCGAATGGTAGGTGACGATTCTGTCACTGAGCTTCCCCCGTCCTCTCTTCTAAACGACTGACATAATGTCAGTGATTCTGCCCATCCAAGCTTAGGGACCCCCCCTTTTATTCCCTTTTGAAGACTTCCCATGGACCCCGGGAAGAAGGGGTCCTGGGGACTGGAAGGCTGTAGAGGGAGGGAGACCATGGCTTCACACTCCCCGTTGAACCATAGACACACACTCAGGCGTTCACCTAAAGCAACCACGTGAAGCTTCCACCAGCAGTGTGGCAGATGGATGGGAAGGCAGGATGTCCCATGAGTGTCCAACGGGGTGGTGATGGGGTGGTGAAGGCCGCAGCTTAGCGTGGTCACGGCAGCAGAGCTGGAGCGCGGAGGGTGGACTCCAGCAACATAGGAGGCGATGACAGAATATGTGTAGGCTGGGAGAAGAAAGGCTAACTCCCAGGTTCTTGTTCTGACTCTATGGGACTCATAACTGGGCTGGGACCATTCCTGAGCCGGGACCACAAGGAGAGGAGCCAGACTGGGCTTGAGGTAGGAGGTACAGAATGGGCTGCGGGTGGTGGTGGGGTGGGGGGCAGTTGATAGGACAAGTGCCTAATTCAACCTGTTCGTTCAACCTGAATATTCAACCTGAATATTCAAAGGGGGCAATAGCCAGACCACATTTTAAAATACAACTCTGACCCACAGCCTCTGGAATAATTAGCCCCCAAATAGTCAGGACTGGGTCTAGAATGGCAAGTGTCTCTAGTTTTTGTCCCCACAGCTGGGAACTGAAGGACAGTGGTTCAAGTCTCCCCAAAGGCACCTTGGAAGAAAGACCTGGTGACTCGCTTTGGGAAGATCAGCCACTGTCACCTCTACAGGGCCCAGTTCTAGTCTGACACCCGCGGGCTGGCCACAAGGGAGACTTGGCTCGATGACAACTGGTTTAGTCCAAACATGAGCAAGGCAAATGTGCTCCCCAAACCAATTACACAGGATGCCCCACTCCTAGCTGCCGCTCCTCCAGCTTCCCCATGCCATCAGTCTTCCAACGGGGCATGCCTGAAGCCTCCCCGAGCCCTGCCACCCCACTGAACCCACCGTAAAGCTTTCCCTCAAAAGCCTGCCATTAGCCTCTGCCAAGCGCAACTCATGGTGGCAGTGCCCTTACTTACAGCGCACCCTGAAGAAAGCTAGCGTGTGCCAGTTCCTTTGGGAGATTTCTCCACCTTTGGGAACCGACTAAGGACACCTAGTGGTGCGAGGGTTAAACCCCAGGCGCCTAACTGAACGATTGGCTGTTCAAACCCATCAGGCAGCGCGGGGGCGGGTAGGAGACACGGTCTGGCAGTCTGCCCCGTAAAGATGACAATTTAGGAGATCCGCTGGATGGTCCTGCTGGGTCATCCGTCCCGCTCAACGGCAACGCGGCACTGACTTGGTTACATCAGTGACATACCCTCTTCTGCTCTGAGACCAGAGGAAGATGGCAGCTGTCTGCGTGGTGGAGGAAACAAGAAGAGGCAGAGAGTTTGTGTCTGGGGCCTGTCTGCCGAGGCCACCAGAGGATGAGACAGCAAGAAAACGAGGAAAGAGCCGGTGTAGACCTCACAGCAGCCAGGGCACTGACAGTTGAGGAATCCACCCTGCTTTCGAATCCCCGCCAGTCAGTTAGGAGGCGCTGATAAGCAAGGACTCGATTTGGCTATCTGGGGGCAAAATCCAAAGGAAAGTTCCTCTTCCAGGGATTTGGACTCCTCACAGCCCCTGATGTGTTCAGGTTACGTGCCTCTGCATTCTGGGGGTGCGGGGTGGGGTGTGTGTGTGTGTGTGTGTGTGTGGCCACAGATCACTTCCTGTCTCAGGCTGTCGTGGCTGTTAGGTGGCATTCAGTCGCATCTGACTCAGCAACTCTATGCTTCATAGGACAAATGCGGGCGCAGGCCTGTACCCGCCTTACACGGCCTATGTTTGAGTCCACTGTGCCAGCCCACCTCACTGAGGCCCTCCTCTTTTTTGATGCCCCTCCACTTCACCAAGCAGCGTGTCCTCCTTCAGGGACGGGCCCTCCTGGAAGCCTGTCCGTAGCACGTGACACCAAGTCTCACTCTCGTTTCCAAGGGGGAACTCAGGCTGCACTTCTCCCAGGACAGATTTGCGTGCTCTTCTGGCGGCTGATGACAATTTTCCTGTTCCTTTCCAGCACCGTGATTCACAGGCATCCACTCGTCTTCTGTCTTCTTGGCTCATGACCCACCTATCCCATCGTGCGAGGAGACTGGGAGGCACACGCTAGTCCTCGAAGCGACTTCTTTGCTGTCCGACACACGAACGACGTCTCTAGCAGCTGTTCTGTCCAGTGCAACATGCCGCTGCTTTCCTGACTGCTGCTCCTGCCAGTGTTGACGGGGAGGCCAGATAACAGGAAATCCTGGGCAGGTTCAATCATTTCTCCGGGGTCATGATGTTGCTTACTGGTCCGGCTATGGTAACTTTTGTTTCTTTTATGTTGCGGTGTGATCTAGACAGACAGAACCTTTGTTCTTCACCAGTAAGTGCTTCAGGTCCTCTTTGCTGTCGCCAAGCACGGTCGTGTCAAGTGCATATTGTAGCTTTTCCCAATCTAGCTGCCATGTCTTTCTTCACACGGAAACTGCTCCGTTTATTTGTTCACATACTCACCTAATAAACGTGGTGAAAGAGTACAGCCTCGACACACCTTTCCCGAGGTCAAACAAACCCTGTGGGGCTTCCAACGGTGGCTTCCTGGCCTACGAAGTGTCTGGAGTTCCTGTGCTTCACAAGGGTACCCCGACTTGCTGGTGATCCACCCCATAGTCAATAAAACAAAAGTAACATCTTTCTGCTATGCTCTGCTTTCTGCCCAGCTCCACCTGACGTCGACAACGGTACCCCTTATTCCACACCCTCTTTTGAAGCCAGCCGGACTTCCTGGCCGCTCCCCGAACTGCTACAATCATTTTCAATGATCTTCGTCAAACTCTTAGTTGCCTGTGATATTAATGACCATGTGCGATAATCTTCACATGCTATTAGGTCCTGTCTCAGGGGTGGGACAGCCGATCTGGGCCCTGAGAGACGGCAGTCCCATGGAACAGAAATGCTTGAATTGAGTTCTGGAGATAAAACAGGAGTCTACTCAATCCTGTGGCCAGGGGAATTCAGACGGGGACAGCGGGAATCAGGGTTTACAGTGCCCCTGCATGCCAGGCAAAGTCCCTGGTTGGGCACAAGCAGTCGACTGCTCAGCGGCTAACCAAAAGGTTGGCGCGTTGAGCCCGCTCAGCGGTGCCTCGGAAGAAAGTCCCGGCGATCCACTTCTAAAACATCAGCCACCTGGGAACACACACACGGGGCCGCCGTGAGTCAGAACTCAACTTGACGGCTGTGGGTTTGGCTTCGTTTTGGCCAGGAGCTTGTAGAATGGGCTATAGCCTCTCGTCTCAATCGCACTTAGAGACGAGAAGGCTTGGGGGGCCGCTTACATAGATCGTACATGTTTCCGAATGGATTTGAACCCAGATATCTCTGACTCTAAAATCCATGTTTGCTTCACCGGACTCTGCTTTTTCCACTAACAGCCAGGAAGTCTCAGAGGATAGGGGCAAGTGCCCGCCCTGCAGTCCAAATTCCACCATGAATCACCTGAAGCCTTATCAGGGCTGAGGAAGAGCTGGCACTGGGGACATTTTAGGTCTGAAGGTTTAGGAGTGCAGGTGACTTCGGTGAAGAACTTCCCCTCTCTGTTTGGGCGATAGTGATCACAGGGATTTCAGCCAGCCCTGGCCCAGCTAACACTTCATCCCTAGGAGAATGCGTCCATACGTGGTCCTGCTGGGGTCTTGGGGGTGTTTTTGTTATGCTAACTTCCTGCTACAGAGGATCTCTTTAAAACATGAAGATCAAGGATGTCACTTGGAAGACTGTGTTGTGGTATTTTCAGTCACCTCCTCTGCACGTGAAAGTTGGACAATGCATAGGAAAGACCAAAGAACCGATCGATGCCTTTGAACTGTGTTGGTGAAGACTCTCGAGAATACCGGATCTGCCAGAAAGAACAGACAGATCTGCCTTGGAAGAAGGACAGCCAGCGTGCTCTTTCGACGTGAGGCTGTCCAGGCTGCGTCTCACGTACTTTGGACATGTTAGCAGGAGAGGCTGGTCCCGGGAAAAGGGGATCTTGCTTGGTGAAGGGCAGGGTCAGCGGGAAAGAGGGAAGCTGTGGAGCAGATGGACTGACACAGTGGCTGCTACACGGGCTTCAGGATAGCGCCAGCTGAGAATGGCCCGCGGGCCCGGGCAGTGTTTTGGTCTGTGGCGCAGGGCGTTGCTGTGAGCTGTACGGACTTGATGGCACCAATCCATGATAACCAACTAGCTGTTGGACCTTGGGCACGTCACTGACCGTCTCGGAGGCTCCATCCTCTCACCTGTTAAACGGGAATCGTAGCTACCCTCTCGCCCTGGATTCGAGCTGACATTTGAACTCCCCCGATGGGGAGAAGGCTGCTCCGAACTTCAGTCCACACTCAAGGTCAGTGCCCGGCTGACAGCAACTGGGCAATGTCGCCCTCAGGCACGTGCCTCAGAAAGGGCAGGCTTGTCCTCCGGGAACTTGCCTGCTACTTTCCATCACGATCCCCCAAAGTGGCAGTGCTCTGAGTGTTGGATGTTGGGTTGAGAGTCATACCCCAACCCCCTCTCTGAATCTGCAATTGTGTCTGCCCCGCCAGGGTCCTCCCCGCGTCCCCTTCTCCAGCCCTGCCAGCAGACAGGGCTGAGTGGACCTGCGGTCTTGATGTGGGGTTGACATCTTTCATGCATAATTAGCCCACAGCCGTGAACTCATTGGCCTTCACCTTGGCCTCAGGCTAAAGGTCTTCCTCCTCCAACGACTGGATTTGTCTTGCCTTTCTCCAGTTTAAGGCTTCCTAAAAGGGTCTCTATAGAAATGCTTGAGTTCCGGGGCTTGGTCCCCACTAGAACACCCAAGGAGAGTTGTTGGGGGGACCAAGTGAGCTTTCAAATAGGAATCCATCAGGTCATCCTTTTGCTCAAAACCACCCAGCGCCCCTCCTGAAGGAGGCCAGTGGATGGAAGCCAGCAATCCTCCTCAGGAGAAGGAGAGGCTTTCTCTGCCCATCAAGGGTGACAGGCTCAGAAACCCACGGGGCCAGTTCTCCTCTGTCCTATCAGGCTGCTATGGGTCCAATCCAACTTGGCGGCGGCGAGGGAGCCCCTCATTGCCCTCACTGTCGCATCCTCACCCCTTCCTTGTAGGCCGGCCTAACTGGTCAGACCTCCTCCCTCCTCTCCATCCTTGACTTAAGCTCCCTGCCTGTCTCTCAGCCACCGGGTGACGAGCTGGCCTTGTTTCCTCATGCCAAACTTCCCTCAGCCCTCGGGCCTTCACCGTGGCTGTTTCCTGCCTGGCTGACTCTTCCTCTAGCACCTTCTTCTCATTCAGATCTTGGAGTAAACCAGGAGGCCTTCTTGACCAGCCTGGTGAGAGAAACCCTTTCCTAAACCATGGTCACACCTTGCAGGATGTGCATGCTTTTTTCTGTCTCCAACCCCCTTGCCTGACTCCCCCTACAAGCTCCAGGAGAGTAGACGTTGTGGGTTTCTACCCTACTTACCTTCCCACTCCCAAACAAGACTTGTCACAGCGTTTATGACACCAACTCGGTGGCCATGGTGTCAGCGCCAGCTCCTGGCAAGCCCACAAACGGCCGAGCAGAGCAGCTTCCCCAGGGTTCCCAGGGGCTCCCAACTCAGAAGCAGATTGCCAGCCCTTTCTGCTCAGGCCGCCTCTGTGCAGATGGAAGCGCCCGAGCTTTTGGCTAGCAGCCAAATGCTTTGCGGTGTGCACCACCAGGGACTTGCACCACCAACTGGAAAATCGACCGTCGAGTCCGTCCTGACGCATGTGCATCTGGGGAGAATTGCCCAGGAAGGCCTTCTGAAGTGACTCCACGGCCATGAATCAGACCATTCGAGAGTCAGATTAACCGGCTCTCCCCCGCAGCACCGCCAGGCGGGTGTGCAGCGAGTAGCCCAGTGCAAACGGCTCTGTGCTCCAGGGACCGGGGTCCTGCAATAGGTGTTCAGTGCGAAGGAATGAATGAGTGGATGGACGTAAGGTGTCAGGCCCACGGTGGGGCTTTGGCCCTGTCTGGCTGCAGAGTGGGGTGGTGGTGGGCTCCAGGCAGGAGGCCTCAGGGCCGCACTGCCTGCCTTCTGCTGTGACCACTCGCATTTCAAAGGTTCTCTTTCAAGGACTCTTTCGACCGACCCCCACCCTTTGCTCACCTCGATTTAGATCCCTTTCCCTGCCCTGCCCTCTGTTGATGCCTCTGCCTGTTGAAGTCTCATCCAGACCTCCTGGCCCGGCTCCAAGGCCTCTCTCCAAGCTCTCCCTCACTCCATTACAAGCTGTTCCCTTCTCCGAGTTCCCACACCTCTGCACTAGATGCTTGTGGCATAAGACCAGACTGAAAACACCTTGACTCAAACCAAACCGACTGCCCTTGAGCTGAGTCCGACTCGTGGCAATCCCATGGCACGGAGTAGAACTACTCCATCGGGTGTCTGAGGCTGTAAATCTCTATGGGAGCAAACAGCCTCATCTTTCTCCCATAGAGCGGCTGGTGGGTTTGAACCTCAGGCCTTGCAGTGAGCAGCCAAATGCCTAGCCCATGACACCACGTGGGGTCCCGTTTGAGGACTGTGTACCTTTTCTGTAACTTCCCACAGTCCTCACAAGAAGGCAATAGATGGTCCCAACTGAAGAAGTCATTAGAGGATTGACAGCTGGATGGGCGTGAGGGTGGGTGACTCAAGAGATGCGTTACAGGATTAGAAGGATGTCCGGAAAGAGGAAACACAGAGAAGCGGGACAGAAGCTATTACACCATGAGGATTGCATTCAACGTCATGAAATAAAATATCTAGGAATCGAATGGAAACCGAATTTGCTCTGTCAACTTCCGCTCAAGTGACAAGAAAATGCTTGACAAACGAAAAGAAAGACGGGTTGCCCTGGGGAACCACTCTGCCTCCCTCGAGAGCTTCAAGCAGAGACCCCTCCACAGGCCTTGGGTCTAGACTGTGCCTTGTTCTTGCTGGGACTTTAGGAAAGTGACTTTACCATTTGGGGCCTCAGTTTCCATGTCTGAGACATGGCAGGGATTGTGAGGAATAACCGAGCTGCTATTTTGAGTGCTTTATACACCACCTGGTACCTAATGGGTAGCAGATATTATGACTACAGATGAAGGTATGAGCCTGAACGGAAGTACCCGCTCCACCCCAGTGCTTGGAGGCCAGGGGTTTAAAGCTAAGTTTGGGGCTCGCTGCAGAGAGGAATTGAGGGTAGGGTCTTCCCTGAGCTCATTCATTCTTTCAACAAGTTGTTTTTGAGCATCTTCAGTGTGCCAGGTGCTTAGGTTTCAGCATCGAACAAGACAAATTCCCTGCTTTCATGGAACCTGTCAGAGACCACAAAGGAAATAAACACACTTCCCGGTAGGGAGAGCCCTCTAAATAAAGAGGGACTGGAGGTGGTTGAAGAGCCCTGGGGGCATCGTGGCTTACTCATTGGGCTGCTAGCCTCAAGATCAGCAGTTCAAAACCACCAGCCGCTCTGTGGGAGACAGACAGGCATTCTACCCCTTTAAAGATCTGGACGTTGACCGAGGAAGACGGAAGAAGAAGGACATTGAAAGCACCCTGGACGGCTAACAGGACAAACCGATCCGCCTCGGAAGATGTAAGGCCAGAGTGCTCCTTACAGGCAAGAACGGCAAGACTGCATGTTCTGTGCTTTGGACATGCTGTCAGGAGAGGTCAGTCCCTGGAGGAGGACAGCATACTCGGTACACTAGAGGGGTAGTGCAAGAGGAAGGCCCTCGAGGAGATGGGTGGACAGTGAGGTCAGGCATGGGAACCGTTGCGAGGCCGCGCAGGACCAGGCACTGTTTCCTGGTCCTGCTGTGTGTAGGCTCACTATGGGCTGTAACCAACCTGACAGCACCTGACAACAAGCACAACAAAGACTTACAGTCCCGGGAACCCCCGGGGCAGTTCTATCCTACAGGCTCGGCGAGTTGGAATTCACTCGATGGCAGTGAGTTGCCTTTTGTTTTTGACTTTGAGATGGTCGAAGAAGGCTTTCCGGAGAAAGTGGATGGAAGTTGATCCCTAAAGAATGAGTAGGAAGCACCGAGGAAAAGGACATTCCAGGAGGTGGGTGAGCAATTTGCGGAGCAGAACGAAAGCTGATGGAGCTAGAGAAGAGAGAACAAGAGGGACAGAAGGGCCCTGGGACGAGCAAGCACTACCCAAGAAGTTAATGGTTTGAGTCCACCCTGTGGCCCACAGTAGGAAGGCTGGCTGCTCTGCTTCTGTGAAGATTGTGGTGGTGGTGGTGGTGGTGGTGGTGGTGGTGGTGGTGGTGGTGGTGGTGGTGGTGGAGATGGAGGTGGAGGTGGTGGTGGTGGTGGTGGTGGTGGTGGTGGTGGTGTGGTGGTGGTGGTGGTGGTGGTGGTGGTGGTGGTGGTGGTGGTGGTGGAGGTGGTGGTGGTGGTGGTGGTGGTGTGGTGGTGGTGGTGGTGGTGGTGGTGGAGGTGGTGGTGGTGGTGGTGATGTGGTGGTGGTGGTGGTGGTGGTGGAGGTGGTGGAGGTGGTGGTGGTGGTGATGTGGTGGTGATGTGGTGGTGGTGGTGGTGGAGGTGGTGGTGGTGGAGGTGGTGGAGGTGGCGGTGGTGGTGGAGGTGGTGGTGGTGGAGGTGGTGGAGGTGGCAGTGGGGGAGGTGGCGGTGGTGGTGGAGGTGGTGGTGGTGGTGATTTGGTGGTGGTGGGGTGGTGGTAGTCGTGGTGGTTGACGGCTGTGGAGTTGGATCTGACTGCTGGTGACCCCTTGACTGCTCCATAGGGGTCTTGGGTTGTGTCCTATCTTCAAGCCCCTGACCGAGAATGGAGCAGTTCTGCTTCATAGCTAGAGTCCGATAGATAGGCAATGGACGGGGTTTGGATAAGAGATGTCGTCTCAAAGCACCAGATGACGTCTGAAAGGTTGGTCAGGGCAGAGCCTCGGGGACTCATGGCCACTCTAAAAGGCTTGGGTTTAATTCCAAGTTTCATGGGAAACCAATGTGGGACTGAAAGCAGAGGAGCGACACGATCTCACTTCTGTTCTTTAAGGTCGTCCTGGCAGCTGGGAGTAGAATGGGGAGGGTGGCGGAATGGAGGCAGAGAGAGCATGGTGGCTTGGACCGGGGCAAAGCAGCGGTGGTGCTGGGAAGTGATTCTAGTCTAAGTATCTCGTTTGTAAACAGCACCTGAAGATGCACGTAGGAATGGATGAAAGGCAATGAATCCAAGTTTGGGGCTAATGCCACTAGGAGATCGCTTCTTGAGGCGTAAGACGGCCAGCAGAGCCAATTAGAGGGGCTTTCAACTTCTAGCCAAAGGCTTGTCGGATGATCGGTTTCCGCACTGGCGCCACCGTTCGGTTCTGCACCCATGGCGGCACATGACGTCTGAATTCCCTTGGCGACATCCAACAACAGTGACGGGAGCCCCACAAGGAGGCAGGGGCAGCGGTAGAGCAAGAGAGGGTGTCCTCAAAGCCCAAGGGAGACAGGGTTGCAAAGAGGGGCTGATTGGCTGTGCCAGGAGGTTGAAACAGGTGAGGCTGGAGCCTGGGGCTCAAGCATGAAGGACGATGGCAGCGCGGACTGTCTGGGACCTCCTGGGGACGGCAGGGAAGGAGGGCATGCAGTGTAGCCAATGAGGCCCGCCACTGCTGCTGCCACCTGAGGTGAGCGAGAGCCGGGGCTGAGGCACCCTGGGATGGACGTGGGACCGCAGGAGGTTTTTAAAGAAAAATATGGAGCTATTACAGCCTGTCTGTGTACCGAGGACAGAGGCCTTGATGGCGGAGAAGCAGGCAGGGATGATTCAGGAGACAGAGGATCGTTATAGGGGCAAAGTCCTTGAATGCGGCTGGGATCCAGGGCCCCAGGGGAGGGATTGGCCTCCAAAGACAGGACTATAGGACACAGGACAATCTAAGTCAGGACAGGGGAGGCATTGTCTCCCAGCCAAGGTCAGCGGCACAAGCCCTGGCCTGGCTTCTTGCAGGGCCTCCGTCTCAGCATCTCCTATGTGACAGTGAGCTCAGTCCTTGCTGGAGGATAATCACACACAGCTCCTGTCTGCCGTCCTGCATTCTGCCCAGCGCACCTGGAAACCCAGGTGGTGGCCCCTCCGCAAGGAGAAGCCCCTGGCTGGGGCCTGAGACGAGGGTCAGCTCAGGGGCCAGCCAGGCCTGATCACACGATCACACTCACCAGGTGTTTGGGCTCCAAGGACTGTGCCCCCATCACTCCAGCCCCTCACCCCTTTGGGCCATTCTGAGCAGCCAAACCTTCTGCCCCTGTGACACAGGGAAGAAAGTGACTCCCAGCGCAGTCGAGGGGGTGTAGGCGGCGCCAGGGCTTTGAGGCTTCAGGAGACAGGTGAGTGGAGAGAGAATGGCATTGAGTTTAGGCTTCTGAGCCAGACCACACCTCCCACCCCGCCTCTTCCTACCTGGGGGAATTCCCAGCGCTTCAACGTGCTTCACCTGGTTGGACCGTTCCCAAAGCATAAGGTTTGTTGAGTTTGTTCGAGAACCACACTTTCCTATTCTTTTCTCTTCTTACGGAGGGCTCCCCACCGGGCATCAGAGGCAAGCTCCACACGACCAGAGCCAGGATCGCTCCCCGCACCCCACACGCCCGCGCCCGATCTTAGGTAAGGGACATAAACGCACTTTCCCTATCTGACAGTCAGAACCTGCTGCCCTGGGTGAGGAAAGGGTTACCGAGGGCTCAGGGCAGAGCGGGCGTGCGTGCAGTGGTGGCTCCAGTGGTTGCCCCTCCGCCCCAGTGACCGATGGCTCTACCCCTCCCACACCCTGGGCACTGTCTCAGGGGTGCCCGCTGGCAGAGGTCCACTGCTCCACTTCCCACTCATCCTCTTCTGCACACTCAGCCCTTGCAATCAGAAGTACTGGCCTCCTTTTCTGTCTACATTATTAAAGGCACAAATGGCCAGGGACACTTCCTCCACCTCCCCCTTATCTCTCTGGGGTCTCTCCACAGGACCCACAGCCAATTCCAGAGTCCAGCTCCTAGGGGTCCTTCGTGTGGCAAACTGGCTTCCTGCTTCCCGAGGCAAGTAGATTTCTAGTGCACCCAGGCAGCTCATATTGGCCAAATAAAAGCCGCGCCCCCATCCCCCCCCACCCCCCCCCGCCTGCTTTGACTTCTAAGACCTGTTGCCTTCAGCAGGACCAGATGGCTCCAAAGTAGGAGCGGTGAGGTTATGCCAAACCCTGGCCCAAGTTATGCCAAACCCTTCCCCAGCCCTGCTTCTGGAGGAACCAGAACCCCGAGTCCTTACCTTGGCGGGGACAAGGATGGGCAGAGGCAGCAGGATAATGGGCAGGAAGAGCACAATCAGGTAGGAGCGATAGGCCCACAGGCCCTGCCAGCAGGTGGCCATGGCGTGGACCGAGGCGGGCTGAAGGTGGGAGCGTTGAGGGAGCCAGGGAGTAGACTCAGCCCGTAGGTGGCCTGGGGCAGGTGGGGAGGCTTATATAAAACCAGTTGAGTGTTAACCATTGACCCACACTGGCAATCAGAGCGTTTTTTGGAGTCCAGGAGGTGAGACTAAGGAGGAGGGGCCTATGGGAGGTGTAAAGATCAGGAAGGCTTTTCAGAGAAAGGGAGGGGGAAGAACAAGGAGTATAAGCTCCCAGCTCCTTCACGAAGTTAAGCCCGGACTTAACTCCTTCTGTTCTTGGCAGCTGCGAGTGGCTGGAGAAATTGGAGTGGAAAGGGCCCCCTGGAAGCCCCACAAGGCAAGCCCCATAGGCAAGACCCCAAGCCCCTCTTCCTCAACCAGTCTCTCCTCTCTCCTTTCACTTCCCAAAGGTAGGTTCAGAGCTGAGCAATTTATATGTGGCGAGGCCCTGGGTGGGGTGTCCCCTCCTACAGAGGGAGGCCCTGCCTTCTAGGATCTAGTCTGAGATGGAGTCCAGTCCAGTCTGAGATTGAGGACAGACGAGGTCTGGAGCAATCAAGCCCTTCTTCCTCCTCCTCTTCCTCCAAGTATCCAGGAAACTGGCAAACGTACTAACCCCACCGCCGTTGAGCGGATTCTGACTCACACAGGACAGAGCAGCAGATGCAAATCGGCCCCGCAGCAGACCGCCTCCGTCTCCTCTCAGCGGAGCAGCTGGTGGGTTCAAGCCACCCACCTGCCAGGTAGCAGCCTAGTGACACCAGGGCCCCTTTCAGACGTGGGGAGAAAGAGGAGACTGTCTGCTCCCAAAGGGATCTCCCGCCGGGAAAACGCAAGGGGTAGCTCTACTCAGTCCTCACTGGGTGGCTGTGAGTCAGAATCCGCTCCGTGGTCGTGGGTTTCCTTCTTGGAGTCCCGGCTGACTCTGACTCACAGTTTGGCGCTGAGTCTCTGAGCAGGCACTCGGGGGCCTTGCGAGGGAGGTTTCGGAGGTGTGGGCCGTACCAGGTTAACGCCTTCAGAGGAGGTGACACCAAAATGACTCGATCCCAATCTTTGGGCAGCGTTATCCAAAGAAATTTATGATTTTTTAAATACAACTATCCCCGCAGTTAGCCAAAACATTCTTCCCGATCCAGTTGACCTGTAGTCAAGTACCGACAAGACCCAAACTCTGTGCTGTTCATTGTTGACCCTTTCGCCCCCGTGAGCTGTCGTAATTACTGAAGTATAATAACGCTTTGGGTCACTGGTTTTGACCTAGGGCCGTTGCTCTCGTGTCTGCCAGTGTTGTCATCGTCACCGATTGGGTCAGCGTTCCTGGCGTTTTGGCTGCAGAACGGTGGTCGGTTTTGAGGCGGACAGAGTGTGGCTGTGCCCCTGGCAGTGTATGCACCTAGTATTTCCGATGCCAGCAGGCTTCGGCAGAGCTTCCAGACTAAGTACGGAGTAGCAAGCAGGAACAGGCTGACCGCTCCTGAGGGATTAGCCACGGAAAACCTTACGAATGAAAGGAAAAGGCTTCTGGTCAGTCTCCTGATATTATAAATCAATGTAGAATGATTTTATAAAAACAACTTTGGTGTTGGTCTTCATGAGCTCTAAGAAAGTGTACATTGAAGTTGTTGGCAGCTATAGCTGTTACATATTACTCTGTGATTAAACGAGATCATAAGCTTCCCAAAGGATTCTGTATGGCCCGGGATAGGAGGAGGGGTGACACAAGGGAGGGGGAGGGGCGACACCACGAGTCAGGTGCACTGGAGACACCAGCCCAAGGAAAACCACTGTCGCCACTTCCGCATTCTGCAGTCATACCTTCCCAGAGCGCGGCTCCAATGAAGCGCCTGCGGTGTGGTAGATGCACAATCAAGGCTTGTTCCCTTTGGGCTCTTAATACTTTTCAACTCCTCCCTCTGCCCCAAACTGCCACGGAAGACGAGGAAATAGATGATCTCATCTTTTGGAAACACACTCCATCTCCACTTATCCATCCGTCTATGGGGCTGTGTGCCTGTCTGTTCAGCTGACCTTTCTTTTCTGTCTCTCCGCCACCCCACCAAACAATTATGTATTCATCACTGTGCTGAGGACTAGAAAGACAAGGATGTATTATAATAAGCTGCTACTGCTGCTGCTGCTGACAGCTAATATTTGTTCAGTGTTTAATACAAACTTGTTAGTGAACTATTTCGTTTACTCTGTCCTACTGCACTATGGGGAAATGGAAAGATTTCTTTTTCTTAAGGGATAAGGCATTTATTTATTTATTGAGATTGATGGCTAATAACCTTTGTGAGGCTGGCACGGGACCGAGTGGTGTGTCCTTCTATTGTATGGAGGGTTGCTATGAGTTAGAACCGACTGGACAGCCCCTAATAACAACAAGGTCATTGTCTTGTAATGCCCATCATATAATTAAAACCAAGCCCACTGCCATCAAGTCAATGCTGACCCACAGTGAGAGGTGCTGAGTGACCATGGCAGAGAAATGATGGCAACAGAATCCGAATGGCAGGCACTGAGGTGGTGGACTTCCCAGCCCATGGAGTGACCTTTGGTCAAGACTTAGTGCTTTAGTAGGGTGCCTCTAAGCACTCACTGGGGGATCCAAAGAGTTTTGTAATATAATATAACTCTAAGCAGAGCAGGGCAGAGGCTGGGCCGACACAAGAGGCTAGAGAGACCAAAGGCCAGAGGAGAGATTTGCCTCCGAGGATGGCTGAGAAGAGGCTGTCCTGATTGAAACACTACCCCCGAGTCATTTCTGATCCTGAATTGTGACCTGTTGCTTCCCTAATGAGTCCCATGATGGCGATTGTTGTCTGTGAGTTTTCTATGGCCATGGCAATGAATTGTTGAACCCAGCAGAGATGTTGTGACTAGCGCGGGAGGGATAGTTGATAGGGGAGAGCTGTCTGAGCTGTGCATCGTAGGATCAACCTGGGGCTGGCTGGTAACGATGGCGATCCCCTTTCTCCAGTTCTTATGAGGCTGAGGTCAGACATGCCTCCACTCTCCAACCTTTCTGTCAATTCTTACTCTCGCACAGTATTCACTACCGTTTAGTTGGGTTCAATCATTCATTGCAATGACCACACAGAAGCCACAGACAATTCTGATGATTATAGGGCTTCTTAGGAAGTCAAAAGGTTACAGATCTCAGAATACACCTATTTGGTCAGGATAGCCTCTTCAGAGCCATGCCCGCAGGCAGGCTTCTCTCTGGTCTTTGGTCTCTCCACCACAGGGTCTCTGTCATGCTCAAGCAAGGTTACAAAACCCTTTTAGGGCTGCCAGGAGATGCCTAACGCGTGTGCCTCTCCACCACAAGCCTCAGCCTAAAGGTTTATGAGTTAACTGACATAGCTCCCCCAATTAAGTGCTGAAGGTACTCAACTCCACAGGCCAGCTTCCTGTTAGAAGGCACGCAGCCTGTTTGCTCTAGAAGATGGATATTGACTGTTTCTCCTATAGACCTAAATGTACGGTGGGAATGAATATTGGTTATTGTAGATTACATCGCACTACGTTCAGCTAATACTTGATTGAATATGGATTACTAGGGCCTTTGGTCTCACACAGAATGTAACCAGTTGATAAATTTTCATTTAAAGGCATGCAGATCCACCCAGAACTGCTGAGAAAAAAAAATGCGTCTGAAGTAAAGACTTGCATAAAAAGGGTGGGGGGCAAGACTTTTGTTCTTTCGGATTTCAAGCCATTGGTTTGTCTTTGGATGCTCTGATGCGGGGGGGCGGGGAGTCAGTGCCCATCAGAAGAAGCCCACAGGACAGAAAGAGTTAAAGGGAGCAGGCGAGTGGGAAGCTGGTCACTCAGTCGTGGTGGTCATCTGGTTCACTTGATGAATGGCAGTCAGGGAGGTGCAGCAGTGACGAGACGGTTGCATTTGAACCTGTTCCACTGGCACCCTTTGACCTAGCTGAGTGGGGCTAGATGAGTGAGTGAGTGAGTGAGAGAGAGAGAGAGAGAGATATTAAGGGCTAGAGATGTGCCGACCTAATGAAAAGAAAGATGGTGACACCACGAGCTGGTATACATTGCTGCAATTTGATGACTTGTTCTGGACTGGACTTTGTGGATGCACTTCAAAGTTCTGATTGCAGTGAAAGATCCTTCAGATCAAAAGACACATTTCTTTCCTCAGAGTATTGGTAATCTAGTAATTGGCCATTTAAAATTGGGGCAGGGACACAAAGGCATGAAGTAGCTGGCTTTCACTGGAGTTTAATGACCGAACTCTTAATGTTTTGCGCTGCGGATACCTCATGAGGCTCCAAGAAAGGAAATAATCATCTCTCAGTTAAATTTCATCAGACATCAAAAAAGGTGAGGCCAAGATGACTTTTGGAGAACCTGACCAGATCACTGTCCTGAGCGGCTGAGACTTGAGCCACCTTACCCTGAGAATTCTTTACCAAGAGACTGATTGTAAATGGCTGTTTGGGGCTGGTCAAATGACTGGGAAAGGGGAGTTATCCTGCAAGTCTGAAAGAAAGAGCCGTGGTTAGAAAGCAGGGGGTGGCCTGCTGTGTGTCGTTTGTCTGTGTCTTTTCTAGGCACAGTCCTGTCACTTCCCCCAAATGATAGGGTGGGGCTGTGCAATCACCAAGGAGATTGCAGTTTGCGGATAATGCAGATCTGGCACCTGGATACCCACCCCCACAGGGGTGGGGCCATGCAAATAAGATGTACGGAATCCTAATGAGGGGATTGGTCAGTCTTGTCATCCCCCTAAGCTTGCAAGAGAACCAGTCCCTGAGCACAGGGTGAGCGATGTGGGGCCCTGACTACCACCAAGGAGAGACAAGAGTAGAGTTGGATCTAGGGTCCTAGCACTGAGTGCCTTCTAGGCCCAGGAGACAGAAGACTGTAACAAGGGAGACAGTGAAAGATGATGAGAAGCAGTGGTAGAGAAAGGACGATAGCAGAGGCAACAGAACCAGGATAATGACAGGACATGGCTTGGTGAGTGTCCCAGCCTACAGCTCAAGAGAACAGAGTACCTTTGAACCCAGGCTTACTGGTGGAAGAGGGTGCGTCTGGGCACCCACTGACAGGACTAAAGAGCTTGATGCTCAAGGGCTTGGTTACACTTGCCAAAACAGAGCAGGGCAGAGGCTGGTCTTGCCCAAGACGCTTGAGGGGCTGAGGGCCAAAGAGCAGTCTGCTTGTGGGCATGTCTCAGGAGAGAATGTCTTCATTGAAGAACTGTATCCTGAATGGTCACCTGTTGTTACATCCCCGATAAACCCCACGGTCATGAGTATGGCCTGCGCGCTCTGTATGGTCGTTGCAATGAGTTTTCAAACCCAGCCGAAGAACAGAGAGTGCTTTACGAGGGGTGGCTGGTGTCAGAATTGCTAAAAAGCTTGCAAACAGGAGATATGCCTGACCGCTGCTTCATGGGAACCAGCCTTGGGAGGTTAGATGCGTCCTTCAAGTCAGTTTTACACACACCATGAGTTAGGTGTTCCTATTTAATTTTAGAGTTCGGAAGCTGAGGCCCACAGATACAGGTCTAACCGCATGGTTTAGTGAGGTTCAAGCCAGCGTGAGTGCCCCAGGTGGAAGGAGAGCGCTAGAAGCATCCCAGAAGGATTTCAGGAAAAGGTGGCTTCTGAACCAGAGCTTGCAAGGTGAGTCTAATTGGCTATGAAGAAGAGTCAAACTGAGGAAAAAGTGCACTCGGGCCTGGAGGGGTGGTGGTGGTGGTGGTGGTGGTGGTGGTGGTGGTGGTGGTGTGTGTGTGTGTGTGTGTGTGTGTCCCAGGACATGGGGGAGGCCTAGGGGAGTGGGTTGGAAGTGACAGCTAGTCATCAGTTTGGCCAGAGCTTCTGTCTCTTGGTACTCTCCACTCTCCTCAATCACACAGTAGGTGCACAAGCCACAGTTTTGATGGTGGTCAGCATGTGACATGTATGATGTCAGGGGAATGTTTCTGGCATTGTACCCAGCCGGGGCAAAGGGAGTAGAGTTTAGAAAACAGAAGTTCCTATATAGTTGGACTCTGGTTTCTTGGGGAAGTCGGACTGGGAGCTGATAGCTACATTTCTAGGGGGACAATAGCACTGCCTGGGCTGCTATGCCAGCGAGGCAAACCTGGAGCCAGTGAAGTCTCCGTGGGAGAGACACCTGGCATTCTGCAACAGCGGGCTGGAGATGTCAAAGATCTAATTCTCAGGGCTGTGGGCCAGCCCAGGCTGGGTGCAAAGCGACAGTAAACCAGGACAGAGTGGCCACGCCCTCCCCAATTTGGGCCCATCCAGTCCCACACAACCAACCTACCACCTGCTGAGGGCCAGCGGAGGGAGAGTCTGGAATCACAGGGCGAGACCGAGGGAGTCAGATGCAGAGGACAATACCTTAGTTCTGTCTCACGGTGAAGGCCTCTCCTGGGGCCCGAGGCTCTAGGGGATCGAGACTGAGCTTCCCTCGGAGGAACGGCATTCTTCATGTGTACAATCTTCTCCATCTCAGTTCCCTAACTTTCCTTATCAATCCTGGGATACAGGCTTGGAGCAGTGAAGCTACTTGCCCAGGACCACATGGCTTGTGAGCACCTGAGAGAGAACCCAGGTTCATGTCTGAGACTACCTTCCATGGAACTGGGACAAAACAGCTTCTTAATTAGACAGCTATTTTTCAAAGTCACCCATTTAGGACTTTTGTCAAACCAGGCCACTATCATCTGCCAAAACCTGGCCGAAGACCATCTTGGAATAGACCAACCAACAATTGCTCCTATGTAAGTTCGGGTGGAAGTGGAAGGAAATTACAAGTCCAAATACAACTGTGAGCATATCCCACCTGCATTTATGTACCATCTCAAGAACAGATTTGATACATTAAATGCTAACGATTGAAGACCCGACAAGTTGTGGGACTCCATCAAGAACATCATATGTGAAGAGCACAACAATCAGTAAAAGAAAAAAAAGGCCGAAGTGGATGTCCCAGGAGAGTCTACATCTTGCTCTTGAACATAGACTAGTTTGAGAGAAGGGAAGAAATGATAAAGAAAACTACAGAAATCTCCAAAAGGCAGCTAGAATAGACAAAGTAAAGCATTATAATAAAGTATGCAAAGACCTGGAATTAGAAAACCAAAAAGGAAAAAAAACAAAAGCAGGTTCTGTATACTTTAAACTGAAAGAACTGATGGGGATAATTCAGGCATTATGAAAAAAATACAACGGGGAATAAAGTTCAATCCCCAAATTGCAATAGCCAACTATGGATAGCTTTGGAAAACATGGGAATTGCAGAACATTTCATGGTGCCGAGAGGGAAGAAGAGGCTTCTTCAAATGGAATAAGAAACTAGTGAGTGGTTTAAAATCAGGAAGGATGTGGACCCGGTTGTGTCTTTTCACCACAGGTATTCAATCAGGAGGCTGAACAAGCAATCTGGGGAGCTGGGGTAGCTGAGGAAGAACGTGGTATCAGGACTGGAGGAAGGCTTATTAATAACCGGCGACGTGGAGACGACATAACCTCGCTTGCTGAAAAGCGAGGCGGGCTTGAAGCGCTTGTAAATGAACATCAGTGACTGCAGTGTTCAATGCGGAGTGGAGCTCAGTATCGAGAAAGCCGAGATGCCCACAATTGTACCGAAATATAGCATCACGATAGAGAGACCAGGCTGAAGCTATATTTCGCTTGGACCTGCAATCAATGCTCATGAAAGCAGCAGTCAAGAAATCAAATCAAATATTTCACCTCTTTACAGGGTTCAAGAGCAAGGCTGTCACTTTCAGGACCAAGGTGTGCCTGACCCTGTCGTGATATTTTTAATCGCCTCATATGCATGCGAAAGTTAAACACCAAATAAGGAGACCCAAAGAAATGTGGATGCGTTTTGGTGCTGGTGGCGAATATTGAAAGTACCGTGGACTGCCAGGAAAACAAGTCTGTCGTGGAAGAAGGACGGCCAGAATGCTCCTTAGAAGCAAGAATGGCGAGACTTCATGTTTTGGACATGTTGTCAGGTGCGACTCGTCCCTGAAAGAGACTCCATGGTTGGCAAAACAAAACAGAGGAAGACTGAGAAAGAGGCGGATTGACACAGTGGTTTCCACAATGGGCTCACACACAACCCTTGTGAGGTTGGCACAGGACTGGGCAGTGTCTCCTTCTCTTGTGCAGAGGGTCTCTATGAGCCAGAACTGACTTGATGGCATCTAGCAACAGGGGTAACATGCCGAACGATGCCGGAAGTATCGAAAGAAGGTGGAAAGAATACATGTAGTCACTGTGCCCAAAAGAATTGGTGTATTTTCAACCAGTTCAAGAGGTAGCGCATGGTTATGAACCAATGGTGCTGAAGGAAGAAGTCCAAGTTGAAGGCATTGGCGAAAAACAAGGTCCTAGGAATTGACGGAACACCAATTAAAATGTGTTGGCCCTCTGATGTGGCGCTGGACACACTCACTTATCTACGCCGAGAAATTCAAAAGACCTGGCAAACCCATGGAAAGAGACCCGTGTTTGTGCCCATCGCAAAGCGAGGCGACCCAACAGAACATGGAGATTATTGAACGATGTCATTGACATCACACAGAACAAAAATTCTACTGCAGAAGAAAATTTAAATGGTTGCAGCAGCACAGGCAGCTGCCAGAAATTCAAGTTGGATTCGGAAGAGGATGTGGAATTAGGGAGATCAGTGCTAATGTCAGATGAAGCTTGACTGAGAGCAGACTATCCGCAGGATGTCTACTTGTGTTCTGTTGCCTGTGGAAAGGCATTTGACTGTGTGGGTCAGAACAGACCATGGAGCCTTGAGAAGAATGGAATTCCATAGCTTTAGTGTGTTAATGCAGAACCTGTAGACAGACTCTGGCGTGGTCATTTGAACACATCAAGGAGATACTGCATGGTTTAAATTCAGGAAAGGCTTACATCAGGGTAATATTCTTTGACTACACTTAGTCAATCTTTATGCTAAGCAATAGTCTAAGCTATTGACTATATAAAAAAACACCACGTTAGGATTGGATGAAGGCCCGCTGACAACCTGACACAACCTTGCTCACTGAAAGCAAAAGGTACTCAAAGTACTTCCTGGTGAAGATAAAAAACAACAGCCTTCACTAAGGATTGGAACGCAAGGGAAAGAAAACCAAATTCCTCACAACTGGATCAATAGACAAGATCAGAATGAATGGAAAACGACTGAGGTTGTCAAGGATTGCATTTTGAAAATTAATTAAAAATCATTTTATTGGGGACTCATACAACTCTTATCACAATCCATATGTGCGTCCATTGTGTCAAGCACATTTGTACATTTACTGCCATCATAATTCTCAAATCATTTGCATTCTGCTTGAGTTCTCATTTTTATCTCCCTCCCTCATCCACCCTGCTTCCCTCACAAATCCTTGATAATTTATCCTTTTTTTTTTTCATGTCTTACACTGTCCAATGTCTCTCTTTACCCACTTTTCTATTGTTTGTCCCCCAGGGAGGGGGTCATATGTAGATCATTGCGATTGGTTCCCCCTTTTTCCCCCACTTTCCCCTCCTGGTATTTCTACTCTCATTATTGGTCCTGAGGGGTTTATCTGTCCTGGATTCCCTATGTTCCCAGCTCTGATCTGTACCAGTGTACATGCTCTGGTCTAGCCGGATTAGTAAGGTAGAATTGGGAGGGGGGAGGGGAGGAAGCATTAAAGAACTAGAGGAAAGTTGTATGTTTCATCGTTGCTACACTGCACCCTGACTGGCTCGCCTCCTCCCCATAACCCTTCCATAAGGGGATGTCCAGTTGCCTACAGATGGACTTTGGGTCTCTACTCTGCACTCCCCTCATTTACAATATGAGTTTTTGTTCTGGGTCTTTGATGCTGGATACCTGATCCCATCCAAGGATGGCATTTTATTTGGACCCACAACCAACTAATGAAACAGCAACCAAGAGATCAGATGACATATTGCACTCAGCAAATCTGCTGCACAACACCTCGTTAAAGTATTAAAAAGTGTCACTTTATGGACTCAGGGACACCATACCAAGCTCACTGCCACTGAGTTGGTTCCAACTCCCAGTGACCCTGAGGACAGTCAAATGGCCCCATTGGGTTTATGAGATTGCAAATCTTCACAGGAGCAGAAAAAGCCTCACCTTTCTCCCGTGGAGCACTGGATGGCATGGAACAGCTGACCTTGTGCTTAGCAGCCCAACACATAGCCCATTATCCCACCAAGGCCGCTCGACCTTGACCATGACCTTGGTCATGGTTCCTTCATGTGACAGCTGAACAATGGGTAAGGAAGACCAGAGATTCGGTGCATTTGAACAATGGTGTTGGTGAAGAATACAGGAAACACTGACAAGAGAACAAATAAATCAATCTTGGAGGAAGTGCAGGCAGAGTGATCCTTAGACGCAAGGATGACAAGACTTCATCTCATGGACTTTGGACAAGTTATCAGGAGAGACCAGTTCCTGAAATACTAAAGAAAATCAGTAAAAAACAAAACAAAAGGAGGAATCCCTTCAACTAGAATCACCGGACGGATTGCAATTTTGGCTGCAATCAATATTGGACTCGAATATAACCATCGTGAGAATGGCATAGAAACAGGCAGTGTTTCATTCTGTTGTACACACAGCCTCTGCGCACGGGGGCTGACTTGCCTGCCCTTAGCAATGGACTATGACCAATGTGCCCCTGCTGCGCTTGTCCTCTTTCAGTCTCCGCTGCACCCTTAACTGCGGCAGATCTCTGTGCTATCTCTGGGCGGAGTCAGGAAGAACATCCACTTGCACTTTGACCTTTGATCCTGCTGGAGAGGTTCATCAGAGTGCATCTGAGAAAGTCCTGGGGAGAGGAGGTAAGCCTCACTTGTCCTTGGAGCATGTGGCTGATAAGCTCGAGATAGGGGCAGGGTTGGGGCTCAGACACAAGGGTGGCTCTTAGGAAGCTCAGTGCTAGGCCCATGAGCCAGTGGCCCAAGGGGATTTAAGGCTGATCAGGCTGGACCTGGGGTCCACCTGGACCCCAAATAAATAAGAGGGTCATGGGAAGAAGGGGGTGACAGGACTTACCATGCAGCACTAGGAATGGTGTGCAAAGCCTGAGACTGTCTAGTTGAGAGAAAACGGGGGGAGGTGTCTTAAGATCCTTGATTGAAGAATGGAACCTGGACCCACAGGACAGCAGGACGGGAGAGGCCAGTGGAAGCTGTGTAGCTGCGTATTTGTTTCCTGCAGTTGCTACGATAAAGCATGACCAATTCAAATAAAAACAGAGATGTATCTTCTCGTTGTTCTGGAGGTTACAAATCTAAATTCAGGATGTTGGCAGAGCCTGTTCTCACTGAAGGCTTTATTGGAAGACTGTCTCGTGTGGCTTCCGGTAGCCCGGGCATTCCTCAGCTTGCAGCAGCAGCACAACTGTGTCCTCCAGCGGCTGCCTTCTTCCATCTGTGATGAGGAGCGCTCATATTGGACTGGGACCCACCACGCCACTCCAGGATGACCTCACCTTGTCCACCTTACCAGACTAAATCATGGTATTTTAAATTTTATGTTAATTAATCATTTCTGGGAGCTCTTGCAGATATTATAACATTCTGTAGTTCAATCACATCACACAGTATTATACAATTGCTACCACAATCCGTTTCAAAACATTTTGTTTCTTCTTGAACTCCTTCATATCAGTTCCCCTTTATCCCCTCCCTCACCCACCTTAGCCCCAGGCTTCTATAAAAGTTTTGGGTGTTCCTGCCATACCTTACTCGATCCAATATATCCATTCACATGCAATTCTGTTGTTCAATCCCATGGAGTCCTCTAGGGAGACAGCACCACAGCTTGAGCAGGGGGCGACCCTGCAGTCCCCTCTGGGAATGAGCTGCTTACAGCAGAAACATCGCCCTCAAAGATTCACACACCAGAAGGAGGTCTCCTCTCATGCTCCCTTTCCTGTGGAGATATAAACAAAACCCTCCCCTTGGGCGAGTTAGTGCCCTGACAGCCCCCCTACCTCCATTGCTGTCGTTTTTCTTCCCCCCACCCCTTAAAGGTATATGAGATGGGGGTGAGGGCAGGGGGAAAGAAGCCTTTCAAAACAGGTGCTAGCTGCATCTGATTTTGATGACATCTGAATCATTTGGTTTGGTCTGGCTCATGCCAGAATGTCTTTTCCTCAGTCCAGAAATTGTGTGTTGTGTGCCTTGTGTGCCTTCTCCCTTATGCCTGTCCTGCTCTTCGAACTTACCTCAGCGGACTCATAAATCATGGTCTTTTCAACCACCTGGTAGGCAGGTGAAGCTGGAGAGAGGAGAAGGAAGACGGAAGCAGAATGTGTGCTTTGGGATTAGGTTGTTGGTGAAAAATATTAAATAAACCAAAGAGTGCCAAAGGAGTCAACAAGGCAGTCTTAGAAGAATAGCCAGAACACTCCTTAGAAACAAGAATGGTGAGAAAGTGAAGGTTTATTGTGCCAACCTGGCCGATAAACACGTCTGGGGTCCATTGAAGGTCAGTGAGATAAATGGCTCGGTGAGCCTCACCTTTCAAGTTCTCAGGTCTCTTGCTTTCTGATGGTCGGACCAGGGTGCAGCTGCCTTAGCCAGTTCCCTGCATTAGCTGGCAAGACTCACTTCCTGCAAGACATCCCTGAGGAAAAGCCACATGGACCTACCCCGATGCAGCCCTGGGTGCTGGAGCAGCTGTGTGGAGACCCCTGCCAGCGCTGAGATGTTTACATATTCACTGACTCGGCTTTCCTCCTGCAGTCGGCATCATTGCGTCTGTTTTGTGAGATGGAGGAGGACTTTGTGGATTAGTGTCAGACATATGGGCTAATGTTGGACTTGTGGGCTTGGGCAGCACTGGGTTGGGAAGTTTTCTTGATGCACACTTACCCTTTCTATAAAACTCTCTCTTTTACATGAGTTTCTGTGGATTTGTTTCTCTAAAGTACCCAGACTAACACAAATGGCGAGACTTCTTCTTATGTACTTTGGACGTACATCAGAAGGAATCCGTTCCTGGAGAAGAACATGATGCTTGGCAAGACAGAGGGTCCTCAAAAAGGAGGAGCACCCCTGGGAGATGGATAGACACAGTAGTGGAAACATAGCAATGGCCCGCACCGGACCGAGCAGGGGCAGGGTTTTGTTTCGCCGTATGTCGGGTCTCTGTGAATTGGAACAGACTTGACGGCACCTGACAATGAAAACATCACCTGGGTGGTACAAGTGGTTTGCTCTCAACTAACTTAACAAACTTAACAGTTAACGCTTTGAGCCTACTCAGAGGAGCTGCAGAAGAAAGGCCTGGCCATCTGTGGCTACAAAGATTATAGGCAAGAAATCCCCGTGGAGCCGTTCCACTGTATAGCTCACTGGGTCATTCCGAGTGAGAATCCGCAGCAACAGGGGGAGAATCCAGTGTGAGGACATGATCATTTTGAAGACCTGTTTCCAAACCAGGTCATCTTCACGGGCACTAGGAATGAGGACAACTTATCATTTGGGAGAGACACAGTTCATCTTGATGGGCTGTTTTCAAGCCAAACTCTTCCTGCCCAAGAGAAAGAACAGAACTGGGTGAAAGGTGATGGGACTCTGGCTTTGAAAGTGCCCTTCTGGGTGTCTGCTTGACCCTGGGACAGTAGCGGGTGGGGGTGGGGTGGGGGACCATGAGGGTCCCAAATCAAGTAGGAAGGTGGGGCAGCTTACTGGTAGTTTTGAGAATCTTGTTCCCAGAATTGGACTCTAACCCAGGCACCTTGATGGCTCTTGAATCTACAAGTGTCTCGCCAGCTGGCCTTCTTCATTTCCCGATCAAACCAAAGCAGTGGTGGTCAAGTGGGTTTTAACTCAAGGCAACCCCTACGTGCCGGCGCAGAACTGTGCTCCACGGGGGTTCAAGCCCCGTGACACTTCGCAAACAAGAAGCCTTCCAAGTGCCTGTGGGTGGATTCGAACCACCAGCCTTCAGGTTTGAATTTAGCACTTAGTGGTTTGCATCACCCAGGGAAGCCCTACTTCGTTTCCAGCTGGCTTTTTGGCATGACTCTATCTGCCTCCACCATAAAGATATAAATATACGTGTGTGTATATATATATTATTTAAGGTGTTGAAATGACTCTGCAAGACCCAGTCGTGACGTTCCTCGTTGACCTCAGCTCCCACCCCTGCTTTGCACTCAGCAAGGAACCCAACAAGCCCCGGCAGTGCCTCAGCGGGGCCTGCAGTTGCTGAAATCTCCATGGAGTCGCCCCTGCTCTTTCTTCTCTCAGGCCCCCTCTCTCAGCCTCCTCCTCCCTGCTTTACTGATGAACTATTGTGTATCTTTCAGGTCTCAGCCTAAGAATAAGCTTCTTTTCCTGAACTTTCATCACAGACTGGAGCAGGTCCCCTCTCCTGTGTCCCAGACACCACTTATCACAAGGCTTTGTATCCTCCTGAGACCAGCCTCCCCCCCAAACAAAACAAAACAACAACGCCTTGCGATTGAGTTGATTCTGACTCATGGTGACTCCGTTTGCTTCAGGGAAGAGCTATGCCGCAGGACTTTCTTTCCTCCGTAGACTGGAATCTTTACAGAAGCAAATCACCGGGCCTGTCTTACGCAGTGCTGCTGACGGGGGTCAAACCACCAATATTAAGGTTAGTAGTCTAGTGCATACCATTTGTATCTCCAGGGACCTTGTCCTCCAGACATCTCTGTATCACCCACCAGACTGTCAGCCCCATGAGGGCAGGGACTGTCTGCATTTGGTACAGAGTGGGTACTCAAGAAGGTGTGTTGGAAAAGCCCATGAGTAGATGGGTGAGTGAAAAAGATGGGCGAGATGACTGGCTGAGTGAGTGGGATACCCACCGGATAAAAGGCTCATACCACACGCCCTCCTTCCAGCTGATTCTGGAACTGGCCCCGAGGTCTTTAGGCAGAGATGGATGGGGCCTATTGGTTAGGCAACTAAGCCAAGAGTTGATTGGGGTTTCCTACCATCAAGATCCTGACAAGGGCCTAGGAAGTAATACTGGCAGGGCTGGAGCTGACTGTCTGCTCGGGTTGCCTGGGGCTAGGCAGGGCTCCAGGAAGCTTTCTGATCTTAAAAGGGACCTGAGGCTTATTTATACTGCGTGCAGTTGGCCCAAGAACTGCCTTCTTGCCTTGCCAAGCAGTACACACCCTCCTCAATGATTCAGAGTCTCCAGGCCCAGTTCATTTGATACCGCTCCCTTTTCTTCTTTAAACATTTTATTGTTTTTTTTTAAATTTTAACTTGATGTTATCGATCTCAACATAGCGGGGAGGCCATCAGGTTGGGAAGAGGTAGCAAATGAAATGATTCACCGTGGCCCCGAGATCTTGTGGGGGCCCTGAACTTGATCTCATTGTCTCATCCACTCATTATCCGACCACATACTCACTCACTCTCTCGGCAAACACGGAGAGCAAAAATCGAGTCTTAGAATCGAACACACTTCGATTTGAATCCTTTGTAAACTTTTAGACAAGACCCTTAACCTCTGTGAGCTTTGTTATCCCCTGTTTAGCAGGGAAAACACAGGCAGTGCAGCCAGGAGAGAAGACTTGAACCTACCTTGCAAGGTTATTGGAAGCATTACCAACACTGTAGGTCAAGAATTCATCTGAATGGGAACCCAGTAGATGGTAAACCAACCAACCAGCGAATGTCTGACCCATGTGTCTTGGCGCTGAAGGGTATGCCATGGAGTTTCCAATGGCTGTTTTTTCAAAAGTAAACCACAAGCCTTTCTTCCAAGGCAACTGTCTTAGTTACCCAGGGCTGCTATCGCCTACTAGCACAATTGGGTAGGTTTGACAGACAGATGTTTATTCTCTCAGTTTATTCTCTCCATTCAAGCTCCACATTCAGGGCACCAATTGTAGGGCAAGGCCTTCTCTCTCTGCCAGCTCAGGAGGAAGATTTTTGCTTCCACGATCAATATCTGTTAGCTTGGCATTCCTCGGAGGACCGTCTTTGTATAAATCTTCCCCTGGGTGTAGGAGGTGCTCAGGGTCCAGAGGATGTCCTTTGTTCACGGCTCTTCTCTCTTGGTGGCCATAGGTCCCCCTGGCTGTGCTTGCTTCTCCATCCTTTAATCTTCTGTAAGACAAAAGCTGATGCAGGTCACGCCTTTGCCGCAGACCTGGGCTGATCATATCACGGGACTGATTACATCATGGCGTGACTGCCAACCATTGAGAATGATGGCCCAGTCAGATCGACATTTATTAAGAGTGCATGAGACAATGGGGTCAGGTTTAGGCCCCAAAAGATCTGGGAACCAAGGTTAATCGTTTCATTTACCAGCTCTTCCCAACATGATTGCTTCCCCACAATTCTGAGATAGATAAAATCAAGTTAAAAACAAAAATATCCAAGCATTTTTTTTAAAGGTCATTTTATTGGGGACCCTTACAGCTCTTATCACAATCCATGCATCAGTTGTATCAAGCACATTTGTACATATGCTTCCATCATCATTTTCTAAACATTTACTTTCTCTTTGATCCCTTGGTGTCAGCTCCTCTTTATTCCCTACGTCTCCCCTCCCACCCACGTGACCCCTCGATAAATTATAAATTATTGTTATTATTTTCATATCTTACACCAACCGCTGTCTCCCTTCCCCCACAGTTTCTGTTGTTTGTCTCCCTTTGGAGGCAGGGTTATAAGTCAATCATTGCAGTCGGTTCCCCCTGTTCCTCCCCCACCTTCCCTCTACCCTCCTAGCATCCCTACTCCAATTCCTGCTCCTGAGGGGGTTTATTTGACCTGGACTCCGCGAGTCATGAGTTCTTACCTGTACCAGTGTACATGCTCCAGTCTAGCCAGAACTGAAAGGTAGGACTGAGGTCATGACAGTGAGGGGTGGGGTGGGGTGAGGAAGCCTCAAGGAACCAGAGGAATAATGTGTGTTTCATCAGAGCTCTACTGCACCTTGGTTGACTCATCCCTGCCTTGTGACCCTTCTGTGGGGGGCTGTCCCATTGTCTACAGATGGGTTTTAGGTCTCTGTTCTGAACCCCCCCCTCATTTTCAACAATATGTTTGTTTGTTTGCTTGCTTATTTGTTTGGGGTCTTTTGGTGCCTGTTACCTGATCCCGTCAACACCTCATGATTGCAGAGGCTGGTGTGCTTCTTCCATGTGGGCTTTGTTGCGCTAAAGCAATTTTTAAATAAGACAAGAGGGGGAACACAATCAGTCCATGACAACACCTCTTTGGGGACTAAAGCATGTCAACTGCCTCCACCACCCAACAACTCTCCATCCTTTGGAGCAACGTATTTCCCCGTGGCCAGCACTGGGCAGGCACTGTCCTTCTCCAGAGCCCCTTCTATCACAGGATCAGAAAAGCAGTGCCATCGGTTTGGGGTTATTTGCTCAAGAGATCATTGTTATTAGGTGCTATTGAGCGGGCTCCGACCTGTAGCAACCCTGTGCCCAGCAGAACGAGGCATTGCATGGTCTGGTACCATTCTTTCAGTGATTCCTCAGCAGCCACCGTGTCACTCCCTCTCCATGATGCCTCCTCTTTTATTGCTGTCCCTCCACTTTACCAAATATGGTGCCCTACTCCAGGGACTGGTCGCTCCTGACATGTCCGAGGTCCCGCCATCCTTGCCTCTAAGGAGCACGCTGACATGACTTCTTCCAACACAGATCCGTTTGTCCTTCTAGCACTCATCGGCGCTTTCAATATTCTTCTCCAGGGCCACCATTCAAATGCCCAGGTCCCTTCTTCGGCCTTCCTTACTCAATATGCCGCTTTCGCGAGCACAGGAGGCCGTGGAGAACACCATGGTTGGAGTCAGTGGCAACTTAGTCCTCGACGTCACGGCCTTGCTCTCCAATACTCTGAAGAGGCCTCGTGTAGCAGATTCACCCAACACAAAGCATCTTTTGATCTCTTGTCTGCTGCTTCCATGAGCATTGATTGTGGAGCCAATCAAGACAGAATCCTTGACAACTTCAACTTTGTCTCCATTTATCATGACGTTCCCTATTGGTCCAGTTGTGAGGATTTGACTCGTCCTTATATTGACTTTACCCACACCAAAGACTACAATCCTTGACCCTTCAGCGAGTGCTGGAATCCCTCCTCACCCTCAGCAAGCAAGGTGTGTCATCTGCGCATCACAGGTTGTTAATAAGCCTTCCTCCAATCCTGATGCCGCATTCTTTTTCATATAGCTCTTTCTCTGGTGATTTGCTCGGCAGACAGATCAAACACGTATGATGAGAGGAGACCACCCTCACGCACCCCTTGCTTGGCCTTAAGCCACGCAGCATCCCCTCGTTCTATTTGCACAACTGCCTCTTGATCCTGTACAAGTTCCTCAGGCGATCATTAGCTTCGGACAAACCTCCATAGGACTCTGTTTGCCCAAGCCTCGCCCCATGGGGCGGTGACGAAGTTCCCCTCACGTGTCCTGTCCTTGAAGGAAGGGAGGGTACAGGAAGGAAGGGAAAGGAGCAGGCTGGTGCTTTTGAAGAAGAGCCCTTTGTGAAAGACATTCCCCTAATGGCAGCAGGATTTAATCAGATTGTTCTGGGTTGAGGAAGTCGTGATAAAGACTCATAACTGGGCAGTGTTTGCTTGAATCTTGGAACTCTCTGAGGAGAGCAGCGATGGAGAGCCCAGTCCTTCCCAAGAGAAATGGGTCTTTCCCCTCGTGCCCAAGAAGCCTCTACGCCCAATCCCTAGAAGCAGCTTCTGAGTGTATGAGGCAGGTGGGGGGTGGGGGCTGGGGGGGTGGCAGAGCGGGGGTTCTACTCTGGGCTCTGCAGGATTAGACCTCTTCCTGGTCCTTCAGAGCCTTGGTGGCTTTTTCCGTGACATGAACCGGAGAAAAAGCTGCCTGGAAGGACTGGCGCGGGCTTTACACGAGAAGGTCCAGGCAGAGGGCCTGGCACACGGTAAGTCCTGAGACTTACTGGCATGTTCCCTCTCCCTGTTCCACTCTGATCCTTACCCACAGTCACATGGGCACTCTTCCTAGGTAACGCCCACCGGAGACCCGGCACCCACCCACTCTTCCACCCCAGTGCCACTGGGCTCAACAGAGCCTTGACTTCTGACAGCCATCATCCCACCTTCGCCACTCCGGGAAAGGGCTTTGGTCTCTTGACCAGGTTGTACCTGCCACCGTGCCTGTCCTCAGGCCTCTGCCGCCCACAGACTCCCTTTTAGGATATGCCAAAGGCTCTGTTGCTGTGTGTGTTTGGGGTTATTTTGGGTTGGGGCACAAATCACACATTGGGTGCTAACCCACGCCCCTTGCTTGTCCTGCATTAGCCCATGAGTGGCCGGAGAGCAAAACCGCCTGTGTAGATAGTTCAGTGTCGAGTCTAGCCCTCTTTGTCCAGGAGGGTTCTGGAAAATGGTGATGGCAGACTGACAGACTCTACCTGACAGAGAGCTGGACCCCTAGACTGCTTTATCAAGAGCCCCGACCTTCACTCATCCCCTCCATTTCAACAAGATCTCTGCAGTGGCGTCAATGACTGACTATGACCCACTGGCCATCACTGGAACTTCCCTGATTGAGTAAGCCTATGCAAATGAAGTGCTTGTGGCCCACCAAGGGGATTGGTCAGTGTGCTAATAACACAAATCAGGTGCATGATGCCTAGGTTGAGGTTATGCTATGCAAATGAGGTGTGTGGAACTTGAGAGAGGGGGCGGGTCAATTTCACCATCAAGCTCCACTTCCCATGAGCCATGCTAGGGGCACACGTGGGACTTGATACTTCAGAAGGAGATGGAAGTGGAACTCCTCCTTGGGACTGTATCCGAGCCCGGATCCAGACAGCCGTCACTCCAGAGAAGATGAGAGGCATTGAAAAGCAGCAGTGTTGACGCAGAAGCAGCCGAAGTGGGAGATTGACAGGAGGGATTGCCTTTGGAGGGAGAGGGCTGAATGCCTTCTGGCTGAGGCCGGCTGGTGGCGCTAAAGAGCTTGGTAACAATTGCATACGCAGGGGAAAGGTCAGGTAGGGCCCACCGGGGCCAAGGGTCAGAGAGAGACCTACCTGCAGGCATGGTTGAGGGGAGGCGACCTGATCAAAGAACAGTATCCTGAGTTAGTCACGATCCTGAATTGTCATCTGAATGAAACACTGCCTGGCCGGACCCATTCTCAGAATTGTTCCTATTGCAGCAGCTGTATCCGGGGTCTTCCTCTTTCTTGCTGTCCCTCAGGACTAATCTCTCCTGATAGCATGGCCAATGCGTGTGAGCCAAAGCCTCTCCATCCTTACTTGTAAGGAGCATTCTTCCAAGACAGAACGGTCTATTCTTTAGGAAGTTCATGGTACTGTCAACATTCTTTGCTGCTGCCATCATTCTGTCTCCCTATACAACGGTGAAGTTTCTCCATGCAGATGAGGAGATTGAAAATACCAGGATTAAAAATAATAATAATAAATAAATAAAAATAAACTACTAGGGTTTGGGTCAGGGGCACGTGAGACCCTTGCTCTTCAACGTGGAAAGAGTCTTGTACTGCAGACTTTCTCAATGCACTGTGTTCTTGACCCCTTGAGGTCGGCTTCCGTGAGCACTGATGCACACACGTCTTGACTTCAGACATGCAGCGCTCCCTTGTTCTGTTCCCACAACTGCCTCCTGAGCTATGTTCAAATTCCACGCAAGCACAATTCAGTGCTCGGGAATTCCCATTCTTCTCAAGACCGTCCATCGTTGGCTATGACGCACACAGTCTAATGCCTTGGCATAGTCAATAAAACACCAGGCAACCTCTTTTCTGGCAGTCTCTGCTTTGCACCAAGGTCCCTGTGATGTCAGCCATGCTATCCGTTGTTCCTCGTTCTCCTCTGCATCCAGCCTGAAGTGTTGGCAGCTCCCCGCCAATGCACTGCTGCGACTGTTGTTGGATGAGCCTGACGACAATTTTACGTGCAGGTGAGATCAATGGCATTGTTCTAAAAATCTGAACATTCTGTTGGGCTTTCTTTGGAATGGGTACAAATATGGATCTCTGCCTGTCCGCGGGCTAAGTAGCTGCCTTCCAAATTTCTTGGCATAGACAGGTGCTTGTCCGGTGCTTCATCAGCTTGCTGAAACATTGCCGTTGGCATTCCATCCATTCCTGGAGCCTTGCTTGGGGCTCGTGCCTTCCGTGCAGTGTGGACTTCTTCCCTAACAAACTCATGAGTATCGTCTGAGGTTCTGGGTGGCCCAGCAGCAAAGCGGAGAACGCCTGGTGACAGCCATTCAAAGCTGTTGGAGAAAGGAGGTCCGTATGTCCGACTTCCGCTTCACAGGGACCAGCCTGGGGCGATGCTGGTGAGGATTCTCCTCCCGCTTGTGACGTTAGAAAAGGAGGTCTGACTCAGCCTGGGACCATTGACTCTGCAGAGCGTACACGTCTCTAGGGCAGAGGGAGCTGTCCCTGACCTGGAGATCCGCTCGCTCTAGATTTGGGCCCTTCAGCAAGCAGAGGAAGACACCCTCGCTATTCAAGTCACTCCTGACGTCGGAGGCTTGGAACGGAGGCCAGAGGGGATCCAAACGATCTTCTCACTTCGTGCTGAGGCAACCGAGAACCAGAGACACGAAGAGACTTTGCAGTGGTCACACGCATTTGGCGCTTCCTGGACCAGCACTCAGGGAGCTCCTCACATTGGTTTCACTGTGAGCATTCACACAACACTGACGAAGTCCCCACTAGGCATTTTCCCATCCAATCTTGCACCTTATTCTCACGGGCCCGCTTGAGTTTTATATTCCCATCATTGAACAGACGGGCAAAGTGAGGCATCAGACAGGGAATTGAGTGGCTTAAGGCCATGGCTAACACGTGTCCAAGTAAGGACTGAATTCCGATCCTTGGGCGACCACCCCCCTTTCCATAAAGCCTTCAGTCCTTCGTTGGCAATGATGAGAGGAGACTGAGAGACCTGGCGCTCGTACCAGGAAAGGGCCAGGGGTAGAGCCTGTGGGAGAGATTGCGTGGCACAGGCCACGGCAGAAGGAGGCCTAGAACAGGGGCCTCTTGGTAGAATCTGGTCTTGCCTTGTGTGGCACCCACATCAGCCCTCAGAAGCCTCCAAACGCTGCAGGACAGCTCCCTGACGCGGTCCAACAGAGAGCTTCCCCATGGCAGACAGCTCCCGCAGCCCAAGGGTTGGTTTCACTCGAACTTCCTTGGTGGCTGCCTTCTCCGATGAGAGCATAATTTATGCCCAACTCTAGGCCCCACAGTGTGATCTCCTTCGGGCTCTGAGGTTTTGTCTCTGAAGCATCACTTGTGGAAGTTAGGGTTCCATCCAAAATGCCTTCAGTCCCCACGCCCACCTCATAGCAATGGCACCTGAGACTTGTCATTAAGCAACCGTGTCGTGGGTCACGTTTATGTGGCCTTTCTTAACCAGTTCCTGTAATTCCCACCAAATGATTGGGTGGGACCATTCTGGTGGCGTGCTGATGGCCCAACAAGGGAGTTGGGCAGCTTGCAAATGCAAATAAGGTGCATGGTGTCGTCCCATGTAAATTAGGAGGATAAAACCCTAATGCTTAGTTTTGTGACTGCTACTTGCCCTAAAATGAGCTGTCCTGGAGGCAGGCAAGGGGACATTCTACCACCAAGAAGAGATGGGAATAGAGCACTCCCTTTGGATCCAAGGTCGCTGGGCTGACAACCTCCCCGACCCAGGAAACCAAAAGCTGTCACGTCAGAAATAGGTGGTGAGTGGCAGTGCCCAGGGAACAGTGGCAGCAGAGGCAGCACTGGCAGGAGACCAGCGTGCAATGGTGAGGCGGGCTCCCTGGCCTACAGAGGGACAGAACCGAGTCCCTTCAGGCAGGAGGCTTGCTGGCGGGGTGAGGCGCCTCTGCGCACTTATTGGTGAGGCTGAAGAGCTAGGGATCACTTGCCCAAAAGGGAAGAGGCCAGGCTGGCCCAACAGGCCCACAAGGCCTGAGGGGCGGAGCGGGTGAGGACCAGGGAGCCGTTTGCCTGTGTGCACAACCAAAAAACTGTGCTGACTGACGAACTGTCTCCTGAGGAGGTCCTGGCTCCAAGTTGCAACCTGTTACTCCCCCATTATCCCCCATAATGGTGAGTGCTGTCATTGAGCTCTGGGTGGAAGCCATCGCAACACATGGCTGGATCCAACAGAGAAGCAGAGAGGGACGGTGGATGAAGAGAAGACGTGTGTACGTCCGGCCATGGGGATCAGAGTGAGTATCTCGTCCCCTCGGGACCTTAGGGGAGGTCAGCTGGCTCTGCCACACCATTTTGACAGTTGGAGGCACAAGTGAGACTTGTCGCAATAGTCCCAGGGAACGGTGAGACGTCATGAGAGAAAGAATGGAGGGGTGTGCGAAGCACACCTTGACTTTCAGTTGGTAAGTTTGGTTGCGATTTTCTGTAATGCCTGAAAAGGAAGTAAGCTGCTGACAGCATCATGTAGTGCAGGCTGAGTGTGGATGGGTAGCCAGGCTCGCTGATGGAGAAACTGTCATTGCAGAGACTGAGTGTGAAGGGGAGGCCTAAGGAGGGGCCTTGCTGGACTGCAGCACAATTTCCTTCAGTATTTGCTCTGCTGATACCTCATGAGGCTAAAAGCTAGGGAACAATTGATCGATCGATCGTCTCTCAGTTAAATTTCATCAGAAACGGTGAAGCCAAGATGACTGTGGAAGGACTTGCCTAGGTCAGATGGACCCCAGCTGCGGACCTGCAGGACTTTCCCCGGGGGGTGTGGGGGTGTGGGGAATCTTTGCCCTTCCAAAATGACTGGTTGTGTGTGGGGGTGGGAGAGCCGGTTATCCTCCAATTAGAAAGAACTATGGCCAGAAAAGCCAGGGCTGGCTTTAAGGGGCCATAACCCACTTGTAGGTGGTCTTTCTAGCCACGGTCTTGTAACTCCCACCAGATAATGATATAAATAAGATGCTTGTGGCCCACCAAGTAGATAGACAAATAAGATGTGTGGCACCTTGATGGGGGCACGGGGGATGCAAATAAGGTGGGTGGGACCCTAATAATGGGATTGGTCAATGTTGCCATCCTGTTAGGCTTAAATGAACCATCTCACAGTTACATAGGGGCAGCCTTACTGTTAGGCAGACTAGCGCAGGGCTGGAAAATGTCCCTTAACGCATGCCCAGAGAGCCAAGCACGGGAACAAGGAGTGGCGCACTGCACATGCTCAGAGGCTCAGGTTTCCTGCCGGGAGGCCTGGGTGGGCGCTAAACCTGGATTGGCCCACCTAGACCAGGTGAATTCAATTCAGCCAATGGGGTCGATCAGGGGTCGTCCACCACGCCTCCCGTGGAATCCTTGAAAAGGCAGGAGCCCAGAGTCCAGACACACTTTTTTCTGCGTGATGCTGAGCAGCTTCCGCCAGGCTGCATGGTCGGGAGGAGTCCTATGGGTGCCGTGTAAACCTGAAACTTCTTCTAATTCTCATAAAACTCACTTGGATCACGAACCAGGCTTGGGCGTGAATTCTTTCTCGCGCGGAGCCAAGGACCAAGGTGCAACTCTAGCTCCAGAGAGATCTAACATTACTACCACCAAGAGATGGAAGCAGAGCGACTCCTTTGGACCCAGAGTTCCTGCTTGGGCCCTCTTAGACCTAGAAGACAGCGAGCTGTGAGGCTGGAGATGCTGAGAGACAGATGAGAATCGGCAGAGGAAGCAGAGCCAGAAGAACCATCAGGAGATACATGGTGGGCTTCCTGGCCCATGAAGCAAGAGCGCCGAGTGCCTGTGGACATAGGCTTGTTGGCTGAGTGGGATGCCGCCAGGCATGTGAGGGAGCTGGGCTGGCCAATGGATGGAATTAAAGCTGAGTGCCTTTGGGTCCAGGGTTACTAGTGGAATGAGGTGTCTCTGGCCACTTACTAAAGCAGAGAAAGAGTTTGGTAACACTTGCTTCAGCCAACAAGGATGAGCTGGCCCAAGAGATCTGAGGGCCCAAGGACCTGGGAAAGGCCTGGCTGCAGGCACGACTGAAAAGAGGCTGTCTTGATTGAAAAACTGCGCTCCGAGTCATTTCTGATCCAGATTTGTAACTGTTATTTCCATAATAAGTGCCATAATCATGAATACTGTCTGGGACCACTGTCACGAGTTCTTGGACCGAGCACAGAAGTGTGTGGGAGGGATTGGTGAAATGCTGGCAAAAGAACTGGTCAAAATGTTGAAGCAAGTCTCACCTTTGCTTCATACCCATCAGCCTTGACCTGATTGCCCAGTGATGGTGATCCCGCCTCCTCAGGAAGTTCGAGGAGGTCAGGTGCCTCTCCCATGCCATTTTCACAAACGCCAATTACATTCTGGGACTTGATTGCACTCTTATGCCCATGCAGTGATACCATTACTATCACCATTTCCAGATAGAAAAATGGAGGGACAGAATGATTCAGTAAATAGCCCCCGGGTCCCATCATGGTGGAACTGCAATTTAATCTCCAGCTGCTGTTGAATTGACCCTGACCCCTGTGACCTTCAGAGTATCAGGGCAGAATTGTGCTCTGTAGGAGTTTCAGGGGCTCATTGTTCAGAAGCAGATCGCCAGGCCCTTCTTCCAGATGTCTGTACACGGACTGGAGCCTCCAACTCTCCTGTTTCCAGCTGAGGGTGTTGGCTGTTTAAACCACTAGGGAATCCTGATTTAATTTGAGGAGCATCCAGTTTCAAATCCAATATTTGTTCTACAATATGATATCTGATCTGCCGTTCAAAGTACTAACTCCACAATCTGCCTTCACTTCCCTTTCTAACCCAAACTTCCGGTACACAGGCCCCCTCACTGGCGCCCTCTAGGGTTTCTATCTGCGGTAGCTTCCTTCCCGTTGTCCCCAGTGACCTAAGTGCATTATGCTTGGATTTTGGTGGCACGTATTCACATGAGGGTTTGGTTTGAGGCCTAAAAGCACAATTATAGTGACATCGAAATACAAAAGACAAATAAAATAAAAATTATCTACTTAAAAGTAATTAATTAAATGTCCCCCTTACCCTCACCCCCAATTGACATGTCAAAGGCATTTCTATTCAAAATGTAAAGTTTATTTATTGGAGGTAGGCAGCTTTAGTTAATTGGGGATGTTAAATGTAAGAGCGTAAGAGTGTCTGGTCCCAAACAGCCTTAATCTGGCCCTTAAATCTGTCTCTGTCAACAGAATCCGCTACTTCACCTGGGCTGCCCTGGACCTGACTCAAGACAGGAGGAGCCAGCCTGGCCAGGTAAACTGCAGGTGCTGTGGGGACCAGCCTCCCTACAACCAAACGGGTCCAAGATGCGGTTGTGTAATTGAGGGGTAAATTAAAGAGACATGAGATAAGGCATGTAGGGGCTCACCTCTTCCATGGAGACTGGAGCCAGAGCGAGTCAGTAATGCATTCTCTCACAGCTTATACAATCTCGGGGCACGAAAGCCACGGTAAGCACATGTGTAACAGGAAGGGATTCTATTCAAGGCAGATACATACCCGGAAGAGGATGCCCTAGGGCTGTACACACAAAAGGAAGGGGCGGCACTAGAGGCAAACATGTGACAAGAAGGTCCTTACGTCACAGGATGGGAGGATTCAAGAGTCAAGATGGCGGCCTAACCTTGATCTCTGAACTGGCTTGACCTTGAGTGTCTGAGCTCTTTTCCAGGGAAATATCTATGGTCCTTATCAGAAGGGAGTGAGCCCTACTTAGGGTGGGGCAGACAATCGGGTCTGATTGCTCTTGATGGCAGACAACCTTCAGGAGACGGCCTTGGAGCAGTTGACCTTCAAGCACATATAGTAGCAACCATGTGCTTGAAAGCACCTTAAGATCGGCATTATTCCAGAGGGAGGGGGCCTATGGGGGTGTGTGAATAACTTTTACTTAGGAGAATGTACTGGAACACATCAACCTACAAACAGGAAGGTCTCTCTCCACGGGAGCCTGGCCTCCCAGACTCCTTCACTTATGAGTGAACAGCAGTGGTTCTCAGCCTTCCTAAGGCCACGACCCTTTACTACAAGCTCCTCATGTGTGGTGACCCCCAATCATAACATAATTTCTGTTGCTACTTCATCACTGTTATTTTGCTACTGTTATGAATCCTCATATAAATATCTGATATGCAGGATGTGTTTTCATTGTTACAAATTGAACATCATTAAAGCCTAGTGATTAATCACAAAAACGATGCCATTATATATTGTGAAATATTTATTTCTAATGACAAATCAATGAAATTTTGTCTTGAAGCATGGTGTAGCATGGGTAACAGTCTTCATGCCACGTATTCGTATGTGGGTGTATCTGCATGTGGGTGGACCCGCCTGGAGACAGATAGAGGAGCGGTGTCTCAGTTCCTAAGATACGTGTTTTCCGATGGTCTTAGGCGAGCCATGTGAAAGGGTTGTTCAACCCTCAATGGGGTCGTGACCCACAGGTTAAGAACCGCTAGTGTAGAGAATTGGTCTGCATGCACTCTCTTCCGGGTTCTGCTTCCCACAGTGCTGGGCTGGGCCAGAGTTCATCAATTGTGCCTCCAGGACCCATCTCCATGTATGTTTCCCTCCGAAAGGTGCCCTAGGACGCATACCAAGGGCTGCTCTGGGGATGGGGTGGACTGGGGGATGGCGTACAAACCTGAGACCCTGTCACCCTGAGGGCCGTGTACCTTGCAGCAGAGCAAGAGTCCAGAGCTACTCTAGAACATTCCACACTAACAGGTGAGGTCAGTGTGCTCAACTCCTCTGTGATTATGAAAGGGATTGGGCTCACTCTAGTATCTTTCTGTGTTCATCTGCCCCGGGAGAGCGGCCCATTTGGGCCTTGGATAGTTTGAGGAAATGTTAGGTATTCATATCTGGCCTTTCCTGGTGATTGGGCCTCTTATCATTGTTATTTTATCCCCAAGAAGGCTTTGTGTGTTGGAGTCTATTTTGTTTGCTCTCTCTATAGCGACACGGGCTGTATTTGCCTATGAGATCGTTTTCCATCTTTTCTTCTCCACGCAGCGGCGTCCTTACATTTTTTACTTTTCTCTTATAAAGTGCATATACAAATTAAGAACCAAGCCTGTTTGTGTTGTTGCCAGCTCATGCTGGTCCACAGCAACCCCTTGTGTCAGAAAGCAGTGTTTTCTTGGCCGTGATTCTTTATAGAAATCAACTGGACAGAAACTTTTTTTTATTTTTTAAAGGAGCTCAGGGGAGGAGTGTATTTACCAGCAAGCCACAATTCTCAGTATGACGGTCTCATGAGTCACGCTACTTCCAGGCGAATGAAAGCGCTCTCTGGAGCACAGCTGTCATCCTGGGATTATCCTTCCTCCCCAATCTTGAGACGCCCTTTTCATCTTTGCGACACTATTTTATGTATTACTCCCTGTTCCTTCATTTACAGCCTCGTTCTGGACCCGGATCGATTCTAATACCCTTGCTGAGATACTAGGAACCTGTTCAGAAAGGATGCATGAGATAAACTTTGTGAGCCCATACATGCTCACAAATGTCCGATTCGATAGCTTGGATAGTTATAGATTTACAGAACGGATTTTCTCTCTCGCACACACAATTTAAAAATCATTTCTCTGTTGTCTTATTTCAACTCTTTGGAAAAGTCTAAAATTACTCTGACTCTTGATCCGTCTATGAAATCTGTTTTTGTTTTTTTCTTTTGGAGACTTGAAGGCTCTCTTTCTCTACGATACTAAAATGCCTGGAAGTGGGTCAATTTTTAATTTTTGTGCTGGACAGGAGGTGGATGTTGTTGCTCTGTCTATAAACTCATAGCCTTTATTGCTGACGTATTTTCTTGATTAATTTCATCGGAATTTCCTTCTCATTTAGTTTTCTGTTTTGTTTCATTTTGTTTTCAAATTACTTGGATATGAGACTTGCTAGATGAAGTTATCTTTCTCTCCTAGTTTACACTTCTCTCTTTTTTTTTTTTTTACACTTCTCTTTTTCTTTGGGAATTTTCTAACATTCTCTTGACTTTTTGTTTCTGCTATCATGAATGTTCTCTTCCTAGCGGCGTCTGTTGCTATTTCATAAATGGAGTAGCTTTTCCTTCTCTTTGATGATGTCAATGATGGAAGTGTTTTTTTTAAACTTCCCCTTTCCTATGTAGTTCCTGGGTTTTCTAAGGTGTTACGTGTTTGATAACTTTTTGTGAATTGGGTGAAGCCTTACAAAGCAAACCTGTTTTCCCTTCAGCAATTCCTACACATTTTGTTGCCTCTCATTCATTGCAGTGCCTACAAGGTAAAATCACGTACCCCACTTTCTCCCTGTGTTCCTGCTCCCATGCCTCCTACTTCTTTGCCAGCCCTTCAGAATTCTGTCTTTGGGGAAATGCTGTCCTTTCGATCTCAGGTGGTTGGTTATTTCAAGGTGTGTGTACTTCCCTAGTGTTATTGTTTCTCTTGTAGACCTTGGACTCTGTTGTTTGGCCGAAAACTGAGTCATGGGGGTGAGTTCATCTCCGGACCTGTTGGCGACTGCAGGCTGTGACTCCTTTAGTCCCTATCTGACCAGTAAGTCTGTTTTGTTTGAGGTGACTTTGAGTTGTGTACTACATTTTCTCCCACTCTGTCCAGGACCTTCTAGTGGTCTCTTTTCACAGCAGTTGGTATGAGGCTTGGAGATAGATATCTACATCTATATATTTGTGTGTGTAATTGTTTTGATCTCTATCTGCAATGGGAGAGACTTTTCTGAGTTGCGGGTAATCTGTGGTCATTTGTTTATAATTAAGAACAGGGAAGCAAAAGGCAAGCAGAGCTCTCTGAGTCAACAGTGACCTGGATTGGTTTACAAAGACCAGGCATCTCTATTTCTAGATCTTTCCTCTTTGTTCAGATTTCCTAGAAAAGACTCTTCTAATATTCAGAGTAGAGATTATGGGGTTTGGGTTCTAATGTCTGTGAGCCCAGTGGAGGGATATGGATGTTGGTCTCATAGCTTCCAGCAGGTACACAGTCACACAATCTTTCTTTCAATCTTGCCCTTAAGTGTGTCAATCAACTGTTCCCCTTCCAAAGACCTCCTGTTGCTCCTTCTTTTAAGAAGAGGCCCCTAGAACCACTCTGTAGAGAGTAGACACTTAAAGTTTTCAGTTTGGAGCCAACCTACACTTGTATTATTTCCTTTGCTCATCAGTGTGTTAAATTATGTAGCAATGGGTAAAATAATATCAATAACTACAAATAACATGAGCTTGTGCCCCAGGGGGACTACTGACAATGTTCTCTATCATCAAACAATAACGAGGCCTCTGGCATGAACCAGAAATGTAGATAGCCACAGATACAGGAATGAATGCTGGGCTTGCACTCACTTAATTCTACTCCCAATCGAAGAACAACTCATTCTTAGGACATGCATGGCCCTGCTTGATGCTCACCCCCATGAAGAGGACACTGAAGATCCAGGTGCTACAGAAAAATGGGGTGCAGAAAGAAGATGGTGTCCAGCTACGAAAAGGGAAAGTGTTGGGAGGTCTTCCAGGCCCCCCTTCAAACAAGCAGCCATCTAAGGGAGCCATCAGCTGTGTCCACTCGGACGGACGGACGGAGCAAGTCAGCCTGTGTGATCCGAGGACTGCAAATAAGACCCAAATCCCAAGGAAGGAAGGTTATCAGAACTTACCCTGGGAAAACCTGGTTTGTAGAAGGCTGTGGCTGACAGCGAAAGCCCCAAATCCATTGGAAGGGTCCCTGCATGGATTGTGTCCAGTGAATCCACTCGGACCGTAGCCAAGGGGTTTAAATGGCTCTGTTATTAGACAGAGAACATTGTAAAGGTGACTATGGCAGAGGTAGTTAGGTTAAAAAGTGAAACCTTATCATTTGATCTTTGACCCATTTTAAAGTGGTATCATATGTTTTAAAAAGCAAAACTTTGTTTTGCGCGGAGTGCAGTGGAAAGTGGATTGTTGCAACCAGTTCAGTTAAAATCTAACACCTTATCATTTGATCTCCCTTTTGACTTATTTTAAATCTGTTCTGGTTTTTAATATTTCAGACTTAAAATTTTTTAGCTTCTTTTCAAGTGAGGGATTTCTCTGGTTTATTTTGTTATTGTTGTTGTGGGGGTTGTGTTCATTTGCTTGCTTGCTTGATTTTTTGTTTTCTTTTTCAGTATGTGAAATCCAGGATACGCAACTCTATAGAACAGTATCTGGATTAATGGTTATTGGGGGACTGGGAGGGGATGTTGGAGGGAGAGGGGGAGCTAGAAGCAATGAGCACAAGAAGGAAGAATATGTTCTGGAACTGATTGTGGTGATATTGCACAACTCTTTTATATGACCAAACTATTAAAGTATATGATATGTGAATTCTACGTCAATAAAACTATTTTTAGAAAAGAAAGGCCTAGCCCCAACCCCAACTATGTGAACAACTGCCCCTCCCCCCAGAAGAATTTTTATTTCAGAGGACGGACGGCACTGAATCTGCAGCTCCAGGAGAAGGACATGTCTGATCAGAGCACATGGGAGCAAGTGAAGAGGGAGGAAGAGAGAGTGGAGCACATCCTGGCCCACCAAGCCCTGAGGACGATATTCCCACTCAGAGCAGCCAATCCACAGAGAAGATCACACGGCCAGCCCCACTATGAGACACGACATCTCTCACTGACCCATAGCCCTACAGGGGACAACACTGGAGATACAGTGTGGGAATTCTGCCTGAACTGATTCCACCACACCAAAGCAAAACACTAAGGACGTGGAACAGAACAGCAAGGGGAACAGAGCAACGAAGTCCCCAGGGAATACCAAAAAATAGACTTTGGGGCCAGGGCTTGGCACCCCAACAGACTCCACTGGAAAACACTCCTAAAGGCCAACAAGCAGTCCTTGAACTAACTACAAGATTTTCTTTCTTGTTGTTATGTTTTTTGTCATTGGCTCTTTGGTATTGTTGTTTTGTTGTTGTTGTTTTGTTTGTTGCTTGGTTTTGCTTTGTCTTGTTTTTGTGCATGTTATTATCTCCGCAGGTCTGTCTATATAAGATAGGCTGGATGAACAATCTGGAGGAGAAAACACGGAACTGACAGTTCTTGAGGGGCATGGGAGAGGGGGAGGTGAGGGGAAAGGTAGTGGTGTTAACAAACCCAAGGACAAGGGAACAACAAATGATCCAAATCGGTGGTGAGGAGGGTGTAGGAGGCCTGGTAGGGCATGATCAAAGGTAATGTAACCAAGAGGAATTATTGAAACCCAAATGACGGCTGAGCATGATAGTGGGACAAGAGGAAAGTCAAAGGAAATAGAGGAAAGAGTTAGGAGGCAAAGGCCATTTATAGAGATCTAAATACAGGCATGTACAAATGTAAATATATTTACATATGAGGATGGGGAAATAGATCTATGTGCAATATACTTATAGATTTAGTATTAAGGTAGCAGAACAACATTGGGCCTCCACTCAAGTATTCCCTCAATACAAGAATACTTGGTTCTATTAAACTGACATTCCATGATGCTCACCTTCCTGACACAATCACTGAAGACAAAGCGGGTGCATATGCAAATGTGGCGAAGAAAGCTGACGGTGCCCGGCTATCAAAAGATATAGCATCTGGGGTCTTAAAGTCTTGAAGGTAAACAAGCAGCCATCTAGCTCAGAAGCAATAAAGCCCACATGGAAGAAACACACCAGCCTGTGAGATTACAAGGTGTCGAAGGGATCACCTATCAGGCATAATCAGAACAAAAACTCTTATCATTGTGAATGAGGGGGTGTGTGGGGTGGAGACCCAAAACCCATCTGTAGGCAACTGGACATCCCCTGACGGAGGGTCGCATCACAGGGAGGAGATGAGCCAGTCAGAGTGCAGTGTAGCAACGGTGAAACACAACTTTCCTCTAGTTCCTAAATGCTTCCTGCACACCCACTATCATGATCCCAATTCTACCTTATAAATCCAGCTAGACCAGAGGGTGTACACTGGTACAGATAGGAACTGGAAACACAGGGAATCCAGGACAGGTGATCCCTTCAGGAGCAGTGGTGAGAGTGGCGATACTAGGAGGGTGGAGGGAGGGTGGGGTGGAAAAGGGGAAACGATTATAAGGGATCTACATATAACCTCTTCCCTGGGGGATGGGCAACAGAAAAGTGGGTGAAGGGATATGTCGTGGACAGTGCAAGATATGACAAAATAATAATTTATAAATTATCAGGGGTTCATGGGGGGAGGGGATAGCAGGGAGGGAGGGGAAAATGAGATGCTGATGTCAGGGGCTTAAGTGCAGAGCAAATGTTTTGAAAATGATGAGGGTAATGAATGGACAGATGTGCTTTACACAATTGATGTATGTATGGATTGTGATAAGAGTTGTATGAGCCCCTAATAAAATGATTTAAAGAAAAGAAAGGCGTATAAAAGTCACTCATTTCAGCACAGGTCACCCTCTGTCTCTCCTAGCCACCGTTCCTTTCTATACAGAGGACAACTTTCCCGTCCAAATCGCTTTTACCAGTCCAAGAGTTTTCAGGGTGAAGTCACTCCAACTTCAGTTGCTCAGGCCTGCTGCAGGGCTCAGCCTGATCTAGTCAGGCTTTCCAAAAGTTGCCTCTCTTTACTTTGTTGGTGTCTGATAACCTTTAGTTGAGAAATGGTTCCTCTCTCGCTCTGAGACGCACCAGGTACCCCCAGAGCAAACCCTGCAGGGTTTGGGTTCAGCCACTGCCCTTCCGTCCCACAGTACTTCCCGCTTAGTCCACTCTGTCATAGGCCTATCTTCTATAATTAGTTTTACAATAACAATTAGCCCTGTGAACGATCATTACTCACAGCTGAATCATCAAGTAGTTTCAATATCTTTTCCATACCCATCAGGAGATGAGGGGATCATTCCGTCGGGATCCTCCCTGGCTCCTTTCATTTAGAAGGCGAACACACAGGAGGCACTTAAGGCAGCCCCTATTTCAGATGTACACGCCTAACTGCCGGTCCAGAGTCTCAAACCAACTCTTTGAAGAGACAAGTGTGTTCTTTGGTCTGACGGATCTGTCATTCCAGTTGTAACTTTGCGCATCTGCCCCCACAAGCAAAGTCCATGGTACGAAGCAACTTTCTTTTCAGTCAGTCCGGTTGTGGTCAGCTCATCCTTAGCCCCAGGGCCAGGTCCGGGGGAACCCGGGGTTCATGAATCCACATTTCCCGGCACTCGGTCCAGCCAGCCTCATCTCTCTCTTTTCCACTCTGGTCCCATGGGCAAGGTCAAAGGGGCCAATGGAACACGTCTGAACTCAACCTGTGTCTTCATCGCTGTACCTCCCCCGCTTCCACTCATGAAATAGGCTCACCAACCAGCATACCAGGCTGTCCGTGGCTCCCTCTAGCTTCCAGTGCTAGAGGGTGATTCGGATTGGCCCACACCCACAGGGCTTGAAACTCAAACCTCAAAAGTAGATTTCTTTTTCCTTCTTGGGGTCTTTCCTCCAAATGCAGATCTCCTGTTTTCAGAAGCACCGTTGACTACATCTGCGGTGACTTTCCAAATGCAAAGTGGCTGACTCAGGAAGCTCTCTGAAGGGGTTCAGGTTCGACCCCCAGGACTGCAGGTACAATCAAGTACTAGCAGAGGTCGAACGTTGTTGTCTCTAACGTCCAATGTTCGTCTCCATTGTACATGAAGGCCGTTTACAACATTAGGTAGAAGTGATTAATAGCCATCGGATAGTCAGATAAACACATAACCCGACATCAATAGCCCTTTTACAAATATTCCAGCTTCATTCTGTCTACACTTTGACTATGAAATCACTCCCCACCCAATTTCACCCTGTGCAACGCTGTAAAGTCCCTAGCTTGCTCCATGAACTGACTCTCAGGACATAAGAGACATTGTCACATGATGTTGATGTAGTGCCATCAAGTCAATTCTGACTCACAGAAACCCTCTTGTTCAGGCGGAACTGCCCCTGTGCGCTGACCGCGCTAATCTCTCTTCCGAGGAGGGGCTGATGGACTCAAACTGCTGACCTTTCGGTTAGCAGCCCAACGCCTAACCCCCTGTGCTACCTTGGCTCCTTAAACTGTCAACAGCTACTGTAAAAACACAGAGGGACAGGCAAAGAGCCCGGGGAAGCTGGGTTACTGGAGACAAACACCAGAACAGAAGGAAGGAGGCTGTTGACACTGGGTGGAGAATGTAACTCTGGTGGCGGACCCATTTGAGTAGACATTATTGAATGGGAATTTACCGTAATCTGTTGTGTAAACTTTCATGCAAAAAGAGAGAGACTATTTTAAATGAAATAAAGAAACAGACAGAAGAGTTGAGCGTGGTTAGTCAACAAAGTTAATTAGCTAAGAAATTATCACTCAAACTGTTCGTGTTTATCCACTTTCTCCCCTATTCTTACTATAATTCCTTCTGTTGTGAAAGGAACTGTACAACTTTGCCTCTAAGGCAAATAAATGTAGCAGCTCCCCCAACTGGGAAAAAAAAAGAGGAAGAACACTCAATCTTCTGCTGAGGTGGGGAAAGAATTCCTTCGTGGTATAAGATGGTCGTGGGAATTTAGCCACTAACTGCTTCTCCACTTTCATCAAACTCCTTATTTTAACCTCCACTCCCTTCTAACTTCTAGAGGCTTTCAATTACCGGGTATTTCGAGAATTCGGTGGTGGAAATGTGGTTGGCTCCTGAGTGCTGCTTCTGATTCTGCTTCATTTTTCTCTGAGGTCCCTGGGCCCACATGCTCTTGTCTCTCACAAGGTTACTGTTGTCGCCCCCTCTCCGCAACTCTTCTGCCCTCTTTATTTTAAAAAATAACGATTATTTGAGCTAACAACAATGAGTAGGAGAAGACAATGTTCTGAATTGATTGTGGTGATGACTGCACAAAATCTTCCTACGATCAATGAATGATTAAATTGCACCTATGTGAAGTACATGCCCATGAAACAATTTTAAAACCATTGTTTACAGCATCTTTGCTGTACGCTTAATGAGGTTTTGAGTAGACAAGTGATTAATAGTATATGTTGTAGTAATTTACTTTTAAAACTCACTTCCTTGTCTCTCCTCTCAGTTTGTTTTAGAAATCATAAACTCCATTTGTCTTCTTTCAGAATGTTAACAATTTAACATGTATATGCTTCCCAAGGTCTAAACCATGAGGTCTCTACTAGCTTGGGGCTGTAGAGGCAAGTTAATCCAAGGTCAACAGGCCAGTCTTGTGCTTGCTGATGACTGCCAGGATAAGCCGGCAATCTGGCAGGTTCAAGTACAAAGAACTGAAGGTCAGCGAGCCAGATGCCTGATCTGGACCCAGCAAAATGTAAGGGAAGCTTTTCTTTTTCTTTCTTCCTTTCTTTCCAATCATTTTATTAGGGGTTCAAACAACTCTTATCACAATCCATACACACATCAGTTGTGTAAAGCACATTTGTACATTCATTGCCCTCATCATTCTCAAAATATCTGCTCTCTACCCAAGCCACTGGCATCAGCTCCTCATTTCCCACCCACCCCCACTTCTACCTCCCTCATGAACCCTTGATAATTTATAAATTATTATTTTGTCGTATCTTGCACTGTCCGATGTCTCCCTTCATCCACTTTTCTGTTGTCCGTCCCCCAGGGAGGAGGTCACATGTAGATCCTCTTACCTGGTTCCCCCTTTCCACCCCACCCTCCAAGTATCGTCACTCACATTACTGGTCCTGAGGGGTCATCTGCTCTGGATTCCCTGTGTTTCCAGTTCCTATCTGTACCAGTGTCCATCCTCTGGTCTAGCCAGATTTGTAAGGTAGAATTGGGATCATGATAGTGGGGTGGGGAGGAATCGTTTAGTAACTAGAGGAGAGTTGTATGTTTCATCGTTGCTACATCGCACCCTGACTAGTTCGTCTCTTCCCTGAGACCCTTCTGTAAGGGGATGCCCAGTGGCCTATAAATGGGCTTTGGGTCTCTACTCTGCACTCCCCCCCTCATTCATGATGATATGATTTTTTGTTCTGCTGATGCTTGATACCTGATCCCTTTGACACCTCGTGATAGCTCAGGCTGGTGTGCTTCTTCCATGTGGGCTTTGTTGCTTCTGAGCTAGATGGCCGCTTGTTTACCTTCAAGCCTTTAAGACCCCAGACACTATTATCTTTTGATAGCCAGACACCATCAGTTTTCTTCACCACATTTGCTTATGAACCCACTTTGTCTTCAGAGATTGTGTCAGGAAGGTGAGCATCATGGAATGTCAATTTAATAGAACAAAGTATTCTTGCATTGAGGGAGTACTTGAGTGGAGGCCCAATGTTGTTCTGCTACCTTAATAGTAAATCTATAAATATCTGCACATAGATCTATTTCCCCATCCTCATATATAAATATATTTACATATGTACATGCCTTTATTTAGACCTGTATAAATGCCCTTTGCCTCCTAGCTCTTTCCTCTATTTCCTTTGACTTTCCTCTTATCCCACTATCATGCTCAGTCTTCATTTGGGTTTCAGTAATTCCTCTTGGTTAAATTACCCTTGATCATGCCCTACCAGGCCTCCTACAGATTTGGATCACTTGTTGTTCCCTTGTCCCTGGGTTTGTTAACACCACTACCTTTCCCCACCTCCCCCTCTCCCGTGTCCCCCAGGAACTGTCGGTCCCGTTGTTTTCTCCTTCAGCTCGTTCATCCAGACTATCTTACTCAGACAGACCTACGGAGATAATTACATGCACAAAAACAAGACAGAGCAAAACCAAGCAACAAACAAAACAACAACAAACCAATGAAAAACAAAACAAAACAACAAGATGGGATGCTTTTCTATAGCTTCTACTTATATGGAAAGCAGACCACACACTTGAAGAAATCTTATCATGGGGACTTACTAGATTTTAATAGCCAAAACACTGAGAATCAGGCTCTGCCAAGTTGACATAAAACCTTAACTACCATACCCCTAATTATACATTACTATTATTGTATAATCAGGGATGTGATAGTTATTATAACTATGATATTAATATTATATTATTATATCAGATATATTTTTACATTTATATTATTTCATACAGCTATTATTTACTCCGATTTACCCACATACTTACAGATTTATTTAACACAACTTTTTCTTTCATTCTAAATATGTTTAGGGCCTCTTATCCTCCATGGTTTTTTTGTGTGAATATGATGATCTGTATTTTTCATATATTCTGGAAAATTCTCAGTCTGTATCTCTTTGAAATTTGTGTCCACCTATTCTTCTCCACGAACCGAGATTACACCTATGTTAAACTTCATGATTTGTTCTATCCTCTAGATTTCTTAATTTCAATTTGATTTTTCTCATTTTATTTATCTCTGTGTTGAACATTTCAAATTTGAATATTTTTTCAGTTCTCTTTTTGACTCACTAATTTTCTCTTTATCTGAGTCTAATTTACACAAATGATATTTAGCTTGTCCTCTGAATTTGTTTTTATATTAAAAAACCTCAATTTATTTATTTGTTTAATTAATTGAAATAGGTATGAGAAAGTAGGGTGAAAGGGGATATATGGTTAAGAAAAAAATTTTAACGGGATAGATTTAGCTTACCTAAATAGTAACAAAAATACAGAGGGGAGATGTAGGGAGAAAGAAGAAGAGATTTGTTCAGACACTGTCTCATTCTTCTGTATAGAGTAGGTGTGATCCTTAACATATACTGGATCATTTAATCATTTGTGCTTACTCAAGGTTCTTAATTGCAGGCCACAAAATCCAAGATAACTAACTTAAGCATAAAAATGGTTATTATTAGATATCAAATCACACCAAGAATTTCTGGGAGAGCCAGGGAACTGAGAATAGGTGTTAAACTATCAGTCCAAGCAGCAAGAATAACATGGGCAGGAAACATGACTCACTATTCTATAGAACTTGTCTGGTAGAAGTATTTCTGTCGCCTCAGCTTACTGCTTCATCCCTGTAACACTAAAGCCTGAACCCTGAACCTCATTCCTGGATTTCCCCAAAAATAACCACTGTGCTTTACATAATCTTCAAACTACCAGACACACAATGCCACACATTGTTCTCTTTGGATGCCTGTGCTTCAGGGGGATTAGCTCATTGTAGTGAATGGAAGTCTTGAAAATATAGACAAGCTAGACATGGATAAGCCGATCTGTGGGCTCTGCTACACATGGAGTCTCACATCCGGTTGTACGAGAGACAGGAGCAGCCCTGGTGGCACAAGTGACGGACAGACTCCAAAGAAAGACTGGTTTCAGCAAAGATGACAGCCAAGAACACTTTATGCCGCAGTTCTCTCGTAAAGGACCTGTACGAACTGAACTGATGGGAAGGCCCTCCCACTGGTCAAGTTTGACTTGATGGCACCTGAGGATAACAACAGAAAAGGTCACATAGACTCTGTTCATGGAGTCAATGTCCAGCAGCGGTGGACATTGTAAGATCTGTCCCTAGCAGGAATGACCGCTGTGTCACCAAAAGTCAGTCTTCGGGCAAGCTTTGGCTGTGGTCCTTGCTTATTTGTCAGTCTGGGTTTCCAGTGTTCACTGGTTTTCCTGTCAGTTATGTGAACTTCTCAGTAACCTTTAGATAGATAGATAGATATAATTTTATTGGCATATAATTCACATACCATGCAATTTAGTGGTCTGAATATATATTTTAAAGTCGTGCAACCATCTTCACAATCAATTTTAGAACATTTTCTTCATTCTTGTACCCATGATTTTGAGGTCTCTGTTACCTGCCAATCTCCCCTACCCTAACCATATAAATCTAGTTACTGTCACTGTGGAGTCCCTAGCCTGGATCTCATATAAGGAAATCACGCCCAAAAATGATAACAAAAATAAAACGCAGGAAAACCGCAATCCAAAAGCAAGTAGAAGATGATGGAAACTAGAGAGAATTAAAAATGCTCTTTCGCTCCTGTAGCTTTGTTACTCTTTCCCTCCATTGGAGAGACTTAATAAACGTTCCTCTACATTCTTGTCATGTTTGTTCCTGTGTCTCCTCTTCCTCAGGAAGGTCTTTTGACTCTGTGTATTTGTTTAACCTATATTTTATTTTATTTAAAAAATCATCTTATTGGGCCACTTAAAGCTCGTAACATTCCATACATCAATTGTATCAAACATATTTGTACCTAAGTTGACACCATCATTTACTAAACATTTACTTTCTATTTGAGTCCTTGGTATCAGCTCCTCCTTTTTTTCCCTCCCTCCTAACCCCTGCTGGTGACCCCTTGATAAATGATGAATTATTATTGTTTTCATATCTTACACCGACTGCTGTCTCCCTTTACCCACTCTTGTTCATCAACCTGGGGGTGGGGATTCCCCCTTCCTCCACTCCTCCCCCCACCTTCCCTCTACCCTCCACCCTCCTGATATCGCTACTCGCATTTCTGTTCCTGAGGGGTTTATCTGACCTGGATTCCATGTGTTATGAGCACTTATCTGTCCCAGTGGACAGGCTCTGGTGTAGCCAGAACTGAAAGGCAGGACTGGGGTCATGATAGTGGGGGGTGAGGAAGCCTCAAAGAACCACATGAAAATTGTGTGTTTCATCAGTGCTATACTGCACCTTGGTTGACTCATCCCTTCCTTGTGACCCTTCTGTGAGAGGATGTCCTACTGTCTACAGATAGGCTTTGGATCTCTGCTCTGACCCTCCTCATTCTCAACAATATGGTTTGTTTGTTTGCTTGTGGTCTTCTGGTACCTGTTACCTGATTCCATCAACACTTCATGCTCGCACAGGCTGGGGTGCTTCTTCCATGTGAATTTATTGCTAGATGGCCCCTTGTTTAACTTCAAGCCTTTAAGACCCCAGACGCTATCTCTTTTAATAGCCGGGCACCATCAGCTTTCTTCACCACATTTGCTTATGCACCCATTTGTCTTCAGCGACCCTGTAGGGAGGGTGAGCATCACAAGAATGCCAGGTTGTTAGAACAATGTGTTCTTGCGTTGAAGGAGGGCTTGAGTAGAGGCCCCAAACCAACCTATATTTTATAGTCCTGGGGGCACAGAGGAAATGCAGCCACCCCTGGGTGCATGCGGGTGGGGACTGGCCACTCCTCTGGTCACCAAGGGTTTGTAGGGAAGTAGGGGTGATCTCACCCTCTTGCACCGTCATCCAGTGTGTGTCTGTGGCTCATCAAGAGCATTCCCTGAAGCTTTCTCTGTGCATTGTGCATTGTGGTGCAGGGGGTAGGCAGCCACTGCTTGTTTGTGAGTATGTGGGCTAGCTCCTCCTCTGGTCACCCCAGGGTTGTGGGGGTCCAAGAATGATCTCACTCTTCCTTGGTCAGCCGTCAGTGTGTCAGTGTGTGCCTGTGCTGTGGTTCGCTCTGCCATCCCCTGCGGAGTTGACTCCGACCTGAGCCGTCCTTTCTCTCAGACTGGAGCCTACAGCTCTAGGCGTTGTCTGGAGGGGCACACACCGGCGGGGGTGGGGCTGGTCCCACCTCTGTCTGTTAGTAGAGAATGGGAAGCAAGGGATCCCACCTTTCCTGTTGCTAGCTACCTGTGCTGTGGGCCGAGTTGATTTTGATTGGGCCATGACAAGCCGGCTGAGAATTCTCTGATAGATTTCTCCTCAGGGTGCAGGATCCAATTCCCCGGCCCCACCCTCCCTATTGGTATTCCATTCACTTCTCTGTCTTTTCCTCCGAGTCTTGGGGCTCTAGAGTGTTCCTCCATAGATGTCCTCTCGCATCCCTCACATACAGGGTCTGTGCAGCACATGGGTCTAGGCTGCTGTCTTGTTAGAAGCTCCATATTTGCTGTTTTAAGCATTGAGTATTTTCCTTTTGTGTAATACATCATTGGATTTCATTGGTAGCTGCTTCCATGGATGTGGAATGAAATCACCGAAAATTTTACTTTATTTTTCACTTATCAGGATGTTGGTCATCCAGTTGGGAGAATTTTATATTTTTAAACTCAGGTGTCATACAATTGAAGGCTGTCATCCTTGACCTTTATCAATAAGTGATTTGGGGCAAGTATGGTTGTGCTGTCTGCTTATAAAACCCCAGAGAGCACTGTTCTCCAGTCAATTCTGACTCACAGTCGCCCAAACAGGGTCTCTGAGGCTGTAGATCTTTCCAGAAACAGACTGTCTCATCTTTCTCCCACAGAGTAGTTAGTGGGCTTGAACTCCTGACATTGTAGTTGGCAGTTCAGCACTTACCCAACAGCACCACCAGGACTCCTCTTAATTTCAATATAGTCTAATTGTGGCAGTTACATCATCTACTGTCAACTTGAGCAAAGGGGTGGAGTCTAGCCTGTCAATCAGGTCACAGCCAATGAGGCCTCTGTGTGGGCATGGCCTTCTCCTGAGGATTCTGGGAACTATTGTCTTCCTCTCTAGAGGCAGGACACACACTCTCTCTGTGAGACATTCCTGTTGACAAGCCACATGGAGGTACGCTGATGAAACCAGAGCCCTGGAGCTGGAGGAGCCACGTGGAGACCTATGCTAGTGCTGACATGCTTCCATCAACACTGGATCCACAAGAGTTTCCACCCACTGGCCTGTGATCTTCCTGCATTTGCATCATTGTATGTGTTGTGTGGATCTGAAGAGGAATGTATAGACTGGTATTGGATATATGGGCTAATATCGGACTTATGGACTTGATCTGGACTGGGCTGGATGTTTTCTCAATATACAATTGCTCTTTGATATAAAACTCTTTCTTATATGAATGCCCTATGATCTCACTCTTCCTTGGTCAGCTGTCAGTGTGTCAGTGTGTGTCTGTGCTCTATGAATGTTCATGGATCTGTTCCTCTAGTTGATCCGGATGAACACATTAATTTACCCCACCACCCCCTATTTTGACTGATGCTTTTTGTGACCTGTTTTGTTTCATGTGTTTGAAATGGACTTGTAGGTCATTAAAGACTCCAAGTCCACTTCAGTTTTATTTTTGCTCCCTTTTTGCCTAGCCATTCAGACCCATATTTAGGTCCACTGGGGAAGGAATCCAGAGGATTTTGTTTTAAGTCTGTGAGTTGTCTCTCTCTCTTTTAAGAAGCATATTCTATACAGTTACACAGCCCTTCCCAACAAATGAAGCCAGTAATAGCATCCTCTGAAACGCCGCATAAACCTGGTCCTCTTTCTTCCCCTTTCCCTCCCTCCCTCCCTCCCTCTCCCTATCATTTCCTATCCTTCCCCTCTCCCTGTTCCGGCCCCTATCCCCTGGCCTCTTACTAGTCTTCAAAGTCTTAGCTTTGGGTGTAAAACCCACATTTCTTAGTTTTTGTTTTCCCTTATATTAATGTGACCTATTGGACAACTTTTCTCCTACCCCAAGGTTATTAAGGCAGTCTCCTATGTCTCTGTGTTGGACAGGGTTCTCTAGAGAGACAAAACCAGATTGCTAGTAATTATATATAAATATATAATTAAAGATAGATATATAATACAAGAAATGAACCGTTAAATTATGTGCAGATAGCTAATACAAGAAATTAACAGTTAAATTATAAAGCAGTGAAACACTAGCAGTCCTTTAAGGCTTGAGAGCCGCCAGTCGCCAGTCCCTCTCTGTAGAGAGAGCTGGGTTATATATATCCAGGCAGCAAACAGAAAGGCAGGTCCTCAACTGTCACCAACTGTAGGTCCCCAGCTCCAGAGATGAACATTCCAATTATGTGGGCTTAAAGGGACCTTAACTTACAGCGACACAGTCCACAGGCTAGGTGTCCCACAGGTAGTGTACCCCTTTAAATTGAGGCACAGAACAAGCAAGGCAGCCGCACGCAGGTCCGATGATTAAGGAACGAGAGACAAGAAAGACAAGGCTCACCGAGCCACTTATCTCTCCGCCCTTCAATTAATCCTACTTGTGTTTATCGGCCAGGCTGGCACAATAAACTATCGCAGTCTCCAACAAAAACATCTTAATTTTTGTGTTTTGTTTTGGTTTTAATCACTTGATCAGGCGCTTACAGATATCACCACATTCCATCGTTCAATCACATCAAGCCGTGTTGCACAACTGCTCCCACAATCCGTTTCCAAACCTGTTCTTTCTTCTTGAACTCCTGATATCAGCTCCCCTGCGTCCCCTCCTTCTCCCACCATACCCCTCCCCAGGGAGCCTCATTCATTTAGCTTTTTAATCTTTTTTTTAAAGCATTATTTTATTGTCTTCCCTTTTGCGGCACAGCTAGAATTGATTTCTGTGTAAAGTTTAATGTCTACATTCATATTCCTGCTATTCCAACACGTTTCCAATTGACCCAGCATCATTTATTAAGGAGACCATTCCTGGGGATGCGACTGTAAGAAATATTGCGAGGGTTTATGAAGGGGATCCAGGTAGATGTGAGATGAGCTCTAGGTGGTTAGCATCTTCCTTGTGTGCCAAAGTGAGCCCTTTATGTGGCCTTTTGCCTTGATTCTTTGGGGGGAGGGGTGGGAGCCAGAAAGATTTTCTCCCTAAGCCTCGAGGGGCTACCTTTGCCCTAGTTTTCTACCCAGAGGGGTTGTTACTTTGATCCAGGGTGATTGGCACGCCCTGGGTAAGCTGAAAACTGGGTGGTTTTTCGAAAACATTTTAATTCTCCGGAAATCCAGATTTCTGGGGTCGTGGCCTTGAGTTAACCCACTCGGACCATGCGTCCTGACAAGTCCTTTTGAACTTTGAGTCGCTAAGGAACTGTTTGACTCAACTCACCTCCGAGTCAAACAATAGCCCAGTGGACAGCTTGGTCCAGTGCGTAGGCAAGTAGATCAGCAGTTTGCTTTACACGCGCCTTTGAGAGTTTCAGTGCGCTCATTCAGGAGCCTGTTTTGTCAGTCCTCACCCCTTCTGCAGAAAACTTTCCCGAGTGCTTCTGGGCTGGTGCCCCCTGACTAGGATCATTTTACTCACCAGAAGTCTGTTCTGTCATGCCAACGTCTGGGCTTCTCTGTGCATGTAGGCTTCTGATACTCTGACACTTTTTACCTGGTTCTGGGCTGCAGGTCTATTTTACTCGCTGTGCAGAATTGCATCTGCATCTGCAAACTGAGTGACAGCTGCCTACTATGCACATGTGTGACCATGGCCCACCAAGAGGAGATCGGTCACTTGGGGGCCCTGGTGGGAAAACTGCCTTGAATGGACTGGAAGCCTGCTGGTCAATTCAGCCAACCCCACTGAGGTAAGCAGACAGGAAGAGAGAGAAGACCGGAATGGGGCAAAGGTAGGTGAGAGAAGAGGCAGAGAGACGGGAGGGGAGGGACCCCTAAAAGTGCTGCCACAGGGTGAAGGGCTAGAAGACAGCAAGAGGCCCCACAGGGGAAGCAACGTTGGTGGGGATGGCAAAAACCGACGGGTAAAACGCAGCTGAGAGAGCTGACTAAACGACTCTGGTGGCGATGAGCTGGGTCGGTTAGCTGTTGGGGGCAGATGGCAGGGAGCCTGAGAGCCCAGGCCTGTCCTGAGGGGGCTGAGGAGAGAGGGGAAGCATGCAGCACTGGGGGAAGAACCTGTGGACCTGCACAGGGAGACGGATCTAAGAAAGCTGCCCTGACATCACGAAGAGAAAGCTATGTCCCCCTCTTCAGGGGAGGCTGTCTTTCCAACATGCTTCCGGATCCAATCCCGAGCTGTACCTTGCTACTCCCTTCAAGAACCACTTCATTCTGAATGGGTCTGTGAGTTTGGGTGGCCATCACAGTGAATTCTCAAAGCCAGCAGAGACGTGGAGAGCTCCTGAGTGGGAGAAAGGTTGGAGGCATGTCTGCCCTTCACCTCGGCATCCGCTTGGAGGTGCTGGGGATGCTCCTGAAAGGACTGGTTCCATTGAAGAGCTTCCGGAGCTACTGGACCGAGACCACAACATGGTCCCAGGAGTAAACCAGAAGGAGCCTCGAAGTTCACTTTGTTCCATGATTGAGTACTGCGTACATGTCTTTAAGAGATTTGGGTTCACTTCTCATGGGTAAATTTTGGGATGTTTAAGACCTGAGCCTTACAATCTAGAATGCAATCAGCAGCCACTCGCTGGACCCCCAAATCTTTACGATTAAATCCACAGGAGGATCTGAGCAGCTCCGGGGGGAAACTAGGAGGCCCTAGTTAGGGATGGATCTGAGACTAGTTTTAAAAACTGGGTTTTAAATCTATCGACCTTAATGATTGTCTGGGGTACCCAGTGCTGCTGGACCAGAAATAATATAAGGGGGTCAGTAGTCTTTAACAAACAGAAACATATTTTCCCAGAGATAGAAATTCGGAGTTCAGGGATTGCTGGTGACATAGTGGGTTACACATTGAGCTGCTAACCTCAAGGTCAGCAGTTCAAACCCACCGGCCACTCCTCTGAAAATGATAAGGCTCCCTACTCCCGTGAAGCCGGACAGTCTCAGAAACCCACAGTGGCAGTTCTACTCTGTCCTATAGGGCCACGACGGGTCGGGATCAACTTGATGGCAGTGAGTTTAAGTGTGTTGCTGCCTCTAGGATATTTGAATTGCAAGCCTGGTGAGGAATATCAACAGCACCATGGACTGCCAGAACACAGTACAGCCAGAAGGCTCTGTGGAGGCTCCGTCTCGAGTCCTTTGGCCATGTCATTGGGAGAAAGTGGAAAGGCAGCTGGTTTCCGTAGATGGACCACGGGAAGGAAGAAGTCCCTGTGCAAGAAGACGTGACATCGCAGCTGCAGCAATGGGCTCAAACCCGAGACTAATCGGGGATGGGCCCAGGACCAGGTGGTGTCCCCTGTGTGGTCCACCAGCGGGGAGTCGGGGCAGACTCAGCACACCTAACAACAGGGGAAGGGGTCTCCTTCTGTCTGCATGGAGGAAAGGTCCTTGGCCCTTCAGGTTCGGTTCCTCGGTGCCCTGGCAGGCTCCACTGTGCACAATATCTGTTTTCCTCTCCTGTGCTTCCTGGTTCCTAGGCCTGATCTGCCCTTTTTACAGCTCAAAAGCATTTGCTTTAAGACTCACCCTACACTGATGTGGCCTCATTAGCATAATGAAGACAACCCAATCCCCAAGTAGGATTACATCTGTAAGTATAGGCTTTAGAATTTAAAGCATATATTTTTGAGGAAAGCAATTCAATGTCTAGTAGGTTCGTTTAGTGCAGTGGTTCTCAGTCGCGACTCTCACACGGCTCCCCATGTGGTGGGGACCCCTCAGACATAAAGTTATTTTCTTGGTTACTTCATCACTGTCATTTTGCCACTGTGATGAATCGGGTGACCCCTGTGAAAGGGTCATTAGACCCCCAAAGGGGCTGCGACCCCCAGGTTGAGACCACTGGCCTAGTGGGTGCAGCCATGACGTCAGGAAGCCCCCTGCCTACAACCCCTGAAAACTCACCAGTTGCTAATTCTGCCTCCTGTCTCCTGTTATCCATGGGTTCTCTGGGCTTTCTTACCACCTGTAAACTGGGGATGTGCACAAGAATAAGGAGTGGCGCAGCCCATCCCGTGGGAATACCCACGCAGAGGAGATTGGAAGTGGCAGATGGTGGGGGAAAGGCTGAGGGGCTGCGGGGAGGAGGTATGCTGTGTCAAGGCAGGAGAAGGGCAAAAGGTCTTGTGTAGACAAAGATGAGCCTGGAAGAGGGGGGCCTGCCTGCTGAGAAGGAAAATCGTGAAAGAAAGCCACGTGGGGAAGGGTTTCCACACGAACCTGTCTGCACATTTCTCCCCAGTGGAGAGACTCGAAGAGACACGAGGGCTGGTCCCTTGCAGGGCCCTCTCACTGAGCTCACATTCTGGAGCTGGTCTGGGGTCACGTGTTTCCACTCTTCTCAATCGTTGTGGGTTCAAATAAATGGCAGCCACTATAATGGCTTGAAATTTTAGAAGTCTTTATTCAGCTGCAGCTGGGCTGCCAGGAAGCTCAAAGAGCTTCCTTAAGCTGCAGCTTATAAAGGCAGAAACCACAGAAAATCATTTGGCTCGTTTGTTAGAGGCTTAAGCAAGCGTTTGACAGAAACAGAAAGCAAAAATTAATGGATTAACTGAAACATCCCCAAACAGGAACAATATTAAAGAATAACAAGATTGATTACAAGCTCCTGATTTCCGGGCACATAAGAGGACATTTTGAAATCCGTCACTATGTGGGCTTCCCAAGATAGGAGGGGGAAGCAGGCGAGTCAGCAAAATTGAATTACTTTGGTTAGCTTGCCTCATACTGTGGCTTGTCTACTGGGATTGTTCATTGCTATCTTTCTGGGACTTACTATTACGTAAATCAGTTCATTTAAAAACAAACAAAAAGACTTCGGTGTTGAGAATTCTTTGGAAAACAGGCCTGCCTAAGGTGGGGAGGGGGTGGGGCTCACTTTCCGGAAGTTTAGATCCGGATGTTTAGACAGCGCTGTGATACCAGATATGACCACCAGGAGGCAAGCAAGAGCAGTTTGGGCCAAGTTAGGCGAGGAGCTCCATCATCAGAAGTAAGACAGAAGGAGACTCCAAGACCACAGAAAGCAGGGAAGCCTCCCAAGCTCAGGGGTCGGAGTCTTGCTGCTGAGATCAGACCCTGACCCTGACTGCTGGCCAGTGAGCACTGGACTCTCACATTTCGTAAGTCCTAGCCTGTGCGTTAGTGGGGTCTGCTCTGAACAGACAGGTTCCCTGGGGCCACAGGTTGGCGGCCCAGCTGGCTGTGCTGCTTAGAAAAGAGTCATGGCCCTCTTGGTGCTTGATGCGAACCTGCCCTTTATCAAGACGGGGGAGAAGGGTGAAGACATCCGCTTGATGCTGTACAACACTGAGACAAGGCTGTGGCAGATCAGCAGGCCCTCCCCAGGAAGGAGAGGAGAACCTTTCCAGAAAGTCGCGTTGAGACCAGGCTTGGGGAGCCTCTACACTGCAGAGGAAGCGCCGACGTTTCTGTCAGTGGGTGTGGTGGGTCAAAGGGGAGGAGCAACCTCACATCAGGAAGGGGGCAATGCGAACAATAATCCTAGGGAATCTAAGGGGAGAATAAACCCAGTTCTATGGTCCTGGGCAGACACTTCTCACCTGTTCCTACGCAGCTCTCTTTGAACTGCACCATGGACTGGGCACTCTGATGACCTCAGACACTGGTCTCAGGGGGAACGCGACATCCCCCAAGGGCCACAACGGAAGGGCTCAGTGTGGAAGCTTCACTGAAGGAACAGGGCCCCGTCTCCAAACTACTTAGACCCTTGGACTTAGGATTGAAGTGTCCCAGTGGGAGGGGGTGCAAGGACGGCCACCCCAAGGTTGTGAAAATGGCAGTCATTGGATCTTGGGTGGAGCCCCCAGCTTAGTGGGTGTCCAGCGAAAGGAGACCCAGAACCACCGTCTATTTGGCGCCCCGGGTTTTGGTCTGAGACAAAAGGATCTGCCCTGGTAAGAGATGATGCAGGAGATTCTCTCCTAGCTCTCAATGTAAACAGAGCGCCATCAATTTAGAAATCCATCTGTACAAGACAACAACTCACGGACTGTACTTGAATAAGCTCCTCCTATCAAGAGAACCTTAAATTTGATGCCATTGGATAAATTATTAAGGTCATCAATTCAATCCCTTGATACCCTGAGGGGATGATTGACAATGTCTTTCTTTTTTGTTTTGTTGCTCTGGTCGATTCTGGTTTTGTTTATTGTTTTTGTCATAATGTGACCGCCAAATAAACAGAGTCATTCATAATGAGGAGACAAGCAGCTGGATTCTGGGCTCCCACGTAACTCTAGCCCCAATTCAAGAACAGTCAGTTCTTATAACACGGCCATGCTTGATAGAAGCCTTCACAAAGAGAACAGGAAGATGCGGTGCTACAGCAAAGTGTGGTGAAGAAGGCCGGTGGTGCCCGGCTAGCAATCGGCATAGTGTTTGGTGTCTTAAAGGCTTGAATTCAAACAAGCAGCCATCTCAGCCAGGAGTCAACTAGCTCCACATGGAAGAAGCACATCAGTCTGTGTGATCCAAAGATGACAATAACAAAATACAAATATGATGAAGGTAAAGGCACCAGAGCTTAAGTTGTGACCACTCCAATTTTAAAAAGCTATGGAGGACAGTGGGAGCCCAAAGCCAAACTACAGAGTATCTGCTCAGATGAAGCCTCTTGCAGGTCCCCTCTAGTCACAGGTGAGGGACACAGACAGCTTTAGTATCAGACAGAGATGATTGTAAACTTGATGGTGGTGGATCGGACATGGTATAATATACTTGGCCAGCTGACATCTCTCTTGAACCAACCTGAATTTGCTCTATGTACAAATATTTCTCCACTGTTCCAAGAAAGAAATCTCTTCTCTGCTTTTAAAAATATTGTTTGTTTTTTTCTTTCTTGCTCTCCATTTTATTTTTATATTATTGTTGTTGTTTCCTTCTTTGTGTTTCATTTCATTTTTGGTTTTTTGTGCGTGTCTGTTAGGTCTCTGGGTTTAGGAAGCACAGTTTAGGAAGGAGTGGATGCACTGAGACCATAACTGATGCAATGGATTATTGGGAACAGTGGATGCGGGAGAAGGGAGGGAGCATTAGAGCTGATTGTGATGATGGATATACAACTCTTTTTAGAGTGCAATAGTGGAAGTGTATAATACGTAAGTAGTATATCAAGAAAACATCCTGAAAAAAGGGAGAAGAAAGAAAGAAACCAAACTTGACCTATGGTTACCGTGGGTGAAGGAGGAAGACATTTTGCTTAGGGGTCATTGAGTTCATTGTAATGGTGGTGGGACTACTTGGAGAGAGATAACAGTAATGGTTGTACAACACGAAGAGTGTGGCAGTTACACAACTTCATGCCACCTGGATAAATAAGAATGAAGGGGTGGAGTCTAGCCTGTCAATCAGGTCACAGCCTGATGATGTCTCTTGTGGGTGTGGCCTCATCATGAGGATTCTGAGAACATCCTCTCTTTCCCTCTGGAGGTGGGACACACCCTCTCTCTGCTTCACTTTCCTGTGGACAAGCCAGATGGAGCCACGCTGATGGCAGCCAGAGCCCTGGTGATGCTTCCACCGCCACTGGACCCACAGGGCTTTCCACCCCCTGACCTGTGATCTTGCTGCATTCAGCATCATTGCAGGTGCCGCGTGAGTCTGAATTGGAATTCATGGGCTGATATAGAATTCATGGGTGTGTTAATTACATAATCTGGTGTCAATTTGGGACTTGAAAGGATTAAGAGCGAAGGGGTGGAGTCTAGTCTGTCAATCAGGTCATAGCCAATGAGGCCTCTGTGTAAGCATGGCCTTCTCCTGAGGATTCTGGGAACTCCTGGATTTCCTCCTTGGAGGAGAGAGAAACACCCCCCACCCTCCCCTCTCTCTATGATGAGTCCCTGAGAGATGCTCTACTGCCAAGACACATGAAACTACGCTGATCGACCCTGGGCCCTGGGAGCTGGAGGAGCCATGTAGAGAACCCGCCAGCACTGAGATACTTCCACCACCACAAAACTTTGTACCCAATGGCCTGGGATCTTCCTGCATTCGGCATCATTGCATGTGTTTCGTGAATCTGAAGAGGACTTTATAGATTGGTATCAGACTTATGGGCTAATATTGGACTTATGGACTTGATCCGGACTGGGATGTTTTCTCAATATACAACTGCTCTTGTATATAGAATTTTTTCTTATACATGTGTGTGTTTATGAATTTGTTTCTCTAGTCGACGCAGACTGATGCAATGGGCTAATATTGAACTTATAGACTTGAATTGGACTGGGCTGGAATGTTTTACTGATGCAGAATTACTTCCTGATATAAAATTCTCTCTTACACACATATGAGTGTCTCTGGATTTGTTTCTCTAGTCAACCTGCACTAACACAGAGTTCAATCAATGGTACTGAATTATATATGTAGAAGTTGTTGAGTTGGTGAATATTTTGTTGTGCTTATTTTTTCCAAAATTGGGGGCGGGTTACATGAATAACAATGAATACAGGAAAAAAGAAAATGTTCTAAAATTGATTGTGGTTAATGAGAGCAGAGATACCAGGAAGGGAAGGAGAAGGTGGCATAGAAAGGGGGAACCAATCACAATGATCTACGTATAACCCCCTTCCTGGGGGACAGACATCGGACAGTGTAAGACATGAAAAAATAATACTAATTTATAAATTATCAAGGGTTCATGAGGGAGGGAGGGGAAAAATGAGGAGCTGATACCAAGGGCTCAAGTAACAAGAAAATGTTTTGAGAATGATGATGGCAACAAATATACAAATGTGCTTAACACCATGGATGTATGTATGGATTGTGATATAAGTTGTATGAGCCCCAATAAAATGATTAAATTTTTTTAAAATAAAGTGGTTGTGGTAAAGATTGTACAAGTCTTCTGGACATGGTTGAACTATTGAATTGCATATGCGGATGAAGTGTCAATAAAACTATTTTAAAAATAAACAAAAAGTTACCCTTTGGAGGGAAAAAAAAGAGGACCTGATGCAAAGGGCTTAAGTGGAGAGCAAATGCTTTGAGAATGATTGGGGCGGGGAGTGTGCGGACGTGCTTTATACAATTGATGTATGTGTATGTATGGATTGTGATAAGAGTTGTATGAGCCCCTAATAAAATGTAAAAAAAGAAAGAAAAAAGTTACCCTTTACATATGGCACTGAATCTTTCCTGTGTCAGCTTTCTTATGACAGAATCTCACCCAAGTCACGACAACAGAAGGACGGCATGGACATCGAGTCCTCCCGTGAGCAGTAGTCAGCTGACCCTCTGATGTCACCATCTTGCTGTGTCAGTTGAGTCAAGGTGCCTGCTGAGGGTGGTCTGGAGGGACCGCCCCGCACAGTGTTATCACAATGTCCTTGCTGTTGGGTAGAACTGTGGCCCAGACAGCCAGTCGCCTATGATCCGGGAACTAGAATCTCGAGTATAAAGGTAGAAAGAGTTACCACTAGTGGCAGGGGCCCATCAAAGCATGGTGGCGGCTGTGGGGCAGAGACCCAGAACAGCAGATTCCTGTTCAGCTTTGTTGTTCCCCCCCGTGATGTCGATGGTCTGAATCTAACAAGGTGCCGTTATCTATAGAAGTGCTTGTGTGGGCCTGAAATTGGTCCCAAACTACTGACATCAGGGCCAGATCGTGGAAACGGGTCCGAGGGTAGTGCGTGCGGCCCGAGCTGGGTGATGCTCAAGAAGAACGCAGTAGGAGCCAGCAGACCGTGAAAGCGCTGTTCTCCTCACCCCTCTGGCTTCATCACTGGGCGCGGAGAACTGGAACTAGCACGCTGTGCCCATGCTGCACCCCGCAGGGGTGTTCTGCTCTGGCAACAAAGGGTGCCAGGAGGAGGAAAGGAGACACCCCATCAAAGGGGCAGTTTAGGCCGTGGAGTTGTTCAGCCTGGTGTGGAGAGGCACGGTGCCCTAAAAGATCACTCTTAGGGATGGGGTGTGCCCACCCCAATATGTGCTTGAACCCTGACTCTTTCCCCTGGCTTGGACCTGAGGGGTGCAAACAGTTAACACCCTTGGCTCCTACCCAAGTCTGGAGGTTGAGTCCATGCAGAAGCAAATCCTGACGATCTAGCCCCACCAAAGAAGTCATTGAAAACCCCACAGAGCACAATCCTACTCCGACACACGCGGGATGTCAGTAGTGGGATGGCCATGAAGGCGCCTGGGTGGTTATCTCGGTGAATGGAATTTGGTTTGGAAATAGAATTTTCTTTGTAATATAAATTAGGTCACACCTGAGTAGGGTCCATTCTCAATCTAATCATTTCTAAGTTACAAAAAGAATAGCGACAGTGGTTTCAATTCTATACCATCAGTTCCATGAATGGAAACACCAATAGACCTACCTCATGGCCCCTGGGGGTCATTTATAATGTCCTTCAACAAAATAACAACGATGTCTTTAAGATGAACCAGGGACATGTATGTAAACCGTAGATTTTGAGAATTGATTTTGAGCCCCAATGTAACCATAGCCCGAATGTAAGAACAATTAGTTCTAATAACATGGCCCTGCCCAATACCTATCCCGCCTTTCAACCCATGGAGTGCTCACTGCAGATACAGGAGCTATTGGAAGCAGATGGTGCCCGGCTATCAGAAAGAACAGTGTGCTGGGTCTTAAAGGCTTTTCCTGAAATAATCAGCTAGCTGAGTGAGAGATCAGCTAAATAGAAGCGCACCAGCCTGGGTGATCCAAGAACTGAAAACAATAAAATCCAATCCCGTAGGAGGGAATGGTATTTGAGCGTAAATTCTAAACAGCTGGCTTGCAGAAGTCGATGGATGAAAGTGAAAATCCAAAACCCATTCTCAGGGACCCCCCATGTAGCTGAAGCCTCTGCTGAAATCACTTTGACGATGTACCAGAGACAGCCAAGAGAGGCGTTGTTATCAGACAGCGTATACTGTAGGATGGATGACTGCAGCTGAGATTAGGTCAAAATGTTACACCTGGTCATCGGTCTCCCTCCTGATTCAAGGAACAACGGATCCAGTTTTTGTATTTTCTGCTTTGTTTCCGACTGGGGATTTTCTTTGTTTTCATGCTGTCATTGTTGGGCCGTTTGTATTTTACCTTGATTCTGTATGTTTTTCTGTCTATGAAACCCAGATGAGGGAAACCTATAGAGACAACACTGGATTGATAGATTCAAAGGGATTGGTAGGGGAAGCGGGCGGGAACCAGGGAGCTAACACCGAGTTCAAGAAGGAAGAAATGTCCTGGACGGACTGTGGTGATTCAAGCTGATTCATCAACTCTCTGATGAATGTGATTCAACCGTTAAAATCTCGGAGATGTGAATTGTATATCAGTGAAAGCTATTAAAAATAAAATAATTTTTAAAAATCTAAGAGAGTATCTTAGACACAGAAGTACAGGTGCGCGTGCGTGCATGTAAGACAGCTGACGTGGAGATGGAGGAATTGCTGAGGAAAGCGCCTGGGGCTACCAACAAGGAAGAAATTACACGACTGAGATCCTGACTTGGATTTTTGGCCTTACTAATTGTGAGCAAATACATTTCTGTTCTTTCAAGCCAACCTCCTATGTTTCTGTGTTACAGCAACCCGAGGTAACTAAGAAATTGCTCTTTCAAACTTCCAACAATTATTACAGCCCGTTGGGCACTGCTGATCACATGAGTTCTCAATGGCTTCTCTGGGGGTCATGGAAGATGGCCACAGGGGGATGGCCACAGGTGACACTGTCCGAGGAAGTGACATCAAAACGACTGTCTTGCACATTTTTTGTATGTCAGCAGAAACTTATTATTTTTTATTTCAAAATTCTCTGTTGTAGTTAGTTGTTGCAACAAAATGGTTTTCATGAGACCAGCCTGCCTGTATCAATATACCTGTGGGTTTAAGGCTAACTGAAACTCTATGACAAGTTACATTTTGAATTTTCTAATTCACTTCTGTCAGTCGTCATTTGTACCCAATTACACGGACATTTCAAATCCCACGGTCTCATCTGCTCACGCCATTGTAATTGAAAGGTGTCATTTTTCTAATTATTGATTGCAGTGGGTTACCCACTGCAAACGGCAAGGGCAGCAGTTCTAAGCCACCAGTCACTCCTCAGGAAAAAAGAAAATAAAAGATGAGGCTTATACTCCCTTGAGAATTGATAGTCTCAGAAACCCACAGAGGCAGTTCTACTCTGGCGCAGAGTCACTATGAGTCGGAATGGACTCAGTGCAGTGAGAGAACTGTTCATTGCTGTAGGGGAATTATGACTGATGAGTAATATTAGTGCCAACAATATGACCAAGCGGGGAGAAGGTGGCAGCATGAGTTTTCAACCCCCGGGACACCTACCCAGGTGACCCCGCTGCAAGACAGAAGCTCCTCCTCTAGAGAAGTACCAGGCTGGCAGCCAGGTGGGGAGCTGGCTTTCCCGAGGGGGGATGCTTGAAGACGAGTATTGCGAATCGGAGTTACAGCCCCAAATAGACAGGTGGAGCAGGATGGGAGAGAGGACTCCTGGTGAGAGGCAGTAGCGGATGTCAGGGCTAGCTGGGGTGGGGGCACCTGGGATCCTGCCTGGACAGGGAGCTGAGTACCAGGGAACGGTACCGGATCAGAAAGTCAAAGGTCACCCTGAGAAGGAAATCTACCACCGAAGGTCTTGAAGAAGGGAAGGGACAGCATCAGATCGTCACTTGTAAAGTGTGCCACGCAGAAGAAGACTGGAATATACCACGTGAATTAGATGCTCCTTGGGCTGGTCTGACGAGGGAGGGTCCTGGGTGGTGGTGGACTGGCAGTGGGCACAAGGGACGTAGGGTGACGGTAGGCTGATCGGGTAGTGGATTAAGGGTAAGGTAAGGAAGAGCTGACGCCACTGACGGTCTCATCTGCCAGGCTCACATATTGAGGGGGGCGGGCGGCGGGCAGCGGGTGCCATTTGGTCTTCCGCAACAGACATTCTGGCGGTGGCAGCACAATGTTGGGCGGTCGTCCAATCCTAGGGCCCCAAAGGATTTCATTTCACTTGGCTCCACAACCAACATCCCTGGACGCCACAGTCAAGAAATCGAACAGCGTGTTACACAGAACAAATCTGCTGCACAAGATCGCGTTGAAGGGTCAAAGATGTCATTTTGAGGACTGGGGGCACCGGACCCAAGCCACGATGTTTTCAATGACCGCACATGCATGTGAAAATGGAACCATGAACAAGGAAGAGTGCAAAGAATTGGTGCGTTTGAATTATGGTGTTTCTGAAGACTTTCTAGAACCACCAAATCTGTCTTAGATGAAGTCCAACCAGAATCCTCCTTGAGAGCCAAGGATGGTGAGACATCCTCTTGTGCGCTTCAGACATGTTATGAGGAAAGACCAGTTCGAGGCAGTAGCAGATGCCAGGGCTAGCTGAAAGTGGACCTAGCGTCCTGCCGGGAGAGGCGGGAGGGGGTGGCGGGGGTGCTGCGTATGAGGGAACTGCACCAGGCCAGAAAATCAAATGTCACCTTTTCCTGGAAAAGGACATCATGTTTGGTAAAGTTGAGGCTCCGTGGAGAAGAAGGAGACCCTCACTGAGATGGATGGACAGTGTCTGCAAGAATGGGCTCAAACGTACCAATTGTGAGGATGATGCAGAGCCAGGCAATGGAGTCGTCATCTTCTTCTTCCTCTTTTAAGTGTTATCTTCTATTGCACATAGAATTACTATGAGTCCGAGCAGACTGGACGGGACGTAGCAACAACTACAGGACCCCAAAGGCTACTGCGTTAAGACAGCCAGATTCTATCTGGCGTTCAAGGTTGGTGGTTAGGATTAGAGACTGACTTGCAATACCCAAACTTGACAAGGACCGCTTCCTAAGTCCAAAGACCAGTGGTGTTAACTGCTAGTAGAAATTTTAACCTGGAAAATCTAAATAGATTTTCTAAGGACCAAAGTCCACGCACCAGTCAGCAGGCACCTCCACCCACTCCCCAAGGGCACTGGATGCTGGGAGCGTTCTCAGAGGTCGCTGAGGAAGAAGGGAAAGGGAGGTGGGTGAGTGGGTGGGGAGATTGGAGGATGTTTATACAGACTGTGTGCAGCAGAGGGGGCAGGGATTGTCATATTCACGGTTGCATCCACAGTGCTTGCAACGTGAGCACCTGTGGTCACGGATTCACTGTCCGTCGCTCTCAAATGGATACACGAGTAGATTCCTTCCAGAGCTTTCATCTCCATAGTCTGGAAATCTCCTTCACCCTAAATCGAGCTTCTCTGTGGTTGACACATATTTTTCCACTTCAAAATGAGTCTAATTCGCATTGATTACACTACTGTGGAACTCAAGGGAACTGAAGCTGAGGAATAGACTTACCTGTCATATGGGGGAGTCCATTCTTAGGGGTAGAAAATGTTATAAAAATCCTTACTTGTGGTATAAATGTGTGTGGGCATTTTAACACTTGAGCATTATTCCATTCATCTGTTTATAAATTATTTGTGGGACAAGTGAATAGCATGAAAACAAGACGTGGGGCAGGGGGCTGATGGGGGAGGAGTGGAGAGACGTCGTAAAAGAGACTTGAAAATCGTAACATCCTCTAAAAAGGCAGTGCACAGACTCCTGATTCAGACACGCCGATCATAAAAAGACAGGGTTGGGACCGTTATTAAATAGCATTTCTTAGTGTGTTAGTGCTGTTGCGGCAGAAATGTCACAAGTGGGTGACTTTAACAGATATGATTTCATTTTCTCACCGGTTCGGAGGCTAGTGTTCTACTCGAGGCTGTCGGCTCTCAGGGAAAACGCATCGTCTCTGCCCCAGGGGGAAGTTCTTGTCAACTTAAGCCGCTCTTCCTTGGTCATCTCCACGTGGCAATCTTTCTCCATTTGTTCCTCATTCTGTGCCTACCCTGGTCCTTTTATAAATCAAAAATGTTCAATGAAAAAATAGAGAAAAATGTAAAGGCCTTGCTACATGGCAAAAACATATGGTGCAACATAAAGAAAAATACACACAGTAGAAGACAGAATAGATGACTGGGACCTCAGACCATTCGCCATAAAAGACATTCAGGCAGCTCAAGAGCACTAGTCATTGGAGAAGTGCAAATCAAAATCAAGAATGTGATACCAGGAAATAGCAAATACTGTGGGGGGTGGGAGGGGGGTTAGAGAGGTGAAGCCATTATACACGCCGATGGAACTATAAAATGGTACAACCACTGTGGGAAGGGGTATGGTGCATCCTCAAAAAAAAAAAAAAAAAAAAAAGTGGGAATACCCATCAGCTGGTGTGATCCAAGGAGTGTAAATAATAAAATTCAAGATCAGAGGAGGTACAAATATTAGAGCTTCAATTGCAGAAAGCTATGGATGGCAGGGAAGGTCCACATTTCCTTTCCGGGGTTTCCATGTGAATCCCCTCTGACCATTGATCAGACAGCTTTGCTGCCGGACTGATGCAGAGGGAGCTGAGTTAAAACGCAACACCTTCTCATTTGTTCTCCCTTTGGATCTATTTTAATTTTTTTTCTCGTTTTTAATATTTTTTGCTTTCATTTCGATTGAGATTCCTTTCCGTTTTATTTCTTTATCGTTGTCATTTTCTTTGTGTATGTTTTTTTTATATGAAAGTCAGGACAGGCACATCTTTAAAGACAGTAACTGGATTATTAGTTCCTTGGGGGTTATGGCAGGGGAGGTTGGGGAAATGGAGCGCTAACAATGAGGACAAGAAAGCAGAAAATGTTCTAAGATTGATTGTGGTGATGACTGCATCAATCTTAGTAGTATGCTTAAACTATTCGATTGTATGACACATGAATTGCATGGCAATAAAGCTGTCAGAATAAAAAATGGGGATAGAAATACTATATGAGCCAGAAATCCCTCTACTTGGTGCATCCCCTCAAGAAATGAGGAGCATATCACAAACAGAAAACATGCATACCCGTGTTCATCGCAGCACCATTCACAGACATAAGAAAATAGAAACAACCCAAACGCCTGTGGGTGAAAGCAGGCTAAGTAAAGTGTGGTAAATACACACAGCTGAAACCAGTGAAGAACAACGATGAACTGAGAAGTGCCTCATGACATGGATGGAGTTGGAGGACATTAGACTGAATGGACTTAGTCAACCACAAAAGGACACATATTATGAGACATTATTATTATTATTATTAAAATCAAGAGTAGGTTTTCATACCAAAAAAAAACAGGCTTTGCACTGGAGACACCGTGTGGGAATTGTGCCGGATCTGTCCCCACCCCACCAGGGGGAAACACTAAGGATGGACACCAGAGCAGCAAGGGGAGCAAAACCATGAAGTCCCCAGAGAATACCAAAAATAGACTTTGGGGCCAGGGCATGGCACCCCATCAGACTCCACCGACTGGAAAACACTCCTAAAGGTCAACAAACAAACCTGGAACTATTTATAGGCTTTTCTTTTTTAGTCATTGGTTTTTTGGTTTTTCTTTTTGTTGTTGTTTTGTTTTCTATTGTTGCTTTGTTTTGCTCTGTCTTGTTTTTGTGCTTATTATTGTCCCTGTATGTCAATCTAGATAAGATAGGCAGGATAAACAATCTGGAGGAGAAAACAATGGGACTGATGCTTTTGGGGGGGACATGGGAGAGGAAGCAGGGGAAATGAAGGGGACTTTCAACCAACCCAGGGACAAGGGAACAACAAGTGATCTAAAATCAATGGTGAGGAGGGTGTAGGATGCCTGGTGGAGCTTGATCAAAGGCAATGTAGCCGAGAGGAATTGCTGAAACCCAAATGAAGGCCAAGCATGATAGTGGGACAAGGGGAAAGTAAAAGGAAATAGAGGAAAAAACTAGGAGGCAAAGGACATTTATAGAGGTCTAAATACAGGCATCTACATATATAAATATATTTATATATAAAGATATGGAAATAGATCTATGTACATATATTTATATGTTAAATATTAAGGTAGCAGACAGACTTTGGGCCTTTACACAAGTACTCCCTCAATGCAAGAACACTTTGTTCTAATAATACAGCATTCTGTGATGCTCACCTTCCTGACATGACCGCTGAAGACAAAATGGGTCCATAAGCAAATATGGTAAAGAAAGCTGATGGTGCCCAGCTACCAAAAGATATAATGCCTGGGGTCTTAAAGGCTTGAAGATAAATAAGCAACCATCTAACTGAGACGCAACAAAGTCCACTTGGAAGAAGCACATCAGCCTGTGTGATCATGAGGTGTCAATAGGATCAAGTATCAGGTATCAAAGACCCAGAACAAAAAAATCATGTCAATATGAATGAGGAGGAGGGCAGAGTGGAGACCCCAAACCCATCTGTAGACAATTGGACAACCCCCTACAGAAGGGTCACAAGGAAGAGACAAGCCAGTCAGGGTGCAGTATAGCACTGATGAAACATACAACTTTCCTCTAGTTCTTTAATGCTTCCCCGCCCCCCCGCACTATTATGACCTCAATTCTACCTTAAAAATTTGGCTAGACCAGATTGTGTACACTGGTACAGATAAGAGCTTGCAACACAGGGAATCCAGGACAGATTAAACCCCTGAGGACCAATAATGAGAGTAGTGATACCAGGAGCATAGGGGAAGGTGGGGTGGAAAGGGGGAACCGATTACAATGATCTACATATAACCCTCTCCCTGGGGGACGGACAACAGAAAAGTGGGTGAAGGGAGACAGCAGTCAGTGTAAGACATGAAAAAGTTATAAATTATCAAGGGTTCATGAGGGAAAGTGTGGGAAACAGAAAGATTTCTCCCCAAGTTGGCTCCTCCAATGATATGCCAAACATTAGAGGCTATTTGCCAACACATGGTGGGAGGTCAGATGCATTCAGCCTCCAGACTACTGTCTGTGCCCACCATAAGAGGGCCTCCCTCCCTACTATTAAAGACAATGGATTACTTCTCACTGAAGGGTCCAGGCCATCGGTCTGATCCCTATGGGTGGGGTTCACACCCTACTGCTAATGGTTTCAATAGAGAGTCAGAGAACAGGTCAAACCTGCTCAGTGACATCCAAAATTAGGCTGCCTCCCTGAATCTAGGATCCGCCCATCTTGTCACATGCGTGTCCCCAATCCCTCCCCTTCTTATTGCGTGTATATCCCTAGATAGTCCCCCTCTCATTACTTTAGTACCTATAGTACAGCCCCTTCCTGTGACGCATGTCTTTACCTGTAATTAGGGGGCTTGTACACCCCCCCAAAAGATACATAAGCCTTGGTTAGCAATAAAGGGGCTCTCATCCAACTCTCTCTCGCTCCTACAATCCCCATCTTCCACATCCTCATGTGGACCACCAACCGGGACTGAGGTGAGCATGCTACTATGAAATGTGCCTGACTCCATTGTTTCAATCTCTCTACTACCTCTCTTATTTTCTATGACTTTACTATAATCTTTACTTGTTATTGCTGTACAATTGCGCCTACCGGGCCCATGATGATTTGTTAGGGGCTGGCTCCCCTGATAGGAGAGAGGGTGGGGAGGTGGGGAAATGAGGAGCAGATATCAAGGGCTCAAGCAGAAAGAAAATGTTTTGAGGATGATGATGCCAATGTATGTACAAATGTGCTTGACACAATGGATGGATGGATGGATTGTGATAAAAGCTGTATGAACTCCCAGTGAGATGATTTTTAAAAAGAGCAGAACCAGGCTTAGATGGTTACAAAGGGGTGATGGGAAGAGGAGGTCATAGGGAAGAGACAGGTATGAACTTGGGTCAAGGGGAAGATCATATGCAACAAGAGCAAGATGGCGGGGAGATGGCAACAGGGCAGGCCATTGGGAGATTTTGATAGATGGGGTGGAAGAGTGAGCCTGTTGCTAATCAAAGAACTAGAAAATCACATGATTTAAGATTTAGTTTGTCACCCAAACCAAAGTCACTGCCATTGAGTCGATGCTAACTCTTGGCACCCCTAGAAATCCAAATGTAACACCCCCCTGCCTTGCAGTAAAATTCCTTTTAGGCTGAACCCACCACGATGGCATGCTAACTCAGGAAGGTGGTAAGCAAGGTAATTCAGGTCGGCAGTCAGGCAAGAATGGGATGGTGGTCTGGCTTTGGGAAAAATGCACAGAAAGATGATTGTTTCCTGTGATCGCAGAAAACCTTGCCTTCGGTCACAGAGTTTGCTTGATTTTCAAAGCCTGGTGGACGTAGCAAACCCTACTGTTTGCTTTTGTCCCATGCTGTGGAACAAAGTTAGAATGTCCCCAGTCAATCTGGTCTCTGTCTTTGGCTAAAACAGCGACAGGCAGTCCTGGGCTCTTGTTCTGGCAACAATCTGACAAAGTGGTTGAATGCAAAATGATCTGCTCTGGAAACCTCCACCTGATTAACAAAAAGTGGTTTGATTTTGTTTCATAAGTGATTGGTTTAAGACACATACTCCATTTGCATGGTCTAATTAGCATAACAAGGTAAACCCAATTCCCAAATGAGACTACATCCACAACCACAGCTATCCATGGAAACAAGACCAACTCATTTCCGTTGAGTGGATTTTGAACTCCTAGTGACTGTTTAGGGCTGAGTACACGGTAGGGTTTCCAAGGTTGTAAATCTTGGGATTTTAAAAAGAGTCTTGTCTTTTTCCAAAGAAGCAGCTGCTGGGTTTGAACTGCTGACCTTGTGGTTAGCAGTCCAATGCTGAACCCACCGGGTGACCAGAATTCCTATTCGAGATATAGGAATTCCCATTCAGAGGGGACTCCTTGTCATCATTCCTTTAATAATCTTCTCTGCATTCCTCAGTTCCTGGGCCATCTCTACACGGAATCCACCTTTCCCCCAGTTGAGTTTGCCTCTGCCCTGCAGCCAATCTGCTCTTTGGTGATATGTCTAAAAAGTCATTCTCTCTAAGACACACCCTCCCTTGAGAGGGCCTCACTAAGGTAACAAAGCTAACCCTGTCCCTAAAGGGGCTTATTTGGACTGATACAGGATTTCCTTTGTTATTTAGAGAAGCCAAATCAGTGTAGAGCATGTTTAAACGTAAGGGCTTTTGAGATATAGAATGAACAGGTTAGACACACACAGAGACACGTGGAGATCCTCCAGGGTGAGGTCTTCAACACATATTTTGGGGAGGACACAATTCAACCATAACACCAAGGATCAGGTGATACCAAAGAATTTTTGTTATCTTTCAGAATACAATAATAGCATTATGCTTATGTGAGAAAATGTCTATATGTTTGAGGAAAACATACTTTATCCCTACTAAAATATGCATTTTTTATTTTAAATAAATATAATGTGAACTTTGAGGAAATAAATTATTTAGAGATAATGATATTTCCTGTTCCCCCCAATGGCCTTTTTAAGTCCTCAAATCTCCGCAAATCTTTGGATGTCATTATGACGTTGGCCTAATGGTCTCCCTCGTCTGGACGATGTTTTTGCCTAATCTGCTCCTGTTTAAGACTTAAGAAATGTTCTCCATAAATTATATTCGCGACCCTTTAACAGCTTGATAAAGGATTCTTGCATGAGCTGGCTGTCCATTAACAGGTTTACAGACTCATTAGGCTGCCAAGGGTGGGGTAAGGAGTCTGGGCTTTGGAAGCAAACAGACCAGCGTTCCACTTTGAGCCGTAATTAGCCACGTGACCTTTGATACGTCCCTCGCTCCCTCCGTTAACAGGAGACATAATAACCGCCCCGCGTGAGGCGCATTTGACTGCGAGGCAAAGGATTGGCGGTGGGAGCACACGCAAAGGCGTCTGGGAAGGTTTTGCTTAAAAACCTAATGGGCAAACCAACAGAAACCCATATTGTTGATGTGACCCGGTACAGTGCCCTGTAACGGGCAGGAATTCACCACCCGGTCAGGAATGGAAAATTTTCACCTGACAGCCTAGAACAGGTGTAGCCCCAACCCAGGATGTTTACGCTCCAGGAAGCAGCCTGGCCTAACCACAGTATCGGCTGGCAGACACCTGGGGACAAACGGTCTTGACGACTTTAAGTTTTAAAATTGCTTTGTTAAGTTTAGAGATTGCTTTGTTTCACTTTCCTGAGAAGGCTTTGTTACTTTCACAAGAGTACTTGCCCACCCCGTCCCCTTGCTGGGCACCACAGCAAGTAGAAAACCCTCTGCCTTGCCCTTGTTGGGGCTCTCGCCTTACAGACTGAGCTTGTCTCGGGTGCGGGTGTGAGCCCAGATTCGAATCTGTCCGAATAAAGCTTTACTGTTCCATCTCTGTTTCAGTGGGTGGTCTGATTGAGATTTTGCTCGCTAACAGTTGAGAATGAGGGGGGTCGGGCCAGAGACCCGAAACCCTTCTTTAGACAATAGGGCATCCCCTTACAGAAGGGCCAAAGGGAAGGGGTGGGTGGACCAGGGTGCAGTAAAGCGCTGATGAAACACACAGTATTCTTCTGGCTCCTTGACGCTTCCTCGCTCCCTATCATGACCCCAGCCCTGCCTTTCACTGCGGTCTAGACCGGAGCACGTGCACAGGTACAGATAAGAGATGAGCTCAGGACACACGGAATCCAGGAACAGGAATGGGAGTAGTGATACCAGGAAGGCAGGAGGAAAGGTGAGGAGAGGTGGGGAGGAAGGGGGAACCAATTACAAGGATCGACACATAACCAGACACATAACCACGCACACCCTCCAGGGGGATGAATAATAGGAACTGTGGACAGGGGCAGGTATAAGATATGAAAATAATAATAATTTATCATTTATCAAGGGGTCACAGGGGTAGGGAGAGCTGATACCAAGGGCTCAATATAAAGTAAGTGTTTAGAAAATAATGATGGCAACATATGTACAAATACGCTTGGTACAATCGATGTATGAATTGTTATAAGAGCTGTAAGAGCCCCCAATAAAATCTTTTAATTAAACAGGCAAACAAATCAATAAAAGCATACAGGAAAAGGCAAGGCAGACTCCGCTCTCCAGAGGCTGGCTGGCTGCTCACATTGTACTCCCAGATTCTCCTTTATTCAGTGAGAATATCGCAGGATCCTGCACCCCTGTCACCTCTCCACGAGTTGGTTAAGGGCCCCAACATACGTAAACATACACCTGCATACACACACACACACATATACATTTGGAAAGAAATTCAAGCCTACACTTTGCAAACAGAAAAAGGAAACAGATGAAGTTCTATGCTGATGAAGAGATGCGGGTACGCACTGTGGAAGGAAGCAAGGAGACTTACTGAGAACAGGGTGGTGTATCTGAAAGAAGTTGCAGGTACAGTCGTCATGCAGGGTTGTTAGTTTTCAGATCTATGACAGACGTGCTTTTGATTAGAGCTCCTGGCTTTCGCTCTGAGGATGTACTGCGCACCTGCTTATACCTGTTCATATGTCTCTGTTCGTGGGTGGCACTGTGGGTTAGGTGTTGGGTTGCTAACCACAAGGTCAGTGGTTCAAACCCAACTGCCACTCCAAGGGAGACAGATGCGGCTGTCTCCTCCTATAAAGATTTCTAGCCACAGACACCCTAAATAAGGCCACTATGAGCCGGAATTGATTCAGTGGCAGGTTTGGGGTTTTTATTCATCAGGCTAAGGAGAGCTGGTGTCCCAGTAGGTTAAGCATCGGGTTGCTAACCACAAGGTTTGTGGTTCGAAAACACCAATCTGTCTGCAGAAGCAAAATGAGGCAGTCTCCTGCGAGGAAGGTTCACACCCTCAGAAGCCCTATGGAGCAGTTCTGCTCTGTCCTAGAGGCTCTAGGGAAGGAATCTGCTTGCCAGCAGTGGGTTTGGCTTAAGAATTTATTCATAGGCTGAATTTATTCACTAGGACACTGAGAGGGACTCTTTTTTTAACGTTTGCTTATGAATTAGGTGAAAGTGCTTACAGAGCATCATCAGCTTTACATACAACAATTCATATACATCGTGAACCTACTCATCCATTGCAGCCCCTGCCACGACCCCACTTGCTAGCTGTGTCTCTTGTTTCCATCCCCCCTTCTTTCCCAGCCCTCTGGACATTGTCTTTGGGTCAGCGCTGCCCTTTGAGCTTAAATGGTTGATTATTCTAACACAGGATAAGTTCAGCACAGACCTGAAGGGTGACTAAGAGCCATAATCTTGGGGTGGAAGGGACTTTTGCGAGAGAGAGAAATGGGGAAAGGGGACCCAGCACAGGCAGCCGGAAACTACAACAGTAAACAAAGTCAACAATGAGGCATCCTAGAAGAGTCCCAGGTTGGTGTTCTGCTACATGCTAGTATTTATGAGTCAGTTTGACCTTGACCTGTGTTCCAGGTGGGTTGTAAAAAATCTTTAACCTATAATTTCAGAGATCTCCTACTTCTTTGTATCTCAGGCAAACTCTTTGGTACATAGTCCCATCGTTCCACAAGTTTTCTTTAAATTCATCCTTCTTCTCCACTGAACATTGGACTATTAGGACTGCATCATCAAATGGATAGTTCAAAGTGACAGAGATGTATGAGGGGGTACCCCCCAAAATGGAATTGCACTGGGCAGAGAGGAGCATTCATAGTACTTAACCCACCCTTCACTGCTAGGTGAGTATTGAGCAACTCGCTCTGAGTTAGTGCACCCAGTGGCGTAGCCTGGGAAGGTTCTCTCTGGTCACAGTGAACTTTTCATAAAACGAGTTTCGCTCAAACCTTGTTTTATGTGATGGCTGATTTAAGAGAACAGTGTGCAGCTGTGAAATTTTGTTTCCTGCTCAGAAAAAATGCCACAGAAGATGTGATGTTGCACACAGCTCACAAGTATAGCACTATGGGAAAAACTCAAGTGTATGAGTGATTTTCTCATTTCAAAAAAGGTGAAATGTCGACCGATGACAGACCTTGTTCTGGACATCCGTCAACTTCGTGAACAGATGAAAACATCGACTCGTGGTGCATTTAGAGTTCATTCCACCAGGTCAGACTGTTAATCAAACTTTCTATTTAGGTTCTGAAAAAATTATATAACAGTGTGGGACAACAAAAGGCCTGATCCATGGCAGGCAGGGGACTGGTTTTGCCACCAGGACAACGCACCTGCTCACACAGCCATCTCAGTGCACCAGTTTGGGGCAAAAACCAGCATGTCTCTCTTACTCCACACACCTGACTCACCTGACCTCATTCCTTGCAACTTCCTTTTGTTTCCACAAATGAAGAGGGACATGAAAGGACAGCAATTTGATGTCCTAGAAGAGGTGAAGAAAAAAACGAGGGAGGTGCTGTCAGCCATCCAAACAGATGAGTTTGAAAAATGTTTCCAAGAATGGAATCGCAGATTTGACAAATGTATTAAGCATAATGGAGTGTACTTTGAAGGTAATAAGGTGGTTTTGTAAAAAAAAAAAATAGCTTCCTAATTAGCTTCCATATATGAGAAGTCCGGTGGCGGCATGGACTTCAGGAACAGGATGCTCAAGAAGTTCACCGTATTATTAAGTCTGAGGCTCTGCTTTTCCAGCTCTCTCTGTACCCTGATCTGATCTTTGAGCTGTGTTTGTGCACTCATGGTCAATGACTATCTGTTAGGATGGGGTTAGGGGGAGGCAGAGGGTTGAGGAAACTTCTTCCTTAAACCATTGAACAATAGGTTTCCTTCTAATTGGACCAAATAGGTCACCGGCCACTCCTACACTGGGCTTGTTCCTTAGCCAAGATGATCTCTGCTTTTACCGCCACATGCCATATGATAGCAAACAAATGTCCACTTTAATCTTTTTAACTTAAAAATATATTTACTCATTAATACAGAAGGTCAGTGGATAAAAAGAACTAACCTATGAAAAAGTATCCAATGCTGTAAAATAGCACTGAATTAACCGACATTTTCTTACCTCTAGTAAGCTCTTTATTAATTTCGAGTGAATAATATCAGATGAGAACTTTTGAGAGAATAAATTGTTTTTAGAATCCCTCAGATGCCCTAAAATACCATTCCTCTAGACCTCATAACAAAATTAATTCCAGATGTATTAATTTGAGGAGTAGGGGGAAGATTTGTCAAAAAATCATTTGCAATACCACCATTGCAGGATGGAAAATAAAATGAAGCAGAATTTAATAACTCTTAACTCTAGCCTTTGATACTCACAGAGAGTGGCAAGAAGAAAAACTGTCACACAATTAAAAAATACAAATATTGAGATATGTACATACCGTATGTACATAAACGCACCCATGGAATGAGCATCGGCTGTGTCCAGAGAGAACATTCTGGAATCCGTGTGCGGGTGAAGAGATAGAGTATCTCTGGTATCCACAGCTAAGAATGGTTGAGACTAGCTTTATTGACGTGTAATTCATATAGGATACAATCCACCCATTAAAGGAAGGTCTACACTTCGCTGGGATTTAGTCTATTATCCGAGTTGCGTAATTATCACCACAGTCAGTTTTGGCGCATTTCCAGATTCTAGGAAACCTCAACGAGGAGACTTAGTGGTGCTGTGGTTAAGCTTGACTGCTAACCAGAAGGCCGGCACTTTGAACCCATCAGCTACTTGACAGGAGTTGCTGGCAATTGTCTGCTCCCATGAAGCTCTGCAGAGTTGGGGGCAGTTCTAGGCTTGTCTTACGGTGCTGCTCTGAGTTGGAGTGCGCGTGGTAGTCACAGTTCTGTCTTTGTTTGGGCCCTCTGTCTGTCAGTCTTTGACTTGGTGCTTCCCTCACGGCTGCCAGACCCATGCCTCCACCAAACGGACTTTCTGCCATTATAGATTCGCTTCTCAGGGATATTTCATGGAAATGGAATCATACAAGGGGGTACCCCCCCCAAAAAAAACTTGATTTTTTCAAAGCTATGTATTTAAAATTTTTTACAAAACAACCTTGTCACCTTCAAAGTACTTTCCATTACACTGAATACATTTGTCAAATCTGCGATTCCATTCTTGGAAGCATTTTTCAAACTCCTCTGTTTGGATGGCTGACAGCACCTCCCTTGTTTTTGCCTTTGCCACTTCTATGTTGTCAAAAATTAAATACATAATTTGGGGGGGGAAATCCATTTTTGGGGGGCTACTCCTCATATTATCCTCCAGTTCTGGAGGCTATAAATCAGAAATTTAGGGTCTTGGCAGGGCCCTGATCCCTCTGAAAGCTCTAGCGTAGCTCCTTGTCTCTGGTAGTTTCTGCTTGCCCAGGTTGTCCTGGGCTTGCAGCTTCTATGGTTCTACGGCAGTCTTCCCTTAACATCCACCTCTTTGTCTCTTCTCTTTGAAAAGGACAGGACACCACTCAAATGGAATTAGGACTCATCCTCCTCTGGGGGGACCTCATGCTAACTAACAACATCTTCAAAGATCCTGGTTTCTGAACAAGGGCATGTTCACAGGTACTGCGGGCTAAAACTTCAGCCTGTCAATCCGCTGCACTCACACGCCGGGTAAGGGGGTTCATTCAAGGCCTTTAGGGGTCCAGTGATTTCTCACCTTCATCAGCAGGAGGTCAGCCCCACCTGCAGAGCATCCACCTGGCGCACAGGTCAGAGAGCCTCCAGACTACAAGCGCAGCCATATCTGAGTCAGCGCTGGTGTTTTCGTAATTTCCCACCTTTATCCAATCAGGGCAAATGTCAACCAAAGATAAAAGAACTGGGTGGAAAAGCAAAACGTGGAGAAGGCCTGAAGGGCTAGCTTGACGTGTCGGGTCAGCAGGGCTGTAAACGTGACCCAGTTTCTCCTCCTTTAGCAGCGTTGGGGTCTAAGTATGAAAGAGTCGGTGCTTGTACCACTGAGAACAGCTGGCTGCCTTGAGCGTCCAACACCACGAAAAGAGCGTCGGCCGCTATCACCACTTAGCTGGCTACGGTTGGGTGGGATGACTTCTTTCACCTGCTCACTCCCCCTCACTCGGTTTCTGCCTCTGCTATGCTTCCCTGAGATTAGGCCAGCCTGCTCTTAGACTTCTCTGCTCCCCCCTGAGAAGGGGGCTAACCCCACTCCAGAATTTGTCCTGTCTTGTTGCCTTCCCTCAGGTGACCTGATCCAAGCCTCTCCTTGTTTCACCCTCAGCTCGAAGGATGATCCTTTCTGAATTTATCGCTCTAGGATGCTTTTTTCTGGTCATTCCAATCCAATTCTGATTTCCCCTTCCCTTATCTTACCTACTGAACTGTTCTGGGGTGCCACCCCAATAGCCAACATGCCCTTAGTGATGACATGGCTGACCGTTAAAGAGATGCTCTCAGTTACAAATTATCTTCTCTTGGCTTCCTCAACCCTCTCTTCTGCTCCTCCCCCTCCTCCTCTGCCTGCTCATTCCCTCTTAAAATGTTTGGGGTCCTCACTGATCTCTGCCCAAGATCCTTTTCAATGGTCACATTCCGTGGCTCCATTCACACATGCGTAGATGACTCCCAGCCCTGCCCTTCCTCATGAGTTCTGTGTACAACAGCCTGTTAGAGTTTTCCCTGAACCTGGGTGTCTCGCCCACCCAAAACCCAGAGCCACTGTCATTGAATCAATTCTGACTCCTAGTGACCCCATTTAGGGCTTCTGAGACTAAATCTTTACAAGAACAGGCAGCCTCAGCTTTCTCCAGAGAAGCAGCCCATGGATTTGAACTGCTGACTTTGTGGTTGACCCCAAAACCCAAACCACTGTCATGGAACTGCTGCTAACTCATGATGACACTATAAGAAAGAGCAGAACTGCACCTTTGGGTTTCCAAGACTGCACATCTTCATCTTTCTTCCATAGAGCTGCTGGGAAGTTCGAAACACTGACCCTGCCGTTAGCGCCCAATGCATAACTCATTACCTTCAGGTGGTGATGGTGGTGGTCGTTAGGATAAGTTCCAACTTGCCGCGACCCTATGCACAACAGAGCACCGTCCTAACAATGGTTCCATCGGAGCCACCCTGTTCATTTGTCTCATTGAGGGTCTTCCTCCTTGTCCACCTGCCTCTCTCCTTCACCAAGCATCTCTTTCTTCAATGCTTGGTCTTTCCAAGGCACAAGAGAGGAAGTGTTGCCATCTTAGATTGTAAGGTGCATTCTCGTTGTACTTCTTTGTTCTCCTGGCACCCCATGGACCCTAAACTCAGTAAGCCCAAGGAGGACTCTTGTCAGGCATCATCTGGCTGCTACTTATTTCTCCAGCCTTAAGTGTAAGGCTCCCCGTTGCTCGAAGAACACACCTGTATCAGACTGCAGGAGACGGAACTCAGACGAGAATTTGCTGCCAGACAGTTGATCCAACTCCCGACGAGCCTGGAGGACCAAGTAGACCTGCCCCGTGGGTTTCTGAGCTGTAACACTGCATGGCTGACTCCACTCCGGGAAACAGCAACTCCCGACCCTGATTAGAGTGTCCTTGGACCTGAGAGGCCCATCCTTCAGCACTGTCTCTGACTACGTTCTGCCGCCATTTGTCAGGCCTTCGGTACCTGACAATGTTAGGAAACTATGTGGGTCGCAGCCCAATGCGTAACCATTATGTATCCAGAATTCTAAAGACTTCTTTAGAGTGCTGACAAGTAAGGATGTCACTTTGCAGACCAAGGTGCTCCTGACCCAAGCCATAGTGTTTCCTTTTTCTTTCTTTCTTTCTTTCTTTCTTTCTTTCTTTCTTTCTTTCTTTCTTTCTTTCTTTCTTTCTTCCTTCCTTCCTTCCTTCTTTCTTTCCTTTCTTCATTTCTTCCTTTCTCTCTTCTTCTGCTTCTTTTTAAATCATTTTATTGGGGCACATACAACTCTTATCACAATCCATACATACATCAATTGAGTAAAGTACATTTGTACATTTCTTGCCCTCATCATTCTCAAAACATCTGCTCTCCACTGAAGCCCCTGGCATCAGCTCCTCATTTTCCCCCTCCATCCTTGTTCCCCACTCCCTCATGAGCCCTTGATAATTTATAAATTATTATTTTGTCATATCTTACACTGTCCAACATCTCCCTTCACCCACTTTTCTGTTGCCTGTCCCCTAGGGAAGAGGTTATATGTAGATTCCTGTAATTGGTTACCCCTTTCCACCCCACCCTCCTTCTACCCTCCCAGTATCGCCACTCTCACCACCGGTCCTGAAGGGATCATCTGCCCTGGATTCCCTGTGTTTCTGGCTCCTATATGTACCAATGTACACACTCTGGTCTAGCTGGATTTGTAAGGTAGAATTGGGATCATGATAGTGGGAGGGGAGTAAGCATTTAGGGACTAGAGGAAAGTTGTATGTTTCATCATTGCTACACTGCACCCTGACTGGCTCATCTCCTCCCCAAGACCCTTCCGTGAGGGAAAGTCCAGTTGCCTACAAATGGACTTTGGGTCCCCACTCTGCACTCCCTAATTCACAATGATATGATTTTTGTTCTTTGATGCCTGATAACTCATCCCTTCAGCACCTCGTGCTCGCATAGGCTGATGTGCTTCTTCCATGTGGGCTTTGTTGCTTCTGAGCTAGATGGTCGCTTGTTTACCTTCAAGCCTTTAAGACCACAAACGCTATATCTTTTGATAACTGGGCCTTCTTTTTATTTATAACAGTTTTATGAGTACATAATTTACATAGCAAACACTACAATAGTTCAATTGTTCTATCATGTCAAAGAGAATCATACAATCATTATATCAATTGTAGAACATGCCCCAGCTCCCATGGTTCGATCGCCTTTAAAATGAGTTGTGCAGTCACAGTCGGTTCTAATATTCCCTCCCTACTCCTGTCTTCATTGCCCACCCTGAGATCCCCCTTCCCTCCTAGTCTCCCTCTCCCCAGCCCTGCCTCCACTGTATCAGTTATTATCACTTTGCATCCACTCCTCCTGTGGATCACAAACTGGGGAACCCAACAGAAACAATAAAAAATAAATTTGAAATAAAATAGCAAGGATAAAATAATAATAATATAAAGACCAAAATACAAATGATGAGTAAGAAAGAAAAGACCCTCGTCAACATTCCAAAGGCCAGGGAAGAAATTTCTGCATGGAACAAGAGATACTTGCACACAGAACCCACTCAGATTGGGTCTATAGGGAGGTCATCTGGCCAAGTATCCAGTTCAATACAGCACATTCAAGATTACAATGGTCTCTCTGTTGCTAGAGCAGATTGGCCAGTGGCTCAGGCTGACCAGAAACTCTGCAGGTGAGTTTAGGGTTCTCACTGTCCTCTGTAGCCTTCTACAAGTTGGGTGTTAATAATTTTAGCTCTGATACTTTTCTGTTTGCCATTTTCAATTTTTTAAATTGTCATCTTTAGTTCACACAAGCTAGTGTGCTTCTTCCATATGGACTTAGTTGACTCCTCATTTAGATGGCTGCTTGTTTGAATACAAGCCTCTAAGACCCCAAACACTATTCCCATGAATAGCCGGGCACCATCTGCTTTCATCACCACACTTTGCTGTAGCACCCTTACCTTCAGTGATCCTTTCATGAAGGTGAGCACCGAGCAGGCCATGTCATAAGAACTAAGTGTCCTTGAATTGGGGATAGAGTTAAGTAGGAGCCCAGTATTTTCAATTGCCTCATATGCATGTGAAAATTGAACATTGAATAAGGAAGACCAAAAAAGAATTGATGTGTTTGAATTGTGGCATTGATGAGGAGTATTGAAAGTATCATCAACGGCTAAAAGTACAAACAGATTTATCTTGGGAGAAGTACAACCAGAGTGATTCCAGATTTCTTAAAATTAACATTGCTTTCCTATTATAAAAATATTGAGATTACAAGGGTTGAAAATAAAATTAAAGGGTTGAAACTATTTATAAAAGAAGAAAGTCTTACCTCATCTCTGTACCCAGAGAGACTTCTATTAATATTTTAGTACTGTATGACTGGCTTAGGAAACACAAACCATCAATCTGCTGCCTGCAGGAGACACATCTCAAGGCTTCAGACAAAAATAGTCTGAGAATCAAAGACTAGAGAAAGACATAACAAGCAAACAGCAATTTAAAAAAAGCAGGGGTTGCAATCCTAATTTCGGATACAATTGATCTCAAAGTAGAAACCATAAAAAGAGATAAGGAGGGACACTATATAATGCTTGAGGGAATGGTAGACAAAGAACCACTAAGCATTGTAAACATATATTCCCCAAATGAGAGACCTGCTGAACACGTCAATCAAATACTCCAAAAGATGAAAAAAGAAGGGGCAGGGAATGTGTAGATGTACTTTATACAATTGATGTATGTATATGTATGGATTGTGATAAGAGTTGTATGTGCCCCTAATAAAATGTTTTTTTACAAAAAAGGTGAAAAAAGAAATCACAGCCTCAACAATTATAATGGGTGACTTCAATAACCACTCTCTGAGAAAGATAGATTACAGGAAAAGAAATTTAACAAGGAGGACAAAATCTAAACAATATAATTAGACAATTTGACCTGATAGATATTTACAGAGCTTTTCATCCAAACACAAAAAAAATTCACATTCTTTCCAAGCCCACATGGCACATATTTAAAGATAGACCACATGCTGGGGCATAACGTGAATCTACATGAATTTACGCACATTGATATCATACAGACCTCTCTCTCTGAACACTGTGCCATAAGGCTGGAAATCAACAAAAGGAAGACAAAGAAAACAAGAGCAAACTATTGGAGGATGAATAACTCTCTACTGCAAAGGGAGTGCATCCTGGCACAGATCAGAGATGAAATTAGGAAATTTCTAGAAACCAGTGAGAATGAGAACACGATGGGACAGAGCACAGGCAGTTATCAGAGGAGCTTTTGTAGAAATACATGCACACCTGAAAAAGGTCGACTATGGTTCAAGTATCTATCTCCTGCATTCATTTAAAGGAATATTTTATATTCCGTATATAGATCATTATTAGATTATTATACTTTGGGTTTGTGGCGTGCCTTTTTAACACGTGTGGTTCAATTCTTTTCCTCTGTAATTGCGTTTGCTTTCCTCCCAGAATCTGAAAGGGCAGGGCTTTTTAAATTCTCCCCAGATAAGTCACTCTCTCTGGGCTCAGTTTCTCCATCTTTTAAAAGGGTGGGTCAGCCAAGATGTGGTTTCTCGGGTCAGATGTAGATTCTAGGACTCTGGACCACAGTGTAGCTTGACTCTGGTAGCCCACCTGAAGGGCTCTGCTGCTGGCTCTAGCCAGGGTCTTCCTTCTCCTTGGACTGAGAGGAGGCATTCTTGGTTCATTTAACTACCACCTCCTGAGCAGCGGTCACCATTCTAGGTGTCGGGGAATCTAGCTGTCAAGACAATGAAGAACAAACAAATCAAAAATTCATCATTCAGCTCATTGTAAATACTAGAGATACATACAGGTACAAACCCAGGAAGTTCAGATCATTGTAAATATTAGAGATACATACAGATACAAACCCAGGTAGGGGTGATGATGTATCCAGGAGGGAGTTGCTATTATATGTAGGTTATATATCAGATAACCATTTGGCAGAGATCTGAGAGGAGTTAGGGCACCGGTTAAGTAGCTATCTGGATGAAAACTATTCCTGTTAAGACACAGCCCAGGTACTGAGGCAAACTGGAAGGAGAGGCATGTGGCTAGGGAAAAACACGAGGGGGTGGAGTAGAGGAGTCAGACAGAGGCTGCCTTAGGGTACCCTGAATGGCTTGACTTTTACTGTAAATGAAATAGAAGCCACTAGCTAGCCCTGGTTATATTTAAAATTTAAAGGTGTCTATTGGCCACCAAAGGCTCAGGCTCTGGGTTGAAGCATACCTGCCCCACTCCCTGCTGAGGAGTCTTGGCCTAGCCTCCCTCAGCCTTGGTTCCTAACACATTGATCATTTATTGTCTGAAAGAGTTATCCTGAATCACGACACTGTCGGTGGTAGGACAATAGCCACACACCTACAGGGAAGACCAGCTAATACAGCTGTGAGCACATTTACACGCCAACCCCTAACGCCAAAAATGAAGAGGTCAAAGGGTTTTTACCTGCGATCAATAACGAACATTTACTGAGTGCTTCCTATGCGCTGGGTGCAAAGTTTACTCTTAGCATGTATTAATTAATCTCCAGATAATTAATAATTATCTCCAGATAATTCTGCAGGTAGCCACTATTAAGGACCCAGATCTATGGAGGATATTAGTTGACCAGGTATGCATGGCCCAGAGGAAACACTTGCCTCCTGATGCCTAAGTGGATGATCTTTGAGCTCAAATACCTGGGGGTTGTTAACCCAGGTTCTGCCAGTGTCTTGGACATGTCACTTATGTCCCCGTGTCTCGATTCCCCAATCTGTAAAATGGGAGTGTTCACAGAACCTACCTCAAAGGGTTATTGTACAGAACAGTGTCAGACCAATTATATGTACTGCTATTGCTATGAATAGGCTGCCGCTCGGTTCCTTTCCTGAGTAACTCAGTATGTTTCTGGGGCTGAGATTCAGAGGGAGGAGGTGGTCTCAGAGGGCTTGGGAGACCCCTTGAGTGTGGGCCCTATGCACCTGGGTGCTCCCACTGCAGGCATTTGCTCAGCCCTGATCTGAGCCTCCAATTTTTTATCTATAAAATGAGAACAGATAACTCCTGTTGGTCAGCTAGTGGCCTGGATGACCTAGCCCAAACTCCCTCACATGATCCATTCCACCGGTCACGTCAAGATCAGCAAGCGGTCTGGAAGAGCCATCCCAAACTACCACTTCATGTGATCTGTTCCCCCAGAGGTCCGGAGGACTCATCCCAACACCACCTTCTATGATAATATGATGCACAAGCCATGGATCATTGTGCTGGAATAAGGACCAGTCAGGATGCAAGAACAAGGGCCAGTGGAAAAGCAGGGTAGGGACTGAGGTGAGCCAATGGGGTCCCGCCACCCGATCCTTATAAAATCCAGTGTTGTACCCTTAGATGAGGGGTCTTCCTCAAATCATGAGGTGACGGGCTCTGTGGCTGAAGTGCTTTGCTTATTAAATCTTTGCTCCGCTTACTGTCTTGTCTTGTTATCTTGTGAGTTGTGACTCCATCAGTTGTGGTGGAAAACCACACTGGAGGAACTTGCTAGCTTTCTCAAAGGAAGGAAAGCCCAGCAACCGTGGCTTTGGACACATAACAAAGTCTCCCCAACCCCATCAATTACTCATTCACAACCGTGAGTGCGGTCTTGGTAACTGAAACAACGCCAATGATCACAGGATACAATTTTGCAAGGCCAACGATCTAATCATTGGAAATACCTTTTTTTTTTTAACAGCGTAAGTAACTGACGTTATTTATGGACCTCAGTGGATGGAATACACAGGAATCAAATCTATGCATCTGTGGGTAGAGTCAGAATAAAGCCAAGGCCAATTTCAGAACAGACCATCAATTAGTTATTTGAATTCATGTTGAACTGAAGAAAAGTAAAACAAGTCCTGAGAGCCAAAGTACCACCTTGAGTCTACCTCACCTGGATTAGAGATCATCCCAAGAATAGATCTGCTGCATTGAACACTAAGGACCATGTCAGGGGAAGCCAGCCCCTAACACATCATTACGGGTCCGGTAGGCGCAATTGTACAGCGATAATAAGTAAAGATCATAGTAAAGTCATAGAGAGCATGAGAGATAGAAGTGAAGTATTGAAATAAATGGAGTCAGACACGATTCATGGTAGTATGCTCACCTCAGCCCCACTTGATGGTCCACATGGAGGGAGAGAGAGCGATCTGATGCTAGCCCAGGCTTTTTATCTTCTCTGGGGACATGCAAGCCCCCTAATTACAGGTGAGGACATACGTCACAGGAAGGGGCTGTGCCATAGGTAATACAGTAATGAGAGGGGGTGGTCTAGGGACATACACGCAATAGGAAGAGGAGGGATGGGGGTATACATGTGACAAGCTGGGCGGATCCTAGGTTTAGGATGGCGGCTTAACTTTGACCTGTTCTCTAGATCTCTATAGGAACCATTACCAAATAGATGACTGCAGGCATCCATTGTCTTTAACAGCAGGGAGTGGGACCTACTGCAGTCCTGCAACTGATCGCCCTCAGGGAGGATGCCTGTGAGCATCTGACCTCCCCCCACAGGACCACAAACCAGGCGAGTTGTGGGATGACATCAAGATCATCATATATGAAGAAAGTAAAAGGTTATTTTAAAAAAAGAAATAAAAGGCCACAACAAATGTCAGAAGAGACTCTGAAACTTGCTCTTGAAAGTCGAGTGACTGTTTGGGCCAGGTCCGGACTAGGCAGCCCCCATCTCCTCTCTGGCTCCTCAGGAAGATAGAACTTCAAGGCCCCATTTCCAGCTCCTCAGGAGGATAAATGACCTACCCCAACATTCCAAGGAGCTTCTCTCTCCAGACCAAGGTTGTGCAGCCCCTGTGCCAGCCCTCCAGGGAGTGGTTGGCAAACAACAAAATCCTGCAGCTGCAAGTGAAACATCTCCCTTTTTGTTGTCAACACATGCCTCCCTAGCTGAGCCCTAGACATCTCCCACCGCCGCACCGACGAGCTGCGATTTCCTAACTCGTTGGGTCTCGGAACTGCCCAGGAGCTCAAGATGCTCCTGTCCTTCTCTCTGCTACCCCCCGGCCCCCCCCCACCCCCGAGCTCTTTCCCCACCCTAATAAAGCCACTCTTCACCGCACGCTCTTTGTCCCAATCCTGTCTCCGTTCCTTGTCTCGGTGTTGACCTCTCAGTGACCGTACAGCAAGATGGAAGAAATGAAGGGAAAGCGCTGAACAGATTTCAAGGGGAAGCTTGAGAAGACCAAAGTTTTATGAGAAAATAGGTGACATCATTAAGGTTGATTGTGCCAACCTGGCCGATAAACACATGTGGGGTTAATTGAAAGGCGGAGGGATAAATGGCTCAGTGAGCCTCGCCTTCCTAGTTCTTGGGTCTCTTGCTTTCTGATGGTTGGACCAGGGTGCAGCTGCCTTAGCCAGTTCCCTGCTTCAGCTGGCAAGGCTCACTTCCTGCAAGACATCCCTGAGGAGAAACTGCATGAACCTACCCCGATGCAGCCCTGGGTGCTGGAGCACCCGTGGGGAGACCCCTGCCAGCGCTGAGATGCTTACACGTTCACTGACTTGGCTTTCCTCCTGCAGTCGGTGTCATTGCATTTCTTTTGTGAGATGGAGGAGGACTTTATGGACTGGTGTTGGACATATGGGTTAATGTTGGACTTGTGGGCTTGGGCAGCACTGGGTTGGGATGTTTTCTTGATGCGCATTTAACCTTTATATAAAACTCTTTCTTCTACATTGAGTTTCTGCGGATTTGTTTCTCTAAAGTCCCCAGACGATTACAGTGGTAACTGGCAAAAAACAAGGCTCCAGGTATTGGAGGTGGTTTATGCCAAGAAATTTGGAAGACACCCTACCTGTCTGGAAGAGAGCCGTGTTTGATCCCACTACAGAGAAAGGTGATCCAAAGAATGCATAAACTGTTGGACAATATAATAAATATCACACCTAAGCAAAACTTTGCTGAAGATAATTTTTTTAAAGCTCAAACAAACAAAAAACTGGTTGCAGCCCTATATTGACTAGGATCTGCCAGAAATCCAAGCCAGCCCTATATTGACTAGGATCTGCCAGAAATCCAAGCCAGCTTCAGAAGAGGAACATCACTGCTGACGGCATGTGAACTTGAAAGCAAAGAAGACGAGAAAGAGGTTTCCGTGTCTTGTACACCACACTAACCGCACATCCACAGTCAACCGTGTGGATCAGGACAAATTCTATAAAACATTGCAGAGAATGGGGAATTCCAAAATACTTGATTGTGTCATTCAGAACCTGTGCACAGACCAAGAGGCAATCCGTCCGACATAACAGCGGGATAGGGCTTGGTTTGACGTCAAGAAAGGTGTGCTTCAGGGAGTTAGCCTTTCACCATGCTCATTCAAGCCGTACGCTGAGCAAGCACTCCAAGACACGGGGCTGTATTCAGGAATGTGTGGCATCAGGATAGGAGGAAGAATCCCCCCCTCTTTTTTTTCTCAACAGGATATATTGTATTTATTTTTTCAAGGTGTTAATATTTTTAAACGTTTTATTAGGGCCTCATACAACTCATCACAATCCATACATACATCAATTGAATAAAGCACTCTTGTACATTCTTTGCCCTCATCATTTTCAAAGCATCTGCTCTCCACTTAAGCCCTTGGCATCAGGTCCTCTTTTTTTCCCCCTCCCTCCCCCCTCCCTTATGAGCCCTTGATAATTTATAAATTACTATTTTGTGATATCTTGCCCCGTCCCACGTCTCCCTTCACCCCCTTTTCTGTTGTCCGTCCCCCAGGGAGGAGGTCACATGTAGATCCTTGTAATTGGTTCCCTCTTTCGAACCCACTCTCCCTCTACGCTCCCAGTATCGCCCCTCACACCACTGGTCCTGGAGGGATCATCCGCCCTGGATTCCCTGTGCCTCCAGCTGGAGGAAGAATCCTTTAATCACTTTCTTGTAATAGGCATGTAACACAACCTTGCCAAGAGGAACTGAAGCACTTCCGGCTGGAGATGAAAGACTTCAGTCTTCCGTATGGATGCATTGGGATAGTTGGGTTTTGCGTCAACCTGGCTTGGCCAGGGCTTTCAGGGGGTTGGCAGTTGAGACCTAGCAGTTCCTCAGGATGTGACTGAACACTTTGTAATCAACTCCAAGATGGGGCTTTCTGAGAGCAGTCAAGCATTTGCAAGAAGGTCGGGGTGGAATGCAAGCCCCTGATGCCATTGAAAGGACGGGTTTCGGGCTGTGTGGCCTACTTCCTATACAAATCGTTGCTGCTTTGGCTGATCCGGATCCTGATTCGGAGTCCTGGTGGCGCAGTGGTTACTCGTTGGGCTGCTAACTGCAAGGTCAGCAGTTTGAAACCGCCAAACCTCGAGGACTCCAGCAAAGGGTTTGCGGTCTCGGAAACTCACGGGGGTCAGCTCTGTCCTGTCCGGTGGGGTCACTGTGAGTCCGCATCGACTGGATGGCAGTGAGTTTGGATCTTCCACCTGGAGTCTAGACATCCAGTTTGGGATATTCTTGTTATTGCTAAGAGCCTTTCCAGGTTGGACAGGATGAACCGGCCGGCTCATCCTTACACACTGCAGGTGAGGTCGCCTTTGAGGAGGAAGGCTGCAGATGTCCCACAACCAGCCCACAGTGGGCGGGACAAAAGCCAGAGGGACAGGCGGCTGGACGCCCCGCCCCGCCTTGAAGAAGGGGCCCCGGGCGCAGGCGCAAGTTGCGCTGGCTGAGTCGGTGCTGCTCCTCCGCCGTCGCGCCGCGCGGGCCCTGGAGCGCACGCACATGGAGGGGCGCGCGAGCCCCCCGGCCGAGCCCCGCGCCCGCCCCGCCGCGGCCGTGCTGTGCCGCGGCCCCGTGGAGCCGCTCATCTTCCTTGCCAACTTTGCCTTGGTCCTGCAAGGCCCGGTCACCACGCAGTACCTCTGGCACCGATTTAGTGCCGACCTCGGCTTCAATGGCACCCGCACCCGAGCTGGCTGCAGCAACCACAGCCAGAACCCCATCATGCAGGTAATGGCGGCGGGGCGGCCGGGGCGAAAGGGCCGGCGGGCCTGTTAGGAGGTGGGGGAGTCGGGGGCCTGGGGGTGGCGAGGATAAGTTCCAGTGGGCGGGCCCAGAGCAAAGTTGGGGCCCGACTTGGAACTTCCGCTAGCGTGGATCGGGACCCTTCATCGAGTCGGTTAAAGCGGAGGGAGTGGGCCCCTGGCCCGTTGCCCATGGAGGCGCCAAAGGAAGTTTTCAGGTTCTTTCCATCCAAAAATAATCCTGGTCCCCGTAGCGCCCAGGGTGGTGATGTTTGGGGTGGGGGGTTGGGGGTGGGAACCCAGCGAACCGTGGCGTCCTACTAAGACTTATGCATCTCCGCAGGAAGTGGAGACCCTCACCTCCCACTGGACCCTCTACATGAACTTGGGCGGCCTCTTGGTGGGGCTCTTCTCGTCCACCCTCCTGGGGGCCTGGAGTGACCACGTGGGCCGCCGCCCGCTGCTGGTGCTGGCCTCGCTCAGCCTGCTGCTGCAAGCCGTGGTGTCCATTTTTGTGGTACAGCTGCAGCTCCACGTGGGCTACTTCGTGCTGGGCCGCATCCTTTGTGCCCTCCTGGGCGATTTCAGTGGCCTCCTGGCTGCGGGCTTCGCCTCCGTAGCAGATGTCAGCTCCAGCCACAGCCGCACCTTCCGAATGGCCCTGCTGGAGGCGTGCATCGGGGTGGCAGGGATGCTGGCGAGCCTTCTTGGGGGCTACTGGTTGCGGGCCCAGGGCTATGCCAACCCCTTCTGGCTGGCCTTGGCCTTGCTGATAGCCATGACTCTGTACGCAGCCTTCTGCTTTGGGGAGACGGTGAAGGAGCCAACCCAGACTCGCCTCTTCACACTGCGTCACCACCGCTCCATCTTCCGGCTCTATGTGTCCGCGTCCCCGGAGAAGTCCAGGAAACACCTGGCCCTGTACTCCTTGGCCATCTTCATAGTTGTTACTGTGCACTTTGGGGCCCAGGACATCATGACCATCTACGAGCTGAGTGCACCCCTCTGCTGGGACTCCAAGCTCATTGGCTACGGTTCGGCGACTTACCACCTCCAATACCTCACCAGCCTGGTGGGCCTGCGGCTCCTCCAGCGCTGCCTGGCTGATGCTTGGGTGGCCGAGGTCGGCCTGGCCCTCAACATCCTGGGGATGGTGGTCTTTGCATTCGCTACCGTCACAGCCCTCATGTTCACAGGTAAAGTGTGTGGCTCAGGGCCGGCTTGTGCCGGCCTCCAGATAGGGCTTGAGTCCCCGAGGAGCAGCATCATGTCCTGCGGCTTGCTCTGGAGGGCAGACCATTAATGCCATAGGGGGTGTGATAGGCTGAAAATCAGACCTTCAGCAGCCAAGTAATTACTCCACATCATCCATCATACGTGTTGGCAGTAATATAGCCTAAAAGATACAGGAGCATGGCCCATGCCCTTAATTGCTTCACCCCTGGCCTCCTTCACCCACCCTGTTGCTCGTAAACAAAGTCCACTCCGTTCGTGCCCCGGGACTCGCTTCCGTGATAAAAATCACGGGACCTCAGTGCCCTAGTCCTGGTCAGCTTTGGGAGATTTTTAAAGAAGCCAGCTTCCTCGGAGCACCCATATGACATCTTGACTTGCTTTACTTCTTGTTTTTTTTCCCCTTTTTTTCTTTTGGAGGCACGGGGAGGAGGCCGCTGCAGATTCTGCAGCCTGGTCCGGGCCTGGGCATGAGGAAGTTAAATGTTTTAAAGAGACAGATTGGTTTTGCCAGAGCCTTCACATGTGTTGTGTTTCACACATCAGGGAAGATTCTTTAGTCTGATTCTTTAACTCGCCCGGACGGTGAAGCAGAAAGGGGCTGCTGCCTTTGATTCATGTCCACAGGATCTCCCAGGTGCCAGGTGCAGGGCTCAGTGTCCTGGGGGCTTCTGTGGTGCTGCAAACACAGGTGTTGAGTGGCTTGGCACCTGAGGGGGGCTTAGGGCATCACGGTTTATATAGACCCACTGTGATGCCTGTACGGACCCAGGCCTCTGGGGATGCACAGTTGTGCTGAGAGAATGGTTATAGAGAAGGCCCGTAGGCCCACGAGGGAAGGTGGAGGGAGAAGGTGCCCGCATCTACTGTGGTTGACTGGGATCCTCCTCGCCACCGAGATGGATTTCTTGTGGCTGCTGACACAAATGACCTCACCTGGTGGTTTAAAACAACCCAGGTCAGAAATCTGAACTCACACCCACTGGACTGAAATCAAGGTGGCACCGGGCCCCGTGTCTCCCGAAGCCCTGGGCGGGGGGGTCTGTGCCTTGCCTCATCCCCTTCTGGTGGGCACTCCTTGTGGGTGGTGGGTGCTGCCGGCACTCCTTGGCTTATGGTTGTATCCCTCCAGTTCTGGCTCAGTGGGCCTGGTGCCGCCTCTGCTGGGCGTCTTCTTGGTCCTGGCTTTCCCCACTTCCCTCTTACAGGGATACATGTGATTTCCTCTCTAGGTCACAGGATAAGGTCCCCATCTCAGCACCCTTAACATGTGCAAAGACCCCCTTTCCACAAAAGGTCTCCTTTGCATGTCCTAGGGATTGGGACCTGACGCCTTTGGATAGCGTCCACCCTCCCTCGCCTCGAGTTGAAGGCCTACGTGTCTTTGGACACATGAGTCGGGGGCCATGAGGTTACGCACCCAAGGACACACCGTTGTCAGCATAGCCTTGGGACTGGCACGCCGGGGGGCTCCAGAGCCCGTTCCTGTGCCCCGTGCCCTGTGCCCTGCCTTCTCCCTACCGAGTGCTAAGGAGAGGGTGTGGTGCACGTGCGCTGAGAAAGCGATTGGGGAATGGTGTTCCCTCCTGAAAGACGTGGTGGGCGGGCCAAGCCTTAATGGGGTCCTCCTGCTTCCTCTTTGGTCACCACCCACCCACCCTCACCATCCCGGGGATCCTGTGTCTCGCTGGAGTTCCATAGCGGGAGCTGACCCCAAGCAGGCCCCTTCCCCGGTCCTATGGTTCCGATGACCGTCGCTTTCTCCACAGGGTATGGGTTTCTCTTCCTGTCGTTAATCACCACACCTGTCATCCGGGCCAAGCTCTCCAAGCTGGTGAGCAAGTCAGAGCAGGGTGAGTGTTGGGTCGGGCACATGCCTTGGGCTGGGAGCCCCGTACTCTTCTCCCTTGGAGAAGCGGGTAGGAGACGGGGTGGGGACCCTATTCGGTGGGCTGGGGCTGGGCAAGGAATGTGGGTCCTTGACTTAGCAGCCCACATGCCTGGGGTTTGTAAGCAGCAGAACCTGCTGCTGCGGCTTGACGGTAACCAGGGCAACGCATTTCCCGTCTCCCAGCCTCTGGATGGGTGACCCTCAAGGCTTCTCCTTCACTGGGTCAGGGTGTGCAAGCTCAGGACGGGAACCCCCTGGGGAAGTAGGGGGTATTGTCCCTGATGGACGGACGAAGAAGCAGAGGCCCAATCATGAAAGTGGACGTACCGCAGGCCGGTCTGTGAGTGGCGGAGCAAGGATGGAAACACACCTGATACTGTGCGAGCAGAGCATCTTGGAGTCCGGGTTTAAGTCCGAGACCTGTGGTGTGGGATCTCTCTGGGACTCAGTTTCCTCATCTGTGGAATGAGGGGGTTGAGGTCTTTGGCATTTCATAGCAGCTCCTGGTGGGGGGCTGCCATTCCGCTGTGTGGTGGCATGTCTAGACACACGGCTTCTCAGGCCACATCAGTTCACGCCTTTCTTCCCTGCTGCCCCGGAGGAAGGATCCGATGAGGAGAGCTCCTTATGCGATGTGCAGCCCGCCACGGGGCCGCTTGTGCCTCATCCATGTCCTCAGTAAGCATTCCCTCGCCCTCACTGTGCCCAAAGCTGCCAGCGGGAGCAGAGCAAAGAGCAGCCACTCCCGGGCTGCCTGCAGGGGCCAGGCGTGGTGGCAGGTGCGTGACATGCTTAACAGAGGGGAGGTGGAGACCAAGGGAGGTTCCCTGACTTCTTCAGGACCAACCACAAAGCTAAGATGTGTCAGAACCAGGAGTGAAACCAGCAACTCAGCCCCAGCAGGAAACCATTCCCAAGAGGAGAAACCAGGACAGCCTCACGTACTTTCAGCGTGGCCTTGGCAGCCGTGTTTCGATTCGGCGCCCGGGCCCAACACGCTGAGCCCTCCCCGGGTAGCGTGGGTGGTTAAGTGCTAGAGTTCTAGCTGAAAGATGGGTGGGTTGCTCCCACCTGGAAAGACGGGTACGAAGGTCGTGGCCTTAGACACCCTGGGGAGTAGCTCCGCTCCGCACCCGTGGGGTCTCTGGGAGTTATCAGTTCTCCAGCACCGACAGCCACCTGGCGGAGCAGGTGCTTTAGGTGAGGCGTGAGAGGCCCAGGGACTCGCCCTAGGTGGCCCAGTGGTCAGGTGGTGATGCCAGGCTGTCTGGTTTCCTTGCAGGTGCACTTTTCTCCGCAGTGGCCTGCATCAATAGCTTGGCCATGCTGACCGCTTCCAGCATCTTCAATTCCCTCTACCCAGTCACGCTGAACTTCATGAAGGGCTTCCCCTTCCTCCTGGGCGCCGGCCTCCTCTTCATCCCGGCCATTCTGATCGGGTAATGTGAACTCACCAGGTGCCTGGATCCCTGGCTCACTCCCAGGCTGCTCCCCACTTGCACGCGGCTGCCTCTCTTCTCCCCCAAGGCAAGCAGGGCTGGAAGCCAGCACTGTTTCTCAGCAAGGCTGTGCTTTCACCCCAAGCTTCCGTCATGCCCCCCTCCTTTCCCGTTTCTGAGCTGGAACTGCAGTGACAGAAATGGGCTGAAGGACACCTGGAGAGCGCCCTTGGCTTCTGCTGGAGGCTGGGCCACAGGCCAGCCAGGGTCCCCGGCTCCCTTCCCTTGAGCCTCAGGAGCCATTGTCCAGAGCCCTCAGTCTTCTGGGTCTCTGCCCCCAACCTTCCAGCCTGGGGGTAGGAGGAGGAGGAGGAGGCCAGCCCACTGTAGGAGCAGGATAGTGTCGCTTCTCCAGACAAGAGCTGGGGATCGCCCGGGACAAGGCTGATCCTTCTTTCTGATCCCTCACAGGGTGTTGGAGAAGATGAATCCTCATAGTGAATTCCAGCAGTTTCCCAGGAGCTCCTGACCTCTCTGGGCCAGAGGTCAGGGGACACGAATGGAGCAGTCGCCCCCTGGAAAGGCCCTTCAGGGGTCCCAGCCCAAAGCAGCCCCAGCAGTTCCTGCAAAGTTGGACCAAACTACCTCAGCCACAGGGTGCCGAGGACTCCAGAATGACATCAGACCTCACAGGCCCATCGGTGCCTGCCACCACAGGGGGGGTCCCCTGGGATAGCAGCCGTTACTGAGAGCGTGCAGGGGAGAGGTGAGGCCCTGGTAGAGGTGACCCTTGAGTGACCTGCTGGTGTAGAGGTCTGGCTCGCCACCTCAGCCCAAACAGGGAAGGCTACAGGGCTCAGGTGGTGATGTGACATCAGCCACCACTAGTGACGAGCCTGGTGCCTTGGGGGAGGAGGGCTAGTGTCTGTGGGGAGCTAGGCTTGGGCTGTGGCCTGCCTGTAACAGAATCTCACTGTGCCAAACATAATAAAGCTGTATGAAGCGCCTCGGGGCCTCCTGTTTTCCTGGTCTGTCTGCCGCAGGTCAGAGGATGGTGTTGGGAGGGACAGGAAGCCCTGAGCTGCCCACAGGCTCGGTGCCGGGAGTGGCCAGCAGAGAAGCTGGGTCAGTTCTGGCTCCTTAGTCCATGTGAAGGCACCTCTACCGGACTTGCCGGCACGGAGCAACGGTCCTAATGCCCCGCAGCCCTCAGCGCCTGCTACCTGACCACCATACCATCCACTCAACTCTGGTTCACAGCGACCCTAACCGCCTGGGCAGAATGGCCCCTGGGGTTTCCAAGACGAACTCTTGCCGCGAGTAGAAAGCCTCTCCTCCTGTCCTGCAGCAGTTATTGGTGGGCTGATTCTCCCTATGACTCCAGGGATAGAGACAAGGGCTCGGGTCTGGGGAGTGTGGACGGTCGATCTGACGTGGAAAGAATCAGATGAACACAGACGCTGGCACAGATTAAAATCAAGATGGCACTTGACTCTTCTACCCAAAGCTGCCCACAGGGCTGGCCTTCCTGACACTTCCCCGACGCCTGACCTCCTGGGCAGACATTATGTAGGTAAATGGCCTGCGCTCCACTCGCTGTTCCTGCTGTGGTGGGGAGACCCAGGCCAGGAGAAGGCCCTGCACTGACCCACCTCGAGAGGGCAGCCAGGAGAGAAGGGAAAAGGCAGAGCTGGCCTAAGTCCCACCCTGGGCACTGGCGAGAGCTGGTGGTGGCCTTGAGCTGGTGCCTCTGTGAAGCAGTGATCACTTGAGCCCTGGCTCATTTGATTGAAGAGGCTGCACAGGTTTAGGGTGATGTTCTGAGATCCCTCCTAGTGCAGATCCTTCAGAAAGATGCCCCTCTCCATTGTCCTGGGTGAGCCTGGAGGAGCTGAATGAATTGTTGGCTGGACTTCGGGCCCAGGGGGCATAATGGCTTTTAGTTGTCCTTGGGAAGTCCCCGGAGGTGGGATGAGGACTTAGTGGCCCAGCCCCAACCTGCAGGCCTGGGGCAGAGCAGGCTTGTGGGGAAGGTGACGTCTCAGCCTGCTGTCTCAGACCAGCCATCAAGGGCCTGGTCAAAGTGAAGGCCAAGGTTCTTGCCCCAGCTGTGGACTGCAGGGTCTGTCATGGTTCACAGTCAGCCCTGAGCACACTGAGCAGCAGGGGAGGGGAGGGGAGAGCCCTCCCTCCACTGCTCTGATGCCGGCGGGAGTCTGGACTCTGACTCACCAGAGATCGTGGGGTCAGAGGGCCGGGCAGTGGTGGTGGGCAGCAGGGGAGGGTGTGTCATTTTGGAATTCTGCCTAGGGTGGTCTCAACGGAGCAGGGCTAGTGGGAAACAAAATGACAAACAGCTTCGCTGGAAGACACTCGCCACCATTGTTATTGTCTGGTCGGTCCAGGGCCTTGCCCTGCTCTGGTCTCCTGAAAGAAGGGAGGAGGGCAGGCAGAGCCAAAGACTGGGGCCTGGACTCCAGGCAGGGAGGGGAGTGGACAGAGGTGTCCTAGGCCAGGCAGGAGACCTTCCACTCAAATGAGGAGGCTAGAGAGCTGGGAGTGGCCTGGCTAGCTCCTGCTGGGTAGCTGATGGGCGCCAGACCAGCCTTGAGGTGTGAACCCACTGCCCTTAGGAGGAGGGGGCAGGGCAGATTCCAGCAGACCCCACTGGTTGAAGCCTGGGTTGGTGGGGGGTGGGTGGCGCCCCTTGCCTCCTGCCCCAGGAGATGGACTGTCCCGTACCTCCACTGACACCTTTGGCTCCTAGAACCTGCCTCCCACGGCCAGACCTTTTGGGGGTCAAGGAGCAGCCACCTGCCTGGACATGGCCTTTGGGTGGCCCTCCTAGGGCAGCTCTGTCAGGCAGGGACTGGGAAGCCCCCTCGACCTTTCTCAGCCTCAGTTTCCTCACCTGTAACATGGACAGGCTAGTAACAGGCAGGGTGGCTGGTGATGGTTACAGAAGCTGAGGAGTCGGAGGTGGGGTACCTAGGCGATGGCAAAGACTGGTGTTCTAGGGCCCAGCTCCTCAATGTGTGGGATCCCTGAAAGCAGCGGCAGCTCCGTGGAGGGTGTTTGTGGGATGCAGATCTCAGTAGAATGTGTAGCTAAGAGCCCAGGTGGCTGGATGCACAGTCAGGCGAGAGAACTGCCTTCAGCCAGGTGGGGTGGGGGAGGCAACTGAGGCATAGTGGGATAGGTGGGGGCTTGCTGCCCCCAAGACACAGTCTCCCCTGCCCAGGCCCCAAGCTGGGGGCATTGGGTAAGTACAGCAGAGTGGCAGAACCACTGACCAGCCAGAGTGGGCACAGCTGGCCCAGGCATGGCAAAGGAGGCATGGACGAGGCATCCAAGACCAGGCCAGCTGGTTAAGGGCACTGAGTGGCTACAGGGCAAGGCCCATAGGGGCAGGAAGTGGTAAGCTAGGGCCATCGCTGTACTCCCAGCTGGCTCACAGCAACGGCGCTCTAACAGAGCAGGGACTGACCCTGACTCCTGCCCGTGGCTGCCTCCATCCCTCATCCAGCTGTTTGCTATCAAGGCAGGGCAGTGGGCGTGCCCAGCCAAGCCCTTGCCCAGAATTGAGCCCTGACTCTGCTGGTACCCCAACAGAGAGGCCGAGGGCAGACCTAGTGGTGGCAGCAGAGCCTGGGGGGCGGGCTAGCCCTCCTCACCCCACTGCCTGCTTCCCATTCCCTCACAGCAGGGTGACGAGGGGAGCCATCTCCTGAGCAGAGGCAGGGCTGTCTCCGCCCAGGAAGGATGGTGGGAGTGGGGGGACGCAGCAGGGCTTGGGGAGTAGGAGCCGTTATATGGAACCCATGAGCACAGCACCCTCCAAACTGGTGTCGGAACCCGCAGACGAGTCCCGGGAGGAGCGACCCTGCAGGAAGCGGATGATCTTCTCGATGGTGGCCTCCTGGTACTCGTGGGACCATCTGTGGATACAGAGGCCGAGGGGGTCAGGGGGCGTGGCTGAGGGAGCTGGGGGCCACGTGCACCTGCTCCCCTCAGCCCTAGCCTCTGGGCCTCACTTGATGCCATTGAAGGTGAGCACGGCCTGCATGTCCTCAGGGAGAACCTGGGGCTCCGGCCACTCAAAGCCATCGATGATGGGCACAATGTTCTTGCCACAGCTCAGGGCGGTCACAATCTCCTGGAAGAAGAACAGAGAAGAGGCTAGAGGTGAGGAGGAAGAGGCCCCTTCCCCGACTCCTGTTGGGGCCCTGGTGCTAGGGCTACAGGAGCAAGGCTGAACCTGGGACTGGACACTGGACCTGGAGTCTACCAGAAGTCTCCCCCTACCTGCATTCCCCAACTCCATCACGAGTCCTAACAGTTTATACCCTACTGGCTTCTCTGAGCTGCCCCACTCCCTCTGCCTCTCAGGCTCCAACCTCCCAGGATCTTTAGACCCCACCAGGTCCCCTGCTTGAGGAACCCTTGCTGGTGGAGTGGTTACAAGTTGGGCTGCGATCTGCATGGTCAAGAGTTCAAGACCTCCAGCAGCTCTGCAGAGAAAGACTGGACTGTCTGCTCCTGTCAACATTACAGTCTTGGAAAGCCACAGGGGGTCGCGATGCGTCCACAGTGATGCGATGGCTGGGAGCTTTGTATTTTTTTTAGCTCGCCCCTCATTTGTTCTCCATGCTGCCCCCTTGCCACGCTAACCTGGTGATATCACCTCTCACTCCAAACTCTCGATCTTCCAGACTCCTTACTGTGTTCTGTGAGAGCCTGGCAACTCGGGCCTCAGCCCGCTCCTCAAACTCCCCTGCCCTCACCATCCTCGCAGCCACACGGGCCCTGCCACCCCTTGCACATGGCACCCCCTTCCCTCCTCTGCACCTGCAATTTCCTCAGACTACAGTGCTCTTCCTGCCCCTTCACCCCGCTAAGACCTACTCCTGTTTCTCATCTGAGCTCAACCAGCTCACGTCCCTGGGCATCTCCCCTCTCCTCCCTGACCAGGGCAGAGCCCCCTCCCCCAGTGCAGGGTATTCCTGCTGCACGTCGCCACCGCCAATTGGCACTGCCAGCTAAGCGTTGGTCTGCTAACCACAAGGTCGGCGGTTCAGACCCACCAGCTGCTCCATGGAGAGCGCTGAGGCTGTCTGCTCCCGTGAAGATGTCCAGCCTTGGACACCCTCTGTGGGGTAGCTCTGCATGGGCATCCCCTCGATAGCAGTGGGTTTGGTTTGGGGGCTTTACTTAATACCTATGGTACCCACCAGATGTAAGGGCTAGGACCTCTAAATTTACAGCTGGTGTCCTGAGTGGGTCGAGGGAAATCCCGAATTTGTAGCCAGCAGCTCAGGAGGGAGGGGGTCATGTGGGCTCCCAAACCCGTGGTGGGTAGCTGCCCACATGACTGTGGGAGGGGCGCTGGCCTCTTCTGCTCCCTGACCCCGCTCCAGGGACCAAGGGCCCCAGAAAGAAATTAGCTTGTGGCAACGGGTGTCGGAGCTGAACAGCAAAGTGGACACGTGTCATTCACTGAAGAGTTCCGCAGCCACGCGGGAAGGGCAGCTACAGGGTTCCATGGACAGCGGCGCCTAGGATGGAGTGTAGGCTTCGAAAACGCTAGGCATGATGATTTCCTCCTCTGGAAGGGAGTCCAGACAACCCTCCCTCCCGGGATGGAGCTGGGGGACAGCGGACTCTTGGTGGGTAGCCTGGCGAGCACTCGCTAAGTGTTTCTTCCTCGAGCAAGGGCAGACCACAGGGACTGGAGTTCACTTGCGGCTTCCCATATTGATTACCTACTAAATGCGGCTTCAGGGGGAAAAGCTTTCCAATCAGAGGCAATTAGGTACTAAAAACACCCAAGGAGGGATGACGGAGCCCTTGGGACTGGGCCAAGGCGCCCAGCACCCTGCCTGCCCCCCTCAGCTGGGAGAAGGGGGGCTGCTGAGCAGCTGTGTGGAGGGGAAGACCTGTCTGGGAAGAGCCTCTGTAATGCTGTGATGCTGACTGACCGGCTTCCTAATGAGCTTCACCCTTTTAGGAGTGAGGTGAAGGAAGCCCAGTGAGGGGGTGCCTTTTCCTGGGTCAGCTTTGGGTTCCAAGCCCTGGACTGTTGTGAGCCCTCAGTGACATTTGGACGCATTTGGACCGTGCAGGCCTCTGTGTATTCGGGAGGTTTTAGAAATGTGCTCTGCCCAGGCGCCACCCAACCCGAGAGCCCAAATCACTGATGCCCTAGACGGCAAAGGCGGCGGTGTTGGGAGCCGATAGCCATTAAGACCCTGGCCTCAGACACGTAGCAGAAACTTGGCCGCTTTCTAACAGCAAGGCTTTGTTTCCTGCCCAACTTCGCCCCCACATTCCAAGCTACTGTAGCATGGGCAGTTCCAATAACTGACCTTGTTGCCATTAGTCAAAGTACTGAGCACCCCTTGAACTGCAGATATACCATATTAGGAACATAGTGATAAGTTCACCCGGTACGTCACCACGATGTCTTTGAGTACTGTTGCGCACCCTTTGTACCTTATTGGGAACATGTGGCTGATTGGTTGTTGTACAGTGTGCGGTTGTTACACAGTGTGCTTCATTGGAATATGTGCCTCCCACTTCCTTCTCTGTTGTGAATATATACCCAGAGTTTTGGCAAAATAAACGGGCTTGATCAGCACTTGTCTTGCCCCATATCTCTCTTTCTTTTTCCCATCCAGGTTCGTTGCCCCTCCGGGTCACTGTGTGAGGGTCTCGCTGGATGAGACCCTAACATGGCGTGACAATGGACTGCTCACCGTCACTCAGCTGGTTAAGTAAGACCAAAAGTCCACCAGAGGCAGGTCACTGGCCCCAGTAAGCCTAGTAGGTGTGGTTCCCCCGGGATGCATCCGGCTCCACCAGAATTAAAGCACTCGGTGCTTTAATCACCGGTTCAACTACAACTGTGTCTTACAAACCCTCCAGTGCTAGATAGGGTGCCGAGCATGAGCTTAGGCACCAGGGATGCGCAGGCAAGAGGTGAAGCCTGAGAGCCCTCGGCCCCCACAGCCATTCCTCTCTGAGACAGTCATCCACCACCTTCTCCGAATCCACGTTCTTCCAGCAAATGTCCCTGGCCCAGTGTCTGTCCCCAACCAGGCCTGGCCCTCCGTCCTTCCTATATGGCCTCTGGGGCTTGGCCTTCTCCCCCATTCCAATCCAGATGGCACCCAGTGCCCGAACCTTCCTCTTAAAGTGCACGGTGCCCAGAGCTGCCTCTCTCATGGGCTCCCCGCTGCCCACTACTCTAAGCACAGGTCTTCCCCCCACCTCTAGCCTCCAGCCTGGCTCCACGGTTCTTACCTGGAAGGAGAGGCGCTGTAAATGTTTAAAAAACGTGCTATCCAGAGGAAAACCAACCAAATAAACCAAGGCCCGATTTGCCAGTTTCCTCAGGAAACCTTCCCGCTCTGCCTGCGCTCAGGCTCCCTGCCATACACGGCGCCCCTAAGCGTGGCCATTCCTTTCAAGCTCGCCATCCTCACCCACTCCGGTCTGGGCCGTGGAACACGGGCGGGCTACGCAGAGCATGGGTTTGGAGTCTGTCCGAGTTCCAAGCCCTGCTGCTGGATTTCTACCCCAGTAGTGTGGCCACAAAGAGCACCCATATTGTAGTAAGTTGCTCGTTGGGCTGCTAACTGAAAGGCCCAAACCCACGCGGTGCCCCATGGGAGAAAGAGGACGACTTCTACTCCCACGAAGCTTTCCTGCCTCGGACACCCACAGGCCATTCCGCTCTCTTCGAGCGTCACTGTGAGTCAGAAGCGACTCGATGGCAGCGAGTGTGGCCATGGGAAAGCTATGCTACTTCTCGGGGCCCAAGGTAGGTCTTCATCCGTGAAATCTTGCTCATTCATTAGTTCGTTAGTCATTTGTTCCCTCGCACATGCTATTCTCTCTGCATGGAGAGGCCCCTCTCTTCAGCCCTGCTTCCTTCCTGAGCCCTTCCCTGGGGGTTCTAGCCCTTGATGCTCTCTCTGCCCCACACTCTTCCAGCAAGTAGGGGGCTCACCTCTTGGCCTAGTCTTTACACCAACTTTAAGACGATCTAGACACTCTGGGCATCTTCCTTCCTCTCCTGCTCTCCGAGGACAAGGGCCCCATCCCTGATGGCTGATGCCCTCCTCAGTTCTACTCCCAATTCCTACTGACTGACTAATGATTAATAACCTGCAGGTGTTACGCAATGCAGCCCCTGTCATGACTACGCAATGGAGCCAAGAAAGGCTCTGGACACGGAAGCTCCAAGAGCTCACTAGTTCAAGAACAACGCGGACATCTGTAAGAGGGTAGTAGCCTCTTTGCGGAACCCTCTGACCTCACTCTGTCTCTTCTTCATGCTTATCTTGATTTACATCCTTGTGCTCTGATACAGCTGGAATTTTACGTACATTCACCTGCAGCTGGGACACGGACCCACGCATCTGTCTCTTCCCCAACTGCTCACGATGCCAAGCTCTGACGAGCCACCGGTGAATACAACAGTGGTAGCACTCCTAATAGGGACCCTGATGGCATAGTGGGCACGCACGTTGGGCTGGCAACTGCAAGTTCAGCAGTTCGAAACTACCAGCCACTCCGGGAGCAAGATGGAGCTTCTACTCCAGTCTCAGAATTCCGGTCTCAGAAACTCACAGGGGCAGTTCTACCCTGTCCTATAAGGTCGCTATAAATCGCCACTGACTTGATGGCAGTGAGTTTTTGTTGCTGTTGTTGTTTCGATACTCATAATTATATGAATAATTATTATTACTATTAGCATGTAGTTACCATGTGCCAGACTTTCTGCTATGCTCATCCTGGTCTTCAATTCTTTTCATCCTTGTAACAGTATCCTGGGGAGTTAGGCCAATTATTACGCCCACCCTCCAGCAAAAAACACGAAGTTCCTTGGGGTGCGGGACCTGGACAAAGGTGAGAACGGGACTTCAAATTCACAACCTGGCCTTGTAACAATCATACCATTCTGCCTGTCACGTGCTCTCCGGCTCTTCGGCCTGCACAGAGCTTATTTTTAAACATCTTCATCCCTCTCTGATCCTGACAACAATCCTCCGAGGAGAAGCCCCACCCTTTGCCGTCAGGTTGATCGATTCATTGCAACTTTACGGAAGAGAGCATTTCCAGCCTATAATCTTTACAGCCAGCAGAGGCCGGGTGGGTTTGAATGGCTGACTTTGCAGGGAGTCGCCCAGTGTTTAACCCACCACTGTGCTGCCAGAGTCCCTGACAAGGTCAGGAGGATGTGTAAATGATCCTCGTTTTCCAGAGGAAGAGACAGAGTGTCAGAGAGTCTCAGGGACTGGCTGCACCCCTGTCCCAGTTGGGCTGTGGCTCCTGACTTCTACCTAAGCCGGGAGGTGCATCACGGGAGGCATTGCTGGTGTGAGCAGATGAGAAGAGCGGAGCACCTTGTCCCCCAGGCTCCTGGCTACTGCTGGGGCCACCCAGGCCCAGGCTGGCACCTACCTTGTGCACCCAGTCCTTACAGTCATGGTCCTGCATGCATTTGTCGAGTGCCCCAGCCGACAGCACCAGCACAAAGTTCCGGGCATCCATGACACTCTGGATGAGCTTGTCCTCGAATTTGCCCGCCTCTAGCTTCTCCACATCAATGAAGACGCTGAAGCCGTGCAGTTGCAGGTGCACCTTCAGGAGGCTGCGGAGACGGCTCGGTTCACTGCCAAGGCCTCGCCCCGAAGCCCCAGCCTGCCTGCCAGCCCCTCCTCACCTGGCCAGCTGGGAGCCTGAGTTCCGGCGGTAGCTGATGAAGACATCCGGGGTGTCCCCACTGAGTTTGCAGCCAGTGCACGGCAGTGGGGAGTGGAGCATTTCTAGGGTGGATGAGAACCCACATGGTGAATTGGAGACCAATCTTCCCTGGGGGACTGAGTCCCATCAGCCCAGCCCAGGCAGGTGGGTAGTACACTGGGGAGGAGCTTATTCCGAGAAAGGAAGTGGAGAGATGGTGCCTACAGGTAAGTTATCCCCTTTTGCAGATGAAACTGAGACTATGGGAAGGTAGGATGCGAACCATTGGTGAGCTCGTGTCAGGAGGCAGGGCCCGGGTATGCCCCTCTAGCCCTGCCTGCTCCCTGGATCTCCAGACCAGTCCTGGAGTGGCCCAGTGACACACCAAACTCAACACCCCTCCCCCCTCCCCCATTCTGCCTTCTTCCCTTGGTCATGGTTTCCCACCAAAGCCAGACACCTGGCATTGGCCTCAACCCCTGCCTTGCGTCCACTCATTCCACAAATATTTATTGAGGCCTCACTGGGGGCCAGGCACCACCCCTGTACCCACGACAGCAGTGAGCCAACCGGCAAGTCCTGCCTTCATGGAGCTGACCCTCAGCCCTCAGAGCTAGGCACAGTGCTCTGTGGATTCTTCCTGCTAATCATTCGAACTTTCCGAAAACACGTGAACTATCTCTCGATAGAAAAGCGGGAGGGGGTGGCAGGGCCCTAGAATCTACCCAGCTCTCACGGAAACACCTCCACCACCCATCCTGTCTGGGAACGACTGTCGGCCAACTGGTTAAACCTCCCCGCCTCACAGCCCTCCTGGAGTGCCCCCTCCACCTGGCACAGGCGGATCCCTCTCCCGGAGATGCCTTTACTCCCTCTGCAGTTCCCTCCCCTCGGAGCATCTATTGGGGCCTGCTCAAGCAAGCCCTCTCCTTGGAAGTCTATACCTAAGGCAGGGTTTCCTCTGGGAGCCATGCCAGGGGGCTCATTACCTAGCTGCCTCAGCCCCCACCTCACCCCCATAACCATCTTAGACGGGAACTGTCTTCAGGGTAAAGAATTCACTCCCTTGCTTTCCTAGAGCCCAGTCTCAGCTTAAGTGCCCAGCAAATGGTCAGAGGGGTGCGGGGATGGGCAGGGCTGGGTGCAGGCTGACCTCTGGCGGCCGAGATGATGCGTGTGCGGTGCACGCCCACGCGGACGCCACAGTCCTCCAGCAGCTGTTGCTCGGACACGCGGTGCAGCAGCGAGCGGTCCAGGCCGCAGCTGACTAGGCCGTAAGTGTACTGGCGGAAGCGCGGGTCCAGGCTGCCCAGCCAGTCGGCCAGGTTACTGCGGTCGCAGGTCGTGTAGTTGGCGAAGGTCTTGAGCTCCGTGAGCTCCCTGAAAAACCTGCACCCCATGGAGTAGAGCGTGCTGAGGTCCCAGCTTCAGGACCGGCCGGGGAGGAGGGGTGGGGTGTGGGCGCATGTCGGTGGGCCGGACCTGCCTGGGTGGACAGGAGGCTCCGTACCTTTTGCGGGTGATGCTCGACTTCATGCCCAGGTCCGTCTGGAGCTCCTCCTCCGTGAGTCTCAGAAGCAGGTCGCCATCTACCTGTTGCTCCTGGGGAGGGGACAAGTGTCAAGGAGGGCCTCTTCCTCAGCCTCTACCCCAGCCCAAGATGCGAGGGGACCCAGTGCGGAGCCCAGTGCCCCCAAAGGTGGCTAAGTCCAGGCTCCCCACCCACAAATGGCAACCTGCAGCCGGGGTTCGAGTGACAGAGGGTTCCCGAGTAGTGGTCACCAGGTGGTGGTGGTGGAAGGAGGGGCTGTTCCATTTATGCAGGGCTTTAGAATGCCCCCCCCCCCCGAGAATGGTGGCACAGTGGGTTACTCATTGAGCTGTGAACCAAAAGGTCAGTGGTTTGAAACCACTAGCTGTTCCCTGGAAGAAAAATGAAGCTTTCTACTCTGGTAGAGTTACAGGCTTGGAAACCCACAGGGGCAGTTCTACCCTGTTCTATAGGGTCACTGAGTTGAAATCCACTCAATAGCAGGGAGTTTGGTTTTCAGGACAACACCTAAGTGACGAGGGGACCCATGGGGATATGCCCATCCAGAATCCAGGGAGGCAGTCCCCTCACCCCATCCCGAGGCTCTACCCGAAAGCTCTCGCAGAATTGGGAGAAGCTGATCTGCTGCAGCCACGTCTGGACCTCAGCCTCCTTCCAGCTGGCCACGCAGGGCAGGATGGGCCGTGGCACCTCTGCGCCCACCAGGCGTAAGGCACGCTTAGCCAGCGTCGACGTAGTGCCGTTGCTGGAATAGGAGACGAGTCGTTTCAGGCTCTGGATGGCACCGATGTCGCTGAACACCTGGGGAGAACAGCATCTTCATCCCACCAGCTCAACAAAAGTCACGAACGTGCCCAGTTCCACCCCTCGTCTCTCACAATGCAAGCCTCACCATCCACCTTAGCACTGCCTGCATCCCCAAAGCCACCCGTTCCTGCGGACTCCCCTACATGAAGCTTTCTCACCTGTTCCCCAGGTCCCCCTACATCTCTCCTCTCCCCTTGATAGCTCCCACCTGCCCTGGGACAAAGCCTGAGCTTCTAGTAGGCATCCAGGGTTCTAGATGCTTCAACCCCTGCCCATGGCTCCCAGGTCAGCCCTCCTTCACCCATCCCAAACTTGCCTGCCACTTGGGTTGCCCCCACTCCACCACATAACCCACCACCACGACTACCTCACACATGAATCACCAAGACACTCACACTTTGGCCCAGGATGTTCCTAGACCCCAACTTCCTCCTCTGTTCGTGGGGCCCCCACTCCTTCACTGGCATCCAAATGGGCTAGCAACTCCTCCAGGTAGCTTGCTTTGGCGCCCCCACAGCATGGCCTATTGGACCTCAACCCTACTCTAAAAGTAATGTCTCTGATATTAGTTGATAATGTACCTTCCACTGGCCTACAAGCCCAAAGTCACCGCGTGAACACATGACTTGGCATGCTGCTCAGTAAGTCTTGGTTGAACGGCCCTCACTGGGCTTTGCTAGAACAATGGGGTACCAATGCTGGCAACCATGGCAGCTGCCCGGACTCAATCCTCCTTCCCTTTTAGTCCCTTCTCCAAAGCAGAATGACCTGTTGTGTGGGGCTGGTCTTCCCATGGGCCCAACTCGGCACAGGGAGGAGAAAAAGAGCCTTCTAGAACATTAATTAGAGCTTGGGAGGGTTTCGCCATGACGTGTGGGTGCACCTCTGATAGATGACACCTCTCTGTGCATCAGCTGTCACCAATCCCCAGAACCCCCAGAGGAACACAAGGGAAGGAGAGTGACTCTTATAGGCGGACTCTTGAATCTGTAATACGGATAAAACACACCACATGGTTTGTAATGTACCTGTTGTTAGCCCCACATCCAGAGTAAGCACTGTTGGCTGTAGTCCAACTCCAGTGTCCCAGAAAATAAAAATGAAGCCTAGAGAGGCCCAGAGAGGGAAGCCAGGGATTCAATGCCACACAGCAAGTTAAAGCAGAAGACAGGCTGTGTAGACCAGTCCTTGAGCATGGGGAGCCTTGGGGACTGCAGTGAGAGTTGTCTGACCGACAAACTGATGTCACACCCCTGAACTTTTGTTTCCCTCCTGAGTTCTCCAACTGAGCTTCTTCCAGGCACCTCAAGCCAAGCTGTCCCACTGAACTCTCTTCCTCCCCCTTCCCCAATCCAACCTGTCCTTCCCCCAGTTCACCTTAGTTCAGTATCGGGTGCCAACACTCACTGAGTGATGTCAAGCCAGGCATCATCCTCTGTAGCTTGCTCTCCTTGACCCAGTCAACCACCAAGTCCTAATCCAGCTCCTTAACACCTGCTGGGGGAGCCCTGGCAGAGTAGTGATTATATGTTGGGCAGCTAACGGAGAAGTCAGCGGTTAGGAACCACCAGCGGCTGTGCAGGAGAGAAATGGGCCTTTCTACTCCCCACAAAGAGTGACAGCCTCAAAGAAACCCACAGGAGCCCCATAAGTGGAATCGACTCTAGAGCAATGAGGTGTTTGTTTGTTTGGGGGAAGAGGGTGTCTGTCTAATTCTCTCTCCTGTCCTAGCCTCGTCCCTGCTTCAACCATCACAATTGTCCCCTTCCTGCCCCAGAAACCTCATTCGCCCAACCTTTTCTCCATCCTGCTGCCAGGGTGGGATGGTCTTTGGATAATACCAAAGCTTCCCCTTGCCCCAAAGACCAAGTTCAAATTCCTGGTCTAGGGACTTCAGGACAAAAAAAAACTAGGTTCTTCAGCCCTCACTTCGCCTCCGCCTAACTCTCTTGTGTTGAATGCCACTGCCTCTGGGAAGCCTTCCGGGACACCTCTAGCCCCAGGCCCACCTTGGTCTTGCCCTGAAGGGTCTTGATGGCAGCCTCTGCACAGAGGTAGAAAGCGCCGATGCACTGCGCCTCCATGCGCGATGAGTCGAGCAACGGCACGAGGCGCTGCAGGTCGTCGGGTCCGCGGCCCTGGCTGGTGTCGCTGGCGTCCACGAGGCAGCGGGCGAAGCGGCCGGGGTCCAGCGAGGCCACGAGCGGCTCCACGAGCGCCAGGGTGCCCGAGCGCTCCACCTCGCGCTCCACCTCCTTGTTGGTGGCCAGCACGGCCACCGCCAGGCAGGCGTGCAGCCGCAGCAGCTCGTCCTTGGAGAAGGCGAGCGGGAAGAGCCACTCGGCGGCGCGCTTCTCCACCATGCGCCGCTGGGCCGCCGCGCCGCCGTGCAGCGCGCAGTTGGCCAGGGCCAGCGCGCAGTGGCGCAGCAGCGGCGGGTCCGTGCGGCGGCACCAGAACAGGATGGCGTCGAGGCCGCCGGCCGCCACCAGCCGCTGGCACGTCTCCTCCGAGTGCTTGAACATGTGCTCCAAGATGCCGGCCACGCTGCGCGCCAGCTCCACCGGCTCGCGCTCCTTCGCCAGGTTCAGGATCACGCCCAGCCCGATGCGCGCCACGCGGTCGCTGCCAAGGGAAGCGGGAGGAGGAAGGCACGTTTACCCTCTCTGGGTGCCCGTCATGCCACAGCAGACTTGCAGGGGGAGCCATTCTAGGAGCCCTGGAGGGGCTGTCAGGTGAATGTCGGGCTGCTAACCACAAGGTCAGCGGTTCAACATCACCAGCTGCTCCGTGGAAGAAAGAGGAGGCTGTGGGTCTATGAACCCGAACAGTGTGTCTTTGGTTTAGCTTGGTGTCCTATAGCGCAGTGGGTCACTCAGTGGGCTGCTACCTGCAAGGTCGGCGGTTCAAGTCCACCAGCCTGTCTGTGGGAGAAAGATGAAGCTCTCTGCTTTCTTAAAGATTTACAGATTTACGGCCACGGAAACCCACAGGGGCAGTTCTACCCTACAGGGAGGGCCCTGCCCTACGGGTCACTCTGGGTTGGAATCCACTGGATGGCAGTGGGGTAGGTTACTCCGTCAATTTGCAGCAGTACCACCCCCTCCTCTAGCCCTGGGATAGCAGACTTCTCTTACTTGACACTGTGTCCCAGACCCAAGCCCCGTGCCATCAAGTCGATGACAGTTCATAGTGACCCTGCAGAATCGAGCAGAACTGCCTGCAGGGTTTCCAAAGCCACCGCATCTTCCTGCCCCCTTCAGACATCTGGAGGGGCAGCAGGTCGGGCGAGGGGTCTGGCTCTGGAGCAGACTGCCTGGGCTCTCTGGCTGCTTATCTGCCGCTTTTGAGCTGCAGGGCCTTGGGCACCATCCTTTATCTCTACCTCAGTTTTTTTAATCTCATAAGTGGAATATAAAAATACCTACTTCATTGAATTATATGAGGACAAAGGAGGCATCCAAGTAAAGAACGAGGCACAGTGCCTAGTGCACCGTGGAGACTCAAGAAGTGTCCACTCCTTACGGTCACCTGAAGCCTTTCCACACGCCACGCTCTGTGACCATTCATCCGTCCCACAGACATTGACTCAGACCCTACATTAGGGACTGGACTGAAGCAGTGCCTAAAATGACCCGGGGTTTATTCTCAGCTTCTGTGGAGACGGCAATAAGCAAGTGAACAGTGAGTGGACAGGACAAGAGTGGACTAGTCATGATGCCAGCCAAACCGTGTGCTGTAATGAAGGGCGCTTGGGTGGAGGATGTGTCTGAGAAGGGGACATCTGAGATATAAGTAGCAAGAGAGACCCTGTCTACAAGTATCTGGAGTCGAGCATGCCAAGCAGAGGCCTCCAGGCCCAAACCCCTAAGGACTGAAGAGCTCCACATGTTTGAGGACAGATATCCAACATGTCTAAAACCAACACAGAACCCCAATAAAATCAACAACACTCAAAACAGCAAACTCGCTGCCATCGAGTCTGTGCCAACTCAAAGCGACCCTATAGGACAGAGTAGAACTGCCACTGTGAGTTTCTGAGACTGTTAACTCTTTACAGGAGTAGAAAGTTCCGTCATTCTCCCGATAAAATCACCAATATTTGAACGGCTTAGAATAAAAGGCAGCCAATGCAACGAGTCGTTGACAAATGAAATCCAAAGTGTTAACAGGCAAGACAAACAAGTAATCAGAGAAATGAAAGCTAAAATAAAAGCTCTCCCTTGACACTGTGACCCAGACCCAAGCCCATTGCTACCAAGTCCATGACAATTCATGGTGACCCTGCAGAACCGAGCAGAACTGCCCGCAGGGTTTCCAAGACCGAAATCCTTACAGAAGCTGATGGCCACCTCGTTCTGCTTACACTGATCAGCATGGCACACATAGACACGAGATAATACAAAGGGTGGGGATATAGATGCCTTGAAGCATGGTGCGGGGAGGTGCATTCCGGGACAGTCAATCTGGAAAGAGGCTGGGACTAGTTGGTGATTAAAGATACATACATCCCGTGGGCTAGGGCCTGGGGCTCATGAGTTTATATTCCCAAGAGTTCTCAGGAGCTGGAGTGTGGGGAGGACAAGAATGTTCACTACAGCATCATTTATGATAGGAGGACCTTGGAGGCAACATAAGAGAATGGAGAAGTGACAGGAACAGGTTCCCATCCTGGAGGCTTATGGAACAGTTACGAGTGACTGAGGATATATTAACCCAGCAACAAGAAGGACCTTAAAAAATGTCACCCTGAGTGAGAAACAGAATGTAGCAGAGGACCTAATGCAAATTAAAAATGCACACACAGAGAACAATATTTTTTTAGAATACAGCTAAAAATGAATACACTCATGAATATTGGGGAAAAAGAATATATACATTGGAAAGGTTGTCTATTAAGCTAGAAAGATGGTGGGGACATTAGTTAGGAAGAGAAGATCGCATTTCAGGCATACCCACTGCAAAAACAAACCAAAAAAACACATGCCATTGGGTCAATTCCAGTTCATAGTAACCCTTGTAGCACAGAGTACAGTGTCCCCCTTAGACTTTCCAAAACTATAAATCTTTCTGGGAGCAGGTAGCCCCGTCTTTCTCCAACAGAACAGCCGCCAATAGGTTTGAACCACAGCTTTGTGGTTAGCAGTCTGGTGCTTAACCCTGTGGGCCACCAGGGATCCAGATGTGTGCAAAGCTTGGTAGGTGTGTGAGAGCTGGTGCATGTCCGTGCGGCTGAAGTGGCAGGCTCAAACCTCAAAGAGTGGGGGAAATATCAGACCTGGTGGCCTTTTGAACCATCTCAAGGCTATCTTGATGGCAAATAGAGTCATATGTGGATTTTTAGGCACTTATTTTGGCTGCTGAGAGGAAGACAGGTCAAAGGGAGAGAGCTTGGAAGTCAGCAGAGCCAAACTCTGAGCAGAGGCAAAGGTTCACTCTCTCCCTGACCTCAACAAATCATGTCCTCCACGGGCAAGACTAGCTCCAGAGACCTAGAGGCCCCCACCAGCCACGGAGTCCTCACCCAGCTAGCACATCAGGGGTCATAGTGTTTGTGACTTTGGGTCTGCTGCAGGGTCTAGCTGGCTACAGAACGTGCCACAAGACCAGGATGAGTTTATGAACTTGATCACTCGACTGCTCTGTAGCCCGTCTCCAAAGAAACAAAGTCCACCAGCCATCCCCTCAAGGCCTGGATCTCTTGGTCAGCCCGTGCTGCAGCTACCCTTTTACGAACGAGAACCCCCAGCTCACAGAACTTACATGACTGCCTAGGGTCACACAATTGAGGTTCAAACCCAAGCTACCATTGTGATTCCCAAACCATCTGGCTACACAGACAGCTAGGACTGCATTCTGCTCTCCCCTCCGAGCCCTTGCCCTTCCGGATACACCCAGCACCTCCAGACGTGAACTGTAAGCTTGCCTGGAGAACCATTGACTTAGCTTTCCATTCTCAGCCTGAGAGGCTGTGGGCCTGAAAGCCTGGACACAAACTTGGGAGTCACACAGATCTGCGCTCAAAGCCTTGCTCCAAAGGAGGGCGAAAGGATCGATATATAATAGCTCTCGAGTCAATCCCCAACGATGGCGGTGCCACGTGGGCTGCAGGAGAGAATGGTGTTCCACAGTGTTTGCAAGGGTGTGCTCTTAGGATTGACCTTTTGATTAGTAGCTGCATACACTGAACGGTTTGTGCCACCCAGGCGCTCCTTATGTATGTACGAACGTGTGCATTTCATAAACACGGGTGCGAGTGCTTGTATTGGCCCGGCCTCTCTAGAAGGATGTAGAAAACACTGGCCATCGTGGTTTGCCTCCAGGGAGAGGGTCTAGGTAGGAAAATGACCTATTCACTGCACACCTATTAAAAATTTTTTTCCCTGCATATCTTCTTGTACTTTTTGAATTCATGTGCAGCCGTTTCCTAGTGTCCCCTCCAATTCCTGTGTAGTCTCTGGAAAAGCACTTAACCTGCGAAGCTATATTCCTCACAGTCCTCCGATGGGCTATGAAGTTAGAGGGCTAGCAGTCGCAGGATCCTAACTAAGAGTCGCAGGGCCACATTTGGAGGATCCTGCACTGTTGGACTTCTCTAGGTATTTGGGGTTCAGGGCAGCTGTGACCTAGGCCCTGGGGTTCTCTGGGTGCAGCTGCACTTGAAGAAGAGGTGCAAGGTGTGGAGTAGTGAAAAGATAATGAGCCCGCTAATGGAAAGGTCTTTTTTAAGAGGAGAAAGACTCCCTAAACACAAGTCCCCCCCACTGCCCAGCCCCTCCTCCCCTTTCCGACGCTCCTTCCTATGAAGGTGCAGAAAGGTACAGCCATTCGATCAGGCCTAGGCTGTCCTCTGTCCGTGGTGCTGAAACAGTGCCGCACCAGCACGTGGTGGTTAAACTGAACTGAACTGCCCTCCAGTCAATGCTGACTCATGGTGACCCTGTAGGACAAGGCCTGTAGGTTTCTGAGACGGTAACTCTTTACGGGAGTAGAAAGCCTGTCTAACTCCCGTTATGGTAAGGGGACTGCTAAATAATCCTGAATTAGACGCGGGTTGTTTTTCTTTTACTACTTTGAAAACCATCAATTCTGTTTGCATCCTGTAGCTCTTTTGTTTTGAGGTGCTGCTGCATCAACTAGGTGTTCTGATTATAGCCCTGCCTCCACGGGGCCTGGATCCCACCACACCCAGTAAGCACCCACTCCACTTGCTCGCCCTCCAAATTCACAGCACCAATGCTAAATGGGAGGCTAAGGACTAGCAGATTCTTAACTAGACCTCCCAACCTAAATCGCTCCATTGGTGTATTATTGAACTTGTGTCGTTTTCACTTTAAAAACAGTGAGGAATTGTGCCCTTACCCCACTGTCATCTCAGCACGCGGTGTGAGGGCTCTGCGAGCTGCAAGTGCCTCTTATAGAACCTTCTAACCTGACTCAAACTGAACTCACTGCCATGAGTGGATTCCTACTCATAGCAGCCCTGGCTATGGGGTTTCCAAGGCTGTACATCTTTATGGGAGGAGACAGCCTCATTGTTCTCCCATGGAGCGGCTGGTGAGTTTGAACTGCTGACCTTGGGCTTAACAACCCAAAGTGTACCCAACAGTACCACCGAGACCAGAGAGTTCAGTGTGAGACTGGAGTGTGGCAGTCTGGTCTGCCCTGGCATCAGAGGGAGGGCCAGTGAGTCCTCAGGGCTTTTAGACTCCAAGGTTGATCCCAAGAGGCAGACAAGGAAGTGACCACTGGACCTTAGTTTGACCCCACGTTACTGGCAGGGGTGGGGGGAAGTGCTAGCTGTCAAGATGGAGGTTGGTGTCCACGTAGAGGAACCTTGAAAGAAAGGCCTGGTGAACTACTTCTGATAAACTAGTTGCCAAAACCTCATGGAGTGTCGTTCTACTTGGGTATACACGGATTGGTCAGGAGTCCAAGCTGACTCCAGTTTAGTGCTGTCCTTTGGCAATAGGTAGGGAAGGGGAGGAAACATATACTCTGTTTTGTTGAGACTAGCTCGGTGCCTCAGTTTCTTCTTCCCTCACATACTCATTCTGACAGAAAGCCATCTGCTTCCTCCCCATCAGCCGCCACAGAATGAGATCATGTCGGCTCCCTAACATGAACCAGAAGGAAAAGCAAGCGGTGGAATGGGGGTGATGTAAGAGGCCCTTATGCCAGTACTCACTTCAGCAGAGGGGGGAAGGGAAGAGGACACCCCCCGAAAGCATTGTCCCCGTCCCCTTCCAGGGTGTGCAGGGTATGGGCAGAGAAGGCATCTCATGCCCCCAGGCACCGGTAGAGGAGAGTGGTGGGTTTAGAGGAGCATTAGTAACGCAATGCCATCTCCACCCATAGGACTTGGGGCCGCCTCCTTCTTCCAGACTCAAGCCCCCAGCTCACTAGCCCTGGCCGCACCATTAGTTCACTCTGTGATGCTGAGTTAAATTTCCAAGCCTCCACTTTCCCATCTGTGAAATGGGCATGCTAACGTCTAACATGCAGGGGCTTGCAACAAGGTAAGGCGTAGCAGTAAAGTACAGTGCTGACCTAGCTCCTCGACGGCCCTGACCACTCCCACCCCACACCCCACCCCGTCCAACACCCCTGGGCACTGTCCCCCCAACACGGCGCCCTCACCGGTTCTCAGCCACCAGAATCTGCTCCAAAACTCGGGCGGCCTGCACACGCGTCTCCACCTCGGACGCCTGCAGCAGCTTCAGCAGCAGATCGAGGCCGCCGTCCAGGCGGATGGCGTCGCACAGTCCCTGGGCCACCTCGCGGCCCACGGCCGGCAGCAGCCAGGCCTCCTCCACCAGCTGGAAGACCTCGGCCAGGCCGGCGCCCACGGCCCGCACGCCTCCCGCCTGCTTCAGCGCGGACAGCGCCTGCTGCAGTTCGGGCAGCGCGCGCTCCAGGGCGCTCTGCACCTCGGCGCCCACCCCAGGTGACACCTCGCGGGGCCCGCGGCCCCCTGCCGTCCACCACGGACCCGAGCCGCCGCCCCCAGCCGCTCCCGGCACCGCCAGCCGCTCGGCTCCGGGCCGTGGGTCCGACATGGCGAAGAAGCGACACAGCTTGTAGGCGGAGAAAAGCAACGTCAGGACCATGGGCGCGGGGCAGCGGGGGACATTCCCGGTCTGGCGGGGCGGGGTCGGACGGGGCGACCCCCGAGAGCGCGGGGAGCGGAGGAGAGGGGAGGCTCCGAGGAGCAGGCCGTGAGGAAGACGGTGGGCGATGCGGGAGCGAGGGATGGAGTGAAGGGTTCCGGGCAAAGCGGGCGCCGGCCTGGTGTTGGGGGGGGCGGGGAGGCCGGGGAGCTCAGGATCCAGGCAGAGGGGCTGGGGAAGCGGGTGCGGACCCAGATGCAGGGGGTGGGCGGGAAGAGGGAGCGAGGGTCGCACCAGAGGCCGGTGGGCCCAAGAACCTGCGGCCAGAAACAAAGCAGCGCAGCTCGGGCTCCGCCTGCGCTGCAGCGGGCTCAGAATTGCTCCGCAGAGCGCCGCCCCGCAGCCGCCCGGGACCTCGGCCGAAGCCCCACCTCTTGGCTCGCAGGGCTCCTCCCCCTCCGCCTGCCAGGCCACGCCCAGACGCTGGCCACGCCTCATCCCAGCCGGCAGCCAGGCCCAGAGGGTGGGAGCCAGAGGACTGCCCGACATATTCCCAGAAACCGGTCTCCCTGAATGTGCCTCTGCCCTTGGTAATTATTAGCTGTCCAGGGACGACCTCGACTCATGACCCGTGTGTGTTACAGAATAGAACTGCTCCGTGTGTGTTTTCGTTTGTTTTGCAATCAGCTGCTAACTTAAAAGTTGGAAGTTCAAGTCCACCTAGTGGTCCCACAGGAGAAAGGGCTGGAGGGCCGCTCCTGTAGAAGCCCATTGCCGTCGAGTGGATTCTGACCCATAGGCCTAGCGTTTCCAAGGCGGTGCATCTTTTTAGAAGCCTTTCTGTTGGGCAAGTGACCTATTGCTTAGTACTTCAGCCACTGTCTCAGAAACCCACAGGGGCGGTTCTACCCTGTCCTTTAGGGTCGCTATGAGTTGGTACCGTTTCAGGGAAATTTTTCTTCTTCTTGTTTTAACCACTGTGCCATGGGCACAGCCAAGAAAACCCCGCTGAGCAGTGCTACTCTGTAACACCGGAGTCATCCACTGGGTTGGGTTCTTTGGGAAGCAGTTTTCCAGGTCTTTCTTCTGTGGGGATGTTGGGTGGGTTCGGATCAACAACTTTTAGGTGGGTGGCAACAACAACATGCCATCAGGTTCCTCTCCCCTTCCCAGTGGTACCAGTGGTACCAGAACCCAGCCAGGTGCCTGGAGTGGATATGATTCGTGGAGACCCCATGTGTTTCAGAACAGAGCTGAGTGCCACAGAGCTTTCCAGCCTGTGACCTTTCGGGCAAAGGTTGCCAGGCCTGTCCCCTCACCAACCTTTCAGATAGTTAGTCCTCCAGCACTCAACCATTTGGGCCACCCAGGAGCTCACACTCGCTGCCATCGAGCCAGTGCTGACCCATCATAGTGACCCTGTGGACAGGGTAGAACTGCCCTCTGTGAGTTTCTGAGACTGTGACTTTTTACGGGAGTAGAAAGTCCTGTCTTTTTCCCTCCGAGAGGCCGGTGGTTTCAAACTCCTGACCTTGTAGTTTTGCAGCCCAGGGCTAACCACTATGCTACCAATGTATCTTACTAGTGGTTAGCGCAGTCAAAATTCTGGCTCTCTACAATGCTCAAGCCCCTTTTATGCCACCCCCCCCAATTAAGACCTTTCTATGGGACAGGGTAAATGTTCCTATTGTACAGCGGAAGTGACTGGGTCCACAGAGAAGAAAGTGCCCCCCCACAGCACACACCCCTCATTACAGGACAGAAGAAGTCAGCTGGAAGCTCCAGGGGTTGGCGATCTGGGACTTGTGAACCAAATGTGGCTCTTTCCACATGTACATGTGATTCTAAAGCAAAATTGAAAATGAAAATAAAATGATCATAGCTTCATATACTTTTAAAAGGTATTATTCAGATAATGGTGATTTCATTTGTTTGTTTTCAAACGTGTTTCATTTGTAAAGATATGTTTATAATTTTTAAATGGTTGTGAGGGACAGAATTGGCTCTTCCATCTCAAAAGTTTGCTGACCCTTGCTCTAGGCAATAGTTGCATCTGAGTAGGCCTGTGACACCCCCTCGTCCCTGACTCACAAAAGCAAACATCTGATGCCAGTGGGCATTTTCTGGGCATAGGGGGGACTATCCTTCTGAAAATCTAAAGGTGTGCTGAATTAGTGACCCCACTCTTCACAGCCAGGGGGACGAGGATTGGGCACAAGAAACAGCCACCACCCGTGAATTCACCATCAGTGAAGACTCAGAATGAAATCCACTGTGCTGGGTTAATATTTACCTAGTGCCCTGCGTTGTGAAAACAAGCTTGGGAAATCAATGCATCTGAGAGGAGAACCAAGAAATGAAAATCGGTACTTTTGTGATTAAAAAAAGAAATTCCTTAGAGTGTTAACTCTCTCCTCCCACCCTTTCAACTGCCCTAAATATATAACAGAGTCCTTAGCTACCCAACCAGGGCTGCGCCTGATCAAACCAATCATAGATCAATAACCACTTACGGCGTGTAAATGTAGGGCTAATGCCGCCGACCATGAGGGAGGCACAAGGCCCTGTAGTGTGTGCTCTGTTGTGGTCAGCACCCACTCGGTGGCACCTCACAACAAGGCTGGCACTGGACATTTTGTCTCTCTAGCTCATGCCATCTCCCAACACCCCACGAAGCAATTATGATGAGTCCCATTTTACTGGGGGGGGGGAACCACACACAAAAAGCTTGGGGAGGTCAAATAATTTGAGTGCAGTCCCACAGACAGGAAGGCGTAGAGTGGCCCTTCTCTCTGACCTCCAGACCCTCCTGATACTGCCAGAGTTCTCATTTCCCAGTTCTCCAACCCCAGGCTTCTGGAATGTGACCCTTTACAGAGCAAACAGACCACAGAGAGGGCAGCTCCTCCTCTGTCAGGCCCTCCCTCCCAGTCTCCTCCTCTCTCTTCCTCCCTTCCTCCAGCAGCACAGGTGGGACTTCAGGGAGCTCAGAGCCCAGCTCACCAGGCCCATGGCTGGAGGCCCTGCCATGGCTCCCCCCAAACTCCTTCTGATGCTGGCTCTGCTGCCCTGGGTGGTTCTGGCCGACCAAGGTGCCGAGGGATGTGGGTACTTATCTGGGCCAGTGTGGATGGACAAGGTAAGCTGGGCTTGATCTGGACATCTGGCAACCCCCCTCCCCCCCCCCCCCCAGAGTCCTGCAAGGGCCGCTGCACGGAGGGTTTCAACAAGAACCAGAAGTGTCAATGTGATGAGCTCTGCTCCTACTACCAGAGCTGCTGCTCTGACTATGTGGCTGAATGCAAACCCCAAGGTGCGTGCACAGCCATGGGGGGGGGTGTGTGGGATAAAGGAGGCGGGCAGGGCATGGCCTGGGTCCCCCCTGCAGCTGCAGACTCCTGCCCCCTCTCTGCCTGCAGTGACTCGGGGGGACGTGTTCATTCTGCCGGAGGATGACTATATTGACTACCAAGTCAATGGCGACCACCAGATCACCAAAGACCACGACTCCCACACACCATCAGAGAGCCCCACCCAGAACTCCGACCTGCTCAAGCACCCGGTGATGACCCCTCTTCAGGACGCTGAACCTGAGAAAGTGATCTCAGTGCTTGAAGAGGCTACTCTACAGCCAGAGAGTGTGAACTTAGGGCCTGAGAAGGGGACCACGGACTCAGAGACCTCTGAGTTCCCTGCAGAGGAGGAATTGTGCAATGAGATGCCTTTTGATGCCTTTACTGACCTCAAGAATGGGTCCATCTTTGCTTTCCGAGGTGATTCCAAGAGCAGGCCTTGGGGGATGGGGGTAGGAGAAGTATGTCCCAGGAAGGTCTCCTCCCTCACTGAGCTTTCCAACGACTCCAGGACAGTTCTGCTATGAGCTGGACGAGAAGGCAGTGAGGCCTGGGTACCCCAAGCTCATCCGAGACGTCTGGGGCATCGAGGGTCCCATTGATGCCGCCTTCACTCGAATCAACTGTCAGGGGAAGACCTATCTCTTCAAGGTGCCAGGCCAGGGCTGTGCCTCAGGGGACAGGGTTTGGAGCAAAGGCTTTAGCGCTGTGGTGCCCAGTGGGACCCAGGGTGAGGCCTCTGTGAGATAGAGCAGCCGGAGGCTCCGGGTCCTGGTAAACAAGCCTGGCATGGGGATACCTGCCTTGGGGCTGGGAGCTCTGTCCGGTGCCCTCCCTCATCCTTCTCCACCCTCCCTGTTGCTTAGGGTAGTCAGTACTGGCGCTTTGAGGATGGCGTCCTGGACCCCAGCTATCCCCAAAACATCTCTGATGGCTTCAAGGGCATTCCGGACAACATCGATGCAGCCTTTGCCCTCCCTGCCCATAGCTACAGCGGCCGGGAGCGGGTCTACTTCTTCAAGGGTACCCGGAGGCTGGGTGGGGGAGTGATCAGCCCATGGAGCAGGCTCAGGGGCACCGTGTCTGCGCTTCCCCGGGGACAGGCCTGGGTTGGGTGGTGTCCTCCTGATGGCAGTTGCCCGGCTCCCCAGGCAAGCAGTACTGGGAGTACGAGTTCCAGCAGCAGCCCAGCCAGAAGGACTGTGAAGACAGCTTGCCCTCGACGGTGTTCGAGCATTTTGCCTTGATGCAGCGTGATGTCTGGCATGACATCTTTGAGGGTCTCTTCTGGGGTGGCACCTTTGGTAAGGAGGAAGGGCAAGTCTTCTTCCCACCCCCCTACTCTTCCCTAGAGGGGGGCTGGGGGCCGAGTTGGGGACAAGGGGAGGGTTGGGCTGAGGGGCTCTAGTTGTGGAGCTATCGATTGATCAATCAATCCCGAGCTGTTTGTTCAGCCCGGACTTTGCTTCTGTTGACCTTTCGGCAGTGGCTTGGCTCAGGCTGGTCCCCAGACCTTGACTTTTGCCTAGCACAGCCATGGACACCGATAGCGGCTAGAAGGCCTGGGGCTGGGGGCGAGAGGAGACACCCAGGTGTATGAGCAGGGCAAGCACACAGGGAGGCTGGGGGCTCTGGGGGCTGCACTCTGCCACTAGCTGGCTGTGTGTCCTTGGGCAATGCTCAGTTCACGGGAACCCCTTCCCTGCCAACAGGTGGTGCCAGCGAGCCCAAGTCTATCAGCCAGGACTGGCCCGGTGTGCCCGGGCAGGTGGGCGCCGCCATGGCTGGCCGCATCTACATCTCCGGCTCCACACCAAGCTCCTCCTGGATCAAAAAGCGCAAGTCATCCGGCCGCAGCCGCAAACGCTACCGCTCGCGCTCTCGGGCTGGCCGCAGCCGGAGCCAGAAGGCCCGCCGGCGGTCCCGCTCCACCTGGCTGTCCTGGTTCTCCAGCGAGGAGAGCGACCTGGGCACCTACTATGCCTACGACACGGACTGGCTGGTGCCTGCAAGCTGCGAGCCCATTCAGAGCGTCTACTTCTTCTCGGGAGGTGGGAGCCCCTGCCACCCCGGTAGCCGGTTTAGCCCCAGAGCGGTGACCCCAGAGAGTCAGGCCTTTCCCTGCACAGGCCTGGGGCTTCCTTCCAAGGTGGCTGGGTGGGGGGAGTGGGCAGGACCTGGGGCTCGTGGCCCCTCCTCCTCACATGACCCTCCCCGACCTCTCTTCCAGCCAAGTACTACCGAGTCAACCTGGGCACGAAGCGAGTGGACACCGTGAGCCCTCCCTACCCACGCTCCATCGCCCAGTACTGGCTGGGCTGCCCAGTGCCCGGCTGAGCGTAGGAGCCCGCTCTCACACAGCTGGGCCCTCCAGGCGCCCTCCTCCCATTCAATAAAAGTCCCTTGATCCTGGTCTCAGGCTGTGCTTGGGCCTTGGGGCGTGGACTAGGGGCTTGGAGAAGGGCAGGAGGTGGCAGGGTTCTGATTTGGCTGTTCTGTCCATTTGGCGCCTGGTATCCAGGTAACTCAGATGCCTGAGCTCTTGGGGATTTCTATGCTCCTGCAAACCCACCCCCTTCATTCTTTGAGGTCTTGAGTCTTGGGTGGGAGACAGTGAGGTTAAAGGAGAGGGGAGACAGGCAGGCAATGAAACTCAATGCACCCCTTCTCTTCAAAAAAGTGATTCCCCGGGATTTCTCGGGGGACCGCGGAAGGACACGCCATAGCATCTACGGCAGAAGCCTGTACTGCACCTGTGTAGGCCTCTCCAAGAGGCTCCGTTTGGGTTTTTGTGCGGCCAGGGAGCAAGGCTTAGATGCACCCAAGGCTCTAAAGCAAGGCTGGGCGTGCTCTTGTGGCGACATCTGTCCATAGCCCACTGACCCGCATTCTGTCCTGTCCTCTGTCATGGGCTGGGGCTCCACTGACCCCTGAAGGCATGCAGGACAAGGACGTGGCACAAAGGCTCCAAGGGGTGAGGAGTGGGGAGAGTGAGAGGGATCCATCAGCTTTCTAAAAGGAGTCTCAGGATGCTTTTCATGAAGCACAGGATTCTGAACAGGGATTGCCAGTCTCCAGTCTCCAGCCTGGGACCAGCTAGCTGCTTTCTGATGCTGAGCAATGACAACGCCCCCCCCCCCCCCTCCACCGTTGTCCAGTGGATGTCCACCAACAGTGACCCCATAACACAGTGGAGTACTGCTCCTGTGGATTTCTGAGACTGGAATACAAAGCCTCGTCCTTCTCCCTCAGAGAGGCCAGTGGTTTAGAACTACTTACACTGTGGGTAGCAGCCTAAAGTATAACCACTACTCCACCAGGGCTCCTAAAGTCCGCAGTAGAGGCCACAAAACCTTTGCCCTACTCTCGATAAACCTCACCTCAACCCTGCCCCAGGTCCACCCCATGCAGCAGTAAAGCCCATGGCCTGGAGGTGGGACCAGCCACGTTGAACAGTAAAGAACCTGGGCCCGAGTCTTACTCCTCAGCCAGCCCCACGGATGGCCCAGCGAGTGAGCGAGTGATCGGAGAGGGAGGGATGGGCAAGGTGAGCTTGTGGAGAGCATATGAGGTGGGAACGTAGGCACAAGGTTAGGCAGAGTTTTCTACAGACGCGAGACTCCTCCTCACGCACACAGATCAGATGTGTATGAACGTTTGCTCCTCTTGTCTTTGTGCTCCCTCTGAAAGCCAAGATTAGCACATGCCATTTGTTTGAAGTAGATGATTAAAGCGAGGCTCCCATGCCTCACGGGAGACAAAAGCCCGTGCTGAATAAACTCTGGCTCTTCTCCGAGAATGGAGTTGAGCCCCCTGCGCACCCTTTTCTGTCTTGTCGACTGTGGGGCTGGACTCCACCTTCCAAGCGACCTCTAGGCCACTGGGAAGACCCAGAAACTGAAGGATAAGGGGCAGCTTGCCCCAGATGATGCCAGCACTGCCACTTGGCTCCACAAGGTTAACTCAGGGCACTGCCCACCGCTGCCTGTGCCGGCTTCTCCCAGCTGACATTGCTCCAGACCAACGTGGGAACCCTAAGGGTTTTTAACTCGGTGATGGATGCTGGAACAGAAGGTTCGACACCTTGCTGGTTTCTTACGCGCGGCATGACGCTGAGCTTCCAGCTGTTGCAGGTCAAGAGGAAACGACAAGTGGTGCAGAGGAAATGCCCAGTAAACCAGTGAGAGTCTAATTTTGTAAGGAGTGCTCTGTCTGGGTGGGGGTGGAGGACCACAAGAGCTTACACATCGATCCAGCAGAAAGACAGACAAGGGTCTACCATGTAGAGCCACCAAACACCTATCAGATTTTCTTGTCCCGTGGTGGTTTGTGTGTTGCTATCATGCTGGAAATCATGTCACCATTATTTTAAATCCAGAGCAGCTTCTGGACTGAGGGAGAGTAGGAAGAAAGATCTGGCGTCTGCTTCCAAAAATCACCCTACTGATCACAACAGAACAGTGTCCTACACAGGTGCTGGAAGATGAGTCCCCTAGGTTGAGGGGGCTCAACCTCAGGTCATAATGATGAGGCTGGCGCAGGACTGGGCGACGTTTCCTTTGCTGCCCTTGGGTTGCCAGGCGTCAGAAGGGACCCATGGCAGCTCAACCAAACAGGAAGAAGACTGCCAGTCCTTGGCACCCTCGAAACCCCTGCTGTCTTGGCGCTGGCAACAAGAACACACCTCATTTATGCAATCAACATTTAATGAACAAATAACTCCAGTGGATGACCTTCTAAGTGCCCTATGCGGGTTCTGCCATCACAACACTCTGCACTGCGGAGAGTCACGCGACAGAGGCTCTAGGACATTCTAGGAGTGTATCTTCTGAAGGACCAGGCAGCGGTCTCTTGGTGTCTCTCAGCCAATGGTGTCTTCTAGAAGGACCGACAATGCTTCCACTTCCAAGCTTGCGGACCATGAAGACCAATGGTAACCATGCATGGCAATGACATCAACTGTGAACATTCACATGGTATTTGCTGCACGCACCCACATTTCAAGAACTTGCATACGATACCCTGCATTAGGCTGTCTAGTAATGCATTCCACCCATTCGTATCTGAAAATGGTCCCCGTTTATAAACTCACCTCTCTTGAGGCAACCCCCAGTAGGTAGAACCCTCCCGCCACATGACCACTCAGAATCTTGCCGTTTAAAGCAGACGTGCGGTTTTGTCAACTGGACTGTTTGGAGCTGTGGAGGTAGAGCAAAGGCTGATGGGATGGAGCGTGGGTGAGCACAGACTAGGCAGGGAAGTGACAGAAACATGTCACATAAGGGGGGTGGTGGTGAGGGCGGACTGAAGGGAGAGGAGGCTGACGGTGAAAACTACAACTTTAAAAAGGCAGCTGCCATCCTAATTTCACTGTCCTGCACCAATTCCTCTTGTTCTTGTTCAGCATCCTCTGGCCGGGCCCTCCTCCAACACAAGCCGGGAAAGGAGATCCCGCCTTGGGGAGCTCTTCTGACTGCAATGCCACGTCTGCGTTGGGGACATGTGTACAAAGGATGCCAACTGGTTCGTACGTTTGGGCAAGTTCATGGAGGTCTGGTGTACTTACAGGAAGGCCTGGAAACCATTCACTCCCCGCGGAAAACAATCAGTCACAGCGGTGCTCAGAGTGGACTGGATAAGAAAGATGGCGCACCAGATTCAGGGCAGGTACTGACGGGCCAGTTCTTTGTGACTGAAGATCCGCTGCCTGAGTCCCCTGTGCTTCTCCCTCTGGAAACTCATGGGGATGGGCTCTCCACAGGAACTGCAGGTGGCCTGGCCCTGAGACATACTGGAACTTAGAACAAAGAGCTGGCTGGGCTGACGGAGTCAGTTAGCAGGTGGGAGTCTGAACGAAGCCCGCCAAACCTTTTCCAGAATTTGTCCACGAAGCATCGGTTAGAGCTCTCCCAACTCGCCTTCCATTGCTCGCACCATGACATACAGCTCGGCCAGCCCCACCACAGAGGCCACGATCACTGCAGCCAGCACCCGCTGCAGGGAGGAGGGCCAGGCTTAGTGGGTGTGGGCTGGCATTCCCCTCTGCACCTCAATCAAGGATGGTGGACACCCCGACCTAGCCCAGACATTTGGAGGGAGGATGGGGCTTCTTTGGGGATTACCACCTACTCCCCACCCCCCATGACTACTAGAGAGCTCAATGCTCCCCTTGTTGATTTCATAACATTCCATTCAATTACTGACCTATGTAAGGCATACACTCTCCCTTTCCCGTAGGAGCCTCTCTGGGCACCTGCCCTGCCCAAAGTATACTCACCGAAGCCATTTCCGTGAATATATACTGGCTTCCGAGGTAAGTGCAAACAAAGGCAGCAGCCACCGTGACAATGAAGTTGAAGATGGTGATGACCAGAGCCTTCACCGACCTCACTGTGAAGAGACCAGAGAAGAAACCTTTAGGTCATCGCCCACCAGGAGCCCCTCGGATTTCATAGCTGCTTCCCCCGTGTGAGAGTCCCTTTCAAGAAAAGGCTTGATTGGCATGGTGGGTGCAGTTATGTGTCAACTGGGCTACGGTTCTCCGTGGTTTGCCAGATATGTAATCCTCTTCTACTCTGTGACCTGACGTGAAAGCCAAATCAGGTAAAGAGTAAGTGTCCCTGGGGGTTGGGGGGTGGCCTCTGTCTACTACACAGTGGTGTTTTATGGCAAAGCACTCTCGCCCACATTTGCCTCACCAACCTCTGACTGTTGGTCCTTGGGACACCAGCCAATAGCCTGAAGCCTGACCTGCAGATATTTGGCTCATCAGGCCCTGCAATTGGATGAATCAGGAAAAACCTCCATCCTGCCAGCGACTCTCAGACTTCAGAAAGGCCAGCCTCCCCAAGAGCGTGAACCATCCCCTTGAAACAAATCACTCTCTATAGATTTATACATACACTTCACTGGTTTTGCTCCCTTCAGAAACTCAGCCTAAGACAAACAGCTCAAGGTGAAACCCAGTCATGAGGGGGCAGGAGTGCCCTGACCCGTGCCAGGCGGAGGCTTTAGTGCCTGCTTTCCTAGAAGTTTACCTTGTTTCCCCAGTTCACCGAGAGTCCCACCATGCCTGGAATCCTGGGAGATAGAAAAAGTAAATGATTTCAGAATGAAAGCTCAGAGGCAACCTCCAAAGTACCCATTTGTCAGATTGGCCCCGCCTTCTCTATCCCCCTACACACTCCCTCTGCCTTTTCCAAGGAGTCTTTTTGTCAATGGGGCTTTTCCCTGGGTCCAGGGCAGGCAGCTCAGGGAAAGGGCACAGGCTCCCAGTAACCATCTACCCCTTTCCTGCTCCAGGGCAGGAGCATGTCAGAGCACAGGATGGAGCTCTGGCACAGAAAGCCCCCAAAGCTCTTCCCCCACCTCTCCGACTACTAGTGACCAGCCATCATTTGAGCCTGGAGGTCCAGCGAATGAAATGGAAATATATTTGGTATATATGCAGAAAGAGAACCTATGATCTCTGGATAATAGACACATCACATTTCCAAGTTTTTGTTTTTTCTCTTTCCTCTGAACCTCTTCCCAGTGTAGGGCTGCCCTTACCTGGCAGGTGACATTACGGGTGATCCGCTTATATTCCTCGTTGGCCAGCTGTATCTTAATCTTCTCCAACCGGGCAACTAACTCTGGGTTCTGGGGCAGAAAAGCCAAGGAGGAAGAGCTATTTCTAGAAAGTATGTCACCATCATCGGTTACTGGGGGCAAAGGGCACTAGAGACCCGTGGATAAATCCTACTGCTCTCCCAGCTGTCAGGCAAGGGTGATGTCTGTTTTCCCCACCCTGGTTCCCCAGAACTTAAAATGCAAACTTTTGAATTCAATACTTGATTTGTCTATTCAAATATCCTGAATATGCTCAACCCAGTCAATGCCCAATCTGGAATTGGGCCTGGTTCCAATATCCCTTACATACCCGAGGAGGCTTCACCACCTCTGGAAGATGGATTTCACTGCCTTCCAGGAGCTCGTGGAGGTAGAGTGTGGAGCCTAGGAATAAAAGGTTTCCACAACACAGTGACCCACAGAGCTATGGCGGGGGCTTTCGATCAGAGCTCTAATCTTCTTTCTTTTTAAATAAAACATGGCCATTACTGTAGAATCCTTCTCCAGGGGATCATTTTCACGTAAACATAACCTCGCACAATTTCTCATAAACCTCTCCTGGGGCTTACAATGACTTGCAAGCCACTTACGTTTGCCTTGGATTAGGTCACTTCTGGGGGCACGCCCAACTCTTCAAAGTTCAGTTCATGGTGATTCCAGATGTGCAGGACCCTGAGACTAATTTATAGATTTCTCCGACCACTTTCAGTACTTATGGTTGAAAAGTCTACCTTTCTGTTTCCAGCTAGGCTATGGCATCTCTGGCAAAAGACCTTAGAAATCTGTTTGTCCTATTTTTCCCTTAGAAGGAAACAGAAGCCCAAGGACAGAAATGATTTTTCCAAAGGAAGTTAGTGGTAAAGCTAGGGCTGGAAGTTAAATGCTAGCCCCAGTCCCCATCTTTCTGCATAGCTTTCCCCATCCTATGTTAGGGGCTAAAAACATCAGAGAATGAGGAAGCTTGACCACTCTTGCGTTTGAGATTTAAAGAAATCCCGATTCTTTTGGCCTCAAAGAAACTAAAGCCAAGGCGATATTGAGTTCGAACTCGGATTTTGTCAAGCATCAGGAGGCCCTACGGTATGCCGGAGAGTGTAGACTCTCAAAAGGGCAAACGTTACACGTGTAAAATCTGTTTCCCCCCATAGAATCCTCAGGGAAGCTGTGAAGGGAGTGAGTGGTCCTAGGTTTCTCAGGGACCGTCGGTGAGATGACTGTTTTGGGGTGGGGGGCAACGATCTTAAGTGGCAAGAGGTTTCACAGAGAAGGAGGTGATCCCCGGACTCGAGGCTGGGGCTCACCCCTCTCTCTCAGGTGCTGGTGCAGATCTCGGATCAGGCGGAAGGAAACCAGGCGTTGGGGGCCACGCGGGCTATCGCCGCCCTTGTGTTTCTTCCCCACTGCGGCCTCCAGTTCTGCCCGTAGCTTCTGGGGCAGTTTCTCAGGCTCCAGTTCCCCGCCAGGGCCTAAAGCGCGAACCAAGCGCTCTCCGGCCACGAAGGAAGACGCCATGTTTGCGAGACTCTACGGTCACGTGACGAGCCGCACGCCCGGACTTCCGCCGGCCGAACCGGAAGAACCACTGAGCTCGCGGGGCGGGCGGGGCGGGGCAGAGGGCCCGGGGGCGGGGCGCGCCGCGGCGCGGGGCAGTGTGGGGCGGGGGCGGAACGCCGCCGGGCCGCAGGTCGGGCCCTGAGTCGGCTTGCTGAGCGGGCCCTCGGGCGGGACATGGCGGGCTGCGCAGCCCGGCGAGCCCTGACGGTGGGCAGCCGCTGGTGGTCCCGGTCGCTGAGCGGGGTCCGGGGTCCGAGGCCGCTGTGTGCGGCGAGTGGAGCCGGGACCTTTTCGCCAGCGGCAGCCACGACGACACGGAGGCACCTCTCGTCCCGGTGAGGGACGGAGCGCATGGGCGCAGGGACGTGGCCCGGAGCCCAGGGAGCGGTGCTCGGGGCCCGCGGGGAGGCCAGGGGACCGGGCCTGGCCCAGGCTGGCTAAGGGTGATTGCGCTCGACCCTGGCCTAGGCCGGCAGCAGGACGCTGACCCGCGCCGCCTGGGACTGGAGCCAGGAGCCAAGGGAGCGTGGCTCGGAGCTCCGGGCCGTGCAGGAGCCGGGCAGCACGTCACGCTCAGAGAAGGCGCCCTCCCCGAATGTGACCAGCCTTTTAATGCAGCCCTGGGGCTTTGCATCCGAACCCCCGGCCACCACTGGGACCCGGGCCCCCGCACGGCTTCTAGCTTTCCGTGGGACTCCGCGGAGACTGGATCTGGCAGTGTGACCGGGGGAAGGGATCGGAGCGCTTCCGAGTGGGGCGCGCAGGCCGGGGGTCGACGCAGGCCGGTCCCGTGGGGGCCGGAGCGTCGTGAGGGAGGTAGCATAAAGCCCCCTTTCTCCGAATCGGAAGAATTAAGAGTGAGTTCAAGGCCTTCTGGAAGAGCAGCTCTGTCCAGAGAGGCGACTGGGCCCCGATCTTGGAGTGGCTGAGGTTAAAAACAAGGGGGTGGGCATGGTGATAATGCTTGGCCACTTACGACCCCTTGTGAACATCGATCTAAATCGGAAGAAAAACCTGCTTTCAGAAGCTGTTAAGGCACCCAGCAGGGAACCCTATAGAGATGCTGTCAGCCTTCAAGGGTAAGGGGAGGACTTGGGATCATGACACAGAGAAATATCTATTGAGCACCTCTTACACTCTAGGCTCCGAGGAGAGCCCAGGCTAATCAGCCACAGGCACTGCCTGGGGGAGCGTGGTGCCTCTTGGGGATGGAGGGGGAGGGACAGGAGGGCAGGGTGTGAGGGGAGAAGGGACCTGGGAGCCCTTCCAGCACAGCTTGGGAGGTCTCATCCTGGAGCGGTCTCTGGCTGGACCTTGAAGGAGCAAAGGCCAAGTCCCCCAGTCTGGTTTGGCAGGACCAGACAGGACCCTCGTCGCCTGTTCTGATCGGCCAGTGTCATGACCTTCTCAGCCTTCCCATTTCTTGTGCTTTCCCTTCCTGACCAGAAACCGAGCAGAGGGCAAAGTTTTGGAGACAGTCGGTGTGTTTGAGGTGCCCAAGCAGAATGGGAAGTATGAGACTGGGCAGGTGAGCGTGTGGCTGGGGGTCCTTCCCTGTGTTTGGAGCACGTGGGCCCTGGGAGGGAGATGGAGGTGGTCATGGGTCGGGCTGCTGTGGTTGTCCACCTTGGGGTTTGGTCGCAGACCAGAATCGGCCTGTTCAAGCTGGTGGTGCCTGTCCTGAACTCCCTTTCCCAGTTGGGGAGCCCTGGGGTGGTTTGGACTGGAGTGCGGAAGGAACCTGGCTGGTGTCGAGCCTTCTTAGGGTGGATGGTGGGAAGCTCGTGGAGAGCTTTCAGAAAAGCAGATGGGCTGGCCATGGCGTGGTGACGTCTGGGTCCGTTTCTGGGTCAGCTTGGTGCTGGTTGGTGGAGGTAGATTCCGCCCCTTGGTGATAAGGAAGATAGGTTAGTTAAAACTTTTTTGGTATGCCTATAATCAGCTAAGCATGATTCGTTGGGGTTGAAATAGAAAGCATGGTAGATACTTTGCTGCCTTCCTGGAGTTTGTAGTCTAGAAAGGATAAGGACATACAAAGGTCCATTGGTTTCCACTGTGCTCAGTGGACAGGAGTCAAATCAGAGAAGTGATGCCCACACTGTGCCCTAACTGACAAGACAAAGTCAGCCAGGTGGGGTGGGGGTAAGAGGCTGCCAGGCAAGAGCAAGCCCTGGAGGGCAGTGGGTCTGGGCGGATGTCTGCGCTTACAGGGGACCGGCCTCTTCCTGAGCTGCCTGCGGTCGGTCGGTCCAGCTCCTGGGAGGGAGGATTGGACAACAATAATTCACCGAGGCCCCTTCCTCCCAGCTCTTTCTTCATAGTGTTTTTGGCTACCGAGGCGTTGTCCTGTTTCCCTGGCAGGCCCGACTGTATGACCGGGATGTGGCTTCTACAGCTCCAGAAAAGTATGTCCCGGGCCTCTTCTCAGCACCCCCCACCCCACCCCACCTCACCCCACTCCCGTCCTCAGGAGGAAACCTGATGGCAGGCATACGTAATTGGGGCCCCAGGGGTGCACACAGCCTCCCCCGGGGCCCTTTTGTGGGCCTGCAGTGCCCATCGAGACTCAGTGCCGAGTGCCAGGATCGCCTTCAGCAGAGGGTCCTCCCGGCCTCCGTGGGATGCTCTTGCAAGCCACTCACAATGTTGTTTCATCCGCCCTCAGCGGGCATCAGAGGGCCAGTCTTCGTCATGTCTGTTCGCATCCCTTCCTTATGCTCAGGTCTTCACTAGACACTTGAAACAAAATGGCCGTGCTCCGGTCAGGGATCGGGGAGTCTCTGGGTGGGTGGGCGCAGGGCGGGGGCCCTCTGGGCACAGGGTGCTGAGGCAGCAATGGGATGTCCTCACCCTGGCGGGCTCTTCCACGAGGACCACAGGTGGCTGCATTGCCGTGGGTCCTCCAGATGCTACTGTCAGCCCCTGACTGGGGAGCATCTGGGTGGGGGGGGAGGGGGTCACTGGGCAGGGCCCTAGGGGGCGACATCACCTTCCGCTCAGGTGTCACCCTGCTCGGGCAGTAAAGTGGTAGGGGGCGACTTTCCTATTCTCCAACTTCTTTCCACCTCCACAGAGCAGAGAACCCTGCCGGCCACGGCTCCAAGGAGGTCAAAGGCAAGACCCACACTTACTATCAGGTGCTGATTGACGCCCGCGACTGCCCACACATAGTACGTGAGCAAGAGGGCCGGGCTGGGTGCTCCTTCCCAGGGGCCAGACCTGAACCCTGGTGGGGAGGAAGGCTGGGGGAAGGGGTCAGAGGCCGGGTCAGCCCTTGGGGCTGGACAATGACCAATCAAGCCCCAGACCCATTTCTTCCCTTAGTCCCAGAGATCCCAGACAGAAGCGGTGACCTTCCTGGCTAACCACGATGACAGCCGGGCCCTCTATGCCATCCCAGGTGAGTGGTGAGCACCTGGGGGTGTCTGTTGCTGAGGGGCCGGCAGGCCTTAGGAAGAGGGCGCGGATGCGTTTCTGACACCCTCTCACCTGCTTGGGGGTGGGTGTATGTTGGGGATCAGGCGCTGAGAGGAAATCCTGCCAGGATTGTCTTAGTGTGGGACAGGTCTTGGTGGTATCTTCTCTAACGCACCCCTCTGCTCTGCTGTGCGAGTTTCACTGTCTCCGTGCCTTTCTGTGCCAGGCCTCGACTATGTCAGCCATGAAGACATCCTGCCCTACACCTCCACTGATCAGGTTCCTATCCAACATGAGCTCTTTGAAAGATTTCTTCTGTACGACCAGACAAAAGGTAATCTCTTTCTTCAAGAGTTTCATGGGAATACTTCCAAAGCTCTATTTCCACAACCATATCCAGGCCTTCCTTGCACGTGACCTGTCAGGTAGACTGTCTCCTCGTTTGGCCTGGGAAACTAGCAAACCCAAGCTTGCTAGTTAGTAGAACGAGGCCTGAAAATTGGGGCTCCTGGCTCAGTTTTCCTCCTATGAACTCATGCCCCCTCCTCAGGCTTATTCTCAGCAGGCAGCTCTGTGCCACCATCCGGCCTGTGCTTTTGCTTCACGTGTAGGTGTCGCCTCTGAGGAGGGGCCGGGGCCCGGGCCCGGGCCCGGGGTTGGGGTGGCAGTGGGAGCATGAAGAGCCTGGGTGCCCTGTCCTGGCTTCTGCCTCTGCCTGACTAGCAGGGTCTTTTCCTAGCACCTCCCTTTGTGGCTCGGGAGACGTTACGGGCCTGGCAGGAGAAGAACCACCCCTGGCTGGAGCTCTCCGATGTCCACCGGGAAACCACCGAGAACATTCGGGTCACCGTCATCCCCTTCTACATGGGCATGAGGGTACGTGGGCTGCCTGGCCCCTTCCTTTGTGGCTAGCTCCTGCTGTGATTGCGGGCTGCATTCCAGCTGACAACCACCGCTCCTGGCTCTGCTCCTAAGCGGTGCTTGTGTTGGGTGAGGGCTGAGCCGCATGGGCCTGGACTGACACCAAGATCCATTCAGGGGAACCCTGCCAGGGCTCCTCAGCTGACACGTCCCTTCTTTCACTGGTCCAGAGGGAGCATACACAGCACGTCCATGCGTGCTTGTGGACAGCAGCGCAGGCCTCTCTTCCCTTTGACACGTTTGTCAGACGTGGGTGGAGCTGTTTCCTGCCTGGTTATAAACTGGGCTCCGCGGGGTACAGACATTACTGAAACACCATTACTGCTTCTCTGGAGCGCATGGTAGTGGGGGACCAATGTGCCACACACACAGCAGGGTAACAGCGGGCTGTGAGGGGCAGAGGTGGTGGCGGGGGCTGGCAGCAGGGCCATGAGTGCTAGAGATGTCAGGAGGCCAGCTGTGCTGGCCAACCTGACCAGGCTGAGTGGGGAGCCGGGTGGGCCCAGGGGAGAGATGCTAACAAGGCACACAGGTTCCTGCTCCTTGGGACTTACAGTCTTCCTGGTTTTTTCTCCCCTAGGAAGCCCAGAATTCCCATGTCTACTGGGTGAGTGTGTCTCTCAGGGTGGAAGGGAGAGCTCAGGAGGTGCGGCTGGCGGTCAGGTTGGGAGGGAGGGACGCTTACCTTCTGGGCCTCCTCCCATCCTTCCCAGTGGCGCTACTGCATCCGCTTGGAGAACCTCGACAGTGACGTGGTCCAGCTCCGGGAGCGGCACTGGAGGATATTCAGCCTGTCCGGCACCTTGGAGACCGTGCGAGGTCGAGGGGTGGTGGGCAGGGTGAGCATTGCTGGGCTGTGGCCGCTGGCCCAAGGCTGCCGAGCAGGGGCTTGGAATTAGTTGGGGTGCAAACCTGGCCTGGTGTTTACTTGCTGCCTAATTGGGGTGAGGTATTTAGTCAGACTTTATTTCTTAGCGCTGAAATACCCATGCCTATACCAGACGTATTGCCTATCATTGCTGGAATTAAACCAGCACAGGTTTGTAGAGCACCAGGCCTGGCCCGTGGCCTCAGCTCTGGTCCCTTTCCCTGGTGGCAGGGCTGAGGTTTAAGAAGCAGGGCTCCTAACTCCTACCCAGTTTGCTTTGCAGTCAGACTGCTGCCCTCCTCTGGGCCGCCTTCCGGCCTTGCCGCCGGAAGGTGTACTGGTGCACCTTTGCCCAGTGCCTCTTCAGTCTTCGATGCCTTGCCCAGAATCAGGATCAAAGGCCCTTGGCTCATGCTAGGGGGCAGGGAGGAGGGGAATGCTAAATTATCAGCGTATGGCACTGGGGTGCAGGGAAGGGGAGGTTGGGACCTGGCCCGACCCATTGTCCCTGGATCCCGGCAGGAGCCTGTGTTGTCTAAGGAGCAGCCTGCGTTCCAGTACAGCAGCCACGTCTCCCTGCAAGCTTCCAGTGGGCACATGTGGTGAGTGGCTGCAGGCCAGGGAAGTGAGAGGTAGTGGCGTGGGGTGAACTCTGGGCTCAGTTATGTCTGGAGTTGGGGTCTTCTCAGCTGGTCACTTTTGTGTGGGGGGCTTGGTTGCTTCTGTTATGACTGTTTTCTATGATTTGTAGGCTAAGGACTTATGCCAAAGCAAGCTGATGACTTGTCGCTACACTGGGTTCCCCTCAGAGGTGCAGCCTCTAGCCTGAGTGTAGTCAGGTCCTGTGCTCTTGGCCAGCCCAGGGCACTGTCTTTCCTCCCTCCTCCGTAGCGCCAGGAGGGGCAGTAAAGGGACCCATGGTGTCCTGCCCTGAGCCTGCCGCCTCACCCGGCCTGCAGTGTGAGCTGAGGACCCAGGCACAGCCAGTTCCACAGGAGAGCCTGTCAGCTAGCTCCTCTCTGACCCACAGGGGTACCTTCCGCTTCGAGAGACCTGATGGCTCCCACTTTGATGTCCGGATCCCTCCCTTCTCCCTGGAAAGCAATAAAGACGAGAAGACGCCGCCCTCAGGCCTTCACTGGTAGGCCAACCGAGGCCCCAGGTGCCCAGGCTCAGCCCCGCGGAGCAGAGCTCATCCCGCACAACTGCTGCGGGACTCACTTCTCCCCAACACGGGGCACCGCACCGCTCTGAATTGTTGGCGCCATTTGATTGTGAGTTTTTTGTGGGAAGCTAAGTTTTCTCTAGAAGCCTCCCACTGGACTCCGCCAGGGCCGGCCTCCCCGCAGGCCCCACCTACACTGTTCCAGGAACCTTGGGTTCGACTGCTACAGCAGGCCTTGGGGAGCTTCCCGGCCTGTCACGTTGGAATGTGAGGTTTAGTCAATAAACCAGTGCACACCTGGTCCCCCAGCCATTTGTTCCCCAGGTCTCAGGCTCCCTTCAAACCTCCACCTTCCAGGGAGCTGGATAACCACCAGGTCGTGGCGCCTGGACTTGTCCTCTCTGTGCCCAGACAAGTACTCCAGCCCCAGGGTTTGAGTAGCCTGTTGGCACCACACTGCCAGCCATCAGCATCTCTGGCTTGCCCAGCCAGATTCCGGGAGCAAGAAGCGGAGTCTGCTGGGCATGCAGATTCCAGGCTGGGCTGGGAATGGTGCCGCTGCCACACTGCTTTCTGAGCTGCTCAGATGTCCCAGGGTCCTGCCCTAGTCAGAGGTGGTTGTACTCTCAACTATTAGACCTCAGGCTCATTAGTAGTGTCCTTAATCCCCCACCAGGGGGTGCAGGGGCGCCAGGGCAGCTGAGTGTGGACGGAGCCAGAACTGGCCTGCGGTGACTAACACGGTACGTCCTGTGACCAGCTTCACACCACTGCAGTGACACTTTTATTAGAGCACTTTCCAGGACCTATGTTCGTCCACAAAGCATGTCCATTACACGATAGTCTTGGCCCCATTCTTTGGCAAGCGTTGGTTGGATACCAAACACCACAGAAGCAAGTGCTGTTGACAGCAGGTATCTGGTTATCTCGCATCTGACAAGGTTTGCCCTTCGTCTACCCTTGCTGTTTACTCCCCGGGGTAGACAGGGCAGAGACACCTCACAGAGGAGTTCCTCACACCCTGAAATCCCAAGGCCTGAGCAGAGGCCAAGATCACTTAATGTGAACTCACAAGTTAGTGTTTTCCTAAGACCAGAGACAGCTTACGTCTGAGAAAGCGCCCAAGGAGTCAGCGCTGGCTGGCAGGAAGCCAGCTGCCCTCCGTGGGGAGCTGGGAATTGGAGTACTGAGTCTTCTTGAGGTCAGGGGAGGAGATGGGACAGAGGCCTCGGGCTCAAACATTCCTGTCTCTGGGAAAGTCACAGAGATGGAGCTGTCTTTGTCTGGTTACCCCAATGAGGGTTAGCAGCCAATCACACCTGGTTACAAAGTCACACTGCACCCCACCCCACCCAGTCTTCGGGGCTAACAATAACCCCGGGCCTGGCAAGCACCTGGAGGCTCCGCAGGACTGACATGAGCAGCTGCTTAGCTATGACAAAAATGTGTGACAAGGTAGCTAAGCTAGGTCCCCTCCCAAGCGGAGGGGCACTGCAGAGTGCCTGGGCGGCTTTAGTAGACTGGCTACACAGCTGGGGGGAGACTGATTAAGCTGCCCATGGGCCAGGCCCAACACGGGAATGCCAGCCAAAGCTCCTGCCCAAGAGCTGCTGCTGCATACCCGCAACCCAAAAGGAACGGGGGTCTCAGGCCGGCGGTATGTCTGTCTGGAGATAGCCCAGCTTGATTGGCTGCAAGTCGCCCTGGGCCGAGGGGCAGACAAGTCCAGCACTGGGCCCCTCCCTGTCTGCGGCTGCATCTGGTGGTCCCTGATGGCAGCTCTTAGGCTTTATGATGATGCTCAAGGGTAAGAGGACCTGAGCAGTCGTGTGGTCGACAAACCAGTTATGAAATGTGATTAAAAATATCTCTTCACAGGGATGCTATTAGGACCATGGGCCCCATCCTTCCTTAGGGCCTTGGTCAGCCCAGCAGACGCCAACTGGCCTGGCTTATTGCTTCCTTCCCAGCCCCTCCCTTAGACTGGTGCTGCAGGGTCAAAAACAGGGCACGTGTCAGCAGATACAATCTCCTCAATGAAAGTACGAAGTGCTTTTAAAGAACCAGGTCCCAAAGGCAACGTCCTCCCTCACCAGGGACAGGGCACCCTGGAAGGTGGCCAAAGACACCCAGACCCTTCCTATCAGCCTTTAAAACTACCCATTCCCTAACGTTAAAATCCAACCCCCTACCCCAGGCTTGTGCTCAAACACCTGAGGGATAGAAGGAGCCCCGCCCTTGGAGGGGCTGGCCTCCACAGCACCAGAAGCGGTCTTTCCTGCAGTCGGAACCGCTGTGCCCACAGGCCCCCCAAGTTCAAGTAGCCCTTCAGACTGGCAAAGGCCGCGGTGAGTGGTCATCTTAGCAGGAGGTGGGTCAGTGAGTCCCTTCACCCACAGACAGAAGAGCTGCCCCTTAGGCTGGGACAGCATGGTCCTCTTGAAGTTTCTGGGAAGCAGGGCCAAGGAGTGGCTGCGCCTCTGGGTGCTGGAGCAGAGGCTCGGCCAGCAGCAGCCTGGGGCAGCCAGCAGGGTGGGAGACGACCCTCCTGTGCCCTGGCTCCCCGGGGGCTTGTCAGTCCCGATAAGCAGACTGGTGGCCGAGCTGCCGATCGTCGTAAGTGCTGTAGCGCTTCACGTGGATGCGGCGGACCCGGTCCCACAGTTCAAAGGTCTCCTCGTCTTCGCTGGGGGAAGCGTGGCCGCGACTGCGGCTGGTGGCCTCCAACAGGGAGTTGTCCGGGACGCGGGGGCTCTCAAAGAGGAGAACGTTGAGTGTTTCCTCATAGATGCGGGCCTCTGGGAACTCCACCTGGGGGGGGGGGGGCATGAGTTTCACCCGAGAGGACCAGGCAGGTGGCCGCTTCTCCCTCCCACAGGTGTGAGGGTATAAGCACACACAGGCGAACAGCCAGGTGCGGGGGCTGGCACAGTAGCAGCGGGCTGGGGGGTTGTGGTCGGGACTGGGCATGAGGCGGCGCCACCAGTGAGTAGCCGCGGTGCCCTGCAGCGAAACACCCCCCACCCCCGCCTCAGTTTTCAGGGGTGTGCAGTGCCAGTGGCTACCTCACGGCGTGGCCCACACGGTATGGAAGCGAGCTGCTTGGCAGAGAGCCAGGTAGATTAAATAATAGATGAGAAGCAACGCAAAAACCCCTCCGTTGACTGCTTTTTATCATTTGACTGACGTAGCGTGTGCGAGACGGGGACGGCTCCACAGCTCCGGGGCGGAGCTGTCTGTCTGTGACAGATGCTCCCCCAGCCCCTGCAGTGGCGGTGGCCCTGGCTGCGCCCCGTCCCGCCCGAGCAGAGCGGCTCTGTACCTTGGTCTGCTTCTTCTCCGTGGCGTACACAATGGAGGTGCAGCACACCTCTGCCAGCTTGTGGCCCTGGCCGTGGAAGGACCAGCAGCAGATCTCGTCGCCGAGGACGTCCTTGAGGAAGAGCACCCGGCCGTTGAAGCGCAGGGAGAGCTTGTCGAAGAGCTCGATGTTTTTCAGCAGGTGGTCGTCGGAGTTGCTGCGAAACCCGTGAGGCCGCGGGTCAGGGTGAGGGTCCGTCCGGGACAGGGAATAGGTCCCCCAGTGGCGCCCCTGGGGCTGGGGGGCCTGTGAGGAGGGCGACCTGCACCGGGTGTCTGGTGAAGCAGGGAGCTGGAGGGGGAGCGCCAGCCCCGTGGGAAGGAGGGGCACTGCTATTTGGCAGGAGCAGCTCCTCACGGTGGGGGTGACCCTGGCAATGTGTCTGTCCACAGGGAGCCCCTGGGGCAGGGGCACCTGGCTACTGAGCGGCAGAGGGCAGTTAGCCGCACTAGGGTGCAGACAGGCTGGCTTAGGACTCCCCGCCCCATGGCTCCCACATCCCTCTTCACCCCAGGACAATGCAGACGGGGCCCGGGGCAGGCTGACCTGGCGTGTGGTTAGGGGGATGGTTACGTAGTGATCACCTGCAGTCCGGCCAGGGCCCTGGGCTCGACACGCTGACCATGCCAGCTTCCCACAGGCTGCTGCCCAGTCTCCACCTGTGCGGCCCCTCCCCCGCCCGGGGCACCGCGGCCCCTCACCTGGTGTACGAGTACTTGTTGTTGCTTCTGTTGTACAGCAGCCTGACCACGGGCTGTGGGGGGAGACGGAGTGAGGCCGGCCCGGCCTGGGTGCCACCCGCCGCGGCCCCCCTGATGGGCGCCATCAAGTACCTTGGTGGATGACTCGATGAGCCGCTCCTCTTCCTTCAGGGACGTGACGACGGGGATGCTGCACGCAGGCTGGAAGGGGTCCTGCTTGTCCTGGGGACACACAGAGCTGAGACCACTTCTTTGGGGTCTTCTGCCTGCCAGGCTCAGCCAGGTACCCCTCCGCCCACTCCCCCTTGGGGCATCGGAGCCACTTGGCTGTGGTCACCTCTAGCTGGGGAGGAGGGTCAGGCTGAGAGCCTGAGCCATGAGTAGGCGGCTCGTTTTTAGAAAACCCCAGCTCCAGCTGCGGGCACGTGAACGGGCACAGGCATTCCCCACTGCCCGCCCCCCTGCCTGGGAACCCGGCTACCCTTCGACAAGTTTCCACCCTCCCAGCCCTAAGTCCCTGAAGGAGGGGAGTGACTGACCTCATCAACTCGGCCCAGCCTAGCCCGCCCCCATACCTGCAGGGCACTCTGGCACATGGTGACCAGCCCCTGAATGAGGTAATACTTGGCTTCTGCCATCAGCTCCTTGATCTCCTGCCGGCTTTGCGGGAGGGTGACTGTGTCATCTCGGAGGTAACTCAAGATGGTGCCGAAGTGTTTCCCACAGCGGTCTATGAGGATCCAGCCTACGGGGGCGTGTGCAGAGAGAAGGGCTGTCGGCTCCAGGCGCCCCGCACACAGGCAGGAGGCAAAGGGCCACTGGGCGGACCCAGTGGCAGCACCATGGTCGTGGGGACAGAAGTGGGGCCAATACTTCCAGCCCAGTACTGCCTCCCCAACCCCACTGGAGCCACAAGCTGTCTCTACCAGAGAGACCAGCCCTCCAGGCCCTGCTGAGGTCCAGGCTTGGGAGCACTCAGGCCCGCCTGCCCAGGACATTGCAGGGACATGACATAAGGATGCCTTCCAGGAAAGAGGCAGGAACGGGCAACAGTCACCATCTGCTTCCCCGGAGCCTGAGTCTCAGGGAACTGCGACCGCGTCACTGCTTCCGGAGCCCCTCCTCCCCAGCTGCTCAGCAGGGCCGGTGCCTCACCTTCTTTGTCCGTCAGCACCTCCATGCGCCCGCTGAACATGGCCTTGAGCATGGTGTCGTGCCGGGTCAGCGCCCGCACAGTGGTGTAGTACAGGGAGCCGCCCACATTGAGCTGGACGTACTTGTGGCCCCGGCTGCCACCCTTGAAACTGCTCGGCTTGGGCTTGGCCGCTGAGGCTGGGCACAGACAGGTGTCCCCCGACATCTCCCGCTGCAGGTAGATCACCACACGGCAGCAGGTCGGCTTGGCTGGCTCCGCCGTGGTGGAAGGGGTCACGGATGAGGGGCCGGTGGAGGCCAGAGCCTCATCCTCTCAGTGCTGTGGGAAAGCAGTTAGGAGTCAGAGGGGCAGCGCCCTCTAACCAGAGGAGGGCAGCAGACACAAGTCCGTGGTCCCCTCCTGGTTCAGTACACGTGTTCCCTGGCAAAAGCCACTCCTCAGGGGACAGTCAGAGGACTTCTGCTGTTCTTTACTGTTGCCAACACTGGGCTTGGGTGCAGTCTCTCCGAGTCTGGCTGGTCACCTCACCAGGCCTCGGTTGCACCAGCCTCCACTCAGCCCAGAAATAGGTGCAAGAGACACGCAAGTCCTTGAACTGGGAGAAGGTCTGAGGAGGGCAGAGCAGAAGTCCGCGTCCCGTGGAGTCTTCCAGTTAAGCTCCCAGTTATTGTCCGACCCGGAGTTTCCCAGAAGTGAGGGCTGTGGACAGGATACACTTCCTCTCTCCCAGACTCCATTCTCCAGAGCAGCCACAATGGGAGCTAGTTCTAGAAGGGCTTAGGACACACGCATCTTTCTAAACAACCAGTAAAACCCATTAGAAAGTAGTTAACGTTCAGTGCATGTTTACTGTATTCCAAGTATTGTTCTAAGCATTTACTGTACATGAAACCCTAAAGCCAAACCAGCCAGCAATTCTAATTCAGAGAGACCCTACAGGACAGAGTAGACTTACCCACCCAACCTTTATGTAACCCAGGGTTAGTGGTAGGATAGAGACTGGTGGAACCCTGAGTCACCCTCCACCAGGCCTGGAAGTGCACTCACCCCTGCGGCTCACTCTGTCCCCCAGCAGAGGTCTACAGAGCGAACAAGAACACCAGTGAGGTGCTCACGCTTTAGCATGGCTACAGAGAAGCAGGCGCGAGAGACCCCGGGAGGGGATGAATGTGTGTTGTGCACTGCGAGGACCGCAATGAGTCAGATGAAGCAAAATGTCTATGACTTGAACTGCTGAATGCAAAACAGAAATCTACTCTCTAAACCTTCACCCAATTCACTGCCTCCCCCACCGCCAAAAAAGCAGGAGAAGTGGGTAGACGGCAGGAAGCAGTAGTCAAGGAATGATGAAGGGCCACATGGAAGAAGCACACTAGCTTATGTGATTCAAGGATTATAAAGAATCTAATCCAAATCTAAAGGAGGGAACAGTATCAGTTTAAATTGTGAGCACCCAGTTTGCAGAAGGCTATGGACGACAGTGGAAGACCACAATCCATGTGCAGGGTCCACACACAGTGAATTCTCTCTGCCCATCGTAGAGGGAGGCGAGGAGCCATGTTGTCAGAGTATTGTAAGATTATAGTAGAGTTAGGGTAAAATGTTGTGGGGGAGGTCAGATGATCACAGGCATCCTCCCTGAGGGCGATTAGTCACCAGACTATAGGGTAGGCCTCTAGGGCAGTTAGTCACCAGACTTTGTGGCAGGCCTCACTCCCTGCTACTGGGGACAATAAACTATTCCTCCTTGAGGCCTGTGACCAAGCCTTCTCATCCCACCAATAATGATCTCTATCAGATGAGTCAGGGAACAGGCCAAACTGACTCTGTGACATCCAAAGTTAAGTTATCCGCCCATCTTATCACATGGATAACCCCAACCCCTCCTCTTACTGTTGCATGTATATCCCTGGACCACCCCCTCTCATTACTGTATTACCTATGGCTCAACCCCTCCCTGTGATGTATGTCCTCACCTGTAATTAGGGGGCTTGCATGTCCCCGGAGAATATAAAATGCCTGGGCTAGCATTAAACTCTCTCCCTCCACGTGGACCATCAGGTGGGGCTGAGGGGAGCATGCTGCCATGGATCGTGTCTGGCTCCATTTAGTTCAATACTTCACTTCTCTCTCATGCTCTCTGTAACTTTACTATAATCTTTACTTATTGTCGCTGTACAATTGCACCTACCGGACCCGTAATGATGTTAGGGGCTGGCTTCCCTGACAAAATGTAACACCTGTCTGACTCCCCTTTTCACACGTTTGCAAGTTATATAGGTTTTAAAAAAAGGAAGGGGAAATACACATGGATTACACCTCCGGTGAACCCCCTCTGGGCCCAGACCAGGGGCAGGAATGAGTGGCCTGCCAAAGCGCAGGTGCACTGGGAAACGGATCACAGCAGGTGTGGTTAGTTAAAATTTAGCATCGTTTCATCTCTCCCTTTTGACCCATCTTAAAGTCGCTCTTTACGATAGTCTCTGCTTTTTTTCAGGGAGATTTTCCCGTTTCATATTCATTTGCTCTTTTGTTCTTTGCTCTGGGTACAGGAAACACAGGATGAGTGACTGGAGAGCGCCGGTACCCGGATTAATGGTTTCTTGGGGTGTCTGGCAGGGGAAGTTGGGGGAACTAGGGAGCTAATAACAAGTACAAGGAAGAAACTGTTCTAAAATCGATTGTGGTAATGACATGATTGAACTATTGAATTGTATATGATTTATGTCCTAATAAAACAAAGGAAAAACAATGGAGACAGTAAAATGTAGACTCGCCTGCTTTCAGCCTCACACATGTAGGCAGATCGTTGCTCCTCACATCTGGTCAGCGCACACCAGATGCAATGCCCCGTCTCCCTTTACTGTTCCATGCTCTCCGCCGTGCTTAGCACAGGCCATATTTTAAGTATTTAATACATTTTGCTTCCTTAGACTGAACTATCCCAGCAGACTTTAGCAGATCCTAAAGGAAGGACAAGAGCTCTGGAGGTCGAGTGGGTTAGGTTTTAACCTTTATGGAAGCAAATTCCTAAGAGACCAGGTGTAGGGGGCAGTATGAGGATTTCTCTGAGTAAGTTACGGACCCAGAAACCAAGAGGCAGGACTACTCTGTCCTACAGGGCCCCTGGGCTATTGTGATTAAGTAGGCTGGCTGGTCTGGGAGATTCTTCCATTTGGCCCTGGAATGGGGCCTGGAGGAGCTGCATGCTCGTCTACACACTGGCCAATCAATAATGCTCACATCTACACTCTAGCCAATCAGTAGCACTTAAAGGTAGATTACTGCCCACCCTCCCAAAACTTACCTGCCATCCAGGTGCTTCAGATACCTTGCTAGCCTACCCTGCTTGTAGAGGAGGGTTGACAGCTCCAGTGGGTTCCTGAAGCTGGAGACTAACTCTAGGGGAGCAGAAAGCCTCCTCTTTCTCCCTCAGGGCAGGCTGGTGGTTTCAAACTGCTGACCTCGTGATTAGCAGCCCCACACATAGCCACTAAGCCACCAGGGATTCTCCCTTGCCTCCCTAGCCCACTCCAACGGGGTAGGCCACCACTCAGCAGGAGCGCCCTGCTCCAGACAGCAGCCCTGGGTAGCAGGTCTAGTCCGTCCTGCAGAGCGCTGCGAGGCAGGACAGGCATTTTGAGACTCGCCCCATCTTTCCCAGGATCAAACAAAGTACACATGCGAAAGGGCTTCAGAGTTCGTGGGGAAATGGAACCAAAGAGAACGGAACTTTCCCACGAACTTGGTGAAGTTCTGTCCAAGTTTACGCATTCGGTGGGAGCACGGGAGCTCACAGGTCAGGCTAGCCAGCAGAGGAAGGCCGCAGTCTTTGTCCTGGCGAACCCATTTCCCTTTTCCAACAAAAGCAATTGCTTTGCGCCCCAGGCTGACGTCAGCTCAAATTCCGCCCAAACCAATGGGCTCCAGGAATTAATCCCAGGGAGAGAAGTTTTCCCCTGTAGGCTCGGCGCTCTTCCTTCCGGACTTTGTGTGACTATTTGGGGACGTCTGGGGCTAGGGACGCACCTTACCTCGGGGAGCCCGGGGAGCCTGCGCGGAGGCCCGGCCATCGGCCATCGCGACAAAGCATGGAGATGGTGGGGGCCCGAGGGGTAAAGGGCGCAGTCTCTCGGGGGGCGGCAGGGACGCCAATTTTAGTTGGGAAGGGCGGGTCTCGTGGATGTGATTTCAAGCCTTTATTCAAAGCGTCCTGGGGAGTCAGCGAGTCCCCGCCTCTCTCGGGGCCACTGTCCACCGCAGCCCGTACTCCTCCCCACTACCGAGAAACCGAGACGCGCCCCGACACCATCCCCAGGGGAGGAGCTGAGCTCTCCATCTCCCCTCTGCCAACCCGACACCCAGGGAACCCCTTTTTGCGCCAGCCCCCACTCTCACCGTCCCTGGGGGCGCCTCTCCCGTCTCTCAGCTGGGCTTCGAGCCGACTCCGTGCAGCGCCCGGACTGACCGCTGCCGCCCGCAATCCCAGGGCGTGAGCTCACATCCGGAGAGGCCGAGACTACAAGGCCCGGAATGCCCAGCATCCCAGCGCCCGGGGCCGGGCCAAGCCCCCGGGAGGAGTCCGCAGAGAGACCACACCCACTTCCGGGCGTTCTGCCGGCGCAAGGGCCTCTGGGTCTTGTAGGCAGCCATCCGTACTCGGGCCTCTGTTTCCCAGCAGGCTCTGTGGGTGGGAGGGTGCGTTTCCGGTGTCAGGCAGTGACGTCACGGGTAAACAGGCCTTGTATCCGTGGCAGCGGCCGAGGCAGCCAGACTGGCAGGGAGGCACCGGCCCGAGGGCTTAGCTGGCACAGGCAGCAGCCTGGCCCGCAGCGCACCCCTGTTACGTGTCTTGCAGGTAGGCCGGGGCCACGGGGTCGGGGAATGCGGGCTCGGCAAGGCGCTGCCGAGCCCGGGAGCAGAGTCGCGCGGCCCCGGGGCGAGGTGAAGCCGACAGGCCCGCGCCCTGAGGCGCTCTCTGGGCCCAAGGAACCTGGGAGTCGCCCCGGCTCTGGGACTTGTTACATCCAGTTTAGGCCTGGAGCGTTTTCGTGCGCAATAACCTGCGGACAAGCTCAGAATGCGCCCCCTTAGATGGAGCCAGCCCGTTAGCCAGCCTTCCTGCCCAGCGCGGCTTCCTCCGCACCCGCGGACGCCTTGGCTCGGGGAAGACGGGCGCGGAGAGGGTCCCGGCCTCCGCTCATTTGCCCTGCCCTCCTCAGATGCCGGGACTCGTGTGTGTCGTAAAGAGTTGGGGAGCGCCCCCTCTGTACTCCGGACTTAGCCACCTCCAGCCTTCCTCCACCTCCCAAGCCGGATTCCATGCATTCGCCCCATTACCAAGTCCTGTGGGCGGGCGCGCTCCCCAAGCTCGCGTCTGCACACTTCTTCCCACCCAGGCCTAGGTGCCCGTCGCCGCTGCCCCTCGGCCTCTAGCCCTTCTTTTCCCAAACGGACTGGCCGTCAGTGGTGTGCTGAACGGATTCTCGCCCTCCGCTCACCCGCCCGAGGGGTGCGCTACGGCCCGGCCCCAGGTCCGACCACATCAGCCCCTTCGCCTTTACCTGCTGGCGAGGCTGGCGGATTCAGGGCCTGCAGGCCTTCGCCCATAGGGCCTTTTCCTGTCCGCCTTGTGGGGTAGTCGTGCTGACTCTTCGTTCCTTTTTGTGTTTTCCCGCCAGAGACAGGCTGTTTCAAGTTTGGGTTCTAGTTCAGGCACTGTATAGCCTACCCTATGTTGTGGATTGTGGGTGATAGTCTTATGTTTTAACCCGGAGTTTTTACTTCATCCACGTCTTGCTTACTTTTTGTATTGTCCCAGTGCTGGTATTCAAAAGGACTTTGCAAGTCTTGGGGTGTATATATATCTATATATCTATATATAAAACTTGGGGATGAATGAATGTGCTCAGGATTAGTTCACATGTCACTCTCGCACCTCCAAGTTAGCTGCCATGTAGTGGTAGCACTTTGGGGGAAGTGGGGCATGTAACACTGAGCTTGGAGGCCCCTGCATAGTAGACACTTACTATGTGTGGAATGAACGATGCCTGTGACGAACAACTGGACTTTATTCTTTCCTGAGCTTTGCTCCCGTGACACACCTCTCCCGTTGCCCGTCACCCTGTCCCAGCAGACTCTTGTCGAGATGCGCTAGAGGGCCACAGGGGAGGCTCCAAGAGATGGAAGTTGAAGGAACTTGAGCCTTGGGAACATGTGGGAGTTTGGGTCTTGGTGTCGGGAGAGGAACAGAGCTGGGCTGGAAGTGGGTGTTTTCTTGGGTGGCTGGGAAGGGGACAGAGGTGAGCAGGGATCGGGTTTCTTTGCAGCTATGGCCAAGGACATCCTGGGGGAAGCAGGGCTGCACTTCGATGAGCTGAACAAGCTGCGGGTGTTGGACCCAGAGGTCACGCAGCAGACCATAGAGCTCAAGGAGGAGTGCAAGGACTTTGTGGACAGTGAGTACCTCCAGCTACATCTTACCCCACCCAACTGTGGCTCCTGCTGGCCCTGGAGTCCCACGTTATTACCCACCTGCATAGGGCCCCACACATATCAGGAATTGGGGGGAGATGCCATCTGTCAATTTTTAATCTCAAAAACTCTCAACTATTAATGGGTGCTGAACAATGCCTGGGGGGGGGGGGCGCGGATGGGAAATAGGACTTGTTGGGAGTAGCGTTTGTAGTGTTAGGCCTTCCGATGGTTAAAAGTGATAACGAAACTCTCTAGAAACAGGTCATCAGTCATTGAAGTCATCTTTTGGCCAGATTGTCACAAAGCCGCTTGCTTATTCCAGCAACCACGCAAGCCTAGTGCCAGCAGAGCCAGCTCTAGCTAGTTGGGGGATCCCCATACCTTGGGGATTCCCTAGTGTGTGAGGAGGGCAGGATGAGTGAGTGAAAGGCAGCTTGGGTCCCGTCGCTGCCCCCCGTGATTGCTGTGCACATGGTTCTGTCTCTCTGGGCCTTCATTTACCCCTCAGCAAAATGGGGTCTTGCCACACCAAGGACATTGAGAAAGAGATTAGGTATTCCTGATTGGCCAGCCCACCATTAACTGATACCCATCTTCCAGACAGTTCCCACGGCCTGAGCCAGCCTTTGCCATGAGCATGGCCTTTTGTGCTCCATGCTCCGTGCCCCGCCCCCATAGTGAAGGGTGGAGTTAGGCGCCTAGGCTTATGACCCCTCATCAGGAGCAGAAGAGGAAATGGGTGATTCTGAGAAAGATAGACTCTGGGTTTTTTTTGTTTTTTTTTGTGTCCTTTCTCTGAAAGAAATCGGTCAGTTCCAGAAAATAGTTGGTGGCTTAATCGGGCTGGTGGACCAACTTGCAAAAGAAGCAGAAAATGAGAAGATGAAGGTAAGCGCAACAGGTCTGCTATCTCCATCTTGGCCTGGGTTTTGTTGGAAGATAGTCCTCGAACAAAATAACCAACTGGGCAATTTCCTGGCCCCATTGACTCTTGAATTCTTGTGATGCCATCCTTTCATGGGGCCACTGGTCTCTACATCACTTTGTAAATTGAAGTAAGGCGTGGGGGGTGGAGGCGAGTGAGCGGAGGACAAACAGCCCCGTGCACACAGGTCAGCTTCCGGGGCGATCAGAGACCAAGTTCCAGGAGCTTTGGTGCAGTCCTCATTTCCTGACAAGCTCTGGGGCTCTGCCTTAGCCACCCCCCAAACAGCCGCCTGCATGTTGAGGACTCTGCTTTGGGTGCCAGCTTACAGGGTGCCGTAACCCTTTGGCAACACCGGATTTTCTCCTAGGCCATTGGTGCTCGGAACTTGCTGAAGTCTATAGCAAAGCAGAGAGAAGCCCAGCAGCAGCAGCTCCAGGCGCTAATAGCAGAGAAGAAAATGCAGCTAGAAAGGTAAGACCTGGTGGAAAGCAAGCAGTTCGTTCAAGGTAGACTTTGTCTTCTGGAATGATCCCTTCAGCCTTACTCTCCATTCCCGTTCTCCCAGGAAGTGTCTTGTCTTGTGCTAATCTGAAGATTTTAAAAGTAAAATTTGCATTTGACGGGAAAGCAATAAATAATTTGTTCACCAGCCAACCCTTAGATGTCATGGCCGGATGGGCCCGGAGGTTGAAAGTTCAGCCTGCAGGGTCTGCCATATTGGCAGGTTCTGAGGAGAGCCTCAGGGTGGGGACTCCTGCCAGCAGGTCACGGTAGGGCTTGGCCTCTGCTTTGTATCCTTGCGCCGTTTTTTCTTCTCACCCTCACTCGCTTCCTGGAAGCACCTAGTTCCCCTGTATTCTTCTCTAGGAGGATTAAGCCCAAGGTTTAATTCATCCATTTTTTAGGGCTTCTTACTAATTTTGTTTTTCAGGTATCGGGTTGAATATGAAGCTTTGTGTAAAGTAGAAGCAGAACAAAATGAATTTATTGACCAATTTATATTTCAGAAATGAACTGCAATGTGATTCATTTTTATAGCAGGAAGGCAAAAACTAAAGTAAAAGAGACCAAACAAACCTCTGTGCCCTTCCAGTGATGGTTGAGCCACGCCACGTGGGCTGCGCATAAGGAACCCTTCCCTGAAGGCAGGGATACCCGCTTGGGGAAGCCTGTTCTAGAGTGCCAAAGCCTCTGCTGCAGATGGAGGCGTGGTGGCCACCAGCCGTCACAAGTCCCCACCTCTTCGTGCTAAGTCTGAACTAAGCAATCTGTAAACTTTTATCTTTTTTTTTTTAAGTCCACAAAACTTTTGAGGGGAAAGCAATAAATGACTTTTCAAATGGCTTGATGTGCCTTGTCTCTTGATGCCCTTGAAGTAGAGTCAAAAACAAGCCAGGCAGGGGTCAGCAGCGACTTTATTTGGAGCAAACACACAGTCAAACACTAGTGCCACCAGTCTGGCCAGGGCTGGCCTGAGAGAAAGACAGGGATGTGGCTGAGATTCTTGTCTCCCTGGTTCCATGTGTTGAACTGGTCTTGCGTTCTAAGGGTTGGCTCTGAGTGCATGTCTAGAGAGAGCTTTGGCCCACCAGGGGCTCTGGTGGCTCAGTGGTTTACATGTTGGCCTTGCTCACGGCAAAGTCAGCAGTGTGAAACCATCAGCCTTTCTGTGGAAGAAAGATGAGGCTTTCTGCTCCTGTGATGATTGACAGCCTTGGAAACCCACCGGCAGTTCTCTCCTGCCCTGTAGGGGCTAATGGACTCGGTGGCAGCGACATGGACAACAGGCACTGCCCCTGCCCTGCGTGTACACATGGGACAGCTGCCCGCCCCACCCCTTCTGAGAACAATGGAAGGAATGACGACTACTTGGAAGGAGCAGCCAGCCACCAGGAAGCACACGGGTTAGGCGTGAACTGACTTGTTAGAACAGACTCTGGAGAACAGGAGGCTGCGTGGGCTCTGAAAATACAAGGGTAGGAAGGAGATTTAAAATCTCTGCTCCTGGGGCAGCCTGCGTCAGACAGAAAGCAAACCTCGACGAGCCCGTATCTGAGAAAGTGATGCTTTGCAGGTTTCTGTGTTCGTTGCTGGAGGAGGCGGCGGGAGGGCAGGAAGGCAAAACAGAGTTTGGGGATGAGGATGATGGAGACCTTCCCTGGTTCGTTTTTGTTGCTTAGTGATTGGCCAGGGGACTCGTGAGTCCGGGGTTCAGTCGCATGGAATGGGGGTCAGACGATTTGTAAGCATGCTAAGGAGGCATGTTTCTTGGGCATTTACCCGCTCCCATGCATCCTGGAATGGAGCGTGGCCACATCCTGTGGCCTTTGGCACCACATCCCTGCAGCCTCCCTTGGGCTAACCCTGGGCAGCCAGGCAGTTGGCCTCAGTGGCCTGGGAGACGAGGTCTGCCTGGGCGCTGGCAGCATGGCGTTCTGTGCTTGGCTGCGGGTGTGGCGAATGCTGCTGAAGGCGGCGGGGGCTCCAAGAGCACAGGGTCCGTCAGGACTGGCCCCCGTGAGCGCCTTCCCCCCTCGGACAGGGCTTGCGTCCCTCACTTTTTCTTCCTTTTCTCCTCAGACTTGTAGCGGGGGCTCCGCAACATGAACAGGAGAAGCAGGAGGGGGATGAGGAAGTAGGGCGCATAGAAGGAGACCAGGGTTAGCCGCTCGCGCATGGTCTGGGGTCCTTGTCCTTTGAACGGGCTGGCTTTGGAGAAGTCCTCAAACAGCAGCACGGAGAGAATGGGAACGAGAGTGGTCATCACGTGGGCCGAGTAGATGATGGCTGGCGTGCGGATCCACTTGCAGCCGCCTGCAGTGGCGGGGAAAGAGAAGTACAGTTCAGTGCCCCTCCCAGCCCCCGCCCTTCAGTGCAGTCTGGCTCCTGAGAAGGCTCGGCGCCCCTACCCGGCCTGCTGTGAGCCCCAGTGGATTCGGTGGCAGTGGGTGGGCTTTAAATGGAAACGCAGAGTACATGGCAAGGCTCCAACCCAAAAGCTGCGTCCCCAGTGAATGGGCACAGCCATGTTGCTGAGAAAGGCCCAGATTCTACAGGAACCTCGATGTTTCCACGAGAGGTCAGCCTCCAGGCATGAATGACCTTGGTACCCAGTGTGGTGGCTTCGTAGTGGACTCTGCAACCGTGAGTTGTCTGTGTTTGGCCTTTCATGACAGCACCCCAGGCACAGGGAAAGTGACCACCAGCGAGACAGGAAGGGAACTCGGGATGGAGTGGACCCAGGCCCTTCTCCTTGGCCACCCGACCCCATCTTCTGTCAGCTGCAGACATTTTCCCCGGTCCACACCCGGCCCGCCACGCTCACCTCGGGCCACATTGCTACCTCTTTTCTCCCCCAAAAGAACGGCTTTAGCTCACACCGCATGTACACGCGCCGCGCCCCCGGCACCTTCCTGAAATCTGGAAGGAGCCGTGTCTGTAGCTCACATTCACTACAGTGCACCCCCCTCTCAGAGCTGTTTCTCCTGGGCCTACCCCATGAGCGAACTGTGGTTCTCCTCCTACCGCTGACCAACCTTTGAAGAAGGCATAGGCGGCGAAGGGGAAGAAAGGCAGCTGAAGCAGGAACTCGCAAAGCAGTATGGGCTTCAGCCACAGCGGCGGGTGCTGGAGGAAAGGGTCCTTGAACTCCTGGACGTACCACTGCAGCAGGTTCCTCAGCTGGAGGGAGAACAAGGACAAAGTAGCCACTCACCATGAATCCCGACTCTTGGCGGACAGACTCCGTCTGCATCTCCACTCAAGTCAAGATTAGGGGGTGGGGGCAGGGGCCTTAAAAAGGCACATGGAAAAGTCTTCTCTCTCTTCATGCTGTTTTTCGACTCACTTTCTGAAATGCCCCTTCACCCCTGCACATTGCGCCACCCTCACCCTTCCCTGTGTTCTGCAGCTCTGGCAGGCCCGCCCCTGCTCAGCGTGGCCTTTACCCCAGGATGGCATTTGCAGGTACGTGGCCAAGAGCAACTGAACCTAGTAGGCTCACGGTGTTGGCTGAGTGAACAAATATGACGTCTCAGCCAACATAATTCATGGTCCAGAATCCACAGATGAGCAAGCCACCCTGGCCCACGTCCTTGCACAACGGCCCGATTCCCTCAAACCTGGGAATTCACTGAATTCCTTGCCCCTTGAGTGGAGAGAGCTGGATAAGCGCCGTGGAAACGACTGGGGCACTTGAACCCCGCTGTGTCCAGTAGATCCCTGCTCCTGGGCCGGAGGGGGTGCTCACATGGTCTCAGGGGCTGGCTTTTCCCAAGCTGAGCAGCAGCCTGTCTTCTGAGCACCCTGAGTACAGCCGGAGGGCAGGCGCCAATGTGTTAACACCAGTTTGCATCAAGGAGGGGCTACCCGTTTGTGACGCCCCAACTCCATTTGTTTTTCTTTTTGACTATATGCGGAAGAATGGGCTGTCCCCAAACCACAAATTACAGAGCTTTCTGACGATGGCAAGGCTGGCGTGAGTGATCTCAGGTCTAGCTTGGGCCCTACCCCGCAACTCCTTTGCTGAAGCAAAAGGAGACGTGGCCTGTGCGGCCGGACTCTCGGCAGAGGAAGGACTTGCTTTGTGCTTACTGTGACCAACACCTAACCAGACTTGCTGCCATTGAGCCGGTTCTGGCTCAGCAACCCCACAGGACTGAACAGAACTGGCTCTGCGGGGAGCAGAAAGCCTCATCTTGCTGCAGAGGAGCAGCTGGCAGGTTCAAATGCCGACCTTGCAGTGAGCAGCCTACACCCTGACCAGGACGCCTCCCTGGGAGCACAGGGCTACACCAGAACACCTGCCTTTACTGCCAAATAACGAAGCCATATGGTGAAGCCAGGTTTCCTGTGCATTTTTAACCAAAAGACAAAAGGGCATGCTGTTGTGAAATAATAGGAGGCTTCATTGCTGATAAAGAACCAGTTTTAAGCAAATTTTCAGAAACAAACATTCTGCTAGCATAATATCAACTTCAAAAGGGCTAGACAACTGACTTATTGAGCAATTGATCTCTTCTTTTGTGCTTGGCTTGAAATTTAAATTCATGACCATACCCTTTGCTTCCTTCTAAGTCAGTGGTTCTCAACCTTCCTAAGGCCGCGACTCTAATAGAGTTCCTCATGTTGTGGTGACCCCCAACCATAACATTATTTTCGTTGCGACTTCAAAACTGTAATTTTGCATCTGCTAGGAATTGGGTGACCCCTGTGAAAGGGTCACTTGACCCCCAAAGAGGGGGTCGGTACTCACAGGTTGAGAATCGTTCTGTAAGCATTGTTCAGGACAGTGATGTAGTAGAAATCATCATAAAAGTTAAGGAACACCCCCCGCCCTCCAAGGGAGCTCACCCTTGGCTGGTGGTGCTGTAAAATGTGTCTGTTAAGGGAAAACTTGGGGGTCCCACGGCCACTACCACACAGCAATGTCTTCTCAAAAGACCAGGATCGATGTCTAACACCGCCCGCCCCCCATCCCTAGGGACGAATAACAGAAACATCGGTGAAGGGAGACAGCAGATGGTGTAAGATGAAAATAATTATAATTTATCAAGGGTTCACGAGGGAGGGAGTAAGGAGGAGCTGATACCAAGGGCTCAAAGTAGAAAGAAAATGTTTTGAAAAGGATGGCAACATATGAACAAATGTGCTTGACACAGTGGAGATATGGATTGTTATATGAGCTATACGAGCCCCAATAAAGTGATTAAGAAAAAAGACTTGAGAACACGGTTTATGGTAGCAATATGCTCTTCACCACAGCCAGATGTCTGCCACAGGTGGATGGGTAAATAAAATGTGTACACATACAACGGACAGTTAAGCAGCCAGAAAGAGAAAGCAGGACCTGAAACGTGCTAGAGCGTGGTGATGCGTGAAAGCATCATGATGGAAACCAGTCAGTCACGGTATTTTGTATAACATCTCATACAAAATAGCTCCAACAGACACGTGTAGATATGGCAACATCTTCAGTGGTTCCCAGGAGCTTGAGGGGCGGGAAGCGGAAGACTGCTTAGGGGACTGTGAGCTGCTGGAAAAACAGATGAGAGCGATGACCAAACAGAAAGACATGTCACCGAACAGCACGTGAGGGATGCTGATACGTGTTTTGGTACATGTGTCTTTTCCACAAAGAAAGATGAACACGTGCGCACTCATACACACACAGACAGACACATTTTTCTGGGCAGATCCTGTTTGCCCTGGGCCTATGTTTTCTAAAAGCTGGCAATAACTTTACCAAATTGCGTATGTAAGTTTACAGAGGGTCTTTCCAATGTCAGACACGTCGAAGCTGGGTTTTGTGAGTCGTGAACAGATGGCATATGGAGAAAGGAGAGAGGCCAACAGCTGTCTGGCCGGAGTAGGCTCTGTGTTAATTGTTACTATAGAGCAGATTGGCCTCTATCCGCTTCATCTTTCTGGGAAGCAGGTCAGGCTTTTTTTTCCAGGAGCTGAGGGGTGGACTTGAACCAGTGACCAATAACTGTTGAGCCACTAGGGCTCCTGTGTGTTGTTCAAGTATTCAAAGGACTCAGACTGTAGGCAAGCAGCCGGCCTGAATGCTGTTGGCCACAAAGGCTCTGGAAATGTGGCCACAGCAGGCTCTCCTTTCCAAAGGGAAACTCCTGGCTAGTGCAGACTGTGACTTTATTACTATTATTTTCAACTACATGATCATCTTATTGGGAGTTCTTTTCACAGTCCACACATCAACTGTGTCAAGCATATTTGTACATAATGTTGCCTTCGTTCTTTTCCAGACACTTACCCCGAGCATCCACTCCTGTGCAGACCCCTTTAGAAGGAGAATGTCCTTTCTGGTCCTAGGTGGTGGTCTGAATGTCTGAATGATGGCCCCCAAATAATGGATTCCAACCCCCCAATCCCAAACTCACTGTCATCCCATTGATTCCTACAAATGGGGCAAAGGGGACTTGTTACATCATTCTTTGAGAGCTCATCCAAGTGCGCCTTCATTGTAATCCGAAGCAGTAACTTTATATAAGGGAGATTTGACTACAGAAGAGAAGCAATGTGGCCATAAGCCACGGACCGCTGGCAGCCATCTGGAATGGGAAGAGGCAAGCCCCAGCTTCTCCCCCAAGACCTCCAGAGGGACCCAGCCCTGCCCCCGGTTGCCCTTGATGCAGACTGCTGACCTACAGAATTGGAAGAAAATACTGTGAAGTTGTTTTAAGCCACTAACCGTGTGGTAATCTAGTACAGTAGCAACAAGAAACTAACGCACCCTGAATGAATATGCTTGAGTTTATAATTTAACCCAACTCTCTTCCTTGGCCATTTGAAATTCCAGAGCCCCGACTCTCGACAGCTGCTGGGGAACAAAATCCTCCAGGCCCTCAAACTGCAGTGCAGTGCTCTTGCCCTGAGCAGTGGCTCTAAAGCCCTGAAAAGGGTGATGGAAGCTTCTGCTCGCGTCCGGGCAACACAGGCATCCGTTTGCCCAAAGGTTACGCCCCCTGCTCTGCCACGAGGCATTTGAGAAGGAGCCGGGCAAAGGCAACGCTTGAGGTCAGTTCAGTTTGCCTGCAGTTCTCTGGACGGCTTGGTGAAGCACACAGGACAGGAATCTCAAGGGTCCCGAAGAAGGAAGGACAGGGAGTCGAAAACCAAAAACCCCCAAACGTTCCGATCTGTGGTAAAGAAATGTTTGAGAAACATTTCACCCGCTACCGCCAGAGAGGAGAAATGGAGGGTTCCTTCTGAACCAGCTTCAGCCGCCTGAAATGCGTCCAACTGGAATACCACCTCGGAAACGAAGCAGGATCCGTACTGGCCGTGGTGACATCATTAAGCCCACTCCAGCCGGAGTCCGAGCTTCAGTGCGCTCTCCCTCCTGAATTTCGAGGCCAGATGGAGCACAGATTGGATGCACGCTGGCTACCACTCACTCTGGGCATCACACAGGCAGGACGCAACAACTTGCAAAGACAGGAAAGAAAAGGCCAGACTGGAACTTGTCCTTGATGCGGCGTGGCTAAAGCGAGTGGTGGAAACGGTGTCAGAGAGCTGAGCAGTTTCACAGGGCGGCCTGAGAGGGCACGGTGGTACAGCAGGCCAAACGGGAAGGACACGCGCGGCGGCTTCCCGCCATCGCACGAGGAGGAGGGGGCCCGGGCACCCACAGCACCCAGAGCGGCCGGAAAGGCGGGCCCGCTGGAGCCCCGCGGGGGGCGGGCGGAGAAGGGGCTCCCGTGGAGCGCACGGCTGCCACCTGCTCGGCGGCCGCGGGTCCAGCCCGCCCGGACGGACGCCCCTCACCTCGACCGGGTAGAGCTCGCGCGGCAGCAGCGCCTGCAGGTCGATGAACGCGGTGATGGGGATGTGGGAGAGGAAGTAGAAGCCCAGCAGCCACTCCAGGCCGCGCCTCGCGCTCGGGAACCCCATCGTCCGCGGCCGGGACCCAGCAACGCCGACACGGAACACCGCCGACGTGGAAGACGGCCCGAGACCGCCGACGCCCCGGACCCCGCGCCAAGGGCTCGCCCCGCCCCGCGCCCCTGAAGGCCACGCCTGCCGCGCCCATTGGCCGGCTGGTGCGCCGAGAGGGCGGGACTCTCCACCGAGGGCGCTTATTGGACGGTCCGAGGGTAACGTGTCGCCAGCGCGCGGCCGCAGCCTGGCGCCATTGGCCACTGGGAGCGCCGACGGGGCAGGGGCGGGGCGCTCGCTCCGGCAGCCACGTCCCGGGTTCGCGTGGGAGCCGGGCCCGCCGGCACCCGGGAGCGGACTGGCAGCGCCGGGCCCGTTGCTGCGCGCTGCGCGGGGCTCCCGAAGAAAGAGCGGCTGTCCACACGCTGCTGCTGCTTTCTTCGTGCTCTCCGTGGATTGAGCTTGTACTGTTGGCGACGGAGCTTCCAGCCCCAGGCGGGTGTCCCAGACCTGGGCAAAGTGATGCTACTCCTGAGATTGCTACCCCAAATGGAGGGGTCCGGGAAGCCTTTGAGGAATTGTGTAGGCGCCCTCACACTCACTGCGACCCTAGAGGGCAGACTGGGTCTGTCCCTGTGAGTTTCTAGCACCCTGTGGGTGCTACCCACCGTGGAACCCACTGCGCCTCCAGGGCTCACACAAACCTCACTGCATCGAGTCCATTTTGACTCATAGCGACGCTGCAGGACACGGTAGAACTGCCCGCGCGTGTCCCTGTGGGTTTCCCAGTTTACTGCAGTGGAAAGCCTCGCCTCTCCCCCTCGGAGCAGCTATTGGTTTTGAAATGCTGACTCGGCAGTTAGCAGCCCAGCGTGTAATTACCCACTGCCACACGACACGAGGACTCCTCCAACGGGACTAGCCAGTCTGAATCCAAACAAAACAACAAACACAGGACAGGACTGGAGGGAGATGGAGAGGTCAAACGGACAGAGCCTGGGGATGATGGGTTCTGGGGCACGAGGGAGGAGTCAAGGGTTCATTCAATAAATAGACTGCTCTTTACAAGTGGGCCCAGAATCGCTTGGGACAGGATGATGGAGCTGCCACTCACTGAGAAGGTGACTGGCATTCACAGAGAAGGACGATGGTGACAGAGATGTTGGCTGAACGGTAGAACATTCGAGTTTAACCTCTACATCATTTGGGCAGTCAGATGGACCTATCTGAAGATGTAGGTTTGTGGGTGGCAGTTGAAAGTTCGAGTGTGAATGAAGCAAGGAGAGACCACTGTCAAAGGTCAGAGAGGACAGGACAGAGATGGGTGCACAGCAAGAATGGGTGAGCCCAGAAACAGGGAAGGAAGGAGAGCCAACTGCCAGGTAGGAGACCAAGTGGGGACTGACTGGGACTCACGGGGGCCTGTTGAGAACAGTGGTGACTGGCGGGGATATGAGCCTGGTCAGGTGAGCAAGCGAAGATAGGGACTGTAGACATTGCCCTCGAGAAATGTGAGGACAAGAACACTTTGTTTTAATGACCTAGCACTCTGATGCTCACCTTCCCAACACGAACTGTGAAGACAAACGGGTGCATAAGCAAATGTGGTGAAGAAAGCTGATGGAGCCGGCTATCAAAAGATATAGTGTCTGGGGTCTTAAAGGCTTAAAGTTAAATCAAGCAAACCATCTAGCAGGGAAGCAATAAAGCCCGCATGGAGGAAGCACACCAGCCTGTGTGATCATGAGGTACAGACAGAATCAAGTATCAAAAGATCCAAAACAATTATATCTATGCAAATGGGGGTGGTGGTGTTGGAATGGAAGTAGACAATTGGCCATCAACTCACAGAAGGGCTACAAGAAAGGGATAATTCAACCAGAGTGCGGTATAGTACTGAGGAATATTCCTGAATGCTCCCTCCCCAACACCCCCACTATCATGACCCATTTCTACCTTACAAATCCGGCTAGACCCGAGTATGTACATAGATACAGATAAAAGCTCTCGACACATGGAATCCAGGCAACAACTAGTGACACCATGGGAGTGGGTTGTGCGGGAGGAAGGGGGAACTGATCACAAGGTTGGATATATCATACACACACTCTTGAAGGTGATCAATAATAGAAATGTGGGTGAAGGGACACAACAGGTGGTGTAAGAAACAAAATAACAACAACTGATCAAGGGTTCACAACGGTGGGTCAGGGAGGGAGGGGGGAAAAGGAGAGCTGATACCAAGGGTTCAAGT